>NC_141140.1:124951328-125625121 GCF_053477565.2 Lygodium microphyllum
GTTTGGTTGGGATTCATAACCTTATACCATTTTTGACACCTCAAATACTTTGTCATAGTAGTAATTTGCTTGGTCTTGTTACCATAATCTAGGATCCTTTGCGTTATGCTCCAATCACCTTTTTCCTAGCTATAACCCTCTCTCTAATGATTTCCTACATTGTCCTAATAGGAAGCACCTTCCTAAATCCGTTTGGAAAATAGAAGATACACTACATAGGAGACTCATGGAACTCTTGTCATTCAAATGTAGAGATTTGGCCATCCCAACTACCAGGGATGGGCTCCCACCTTTGTGAGAAATGTATGTCTAGCTTGGGTGATGCACTAAACTTTCTTAATTATCTCCACTCTTTCCTTTTTTCTTTGCTTTGCTTCTAGCATTACTTCCAAGGAAGGGGCTTCTTGTGGCGTTGATCCCCCAACCTCCATTGGGTTCCATTCTTTTGCCTTAGGCATTGGAGGGAAGTGTGACTATTCTTCTATGGTGGGAATGGTTCATTAACTGCTGCTAGGATGCCAATTACTCTCAGGTCCTCTCTTCAGAGCCTCACTTCCTTTGGTCATAGCACAGAATTCCCCTTTGTCATCATGTACTTTGGTTAGGCCATGATTGTTTCCATGCTTTGCTATTAAGCACTCTTCTAGTAAGTTGCAGCAACTTCCTTCTAAGGTTCTCAACTATGTTCTGTTTACCTTGTTTTATAATTTCTATTAGGATATTGGCAAAGCTTTGTTGTTGTACTTGCATCATTTCTTCCATTACCCTTGTATTTTCTTTTGCCTAGTTCCACTCACACTCTGATTGTGCCAATTTTATTTCTTTGTTTTTTCTCATCCTTTGCTCACCTTTTTTCCTCTAGCTCCCTCTTTAATTGCTCTTACAATTGTGTCTTCATATTTACTTCTCCTTCTAGCCAAGG
Source organism: Lygodium microphyllum (assembly GCF_053477565.2). NCBI lineage: Eukaryota > Viridiplantae > Streptophyta > Polypodiopsida > Schizaeales > Lygodiaceae > Lygodium > Lygodium microphyllum. The sequence goes on from NC_141140.1 coordinate 124,952,251, forward strand.
CCTCGTCCTTTATGGCTGTTGCAAATTTGTTTTCCAGCAACACTCAATTCTCTCTCTCCACTTCATATTGTTCCTACAACTCGTCATGCCTTTTTCCTGTACCCTCTCTAAATTTAAGGATTGTTAATTCTTTTTTCAAGTTGAAGGACTTTCTAATTGCCTCTATCAATATATTGTATGGGTCTATTTTTCCTTTTCAAGGGCAGCTAAGGTGGTCTTTCTTTCCTCATCCACTTGATCTCTTTGATCCTCCTATTCTTTTCGTAGATCTTCAAACTCTTGTGTAAGGCTTTGCAAGAGTAAATGTATAAAAGTCAAGGATCCTTCAAACTTTTGTGCACTACTTTGCAATAGTAGAGGTACAAAAGTAAAGGATCCTTCAATCCTAGATACATTAGGTGCTCTTTGTTCAAATCCTACATCTATGTTTACTAGCCTTTTAGCACTTCTCTGGTAGTGACTTTCTCTGATCTCATTTAGGAGAGGGCTACAAGTTTTGCTTCCAATTTATATACCCTATCTTTTAATTTGCCCTTGGATTTTCCCTTAGCCGTGGTTGAAATAAATCTTGTGATGGTCATGATTGGGCAATGATGCCTTGCCTTTGTCAACCACTATGAAAGCTACGAAGTTTCTATTGCACTTGGACGTGCACCTTGGTTGGTGCATGCTTTTGTCAAAATCTCAAATTTGGACCCCTTGAATGCTACTTCTTCGGCCATTATTGGTTTCTCTACAAACCTTCTGATAGCTAAGGCTTAATCCTTTACTTCTTTTCTCCCAAGTGAAGTCTTCCTCTTGTTGCCTTTGCTTCCGTTCCTCCTTTTCATTTCTAGATTCCTCCTTAGCTCTTTCTACAACCTTCTCCTCCTTAGATGCAACCTTCCCCCTTTTAGATAATTTAACGTGATGAACTTTCTTCTTCCTCCCTCATCAGAGGTGGTTGATCTTGGGTACTCTAGATATGCTACCTATTTTTGTTATAGAGTTTCAACTCCAACACAATGTGGATCCTAAAATATTTTTCTTATCTCCATCGATGGTCATTCTAGTGCTTGAGATTGAGAGGTTTCTATTGTTGTGCATTTTTGGTTGATTGACTTTCTCTTTCTTTCCTAGCTAGACTTCCCTTGGAGGCTCTGGCTTGATGTTTTCTTATAGGATTTTGACCATGCCTTGAGCTTCCGATGTGTTTTTGTAAGTTGCATCTTCCTTTGCTTTTTATTGCAAATACTTTACCTCCTCCACCCCTAGATTAGTGTAGGATCTTATTTTGATATTCCTTCGAGGAAAGACACTTCCAACACAGATATGCTAGGAGGCTTGGGACCTTTCTTGCTTATAAGCCATTGATGTCACCTCCTTTGTGATTGTAGTCAAGATGTCCCGGAGCCCTGCCAATGTAGCATTGGTTGTAGTCTTTTTCCTCTCTACTCCCTTGCTTACTACTAGTGTGGATTCAAATTCTTAACATCCTACAGTTTAAGTTGACACGCTCCATTTCTAAGCCCCTAGCTCTTTTACCACCACTCACTCTCAAGGCCCATCGGGACAACACTCCAAATGTTCACAATCACAAACCTTCACAACATAATAAGGTAGACATACCCCTTGGGAAGTGCATCTCTTTTGATTGTAGGTTCACAAAATGAAGATGAGTGAAGACCCCAATGACATCAATGACCCTTGAAACACTACTTTCTGCCTCTCCTTAGCTATGAGATGTACCAAGACAACCAACCCTCATTCCCTCTCTATGTATAATAATAAACCAAACCCCACATCGGCTCCCTTCATCACTCCCTAGTATCATCCTCTTCATGACCCAGCAACACCGAATTTGAAGAGTAACCAAAAGACAACAGTTTTCTATATTCAACTTGGTTGAAAAGAATAAATAACTTATATCAACTTTTTCTAAATTTCAATCATCATCTAAAATGTTTTGGAGTGAAGAGAAATTAAGGAATAAGAAAGTACAATAAGTTCTTAAGGCTTTCATGAAGGTTCTAAAAATGGGGTAGCAAGTTGAAGCTTCAAGCATTAACCAAATCCTCTTCCTTCTCCTCAAAGACACTATTGCGAATGGTTGAGGCAATCGAGGGTGGAAGCAAGATTGATAAGGAGGCTTATGCATCTATAGCAAGCCCTTTATGAATCTTCTTTGATAGGTATCAAACATAGACATATGAATCTTGATGAGATAAGTCCCTAGGTAAACAAGAAGATAAGATAGTAAGTAATACGTTCACTTTGCTCTTCCTAGTGCAAGATCTCTCTCTTGAGTCTCAAATTTCTTGCTTACAGATTACACTTCATAAATTATCTTTGAACTTTCAATTGCTGATTGTACAAGAATTGGACATCAAGATTTGTTTTTTCACTTACATAACCAACATACTAATAAGCAAAGTAGCCACAACATTCACAAAGAATAATCAACCCATTAAATGTATTGGAAATTAGTGAAAGGATTGAAGAGAAAATACCATTCATTTCGAAAGGATATTTCTATGTATGAAGTCTTGGGTACAAAGGGACCAAGGATTTGATGTATGAAGGCAACCATCACTCCTTGCATAAGGCTACATAATCCCACCTAGGTTATGCCTATGGCATTTGAGGGAGAATTCACTTTAACCATGCACATTCGCGATTGATCTTGAGATTAAAGGCTCCTGAGATTTTAAAATAAGATAAAAATCTTCAATTTTTTCCAAAAATATGGATATTTAATCAATTAAATTGAAAATTCTAGGCCCACCACATATGGGAGGGGCAAGCTATTCAAATAAGCAATTCTCTACATAGGTGTGTTGGTCATTGTGTTGAAATGCTAGCTTTATCATGTATGGAAGTTCTAAGGTATCCAATTAAGTGACCCTCAATGGAGGAGGTGTGTCGGTCATTATGTTAGTTCTCTAGCCTTTGAAATTTATCAAGAGCTTCCTTGCTAATGGGTGTTGTGGCTCCTAAGATAATTCATCTCAACTTATTGTACATGTATGACCCAAAGTTTGCGTTAAGTCTTCATTGTACCAAAGAGGAATATCAAATAACTTGACTTGTAGATACACAATGTTAGTAATCTAAGTAGGAAAAATTATGCATCTTAAAGATAGCTTTAAAATGAGCTATGAAACTTCTATGATAAATTAGGAGCAATTTTGTCTAGGTTGGTCCTAAGTTGGCTATGGCTATCAACAAAGCCCTCTACTTGGCATCCTTAAATGTTGCACTTTATACCAACAACGCATAGGGAGTCTATGATCTAAAGAAGCTCTTAAAAATCAAACTTAAAAAGCTCAAGAATTAGACATGTTTCCAAAGAACCCAACTTGACCTTTGAGCCTAGGTTTGGCTACATATAATGAGATATAAAGCTAATGGACCATGTTGTGATCCAACTATGGTGTTTGAGAGTCTAAGAATGGTTTGGAGTGCATGACATGACATGGTGCCATGTTAAAAAGCCTCCGAGATCAACCATGAGTGAAAGAAGTTTGATTATGTTAACCAAGATGCCATTAAAATAGGCAAAGATTCGAACCTATGGATCTAGATATTGGGTCTCTACTCCCATTTTCACTTCACCTCCTCTGATCCATTATTAAAATATCACAGCTCATAGTAGTCACCTTTATTTCTAGTTCATATGTCAAAATTACCCTTGTTTTTTAACACTAAATATTCTTCATGATAATCGACACGGTGCTTTTTACCTTTTAGTTTGATTTCATCCCAATTTACACCTTCCCAAAACCTTTCAACTTTTAAGGTTCTACAACTGAAGTGTATTTGGACGAGAACTTCACATGTCCTAATACACGTTCCATTAAAAACAAGGTCTAATTTCACAAGATTAACCTAGTCACACTACATTAAGGTTCATTTTTCACAAGCTTCATAATGTGACGTATTAAAAACAATGTCTAATTTCACAAAATTAAACTAGTCACACTACACTAAGGTTTATTTTTCATAAGCTTAACCCAATCAAAAGGCATGAAGGATGTCTCGTGCATCTTGTATAATAATCATAATATTATTGGCTTGTGTCACAAACACACTCATTTCATGTTTCTAAAGATGAGCCATGGAAAGCATAGAGAAGGTTTCAATTCATGTTGTGAAAGACATGCCATGAAGGACATAGGGTGCAAGAGGTACAATGTAGTTATACATCCTAAGGGCATCATAATCATGACTCCAAACACAATCTAAAATGTAAAAAGAACAAGGTTTATAACTAAGATGGCATTTTTGTATTTGTGCATAAATAATTGTCCTCTTGGATGATTCTCACAACTTCAAGATACTCACCATTGAAAGATTTTGAGAGCCTAAACTTATCTTATTCTTAGAGCTTGTGAGCACTACTTATATACAAAAACATCAAGTCAAGTTATAGTGCAAAGAAGGGATTGATTAGTCATGAAGAGATAACCATGGGTCATCAATGGAAATGCAACTTTAGATACCAACTATCATATTCTATAAACATTTAATGATGGATAATATAACTTTAATAGTTGTTGATATGCACCTTTAATTAATAAGCCACTTATTATCCTACTACTAGTAACTATCAACCTAGCTATTAGTATAATATTAAAATATGTATCAATAGCTATTAGATTAACTATTAACCTAGCACTTAGCCAACTTGTAATGACAACATTGATCTAGCTATTAAACATGCCATAACTAATAAGTATTACTAGCTATTAAACACATCATGAAATTATGGCAAGAGTCCAAAACATAACAAAGTTTACTAATGTCTCCTCTCTCAAGCTTGTGTTATTGTAAAACCAAGGCATTAAATGTTTATTTTAAGATATATGTAGCAAATCCATCATGATAATAAGTCAATAAAACATAGGGGCTATTGTAAAAGCTATATTCTATTGGAAAGTGTATGATGTGAGAACTTCATCGATTTTGAAGCCACATGTGATGTGTATCATGTAAGCATACTCATTGAAAGTCTAGAGGTTTAACCCATTGGTGATAAATGGACATTTTTTCAACCTATATAGTGCATACAACTATCAAGGTAGACTATTAGATTTTCATTCACTATATCATTGATAATCAACACCCTCTTCAAGAAAATATTAAAAAATTATTATGCTTATTCTCCATGTAAAGGGCCTAATGACTTTTGCTTGGACACATCTTTGTGATATGAATCTAAAGTTAAAGTCATTTTAGTGTTGGAAGACCTACAAGTGGATACTTTGATTGTTGATGTAGCCACCTTAAATGTCTTACCACTAAGGTGCAACTTTTACTGGATTGCCTTATTTGATTGACCTCTCCAATCAATACCCACCGCTATCTCCCAACAAAGTCTATTAGAAAGCCTAAACAAGCTATGGCCTTGTTTAGAAAATGTTGAATTGATTATCATTGATTTTGTCAAAGTCGAAGAGAAGTAGAACAAGAGTGGAACGTTGTGTGGGATATCCCCTATTATAAAATGGTTGCGTCATTCTTTAGGTTGCATAATAGAGGGAGTTGTAACATCCCTTAGGGTAAAGCAACATGGTCTAGGATATCGCCTTTTATGAAATAGCCACAAGTATAAACAAAAATAAGGACTTGCATGGATTTGGCACACAATTCTGCTTATGAAAAACGAAAACCCATCTCCATATGAGCAACTAAAGGAACATGGCCGCAAATTACTAATTAGTTGTATATTTTAAGTTTTTACTTATGATACTTGTGTCATATCCTAAAGCTCAAAATGGAAGCTAAGACTCCCAAGTCTAGCCCTTGTATCCTTGTTTGTAATTAAATATCTAAAGCTTATGGGTCATATATTCAGATAAAGGTAAAGTGTTGCAAGCAAGGATGACAAATTTGAAGATCCTACCATTAGGTATATCCTTTCCATATGTGTTGCTTCATGTAGCAATGTTTATGTAAATACACACCTCACCATACAAAGCTATGACAATTTTGTCTTTGAAATAGAACACCTTAATCCCTTCAAAAAACATAAAAGAGGATATGGTTATTCTACATGCAAATAGCCTAAAGACTCTTTTGTGTAGATGTAGCTATATACTATCAATCTAAAGTTCAAGTTATTTCAGTGTTAGAAGACCCACAAGTAGATCCTTTGATTGTTCATGTAACACCTTAAATGTCCTACCATCAAGGTGCAACTTTTGCTGGAGTGTACAAGTTTAAGGTCATTTCAATAGTCCTAACCGACAAAACATGATCAACGAAAGGGAACCTTGAATGGGTAACGTTTTTAATATTGTAACAATGTAGCAAAGGAAATAATTTAAGATAATAATTGTGAGAGAAATTTTATCTATATGGATATTAGAGGGATCAATTCACTACAACATAGGAATACAAAAATTGACATTAAATCCATCCATAAAAGGTTTTTTGGTATTACATTTCAACGCACATCCAATACAAAACAAGACATTTCCTACAACATGGTGATTTCTTAAAACAAGATACTCTACACCATATAGCTTTACCCTTGTGGACTAAAGAACGAGGCCATCGTTTGATAAAAATAGATCCTACACAATGTTCTTTTATTTTTGTTATACTCCTCTTTTGACTTTGACAAATCTTGCAATAAGTTTATTAGAATTTTTTGGAGGGGAGGAGACCATGGCTAATCTAGCCTTTTAGTAGACTTTGTTGGGAGATAGGAGCAACGTTTCAATAGGAGTTCAATCAAATAAGGCAATCCCCTTGCTTTCTACAAATTCTTATTCTTTGCCAAAACAATGATGTGCTTCCTACATTCGTGTGCTACAAGCCATTGAAGGATACTTTGAGTGAAAAGTTACTCTATTATTGCACCCTCACCATAGCTTTGAGACATGAAAGGAGTACTAAAAGGTCAGCAATCCTAAGAAATAATGTTGATCCTTTGCTAACAAAGACAATAAAATTGGCCATCCTTCTATTGCATGGGATTGTACCTGTGAAAAAAGGAAACATGTCTCCATATAAGCAACTAAAGCAATGTGGCCCCAAAATACTAAAATCAATTGTATGTTTTAAGTTTTTCCTAATGATACCTATGACATATTTTAAAGGTTTAGAATAGAAGTTAAGAGTCCAAGTTTAGCCGGCATGTCTCTATTGACAATTCTATAATCAAATGTTTAACACTTAAAAGTTACATCCCAGGATATGTGGTAAGCATTGCAAGCAAGGTTAACATACATGTTTCAAGAGAATCCTTCCCTATGTCTATCTTTACTGTGCATGTTGGTTCATCTAGCAGTAATTTTGTAGATACACACCTCATCATACGAAGGTGTGACAAATTCTTTCAAATCAACTTCAATGCTTTACACATATGTGGGCAACTCTATGCTACATTGACCTTTTATGTAGTTGCAAACGGAGCTATGATGAATAGCAACAAATCATTTCACAACATTATGTCAACAAGAGAAGTCATATGCTTCAAACTTCAGTCAAAGAGAGTGGACTACAAGAGACTACACACATCAAGGCTTGTTTCTAGCATTTCACCTATGACATCTAGACAAGATGATGCAATACGACTATGGAGCAATACAATACCTTTGACTTGCAAGATGCATATGTTTAGAGATATTGGGTGATAGTGCAAGTGATTCACATTGTAGGAGAGAAGTGCCCTCTCACAAATTTCATTTCGGGACGTGATACACAATTTGCCATTGTAGACTACTATATTGATTGTTTTGATAGCACTTGTACTAGCCTTTATCCCTCGAGAGTGGCCCAACTTTGGAGCTCTCAATTCCCAACACATTGTTCTATGGATATTTCTATTGGGGAAGTGAAAATAGTATCATGCAAGCTTTGGTGCGAGTGTCATTAGCCTAAAAGTCCCCATAGAACACAAGTCCGAGAGGCATCATTTTTGTCAAGCCTTATGGATCACTTCTTTATAGAAGCAATTTCTAGTGCCTTACCTTGGTGTTTGAGTGGAAGAAAAGCCATGGATTAATAACTCTTCCAGCCCAGAATGAGTGGACGATATTATCGCTTTAGTATTCTCAAAACAGCTTCATAAACAAGAAACGTCAAGGAGGACGCAGGCACGTTCTTCAACAAATTGGGCACCATTCCTTTGTATAAACCACGCACTCCCTCAAACCTAAGCAATGCATCAAACATGATGAAGGTTTAGACCTGTTAAGTTCCAGTAGAAGCAGAGAACCTAATTTGAATCGCATTCACCCATAAATTCATTTATCTACCAGTAAGATCGCCTCACCTCCATGTTTCTTGGAACGCATGCCAGCTGCTTGCATATTTGGACACACCCGAAGTGTCTGGCCGTTGCTGAAGATGCAAGTGCGAGCTTAGAAAATACAGCAACGAAAATCCAACATCATCGGCTTGAAAATCCATGAGTGAAAGAAGTAATACCTGAATCCTTGCTCGAACCACCTGGCAAGAAGACACACCCTTGTCAATTTAGATCCAAACGACAGCGTGTTGACATTTAATAAGACAAATACCTGATATGGGTATGTCACAGACGTGGCCACTACTTTAGAGAACGCACCCAAAATTGCGAAGTCCACCGGCTTCTGCACATGCTGAGCGAATCAATAATTCACACAGTACTAAAGTTGAACACCAGAATCTAACATGCCTCTTTACTGGCAGAGTCTAACCAACATGCTTTTCACTCCCATTCACTGAGCAATTCTCTCTTTTCATCAATGGCTACAATTTCCTTATAGGAAACAGGATTACCAAGAATTCCTCTCCATGATCCTTCAAATGATGGACGTTTTCAGCGCGTATGTTGTTGACAAGCTTCCGTCCCTCCTCATAAGCCATGAATTGAAGTGAACCATGAGAGACCTAGAAGGCAACATGAAAACCATCTATAAGGAATCTTGATTGAATAATAGCGGATCTTCGCACAAACCTGGTTACATGAGTTTAGAATGTGTACGTGATACACATCTGCCAATGCGATGCAGCATTGGCAGATGATTTTTTAATACATTTGTTTGTAGAAGATCCTATAACTACCAGACGTACAAATAGGCCATCTAACTTTACCTAGGAAAGATTTGAGGCAACTGGGTCAAAGGCAGCAACGCAGCACTAGTAGGCTCGACTGTCAACTATGGCTTATATGACATAATTTCTCTTCATCCCACCTTTAAGTTTACCTTTACAATAGAGTTCAAGACTGCGCCTCATAAAATAGTAGGATGCATAATATCATCTCTGTGTGACTAGTTCAGCCATGCCCAAGTTGACCAGTCGAAGGGTTGACCAAATTGACATCTACACTAGAGATAAAGTCAGATTTGGTGTACATTTTAAAGGCTACAATGAAAGCTAACAAACTAAAGCACTTGGTTGTCGGCAAAAATAAGAAACATGGTTGGACAAAACACAGTCGGGTAAAGTTTAGGGCCCCTCTCCTGACCAACAAATCTGAGTTCTAAAACATGGTTGGCCAAAACACAGTCAGGTAAAGTTTAGGGTCCCCCTCCTAACCAAGAAAACTGAGTTCTAAAACAAAACCCCAAAAATGTAGGAAATTTTCTCGAAATGCATCTCGGAGGCTTTGAAATGTTTCCATTTGGGCTCCCAAAACACTGTTTCAGCAACTATGAAATATACATATGACATTGAGGGCCTTGTTGAGCCAACAAATCGTAAGGACAGAATTAACAAGTAACTATCATGGATTAAGTCCTATTTTAGCTAAAAAGAACAACCCCAAAAAGATTTAATCAGTACAATGGCAGCTTATTTGATGATATGACAAATGCACAAATATCCGCTATGTAAAGACATGACGTGCACTCCAGATTTGTGTATTTTATTGCTTGCTGTAATTAGTGCTTCAGATTATTTACCACCCTTGTTGAGAAGGAAGCATGGTTTTAGGCCCGCTCTCTTGGAGAGAAACTCTCTCCACAGTAAACTTGAGGATCAAGAGCTTGTCCTTTGTGGAGTCCTTACCTAGGCCACTACAGGGGGCCCCTCTTGGAGGGAAACCCACTCCATATATCTAAATCGACAAACTTGAGGATCAAGGGCTTGTTCCTTGTGGAGTCCTTATCGACTCACCAAGCTCCCACCATAGAGGATGTGAGATTCACCACCTAGGTGGCCATGAATGCCCTTGACATCCTTTGTTGGACCATCTCTTTCCATCCTAGCACGCACATGGAAGCATGTACCTTTCGTCTCTCTTTTTCTCCTATGGCTGTAGCCTGTAAACTCTTCCTTTTGGAGAGATGACACCTTTTGTTCCTTGGTTATCTTGACCCATTTTGAGGTTTTTTCTGCCTCCGTTTGGGTATGTTTGGTTACCTATGCCCAAGTATGTGCTCTTTTTGTATGTTCAATAATCTGCGGTAACTTTGGTTTCAGCTCTTGAGCGTTTTCAGTTATTTTCCCCTCTTCCTTTTTCATTCTCTATGTGTTTCTGGCAACCCCTACCTACTTCGCATAGCTTGCTTGCTTGTGTTATGCACGCATCTAGGTGGTGTTGGATTTCAACCATCACTGTATACTCTTCCTTAGTCCTTCACTGTCAGCCCTCCATGATATTAGCTGCACACTCATTTCTTCGTATGTTTCAACTTTCCAAAACAGGAAAAGCAGCCGCAGTTCATCAAATTTTTCTTCCTTTGAGTCAATCAATTCCTTTGCCATTTCTCTCCTTGGTATCGATATAGGAAGAGAAGTTCTCAATGTTGGGAAGTTTCACAAGAAAGTAAAAGGTAAAACAATAGAAATACAAAGTATGGAAGGGCTCATCAATGTGTCGTTCAAGTTAGACTATCATAAGAGAGATTATTTCTTTAAATAAAAGATACCAGACTACTAATAAACAAGTCCATTTAATGAATACTTTAAAAAATAAATTTACAAAACAGGCCTGTATAGGGCTTCAATGATACCATAATATGAGAAGTTAAGAAATAAGAGTCTATTACAATGTCTGAGTAAACAGCAAATCCGGCAGTCTGTAATGCTAAACCATGTGGGACTCCAAGTGGAAGAAGGTGCGAGAATCCCAAGTATGAAGAAAAGCATCTCTCCTCCTCATACACTCATAGTCTTACGTGTGTCTCTGAATCAATAGAACTTGTCCTTGTTAGGTTCTTAGAGCAAGTGTGACTTTTGGTAGTTCACAACTATTTGAGGTCAAACTATAAGACCCATTTTGCACTGCAATGACTTTCTTAGTATAGCCCATGCAAAGATCTCTTTCAATGCTGTGTATTTTCTTTTAGGGGTCTATAGATACCAATATTTTCCATTCCAGATCTGTTCCATACTAGTTTGACCACAAGCTCTGCCATCACGTCGCCTGCTACCCCTGCCTCCCGACTACTCCCTCATGCTCAAGCCCGCCCTGATCGTCGCCTGCGCTGGTGCCCCCTCCTTCCCCGCCTGTGGCCCACCGCCCCGCCAGTCTTCTACTCTGCCCCGCCCTGCCCATCGCCCCGCCCTGCCTGTCGCCCCTCCCCGCCCTACCCGTCCCCCCACCTTGCCCATCATCCTGCCCATCGATCCCCCCCCCCCCCCCCGCGGCGCACTTCCCCCGTCCACAACCTCGGACCCATTCGTAGCAAACACAGCAGTGTTCCCCTCCCTTGCCATAGATTCCCCCACCCTCCAGTTGCTCCCTCCATCTGCAGCAACCCCCTCCTCAGGTAGCACCGCGACGTGATTGTTAGTCCTCTCAGTAGGGACACGGAATGGAAACCCTTGGTCAGACGCCGGTGCACTCAGCGAGTGCCCCCCAATCAAACACCTTGCGTGTAGCCCTCTCTGAGGAACAACTCTTAGCCGTCCGAGTTAAGGAGCTGGAGCTAATGGAAATAGCGATTTATGGTCAGGTAGTAGGACATTCCCCAGCCAGGGCCCAGCTTCGGGATTGGCTACACTCCACATTGCGCATCGGGATAGCGCAGATCGAGGAGGCGGTCCTATTGGGCCAAGGGATCTTCATGGTCCGGCTCAGCTCGGCAAACGCAACTCGCGAGTTACTCGCCAGTTCACCATATGCGTCCACGAAGGGGGTCATACACATGGTCCCTTGGTACAGCGGCTTAATTGTGGAGGCATTTGCACTCCACAACAAGTTTCTTCGGCATCCGGTCACTCTTCTTTTCACCGGCCTAGCGATTGAGTATCGCCAGTTGGTGAAAGACTTTGGAAGGCTTTTCGGCAATATCCTTCCCGCGTCCTTCACACATGCAGTGATAGCTGCAGGAGTCCCAAAGGTGCGGGTGGCAATGAAAGAGGTCAAGAATATCCCACAGTTCTTAGAGATTGAGATGGGCGGGCACTCCTTTAGGCAGCAGGTCATTGTGACGGGACAGCCAAGGCAGTGCCTGCGTTGTCACGACTTTAGGCATCAGGCAGCAAGTTGCACGTGTTTCGGAGCCGAGGTGGCTCTGCCGACAGGCCTGCAAGTGGACGCTGATGGCTTCACACGGATCCAGAGACGACAGAGAGGGAAACGGCAGGGGGGGGGGGGGGGGGGGGGGGGGGGCGGGCAGCCTGCGTCTCAAACCCAGCCTCGGCAGTAGGGAGCAGGTGGGCTTGCGACACCCCCTCATCAAAGCACTCCACAACCCCCTCCTACCCCCCCACCCGGCAAGACCGCAGCCCCCCACATCCACCCACCCACGCCACAGACTACCTCTCCTGAGTCCCCATAGCCCCCATACCCACCTCCCTCCACATCCCAGACCCCACCCCCCCCCCCCCCCCACTGACCCTCGCCCACAGCCCCCCACTTCCAGGACCACAAGCCCCCTCCCCACACCCGCCATGTACTTCCATCCACCCCACCATCCCTTGAACATCCTCCCCCCCACCACCTCCCGTACCAAACACCTCCCCTGATCCGCACCTGGTTCGAGCAATCCCCCCCCCCAGACCTGCCCCCTGCCTCCGACAAGAGGTGATGAGCCACACATGCCTACATACTCTTCGCACCAGCAGTCCTCCCCCTCCCATACAGCCACCAACTCATCCACCCTTGCCACATGTCACACCTTCCCGAGACAGGCACACCTGTTGCCACAGGGGTTCTTCCACAATGGCCCATGGTCCTACTTGAGAGTTGCGGAGCGCGAAGAGTTCCCACTACCTCTAGAGGTGGGGATCTTCGTGGTTCGTAAGTCGAGGAGGGGCAAGGCCCATCTACTAGCACCACCGGATGGACCAAACTATGCCTTTTTCCTTCAGTCCTCTCACTCACGGGAGTGGATGACCACACAGATAGAGAAAGAGTTGAAAAGTCAAGTGGCGGACCACACCTCCCAATGGATGGGAGAAGAAGGACTAGCACTGTTTGCACAGCGGTGGCCTGGTTGCATGATGGACATTAACTGGTGGGCTGGTGCCGAGGTCCCTCACCTGAGCGTTATCTTTCGAGCCCCTCCACAGTGGAGAGCTCCGAGGAACGTGATTCAGTGGCCCCTGGCACAGGCGGCCCGTTTCTACTATTGCACAGAGTCTGGACTCTCAGCATGGTTGATAGATGCATTGATAGTACCACCTGGAACTTCTATCACCCCGTTGGTCCAGCCGAGGGCCACCATGGGGGAATGAGCTCACCGTCCAAACCGGCGGCAAAGCGTATCTACATGCCTCATAGCTTCTCCTCTTCATCAACAGCCTCCACACCGAACAGATGCCTGTTCGGGCAGTCACAAGTTTCCCCATGAGCTTACATCTTGCATCCTGGAATGTGAATAGCCTCCACTATAGTGGGACACGTGGTTCCAGGAAATTGATTGTTCGGCACGAGTTACAGCCTGCCCTTGCTAGACGAATCGACATCTTACTTCTACAAGAGCACAATCTCACCCCTTCCCAGGCCCAGCGGGTAGGGAAGGTACTCCCAGGCAGCTCGCACACTTACTAGGAGCACGCCATAGGTGTCCACGGTAGGAGTGGAGGCGTATACACCTCTATTGGTCTGAGTCTTACCGCTTGTGTTCGAGACCATGGGAAGATAGTGGCAAGGAGGGTGCTATGGATCAGATTGGATATTTGGGACTCGTGCCTTGGAGTCCTTAATATCTATGCCCCTACGGAGGTTAGGGCACGCAGCAAGTTCTGGATGGAGATTGCGGAAGGACTCCCAAAGGTGGACTCCTAGATTGTTGGAGGAGACTTCAACAACCTCGAGGCTTTGGAGGACCAGCAGAGCAGAGGGAGAAACTACTAGGGCATGGCTAGGGAGGAGAAGAAACATGGGAGGTGTTTCTACTAGCAGTAGGAGCACGCAATGCCTGGAGAGACCCTGCTTTCCACAAGAGGGAGAGGTCGTTAGACTTCTCTTGGGGATACAGGCGGCTAGGTGGAGTTCTGCTGGAGCGGTTGGACAGGTTTTATGTGGGAGAGTGGGGAGGCTCTCGGGGAGGCTAGATTGGGCAGTTGGCGGGCACCACGTCCGATCATTGCCCGGTTCTCCTAACACTAGATCCCCCAGCATCTGCTCTAGACTCACGATCTTGTCAGATCCCTAACTCGATCTACAGGAGAGAGGAGGTGACAAGACAGATAGAGCAGATTTGGACTAGAGAGTGGGGCACGAGGGGCCAGATCGCAGAGGAGGTTGTTGAGGCCCTAGCTGAGTCGAGCACAATCTGCCAAGAAACAGTCATACATGCCAGGTAGCAAAGCTGGGAGGAGGAGAGAGCACTCCGGTGGGACCTTCCAGCCACGCAGAGATTATTATAGGTGGCACCAAGGGATCCCACTCTCCACGCACAGGAGGTGCGTGCACAAGCAGCCATTTCTGGCCTAGAGGACAGGCGCTCAGAGTTCTCTTTCCGCACCTCAGCAGCTTTCTCGGCGCGGAAGAGGGACACGATGTGCAAGGAGTTTTTTCAGGTGCACCAGTCTTGCACCTCTCGAGAGCAGATACACAACCTCCGAGATCAGTATGGGAGGACCCGTTCTAGCCCAGACGAGGTGATGGAGATTGCCACCGACTACTATAGTCGCCTCTTCCAGCAGGAGATAGCCTCAGCTAGAGGACAGCAATGTAGACAAAAGGTCTAGGATAATATCCTATTCCTCGTCACAGAGGAGATGGGATGCTCCCTCCTAGCCCCCTTCACAAAGAAGGAATTAGAGGAGGTTTTCCATACACAGGATGGGCAAAAATGCCCGGGAGAGGATGGCCTCTATAAGGCTTTCTTCACTACCTTTTGGGAAGTGGTGAAGGACCCCCTACTGTTGGCCTTTCAGGAGATTTTCACTTCAGGACAGATGTTAGGGAGTCTATCAACAGGCCTTATCAGTCTTCTCCCCAAAGGGGGAGACCGGTTGGAGCTTTCCTAGTGGAGACTGATCACCTTATTGTCAGTGGCCTATAAGGCACTGGCAAAGATGATTGGTAGGCAACTACGCCCCTTGCTTCCAAACATCATCCATGACACATAGACAAGCTTTGTCTAGGATAGGAGCATCCTGGACAATGTATTCACCTTCTTTGAGGCGACAGAGTGGGCCCAGTACAGTGGGCAGAGACTGGCCGTACTACTCTTGGATTTTGAGAAAGCCTATGACAGGGTGGATTGGGATTTCCTAGAGGGCACCATGGTGAGGTTGGGTTTCCCCCAGGCTTGCATTTTCAGGGTCTCTGCACTTTACAGATCGGCCACCAACAGTGTTCTCATAGGAGGGAGTGGAGGGGAGGAGTTTCGGCTCGAGAGATCGGTCTGATAGGGCTGCCCCCTGGCCCTGTACCTGTTCCTTCTCTTTGCAGAGGCGATGTCTCACTTCCTCAGGTCATGTGTGAGCGGTTTACGTGGCCTCCAACTTCCAATAAGAGAGGAGACCGAGTTATTAGACTCAGACTATGCAGATGACACAGCGCTCTACATAGAGGACGACGAATTGATACTGGAGAGAGTGAGGTTGGCTCTTGAGGTGTTCTGTACTGTAGCAGGAGCAAAAATCAATTGGTTTCCTCACAGACCCGGACTCTAGCATGGAGTGGAGCGTCCACCTGGGATTTGGATGGGTGAGCAAAGGATAGACCGTCCAGTACCTAGGGTTCCAGGTGGAGCTCGACATCACTCCCGCCCAATAGTTTATTTCAGTCCTCAATTCTATTCGGAGGAAGCTGACCTACTGGAGCACGGCTCTCCTCTCACTAGCCGGCCGAGCCCTGGTAGTTAACCAGGTCCTCCTAGCAACGACCTGGTACATCACCTCATGTTGGTGCTTCTCCTCCTCCTGTGTAATATAGCTTTGCCACCTAGTGCGGAATTTCCTTTGGTCCAGGTCAGATGGCTCCAGGGATTCCACGGCCAAGGTGGCGTGGGCGACCATTATACGACATCGGTCAGAGGGAGGGCTTGGGATCATAGGCCCACAGTATCAGAGTATGGCCCTCCTGGGCAAGCTAGTTGTCCGCGGCCTCACACCGGGAGGGCAGACTTAGAAGGTTCTATTGTAGGAGGGTCTTCAGGACTATAGACTGAGGCTTGGCGGTGAGTGGAGGCCGTCCCTGAGATGGATCTTCACGACAGCCCAAATCACCCCCCCAAATCACCCTTCCTACGTAGCTTGCTCTGTGTGTGGCAGGGCCTCCGTAAGGCCCTTATCTAGAGCCCTCCAAGCTGCCAGGAGGAGATAGATCGTTAGCCGGTGATTTGGAACCCCTAGGTCAGGGACCGGGAAGGGGCACAGATTGGCAAATGCCCCCACATCCAGTGGGCTGGTTGGGAGGCTCACCCGGCTCGTACAATCAGGACATGGCAGGAGGTATACAAGATGGCGGACGAGGAGGTGCTTAAGCAAGCTTCAGGCTGCCAGCAAGAAGTGGAGCTGAGGAGAAGGGAGATAGACGCAGCGATACCTTAGGAGTGGCTTCCTTCCCCGATCCAAGAGCCGATAGAGCCCGGGGAGGTATGGGTTGCTAGGTTTTCACTAGCAAGCATCCCCTTACAGGTGGTAGGAAGAGTGGGTGGCGCTCCACCTGGGACCTTTTTCACAGTGCAGGAGGGGGGGGCGTCTGGCTCTTGACAGAGGGCAGCAGGACGAGTGGATAGCTGTCCTTTCATGGAAGAGGATCCAGGTGGTTGGCTTTCAGGGGAAGACATGGCGGCTGGACCCTTTGGTCTTTTGGCAGGAGCTCAGGGAGTGGCGCCTCTGGATCTGGGAAGGAAGGCCACTTGATGAGATGGAGTGGGATCCGGGAGAATGGCTTTGGCCAGCCACTACGGTCGCCAAGAAGCCACCGAGGTTCCTGGAGTACACCACAAGGATTGGCAGACACGTGCTGATGCAGGACATAGACTGGGCGCCGCCATGTAGCAGGCATTGGGCGGAGCACAGCATCACGGAGCCGTTCAGACGGACCTTTTGGCGCTGCCTATGGGATAATTGGAGGCCAAAGAGGGTTTCGCACTTTTTATGGCTGGTGCCACATGGAGGCTTGGCGGTGGGAAGCTGGCTTGCCCAGATGCAAGAGGGAGTTTGTAAGTGCTGCACACAGCAGCTGATGGAAACCCCAAAGCACTGCCTTTGGTCGTGTGAGGTGGCACAGATCGTGTGGAGAGGAGTATGCCGCATCCTACACCGTATAGCACCCAGCCTTGGATGTATCTCTTGGGGTGCTTTCTGTTGGCTGGCGGTCAGCCAAGGTCGTCACCTTCTGTATGAGGCCAAGATACAGGACACGATATTCATGATCGAGGTAAGGTCGTGCGTAGTGGTGGGTTTAGAGGCTCTACCTATCCACTAGGTACTGGAGCCCACAGCAGACCGCTTTGAGGTATGGGAAATCATAGGGAGTCTTACTGGTTGGCATATCTGGAAGGCGCAGTGTCAGGTAGCTTTCGGGGAAGAGAGACCTTCAGTACAGGCAACCCTAGCGGAGCTCTAGACCTCCATCATCCACTTCCTTCGAGGCCGATGGGATCAAGTGCAGGGCGAGTCCAGGGCTCGTCAAGAGCTCCGAGGTCATTTCATGCGCACTTGGAGCGGCCAGGACCTGTTCTTCGTAATGCAGGCACGCAGCCCTAGATGGTGATACAACCCCCCTCCATGGCTTCTTGACCCTATCCCCCCCAGACCGCCTCGAGAGGCTTGTATATATGATGTATCTGTGACTCTCACGAGCTCCAACTTCGTCTATTGAGCATGAGCACTTCTTTGTATTTAGATTTTTTCTGAAGTAATATGATTAGCCACACTTTATTTGCAAAAAAAAGATACCAATATTTTGTAGTAAAAACTCGAACATTCTTTTCCTTGGAAAAAAGAAGCCTAATATACAAATTATTACACAATAAAATTAATATCAAAACTTGCATAAGAAATTTGGAAGTTACAAAGCATAATAGTGTTGATTGAAGGAGGAAGGAATGATTACATGAAGGCCACTATGACGTGTTCTAAAAATTTGACAAGGCATGTCCACAAAACGATTCACTTACAAGTAACAAACTTGGTCCAAGACCCTTGTAAAGTGCTTTCCATCCCTCATTCTTCACAATGTTGTACAATGCATCTGCAAAATAAGAATATTATTTAGATTAGAAACCAAAAACAAATTTTCTAGACTTTGCTAATCAATGGTAATCAAACAAGTCCAAACCAAGTTTAAAAATAGAAAGTTCCACCTCATCCTCGATATGTCCTTTTCCCTGCCATACCCAGTTACTTCCACAAGAATCCTTTTGCTGCGGTCCTTGCTCGGACATAAGAGTTGCGGTCCTTGCTTGGCACAGCTATTGCCACAGGAGTTCTGCAGTGGCCCATGGTCCTACTTGAGAGTTGCGAAGTGTGGAGAGTTCCCACTACCTCTAGAGATGGGGATTTTCGTGGTTCGTAAGTCAAGGAGGGGCAAGGTCCATCTACTAGCACCACCGAATGGACCAAATTACACTTTTTTCCTTCAGTCCTCTCACTCAGGGGATTGGACGACGACACAGATAGAGGAGTTGAAGAGTCAGGTGGCGGACCACATCTCCTAGTGGATGGGAGAAGGACTAGCACTGTTTGCACAACAGTGGCCTGGTTGCATGATGGACATTAACTGGTGGGCTAGTGCCGAGATCCCACACTTGAGCATTATCTTTTGAGCCCGTCCATAGTGGAGAGCTCTAAGGGATGTGATCGAGTGGCCCCTAGCACAAGCGGCCCATTTCTACCAGTGTATAGAGTCACGACTCTCAGCATGGCTGATAGATGCATTGATAGTACCACCTAGAGCATCTATCACTCCTATGGTCTCGACCGAGGGCCACCATGGGGGACTGGAGTTCACCATCTAGATTTGTAGCAAAGCGTATTTGCATGGCCCATAGTTTTTCCTCCTAATCAACAGCCTCCACACTGATCAGATGCCTGTTCGGTCAGTCGCAGGTTTCCCCATGCGCTTACACCTTGCATCTTGGAATATGAATAGTCTACACTACAAAGGGACAGGTGGTTCCAGGAAGTTGATTGTTCAGCAGGAGCTGCAGCTTGCCCTTGCCGGACGGATAGACATCTTACTTCTACATGAGCACAAGCTCACTCCCACCCAGGCCCAACGGGTAGGGAAGGTACTCCAGAGCAGCTCGCACACTTAATGGGAGCATGCCTTAGGTACCCACGACAAGAGTGGAGGCGTATGCACCTCTATTGGCCCGAGTCTCACCACCAGTGTACAAGACTATGGGACGATAGTGGCAAGGAGGGTTCTATGGATCAAATTGGATATTGGGAACTCGTGCCTTGGAGTCCTCAATGTCTTTGCCCCTACGGAGGTTAGGGCACGCAGCAGGTTTTGGGTGGAGATCGTGGATGGACACCCAGAAGTAGACTCTTGGATCGTTTGAGGAGACTTCAACAACCTGGAGGCTTTGGAGGACCAGCAGGGCAGAGGTTAAAACTACCAAGGCATGGCTGGGGAGGAGCAGGAGGTGCTCTTGACTATTAGGTTTAAAACCTCCATCTTATGCTCATTTGTATGTCTTTGGATGTGAGACTTCCTGCCATGTTTCCAAGGACAAGTGCAATAAGTTAGATTCTAAGTCCATGAAATGCATTTTTCTTGGTTATGTTGATGTATGTGAGGTGGGCTATCGCCTATGGGATCCACTAGCTTGGAAGGTCATCCGCTAGCCAAGATATTGCTTTCCATGAGAAAAAATGCATAAGTAGTTTGAGCAAATCATTGAGGTACAAAAGGTGATATTTTAGGAGGAGTCTCTTATTATTGTACAACCAACTAGATAGCTTGCAATAATTAATGCTCTAGTAGCCCAAGACCATGATGTTAGATAGGATATATAGGCTCCACAACTTATTTTGTTGGCAGTAGGAGCACGCGATGCCTGGAGAGATCCTGCCTTCCACAGAAGCGAGAGGTCACTGGACTTCTCTTGGGGATACAGGCGGCTAGGTGGAGTCCTGTTGGAGCGGTTGGACAGGTTTTATGTGGGAGAGTGGGGAGGCTCTCGTCGAGGCCAAATTGGGCAGTTGGCGGGCACCATGTTTGATCATTGCCCGATTCTCCTAACACTAGATCCCCCAACATCTGCCCTAGACATACGATCCTATCGAGTCCCTGACTCGATCTATAGGAGGGAGGAGGTGACGAGACAGATAGAGTTGATTTGGACCAGGGAGTGGGGTAGGAGGGACCGAATCCCAGTGGAGGTTGCAGAGGTCCTAGCCAAGTTGAGTAGAATCTGCCAAGAGGCAACCATACGGGCCAGGCAGCAGATCTGGGAGAGGAGGAGAGAGCTCTCCGGTGGAACCTTGCAGCCACACAGAGATTATTACAGGAGGCACCAAGGAATCCCACCCTCCACGCACAGGAGGTGCGTGCGCGAGCAGCCATTTCTGGCCTAGAGGACAAGTGCTCAAAGTTCTCTTTCCGCACCTCAGCAGCTTTCTAGGCGCGAGATGGATCTTCACGTCAGCCCAGATCACCCTCCCCACGTCACCTTTCCTACACAGCTTGCTCCATGTGTGGCAGGGCCTCCGTAAGGCCCTAATCCAAAGCCCCCTAGGCTGCCAGGAGGAGATAGACCGTTAATCGGTGATTTGGAACCCCCATGTCAAGGATCGGAAGGGGCATAGATTGGCCAAGCACACCCATATCCAATGGACTGGTTGGAAGGCTGGCCCAACTCGAATCATCAGGACATGACGGGAGGTGTACAAGATGGTGGACAAGGAGGTGCTGCAGCAAGTATCAAGCTGTCAGAGAGGAGTGGAGTTGAGGAGAAGGAAGATAGACGCAACAATACCTCAGGAGTGGCTTGCTCCCCTGATGCAAGAGCTGATAGAGCCTGTGGAGGTATGGGCCGCTTAATTTTCACCAGCAAGCATCCCCCTACAGGTGGCAGGTAGAGTGGGCGGCGCTCCAACCGGGACTTTCTTCACCATTCAGGAGAGGGACCGACTGGCTCTTGACAAAGGGCAGTAGGATGAGGGGATAACTGTCCTTACGTGGAAGAGGATCCAAGTGATCGGCCTTTAGGGGAAGATATGGCGGCTCGACCCTTTTGTCTTTTGGCAGGAGCTCAGGGAGTGGCGCCTCTAGATCTCGAGGGCAGGCCACTTGAGCTTGAGTGGAATCCGAGAGAGTGCCTATGGCCGGTCACTACAGTCGCCAAGAAGCCACCAAGGTTCCTAGAGTACACCGCCAGGATTAGCAAACATGTACCGATGCAAGAGGATATGGATTGGGCGCCATCATGTAGCAGGCATTAGGCAGAGCACAACATCACGGAGTCTTTTCGACGGACCTTCTGGCGCCACCTATGGGATAGTTGGTGGCCGAGGAGGGTATCATATTTTTTATGGCTAGTGGCACATGGAGGCTTGGCAGTGGAAAGTTAGCTTGCCCAAATGCAAAAGGAGGGAGGTTGTAAGCGCTGCACACAGCAACCTTTGGAAATACCAAAGCACTGCCTTTGGTTGTGTGAGGCAGCGCAGCTCATGTGGAGAGGAGCATGCCACATCCTTCGCCATATAGCACCTATCCTTAGATGTATCTCATGGGGAGCTTTCTGCTGGCAGGCAGTCAGCCAGGGCCGTCACCTTCTGTATGAGGCCGAGATGCCGGACACAATATTAATTATCGAGGGAGGGTCATGCGCAGTGGTCGGTTTAGAGGCTCTACCCATCCGCCTAGTACTCCACAGCAAACCGCTTTGAGGTATGGGAGATCATAGGGAGTCTTACTAGTTGGCATATCTAGAAGACGCAATGTCAGGAGGCTTTCGGCGAAGAGAGACTTTTAGTACGGGCGACCTTAGCAGAGCTCTGGACCTTCATTAGCCAGTCCCTCCGCAACCGACGAGATCAGGTGCAGGGCGAGTCCAAGGCTTGTCAGGAGCTCCGATGTCATTTCATGCACACTTGGGGCGGCCAAGACCTGTTTTCCATGATACAACCAGGCAACCCCAAATGGCGATACACCTCCCCTCCATGGCTTCTTGCCCCCATCCCCCCCAGACCACCTTGAGAGACTTGTATACATGATGTACTTGTAACTTTCATCAGCTCCAGCTAGTCTGTTGAGCATGAGCACTCCGCTGTAATCAGTTTTTTTGAGTAATATAATCAACCACATTTTACTTGCCAAAAAAAAAGTAAACAAGTACTCATGAAAGAAAGCTAGAACATTGTTTCTCAAGATATGGACACCTGTTGGCTCCAAGCTCAATGTCTCTCTCGGTATTTCTTGAGATTACCAAGACATTGTCCCAGTTTTAATACAATTTGCTGATGTTTCAACAGTTTCTTGCATCATGCCTATTCTTCGGATGCCCAATAGCTTGGGCATCTTCATTGTTAAACTATCTAGGTTCTTCCTCTCACAAACAAGAAGGATTTCTCACAAATTGCGAGAAAATCACATTCTTTGTGATAACAAAGTTATCCAAAAGTACATGGGCTCAGGATTTCAAAGAAGAAGAGAGGATTTCAGCCCATTGCATTGTAATAACTTCTTCTGATGAAATGACCAAAAACGGACCCAATACCTACTAATAATGGAGTATGGAGCTGTCCAATGGATCCCCCATGTGGAGAGGCAAAGATTGGCTACTGCCCTGACTCCATACACACTATCCGCTCATGCTCCATGACTCAAATTTGCAATATCTGCAAGAAAAAGAAGAATAATTGTCTCAAAACTTGGGCTACTCAAATGAGAGACAAATTGATGCCAAATAGCCAAATCAACTTTCTAAATGAACAACCAGCTGCTATTAATCGAAATTCTATTTGATTTAGGACTAATTAATCAATGGCTGATTAGTCATAAGTGACTTGCTCAGTAGACCAAACTTAAGCATCAGATGTCCATTACAGCTATGTGAGTTACTCTCTAGACAAACCATTCAAATGATTAGTAACTCTAAAGCGCAAACTTTTAATTTAATGGAAGTTTACCATTGCACCTTATTCCTTTTGTCTTAACCTTGCACCACATAGCATGTGCACTCGGTCCACTACATGCTTGGTGTCAACCAATGCAATGGCCAACATGGCCAAGAGCTAGATGTATCAAACTTTAGATTCATTTCAATCAAAAACCTTGGTGAAGTTTAATTTAATGGAAGTTTAACATTGCACCTTATTCCTTTTGTCTTAACCTTGCACCACATAGCATGTGCACTTGGTCCACTACATGCTTGGTGTCAACCAATGCAATGGCCAGCATGGCCAAGAGCTAGATGTATCAAAATTTAGATTCATTTCAATCAAAAATCTTGGTGAAGTTTAATAAAATCACTAGGTTCATTTAGCATTTTGGTGACATCTGCTGCCTTTAGGAGAGAGGAAAAAAGGGAGTTAAAATTGGTAACTATCATTTTGTCAAAAGCATTCATGGCATGAAAATCCCACGAACTATATAATTTCTTGTGATGCCCTTAAATTTGCCAAACTTCACTTCAATAAAGTTCTACTTCCCAAACATTAGCCAAACTTCCATTAGATGAAAGTTTCAATCTTTTAGCCTTAAATTTTCAAAATTTCAAAGATTCTAAACTCGTTATTTGGTCTTACCCTTGTGTCACAAGGCCTTGACTCTCTCCATTACCCATGACCTTCATTGATAATGTAATGGTCGCCAACTCTAGAGCATGAGGAAACTAGATTTAAGGTACTTTGATTAGAAATTTCTTGTGTAATTAGTTTAAAAAGTGTATATTCACATTTCACATTGGTGACATACCCTCCTCTTGAAACATTGCAAGCAACCCCAAAACACTCAAATAGAATCCAATAATGCATACCAAAGAGCAATACATGTGACAAAATAATTAAGGAACATTGCTATTATATAAATTATACTAAGGCACTCTAGTGCAGCTTGCTGTTGCACTAAGATCATTGGATTCTGTTGAATAAAGTACTCTCCAACTTGTGTCTCCTTTGGAAATGTCTCATTATAGACCTTGAATAGTTGAACCATCCCCATGCCTTGCCACTCAGCAAAGAGTCATACTTGCATACAACTCGATCTTGTCTTAGTATCTTTGAGACTAGAGTAGATGGATCTCTTTGTTTATCCACATACACATCCAACACTTCCTCCTAATTGTGCATTGATGGAGACCCTTGGCTCTACAAATGCTTGGATGGCACTTCATTAGAGGCTCTTCAACAACAAAATCTTTGTGGAGGAAGCCTGTTGCCATGAAAGGGGTGTTAAGCGTCACTTGACCACCCCCTATACCCCAACCCAAAATGGTTTGGCTGAGCGGATGAACGAATGCTTAATCAAGGGAACTATTTTATGGCTAGATGGTTTGGGATAGCTCTTCCACAAGTCCAACAAAAGTTGTATCTTCATTTTGACCTTTGCATCTAGGGTTCCGAGCATCCTTGGGCAACTTCTCTTTTGTTATATTGCTTAGTATTCATAAGGTGGACTCTCATGATGGGGCATTTATCTGCCATCTACTTCAAAGGTGGACTCCAAAGTCCCCTTTCCACGTCCTCACTAGGATTGAATGACTCCACCTAGAAATGACTTCCATTTCTCTCTCTGAGCAATATTTCCTTTTGTTTCTTCACAATGCGAGCCATGAGAAACCTAAAATATAAATAAAGAGAACTAAATACACTTTAATAATTTTTTTATTTATCAAAATTTTTAAAAATCCTTAAACTCTAATTTTGTTTCATGAGTAATTCATTAGATAGTTGTACGATACGAATTATCGTGTATTTTAATTGTAAGTGCTCAATGTTATAGGACCCAAAGTGTCACTTGCTAAACATACCAAAATGAGAAGCATCATGATCCAACTAGATGGGATTGATGCAAAAATTCTTTTAAAGGATGTAGGAACAATGCTAATAGACAGCCTCTCAAAAGAATATAACTCAAGAAATGACACTAATAAATTTAGAAGGTATTATTTTGGAACATGGTGCTTCCACTTTGTTGTTTAAAAAAAAAGAGCTCAAAGGACAACAAACCACTACCCCAATGAAAGATGTTGTCTTCTACTCAAGGAAACCTCCAACAAAGAGCACCAAGGTCAACATTTTCTTAAGGACAACTTCTTGAAGTTGCAGGCTACCACCACAAGAACAAGCCTGAGTGTGTAATGCACTAGGTCCTAGTTTACACAACTCAACAGAAGATGAGAGAATCCAAAAGGCAGAAGAGATCCTCAAATTTTTGTTTACAGCAGTTCAATTAGAGATTTGTACAGGTATAGATTCAAGAAGCCAAGCATGAGCCAGCACTATGAATCCACAACGTCACCTACCTATCCTGTCCAAGACAGCTCTTCACTCTGGCTCGAATTTGCCATGAACAGTCTTTGCCACAACCAAACCATGAACACTCCAGCTCGCCTCAATCACATGAGCACTCTAGCTCCTGGGCAAGGCTTGTTCTTTGCTGCTCCTCACAACTAGCACGATCAGCAGAAGATGTGATGCTGCACACATGATCACCCATGGTCCACCACAACACCCTTTTCAGCTGCCAACAGTCGCCTTTAATAGGCTGTTGTTAAGTGTGCAGTCCCAACACTTTAAAATGAAGCAGCCGTTTATTTTTCCTAATTAAAATAACTACTGACCCTTGTTGCAAGGTTGTTAAGCGTGCAGTCCAACACTTCAAAAAGCAGCCGTTTATTTTTTCTTAGTTAAAAGAACTGCTGACCCTTTGTTGTAAGTTTCACCACATCAACGATTAATGATCAAACTAGAGAAAAAGTGAAGCAACAACCCAACTGCCTTGCATGGATTGCTCCACAACTGCCCTGCACATGATCTGTGTCATCATCATGAACTGCTAGCTACATATGCGATCTGACCTGCTCACCTTGACATTGCCAGCCACACGGCTCTCCTGCCATGTCATCCTGCCTTGATCATGATTACACAAGCACTGTCCAGGTGCATTTGAAAGTGCATGAAGTGCAAAAAGATTAGACATAACATAAAATACTGTTAAGTAATCCAGCAAACATAATGGAGCAGAAGACAAACAATCAATAGCCTTAGGGATCTAAATACCCTCTTCTAAAGCCTTGTACTTATCCAAAGGAGAATCAATGTACATGTATTCTGCCCATAAAGAAGCCAATCCGCCGAGCATCAATTCTGAACTAACCAGCTATAATTCAAGAGGGCAATCAGATTTCAATGTAATTGATTGTTCTTTGATCAATTCTCTTCAATTTCTTCACATTGCTCTCTATCACATTGATCCTGACTAGTTTCAACAATTTTTGTCCAAGGCACTCCACCCTTTTGCACACTGACCAACCTGTAGTGGCCTCCCATCAGTCGTGTATACAAAAATACAATCATATTCTCATATTTATTAGTCATCACTCCACCCTTTCGCACACTGACCCACCTGTAGTGGCCTCCCATCAGTCGTGTCTACAAAAATACAATCATATTCTCATATTTATTGGTCATCACTGCCTTGGGCCAAACGCTTTCTGGAAGTCTTGAATGTGATAATATGGATGGGGAGATCTCAACTGCAATTCTATATGCCCTTTCAATTATTCTGTTTGGGAAAAGTCAATACGTGCAGTTGTTTGAAGATACCTTTTTACCTGCACAAATTTTAGAGGTCAGGGGCAATAAAGTCACCTCCGTTATCATTTGTCATCTTCTTAACCAAACGAAGTCAGTCATGAAGATCATCAACCATTGCTTTAACCTTTAAAGGATAAACCTGTATTATGAGCAAGTAATAGAGTGGTATCAGCCACCAAGACCAATCCAAGGTGAGACATGTGATTAAACTTAGGTCTCTCCTCTGATTTGTCCTCCCAAGAAAGCACATGATACACCACTAGAATTTCCATCTGCAATGAATTGGCAGCCAGACTATCCTTTGCCAGATGCCATTGATGATTGGACCTTGCAAAGCACCATTTTCCATGAACAAACCAAATGATTGAGAAAAATTGATGCAGATGTACAAAACTGACCCTCAGTATTAAGTACATGCCCCCATGAACCCTAAATCTTCGTATTATGGCAGCCTGCACATATGAGCACAACAGAGATTCTGAAGTTGTAGAACTCTCGATGATCATCATGGAAGCATCTACATCATGTTTGCTGCATTTCACAGCCAGCTGTGTATTAGAGCATGGAGCCATTTCCTCGGCCATCTCCTCAATGCGTGTGGACCATCTCATCTTCTGCCTCTGTATCCAACCCCAAAGAATCAACCACTTGGGCTATGAAAGCCATATTGAGCTCTGACATGATGACAAAAGGGTTGACTGCAGATTTATCTTCAAGGTTGCTGCCCACTGCCCCTCAATGATTCTGCCTCTCTTTTTTTTTTCATGAAGATAATTGAATTAAGTAGTAAATATTTACATCAGACCATCGGGTCAGCATTGAAAATAACAGACATGAAGGAAAGTCTACACAGACTCTAACACAGAAATGTCACACCAAAAGAACAGCTGGAGTCGAGCGAACAGTATCCAACCAAGGAGCAGCGATGTCAAGAAGAACTAGATCAGCAGACACCATAGAGGAGATTTGCCACAACACTAAACCCCGGATTCAGGCCACATGACCATGAATGCCGGATACCGAATCAAAAATGAAGGCATTCCGAGTACGCCAAACATGCCATCGGGCTGTCCATCTAAGGAAATGGAAAAGGCAGGGGTAATCTGAACTCGAAGAGGTCATGGAGATCATCTTTCCCATAATCCACGAACGATGTATTCTGCCTCTCTCTTTTTTCTTTCGTAAATCTCTCTCTCTCTCTCTCTCTCTCTCTCTCTCTCTCTCTCTCTCTCTCTCGTTGGGTGATTGTGAAGACTCACCCCTAGCTGGACTGTAAACCTGCACAACTGCCTGACAGTGCAAGGGTTGTGAAGGTTTGTTTATTGCCTGCAGAGCTGTGTACCTGTCTTAGAGGTCCTGGTTGTCTTGGTCTGTTGCGGGATTGCAAGACTGTTCACAGCACGTCTCCTGGACTGTGTGATTGTGCAGCTGATGATCTGACTGCCTCACCGGAGCTTAGCTGGACAGCACGTTTGCACAGCAGGTCGTCCTCTCTCACTCTCTCTCTGACTGGAAAAGCAGGTCCGCTCACAGGGAAATGGGTGGGCAGAGCTGCTATTTCTGTTCACAGGGGCAGGATGCCACTACAACAACAGGAATAAGTACAGGTCTGGGCACAGGGCAGAGCAGCGTCTGCACAGGCCTGCTAAATGCCGCTTCTCAGCAAATCTAATGCTCACTGGCAGTACTAGGGCAGCAGGTGCCAACCTGCAGAAGGTTCAAGCTGCACGTAGGATAGGGCTGGCCCAATTCATGGCTCAGGGTGGCACAGAGCAGGGCTCGCTCTCCCTGCAACACCATTCCTTCTTCTTTTTTGCAAATAAAATGTGGCTGATTATATTACTCAAAAAAACTGATTACAACGGAATGCTCATGCTCAACAGACTAGCTGGAGCTGCTGCAGAAACACAAATACATCATGTATACAAACCTCTCAAGGC
Organism: Lygodium microphyllum; assembly: GCF_053477565.2. Taxonomy (NCBI): domain Eukaryota; kingdom Viridiplantae; phylum Streptophyta; class Polypodiopsida; order Schizaeales; family Lygodiaceae; genus Lygodium; species Lygodium microphyllum. Next base: position 124,981,236 of record NC_141140.1, read on the forward strand.
GGTCTCAGGGGGATGGAGGCAAGAAGCCATGGAGAGAGGGTATATCGCCATCTGGGGCTGCCTGCCTGCATCACGAAAAACAGGTCCTGGCCGCCCCAAGTATGCATGAAATGACAACGGAGCTCCTAACGAGCACTAGACTCGCCTTGCACCTGATCCCAACGGCCGCGGAGGGAGTGGATGATGGAGGTCCAGAGCTCTACTAAGGTCGCCTGTGCTGAAAGTGTCTCTCCGCCGAAAGTCTCCTGACACCGCGCCTTCCAGATATGCCATCCAGTAAGACTCCCTATGATCTCCCATACCTCAAAGAGGTCTACTATGGGCTCCAATACCTAGCAGATGGGTAGAGCCTCCAAACCGACCACTACGCATGACCCTGCCTCAATGATGAATATCGTGTCCTGCATCCCGGACGCATACAGAAGGTGACGGCCCTAGCTGACTGCTTGCCAACATAAAGCTCCCCATGAGATACATCCAAGGCTGGGTGCTGTACAGCGAAGGATGCGGCATGCTCCTCTCCACACGAGCTACGCCTCCTCACATGACCAAAGGCAGTGCTTCGAGGTTTCCAAAGGCTGCTGTGTGCAACGCTTACAACCTCCCTCCTGCATCTGCGCAAGCCAACTTCCCACCGCCAAGCCTCCATGTGCCACCAACCATAAGAAATACGATACCCTCCTCAACCTCCAACTATCCCATAGGCAGTGCCAGAAGGTCCATCAGAACGGCTCCATGATGCTGTGCTCCGCCCAGTGCTTGCTACGCGCCCAATCCATATCCTCCTGTATCAGTACTTGTCTGCCAATCCTGGCAGTGTGCTCCAGGAACCTCGATGGCTTCTTGGCGACTGCAATGGTCAGCCATAGCCACTCTCCTGGATCCCACTCCAGCTCATCAAGTGGTCTGCCCTCCCAAATCCAAAGGTGCCACTCCCTAAGCTCCTTTCAAAAAACATAAGGGTCCAGTCGCCATGCCTTCCCCAGAAGGCCCACCACCCGAATCCTCCTCCACAAAAGGGCAACTATCCCCTCATCCTGCTGCCCTCTATCAAGGGCCAAACGCCCCCCCCCCCCACCCCTGAACGGTGAAGAAAATTCCTTGAGGGGCGCCGCCCACTCTACCTGCTACCTGTAGGGGGGTGCCTGCTTGTGAAAACCTAGCGGCCCATACCTCCCTGGGCTCTATCAACACTAGTATCGAGGGAGCAAGCCACTCCGGAGGTATTGTTGCGTCTATCTCCCTTCGCCTCAACTCCACTCCTCCGTGGCAGCCCGATACTCATTGCAGCACCTCCTCATCCGCCATCCTGTACACCTCCCACCATATCCTAATGGTACGAGCCAGGCCAGCCTCCCAACCAGCCCACTGGATGTGGGGGCGCTCGCCAATCTATGCCCCTTCCCAATCTTTGACCTGGGGGTTCCAAACACCAGCTTACAGTCTATCTCCTCCTGGCAGCCTAGGGAGCTCTGGATTAGGGTCTTATGGAGGCCCTGCCACACGCGGAGTAAGCTGTGTAGGAAAGGTGATCTGGGGGGCTGACCTGGGCTGACGTGAAGATCCATCTCAAGGACGGCCTCCACTCACCGCCAAGCCTCGGTCTACAATCCTGGAGACCCTCCTGCAAGCAATAGGACCTTCCAGGTCTACCCTCCCAGTGTGAGGCCGCGGACAACTAGCTTGCCCAAGATGGCCATGCTCTGAAACTTTGGGTCTATGATCCCAAGCCCTCCCTCCAACCGATGTCGTACGATGGTTGCCCACGCCACCCTGGCACGAGAATGCCTAGAGTCGTCTGACCCGGACCAAAATCAGTTCTGCATTAGGCAGCGAAGCTACACTATGCAGGATGAGGAGAAGCACCAACGCGAGGCGATGTACCAGGACGTCGCTAGGAGGACCTGGTTAACCACCAGGGCTCGGTCGGCTAGTGAAAGGTGACCCGTGCTCCAGTAGGTCATCTTCCCCCGAATAGAATCAAGGACTAGAAGAAACTGCTGGGCAGGAGTGATGTCGAGTCCCACCTGGAACCCTAGGTACCAGACGGTCTGCCCTCTACTCACCCATCTAAATCCTAGGTGAACGCCCCACTCTGTGCTAGAGTCCAGATCTGTGAGGAAACCAACTGACTTTCACCAATTGATTTTTGCTCTCGTTGCAGAACAAAATACCTCAGCCAGCCTCACTCTCTCCAGCATCAACTCATCATCCTCTATGTAGAGTGTTGTATCATCTGCATACTCTGAGTCTAGCAACTCAGTCTCCTCTCTCACAGGAAGTCGGAGGCCGCGTAATCCGCTCACACGAGACCTGAGAAAGTGAGACATCACCTCTACAAAGAGTAGGAACAGGTATGGGGCAAAGGGGCAGCCCTGTTGGACTGATCTCTCCAACCGAAACTCCTCCCCTCGTCTACCACCTATGAGAACCTTGCTAGTGGCCGATCTGTAAAGTGCGGCGACCCCGTGAATCCAAGCCTGGGGGAAACCCAACCTCACCATGGTGCCCTCTAGGAAATCCCAATCCACCTTGTCATAAGCTTTCTCGAAATCCAAGAGTAGTACGGCCAGTCTTTGCCCACTGTGCTGAGCCCACTCTGTCGCCTCAAAGAAGGTGAATACATTGTCTACCATACTCCTATCCTGGACAAAGCCTGTTTATGTGTCATGGATGATGTCTGGCAGCACGAGGTGTAGTCGCCTACCACTCATCTTTGCCAGTACCTTATAGGCCACTGACAATAAGGTGATCGGTCTCCACTGGGAAAGCTCCAATCGGTCTCTCCCTTTGGGGAGAAGATTGATAAGGCCTGCCAAAAGGCTCCCTGGAATTTGTCCTGAAGTGAAAATCTCTTGGAAGGCCATCACTAGGGGGCCCTTCACCACTTCCCAGAAGGTAATAAAGAAGGCCTTAGAGAGGCCATCCTCTCCCGGGCGTTTCTGACCATTCTGTGTATGGAAAGCCTCCTCCAGTTCCTTCTCTGTGAAGGGGGCAAGGAGGAAGCGTCCCATCTCTGTGACAAGGAACGGGATGTGATCCTAGACCTACTGCCTACATCGTTGTCTTCTAGCTGAGGCCATCTCCTCCTGGAAAAGGCATTTGTAGTAATCAGTGGCAATCTCCATCACCTTGTCTGGGATAGAACGAGTCCTCCCATACTGATCTTGAAGGCTACGTATCTGCTCTCCTGAGGTGCGAGGTTGGTGCACCTGGAAAAACTCCTTGCACATCGTGTTCCCCTTCCGCCCCCAAAAAGCTACTGAGGTGCGCAAAAGGGAACTCAGAGCGCCTGTCTTCTAGGCTAGCAAATGGCTGCTCGTGCTCGCACCTCCTGTGCGTGGAGGGTGGGATCCCCTGGTGCCTCCTGTAGTAGTCTTTGTGTGGCTGCAAGGTCCCACCGGAGCACTCTCTCCTCCCAGCTCTACTGCTTAGCCTGTATGGCTGCCTCTTGGCAGATTCTACTCGACTCGGCTAGGACCTTTGCAACCTCCTCTACGATCCGGTCCCTCCTACCCCACTCCCCAATCCAGAGCTGCTCTATCTGTCTCGTTGTAAACACCCCGAACAACGTAGTATGCTTAACAATTATGATATTCGCTTGTTTTCGAGATTTAATATAAAAGAGAATGAACACTTAAAGCTGAAAATGAAAATTACTCACAAAATTACAACCATGAAAATGTAAAAGTAATGGAGACAAGATTGAGGGTTGAAGATGGGCAACCCCCCCCCGAAGGAATGTATTTCTGCTCAACCCAAGTCCCTTAGGGAAGAGCTCAGTTACAATCAACCTGAGAGTGAGAAAAAGTAATTCTCACTCTCACAAGATCATGCAAAGATGTACAAACACACATGCATTATCTATTATGCAATGATAAGAACTGATTTCTTTACAGTATGAGAGAAGAAAAAGGGGAAATCAGCCTTTCTCCATCGTTGATCAGCAGTACATGGATAGGGCTTGCTTCTTGTTGCTAAAATGGAAGAAAGAGCTCGAGAAGGAGGTGCTGTAATAAATTTACAGGCTTGTTGTCCTGTAAACAGCAGTGATAGAAGAGGGAATATGGAGGAATTTGATAATGGAGAAGTGGGGGATGATGATGGGGATGGATGGGGCCAATTTCTAACTATCTGTGGGTGCTGTACATGAGTTTACAGCAAAGAAAAATGATGTTGAATGAAAAAAAACGAGCTCTTATTTATAGGAGAGGGGAGAGCTAGTACAAAAGGGGAAAGTGGAGTAGCACAAGACAAGTGTCCAGCCACATGTCATGAGATGTGATAAGTGGTGGAACACTTGGAAACTTGTGTGACAAGTGTCTTGACACTTGTCTCTTCTCTATGGCCTTCCTTTTTGGGTTGAATACTGTCAAGAATAGAAACAACCAAATTTAGTAAGCACAGTCAGAGTACAGAACTTACTATTTTTAGAATGACATCCCTATTTTTTAGGACTAGCATTTTTAGGCTAATTCGAGGCTCCTAAATTTTAGGGACCTCCTAAAATTTAGGAATCTCCTAAAATTTAGGGACCCCCCCAATATGGGTGTCATATGAAAGCTTTTTCCGTGTACATCGCAAAAATGGTATCCGAATCTTCATGTGACTTTCCTATGCAAAGAAATGTGCATTTCAAGCTTTCAGCCCACACATGCACATTATACAAGCATTTCATGATCTTGCCATCTTGTTGATTGTAACTGTATGTTCTGGTGGATCTAGCCCACACTTCAAGGCATCAATCCTTTCTGTGTGCGAGTCTAACCCTGATATGCGTGAGTTCTAGTCACAGGCGCTTAATCGGGCCATATAGGTGGAAGTGTGAACTATCTTTTCTCTAACCCACCGTGTGGGTCCACCATAACCTGTGACCACTCATCAGTGGCCAGCTCCAATGCACTTTTCTTTATATCTAATTAGTGCAAAGGAAATAAATTTAATAAATCATTATATAGACAAATTAATGAAAAAGGATACAAATTCTGTTTCTATAGAGTTGTGACAGCCCTCTGGCTTTTATTCAGCTGTCCTCAGCTGAAAAGCTTCTTGATATTGCTGTAGAATATTTGGATAATCCTTCATGAATTTTTCATCTACCCACTGTGCATCTGTTGTGGGTAGATTCTTGAATTTTAGTAAGAATTTTCGTGTCACAAGGCCACTTCTCGTGGTTCGATCCTTGAGAAACAAAATCTTTTCAGGTTCCAAGAGTTGCTCTGTTTCTTCAACTTCTGGGGGATCTTCAGTAATGGGTTCCTTTGGTTCTGGTCCTATGTAAGGTTTTAGCAAACTTACATGAAAAGCATTGTGTATTTTCCAATGAGTAGGAAGCTCAAGTCGATAAGAAACTTCATTTATTTTCTCAATCACTTTGAAGGGTCCAAAGTATATACTGGAGAGCTTTGGAAAAGATGAATTTTGACCAGAACCTTGTTTGAGCCTGCTTTTATCAAACTTTAGCAAGACATATTGACCTTTTTCAAAAGCCAAAGGTCTTCTTCGTTTATCCGCTTGCTTCTTTTGTCGCTCTTGGGCAACTTTGATAGTGGCTCGAACTTGATCCATTGCGGTTTTTAAATCTGAAGCAAACTCATCAGCAGCAAAAATCTTATCTTTAGTGCGAATAATTGGAGGAGGAATCACTTTACCCTGTACTATTTCATTTGGAGCTTTCCCTGTGGATGAGTGCACTGTATTGTTGTAAGCAAACTCCAATAATGGAAGATATTTCTCCCATTGTGACTTATGTTCACTAACATAAGCTTTCAACATATCCAAAAGAGTGAGATTCATCACCTCTGTTTGGCCGTCAGTTTGAGGATGAAAAGCTGAGGAGAACTTTAAAGTGGTTCCCAAATTCTCAAATAAAGCACGCCAAAAGTTACTTGTGAATTTGGAGTCTCTATCTGAAATGATCTCAGAAGGCATACCATGTAATCTGAAGATATGTTGAATGAAAAGTCTTGCAGCTTGTGCGGATTTCAATGTTTTATGACATGGAATAAAATGTGATTGTTTGCTGAATCTATCAATCATGACCCAAATCATATCATGACCTTGAGGTGTTCTTGGAATACCTGAGATGAAATCCATTGTGATAGATTCCCATAGATCTTTGGGCACTGGAAGAGGTTGCAACAATCCTGGAATCTTCTGCCTATCATATTTGGATTTTTGGCATACCAGACAAGCCTCAATGAAGTTATGTGTATCTTTTCGTAATGTTGGCCAATAAAAGTAGCACTCAATTGCACACTGAGTGGCTGCCCTCCCTCTATGCCCTGCATAAGGGGGTTCATGACTTTCTTTAAGCACCTTTTGTTGAACAGGAAGAGTGACACAAAGGCGATTGTTCATGAGAAGGTAACCGTCTTTGATGGAATAATCTGGATGAGAACCTCCTTGCTGTAAATTTGACCAAATTGCTGCAAAATCAGTATCTTCATCATAAGTATTCTTCATCATTTGAAAATCTTCATGATGAGCCACTGTAATAGTTGCAATGCGAGGCACTCTAGAAAGTGCATCAGCAACTACATTTTGTTTCCCTGGAGTGTACATAATTTGAAAATGAAACATAGACAAGAAATTTTCCCATCTTGCATGTTTCTCCTGCAAATGCTTTTGAGTCTTGAAATACTTCAAGCTTTGATGATCGGTTTTAATAAGGAATTCATTGCCTAAAAGATAATGTTTCCATATCTTTAAAGCATGAACCACTGCTAAGAGCTCCTTTTCATAAATGTCATACCTTTTCTCCACATCATTTAGACGGCGGCTTTCAAAGGCTACGGCATGGCCTTCTTGATTTAGCACTGCACCAATACAATCACCGCAAGCATCTGCTTCCACCACAAATGGTTTTACCAGATCTGGAATGATAAGAACAGGTCCAGAAGTAAGAGCTGTTTTCAGCCTTGTGAAGGCTGCCTTCTCTTTTTCCTTCCATTGGAAAGAGCTTTTCTTCTTTGTAAGGTCATGAAGTGGAGAAGCCATATGTGCAAAATGCTTGATGAAGCGGCGGTAATAAGAACATAAGCCAAGAAACGATCGCACCTCATGTACATCACGAAGATAAGGCCATTCTTGGATTATCCTGATCTTTTCAAGATCCATCTGAATCCCTTCAGAAGAGATGGCATGCCCAAGGTAATTTATTTTATGCATGAAAAATTCACTCTTTTTACCATTTACCAAGAGTTGATTTTGTTGTAGTAATTGTAGAACAATTTCCAAGTGTTGATGGTGATCCTCTTCATTCTTGCTAAAGACAAGAATATCATCAAAGAAAGTACCGACATATTGTCGATGCTCTCTAAAGATGCGCTACATCATTCGATTAAAGGTGGCTGGTGCATTGGTTAATCCGAAAGGAACCACTAAGAATTCATAAAGACCGTATGAAGTGCGGAAAGCAGTTTTGTGTACATCTTGTGGTATTACCCTAATTTGATAATAACTACTCTTTAGATCAATGTGGCTAAAAACCTTTGAGCCTCCTAGACGATCTAAAATGTCGTCAATTCTGGGAATAGGAAACCGATTCTTCACAGTGATTTTGTTGAGGGCTCGATAATCAATGCACATCCTGAATGTGCCATCTTTCTTTTGAACAAAAAGAACCGGTGAACAAAATGGTGAGCTACTTGGCCTAATTAGCCCACGGTTGAGTAGGTCTTCGACTTGCTTTCTAATTTCTTCTTGTTGAGGACGGCTCACACGGTATGGTGCTGTATTAGGAGGAGAACTGCCCGGGATAATATCAATATGATGGTCTTCTGGCCTTTCTGGGGGAAGCTGATAAGGAAGATCTTCCGAAAAACAATCTTTATACTTTTCCAAGAGCTGAAGTTGCTCTTGGTTTTCAGCATTCATATTATCTTTTACATCAGTGACATAAAGCAGACAACATTGAACACAATCCTTAATTGCTCTAGAGACTTACATATGGCTTACCATAGGTATGGTGTCTCCAGAAACTCCAGCTTGGATCTCGTACTTCTTACCTTTGTTGGTGAGTTCTACCTTCTTTTTCTGAGAGAAGATGGTTGAATCTACTCTATGATTCCAGGGCATGCTAAGAATCACATCGCAACCATCAAGGTCTCCGATATAGAAGGTATCTTCGTCACTGTAGCCTTGAATTTGAAACTTGAGCTTGCCAATGTAGGGTATCACAGTCTTCACTGTGTCACCTTCATCAGCATTTAAAGCTTGGCGAACTTCTGCCAGAGTGTCCATCTCTTCATTCTTTAATCCAAGCTCTTTAGCTAATTGCAAGGAAATGATATTTTCATTCGCCCCAAGATCTATCAAGAATAGTGCTTGCTTACCTTGCAACTGTCCCCAAGCTTTTAATAATTTGCACGTCTCTGGAGTGTGAGTTGTGTTTGCAACTACATCACTGATAGCATTGATTTTCACTGGCGACTTAGGCTTGTTGTCAGAATCCTTGCTTTGTCCCTTGTTTGGACATTGCTTCGCTATGTGGCCTGTTTGTCCACATTTAAAGCACTTCCCTTCTTTCATGAAGCGTTGCTTTTCTTCTTCGGAAAATTGCTTTGCTTATGGGTATAGATTGGAGCGAAATTGAGGAGCATTAAGAGGTGCATAGGGCTTCATCTTCTTTTGATTTGATGGCTGCTTTTGCCACTGTTTTTGTCCTTCATTTGGGGCTGAATACTCCTCATTGTCAGCTACTCTCTTGTTATCATTCTTTTGGAATGATTTGTTTCCATTGTGCTCCATTTCCCATGTCTCAGCATGGTCAATGAGTTCCCTGAGACTAGAACAATGATAATGATTAAGAGCAGTACGAAGTTTAAAATGCAAACCTCCTTGAAACTTCCTAAGCTTTTCCGAACTGCTGATCTTCTTGAAATGTTGGACCTTCAAAAGTAGCTCCCAAAATCTCTTGGTATAGTCACCAAGTGACTCATTTTTCCTTTGCCAAAGCCGATCCCATTCCATTTTTATATCTCTTTTGAAATGAACAGGAAGAAATTGGCTTTGTATCATGCGAACAAAGGACTGCCATGATTTTGGGGCAGCATGATCATATTCCAACCACGTCCACCAAGTATGGGCTAAGTCGGTTAAATGTAAAGCTGCAAACTTAATCTTTTATTTTTCTTTATACTTGTCACGACCATACAAAATTTGAAATTGACGAATAAACTTCAAAAGAAGATCAGGATTTCGGGAACCATCATACATACTGAACTTGATCTTCTTTTCAAGTTGAGATAGTGACTTAGTCTTCTTCTTCTTCTTATGCCTTCGTCCATGCTCGGATCTTGAGGTTGAAGATGATGAAGTGCTTGATCGGGATGAAGATGGAGACGAGGGTGAAGAATGTCGACGCCTTTGACGATGATGAGGTCTTCCACGAGAAGGGTGTGACTCTTCATTACTAGAAGAGGATCCATCAGAATAGGCGCCAGATGACTTTGAAGAAGAGGATGAGCTTCGACGCGATCTCTTTCTTTGTCTTGAAGTAGAATGGGACTGCCTCTTAGAAGTAGTTGGACTTCTTGATCGGCTCCTTTCATTGGTATGGCTTTGTCTCCTTGAAGTAGATGGGCTTCTTTCCTTGAATTCTTTGGGATTCTCAACTTTTTCTAGTTTGAGAAGTTGCTCACGAATTTGCTGATTCTCCTCTCTAAGACTTTGAATGGCTTGAAGGATAGCACTCGATTGATCCATTGAGACTAAAGAAAAAAATATGCTCAAGCACTCAATGCAAGGGCTGAAAACAAATAAACTTATAGTTGTAAGCACTACCAGTGTTGGGGGTGAGGACCGAGCCAAAGCTCTGATACCACTGTAAACACCTCGAACAACGTAGTATGCTTAGCAATTATGATATTCGCTTGTTTTCGAGATTTAATATAAAAGAGAATGAACACTTAAAGCTGAAAATGAAAATTACTCACAAAATTACAGCCATGAAAATGTAAAAGTAATGGAGACAAGATTGAGGGTTGAAGATGGGCAACCCCCCCCCCCCCCCCCCGAAGGAATGTATTTCTGCTCAACCCAAGTCCCTTAGGGAAGAGCTCAGTTACAATCAACCTGAGAGTGAGAAAAAGTAATTCTCACTCTCACAAGATCATGCAAAGATGTACAAACACACATGCATTATCTATTATGCAATGATAAGAACTGATTTCTTTACAGTATGAGAGAAGAAAAAGGGGAAATCAGCCTTTCTCCATCGTTGATCAGCAGTACATGGATAGGGCTTGCTTCTTGTTGCTAAAATGAAAGAAAGAGCTCAAGAAGGAGGTGTTGTAATAAATTTACAGGCTTGCTGTCCTGTAAACAGCAGTGATAGAAGAGGGAATATGGAGGAATTTGATAATGGAAAAGTGGGGGATAATAATGGGGATGGATGGGGCCAGTTTCTCGCTATCTGTGGGTGCTGTACATGAGTTTACAGCAAAGAAAAATGATGTTGAATGAAGAAAAACGAACTCTTATTTGTAGGAGAGGGGAGAGCTAATACAAAAGGGGAAAGTGGAGTAGCACAAGACAAGTGTCCAGCCACATGTCATGAGATGTGACAAGTGGTGGGACACTTGGAAACTTGTGTGACAAGTGTCTTGACACTTGTCTCTTCTCTATGGCCTTCCTTTTTGGGTTGAATACTGTCAAGAATAGAAACAACCAAATTTAGTAAGCACAGTCAGAGTACAGAACTTACTATTTTTAGAATGACATCCCTATTTTTTAGGACTAGCATTTTTAGGCTAATTCGAGGCTCCTAAATTTTAGGGACCTCCTAAAATTTAGGAATCTCCTAAAATTTAGGGACCCCCCCAATATGGGTGTCATATGAAAGCTTTTTCCGTGTACATCGCAAAAACGGTATCAAAATCTTCATGTGACTTTCCTATGCAAAGAAATGTGCATTTCAAGCTTTCAGCCCACACATGCACATTATACAAGCATTTCATGATCTTGCCATCTTGTTGATTGTAACTGTATGTTCTGGTGGATCTAGCCCACACTTCAAGGCATCAATCCTTTCTGTGTGCGAGTCTAACCCTGATATGCGTGAGTTCTAGTCACAGGCGCCCAATCGGGCCATATAGGTGGAAGTGTGAACTATCTTTTCTCTAACCCACCGCGTGGGTCCACCATAACCTGTGACCACTCATCAGTGGCCAGCTCCAATGCACTTTTCTTTATATCTAATTAGTGCAAAGGAAATAAATTTAATAAATCATTATATAGACAAATTAATGAAAAAGGATACAAATTCTGTTTCTATAGAGTTGTGACACTCGTCACCTCCGCCCTCCTATAGATCGAGTCAGGGATCCTACACGATCAAGTGTCTAGGGCAGATGCTGGGGGATCTAGTGTCAAGAGAATCGAGCAATGATCAGACAACGTGGTGCCTGCCAAATCTAGCCTCCACGAAAGTCTTCCCACTCTCCCACATAAAACCTGTCCAAGCACTCCAGCAAGACTCTACCTAACCGCCTGTATCCCCAACAGAAGTCCAGCGACCTCTCCCTCCTATGGAAAGCAAGGTCTCTCCAAGCATCACGTGCACCTAGCACCAACAGAAATACTTCCCATGCCTCCTGCTCCTCCCTGGTCATGCCCTGATAGTTTCTGCCTCTGCCTTGCTGATCCTCCAAAGTCTCCAGGTTGTTGAAGACTCGTGCAACGATCCAGGAGTCCATCCGCGATCTCCACCCAGAACCTGCTGCGTGCCCTAGCCTCTGTAGGGGCATAGACGTTGAGGACTCCAAGGCACGAGTCCCCAATATCCAGTCTGATCCATAGAACCCTCGCTGCCACTTCGTCCCGCGGTCTCATACACAGGCGGTGAGACTCGGGCCAATAAAGGTGCATACATTTCCATTTCTGTCGTGGGCACCTATAGCGTGCTCCTAATAAGTGTGCAAGCTGCCCGAGAGTACCTTCCCTACCCATTGGACCTAGGAGAGAGTGAGCTTCTGCTCCTGCAGAAGTAAAATGTTGATCCGTCCGGCAAGGGCAGGCTACAGCTCCTGCTGAACAATCAACTTCCTGGAACCACATGCCCCACTGTAGTGGAGACTATTCACATTCCAGGATGCAAGGTGTAAGCTCATGGGGAAACCTGCAATTGACCGAACAGACATCTGTTTGGTGTGGAGGCTGCTGATGAGGATGAGAAACTATGGGGCATGCAAGTAGGCTTTGCCACAAGTCTAGATGGCGAACTCTAGTCCCCCATGGTGGCCCTTGGCCTAACCATAGGAGTGATAGATGCTCCAGGTAGTACTATCAATGCATCTATCAACCATGCTGAGAGTCCTGACTCCGTACACTAGTAGAAACTTGCCGCCTGTACTAGGGGCCACTCGATCACATCCCTCACAGCCCTCCACTGTGGAGGGGCTCGAAAGATAATGCTGAAGTGTGGGACCTCGGCACTAGCCCACCAGTTAATGTCCATCATATAACCAAGCCATTGCTATGCAAGCAATGCTAGTCTTTCTTCTCCTATCCATTGAGAGATGTGGTCCGCCACCTGACTCTTCAACTCCTCTATCTGTGTCGTCGTCCAATCCCCTGAGTGAGAGAACTGAAAGAAGAAAGAGTAGTTCGGTCCATCCAGTGGTGCTAGTAGATGGACCTTACCCCTCCTTGACTTGTGAACCACGAAGATCCCCATCTCTAGAGGTAGTGGAAACTCTCTGCACTCCGTAACTCTCTGGTAGGACCATGGGCCACTACGGAAGAACTCCTATGGAAACAGTTGTGCCTGTCTTGGGAAGGTGTGACAAGCAGCAGGGGCAGATGAGCTCGTGACTGTGTGGAAGGGGGAAGACTACTGGTGCGAGGAGGATGTAGGCGTGCGTGGCTCATCACCTCCTGTAAGAGGAGCGGGAGTGGGTCTGGGGAAGATTACCTGAAATGGGTGCGGATCAGGGAGGGTGCTCGACAGGGGAGATGCTGGAGGGGAAGAGGATCGAGAGATGGTGGGATGGTCGGAAGTATGTGGCGGGTGTGGGGTGTTGTGCTAAGAAATGCACTTAGCCACTTAAACAGCCCCAACACATGCTTAATTTAGGCTTATTTTAGCCAAAACCCTAAAACAGGGAGCGGGTCAAGAAAGTTAAGTGGAAGAGAATCTAAAACCCGTTACCAGCTTGCTGCCCACACCCTAGTCACGGAGGACATCTCAGCCCTTGCTGTCCATCACTGTTCCCTACAGTCTGGCGCATGTTTCCAGCCCTCCGCACACTGATTGCTGCTGTTTCTGCCTGGCAACTGACTGTTGTTCATCTGCACTGCTGTCGTACAGCCTGCCATGCCAGCAAACTACTGCGTTTGCAGGCTCCAGCTGCCACCCTGACAGTTTTCTCTCTCCTGCTGCAGTGGCTGCACTGTTTCTCACCTGCCTGCGTTTTTAGTCTTTCTCTCTCCTGCAAGCTGTCCTGCCTGCGTTTTTAGCCTTTTCTCTCCTGCAAGCTCCGTTTTTAGTCTTTCTCTCTCCTGCAGGCTGTCCTACTTGTGTTTTTAGTCTTTCTCTCTCCTGCAGGCTCCGTTTTTAGTATTTCTCTCTCCTCACTGCTGTCTGCATCAGATCCAGCTTCTCACTACTGCGTTTGCAAGTGTTCGACATCCGGAGGCTGCCTTGCTGCGATTCGGGATCCATTTGGAGTATGACACACTCTCCAACTCATTACCCCTGCCCTGATCCTAGAGATACAGGAGTTTGAGGTTCAGTATTCATTCACTGCATAGTGTGTTTGCTGCATGAGCATCGTATTATTAGTAGTCATATCATTTCATTTATTCGTTGTGTTCATTGTCTCTGAGTTACTCTAACCCTAACCCTAACTATGTTCTTTTTATCAGTCTATGCTTTGTCGTACGGTTTTTGTTTATGTTTTTGTGTTAGGGTATTTTTTTTTACATGGTATCAGAGCCTGGTACTCTCTGAGAAACCTAGGCCTTTGATCTGAAAGCTCTTCCCAAGAAGCAAGAACAACAGTAGGTTCAAATGCCTTTGAACACATCAACACCGATTCAGTCTCCAGATCAGCCTATGCCGAGAACCGAGCGAGAGTGGGCCGATCAGCTTGCTCCACAAAGTTCCGACATGGTGGGAGAAACATCTGAGTAGATGGAAGAAAAAATAGGCAAGCTGACCTCTAAGAAATATAAACTGATCATAGCCTATCGACAAAAGAAGATTGAGAAGCTCGATCGAAGGATTGCCCTTCAAGAAAAGCTTCTAAATGAAGGTAAGCATGGATTTCACTCTTCAAATGTTGCACGTAAGTCTGATGATGTTGCAGGGCCGTCGAGACCTCCATCAGGGATGGGCCCCCCTCTTGGAGAGCAAGATCCGGAGTATGCTCCATTTTTTCAGACTCTTCCGTCCTCTTCGGTGCAAGGTACTTTTGATTCATCTTATGTGCCTTCTTTTTTTACCTCTTCTGTTTTGCAATATACTAGTAGAGATCATGTGGAAGAAAGAGTCCAATCTGTTGATTACGGAAAAGGTCCTCTAGAGGAACAATTCTTGTATGTTAACACACATCACGGGGATTATAAGAAAAAGCCAGGTAACTCTTCTTCTGTCCTTCCTTTTCTGTCTACTTCACATAATCAGAATGAATTTGGTGTTCCTTTCACTTCATTATATGGTATATCATCATCTTCACAGTTTCATTTTCAGCCTTTAATGATAAAAATGAACAAAAAGAATCTCCACCTCATACACCTCACTTTCAAAACCCACCCATCCCACCACATTCTTCCGCTGCTTCACCACTTCCATTTACACCATTTACATTTCCATTTTAGACACCTCATGTTGCACCGCACATCACTCCGGGGGTTTATGGAAACATAGGCACATCCTTTAAGACCTCATCCTTCTCTCAGCCGAGTGGTGTTCCACCTACCTCATACACACTTTCGGGATCATTGCAGCCTGGGTATCCCACTCAGTCTCTCCCAAGTGTGGATCAATTGCCTCCACAGTTTGCCTCCATGGCATTGCTTAGTGGACCTTCTCGTTATAATGTTGTGTCACAGCCTTACTTTGGACAAGGCTACTGTGTCCCAGTGCCTCCACCTACACCGGCACCTTATGGAAACATTCATGTTCCAATGTCTCCGCATCAATCGGCACTCATTGGACACTCACAGCCTACTTCTGCCTACCCACCTCTTCCCCCTCCTTACTCTTATCAGACACTCTCACCTCCACCATCTTTTCCACCATCATCTTACTCCACCTACTCTACACATCATGGTTCTAGCTCATCTTCTGCTAAGAATGCATTTAATGACAAGACTCGTTTTAACGGGTCGAACTTTACTACTTGGTCGAATTTGATGAGACGTGTCCTTGATTCACAGAACCTATGGGATCTAGTCCAAGGGTTGAAACCCCACCCGATTCCGCAATTGTTCCATACGAGGTCGTCCGCTCATGGAAGGCTAGGAATGCCTTCGCTATTGTCGAGCTAATGTAAGGCTTATTACAAGAGTTTCATTCTCAGCTTTAGCATTTTGACTTAGCGTCAGAGCGATGGGTACACTTGACTGACCGCTATGCGGCTCGAGATAGGACCCGTCGTATTAATCTTGACCATGAGCTTCAGCTTTTCAAAATCACTGACCCGGATGACTTGAAAGTCAAGTTGGCTGAGTATTGGCATCTCCTCACTGAATTCTCCACTACGGGGACTTCCAAGTCCTCTGACGATTAGGTCACATTGTTCCTAAATAAACTCCCCAAGAAATACTTCAATTTTGTGGAAGGAATAGTTTCAAAGCCTACCATGCCTACATTCTATGAATTTGAGTGTCAGTTGTTGCGTTACGCACGGTTGTTCGATCAGTTTCATATGAATTCCTCTTCAGAGGGGGCTCTTCTTGCTCATTCTCAGAAAGGGCAACAAGGGAAGGGCAAACCAAACCAAACCTCCACTCAAAATCAAAATCAAACTCAAAAGCTAAATCAATCTGGGGATTCTCAAGGAAACTCCCAGTCACAACTCAAACCTCGGTGGCAGAATGTACCTAAAAAGAATAGGTATTGTCAACATTGTCAAAAGGCTGGCCATTTTGACGACGAGTGTCGATCAAAGGCACGAGGCACAGCACCAAAACCTAAGTCTCAGACCCCCGTCCCTCAGTTGGGCAACCCCCAACAGGAAAGGCAAGGTGATGGCAAGGGGCAGTTTAAAGGTCAGACTCACACTGCCACCGCACAGTCATCTCAGTCGACAATGTTCTCAACTCCAGAGGGCTTGTCTGACTGGTCTACAGAGGCCCATATCGTCTCCATAGAGACATCACATGCGAGTCTCGTCCACATTTGTGAGTTGCTTCCCGACGAGGTTACTGCAGAGGCCCACTCGTCACAGCCGAGCACTTCAGCTCCAATTTGGATTGTGGACAGTGGAGCTACATATCACATGACTCCTACAGAGGACATTTCCGTACCCGAGCCCCTGCAGCCGAGCGGGTCCATGTAGGAAACAACTCCTCAATCAAGATTCAAGCTCAAGGTTGCATCAGTTTTGCCACTGACAAGGGTCCGAATCTGGCTTCGTTGGACAATGTATATCATGTCCCTCAGCTTAGGGTGAACTTGTTATTTGTTCAGCAGCTTTGCCGGTTGGGGCGAGCAGTTTTCTTTATAGCGACCACAGTCCAGATCCTTGACTCTCTGACTGGTTTAGTGATTGCTCGCAGTGAGGCACAGCCTAATGGCCTATACCACATGACACACTTTCTGACCGAGCTAACCGCTGAAGGCTCCATGTTCCATAGCTTCCAGGCCTTAGCCACATCTCGGGGGCCTACGCACAATGAGCATCTTTGGCACTTTCGCTTAGGGCATCTTGGTTATGACTCACTTTATGAGTTGTCACGCCGTGAGCTGGTTGAGGGCCTTCCATGCCTGAAGCTAGCTCGAGATGTCTGTAAAACTTGTCAGCTTGGGAAGCAACACCGTACCCCATTTCCTCAGCAGTCTACACATAGAACTGAGGATCCTCTTAGACTGATTCATGTTGATCTATGTGGGCCGACATCCACTGCTGCTTTGAACGGCGCACTGTACTTCTTTTTGATAGTGGATGATCATTCTCGATACATGTGGCTATACTTCCTCAAGCATAAGTCAGATGCTTTCACATATTTTTCTGCTTGGATGATGCTGGTTCGTAACCAAACTCGTCGTCATGTTGGGTGCATGAGGAGTGATAGAGGTGGTGAGTTTATCTCCCACGAGTTTTCTGAGTTTCTATAGAGGCATGGCATTTCTCGCCACCTCACCTCTACCAACTCCCCCTCTCAGAATGGAGTCATAGAGCATAGGAACCGCACAGTCATGGAAATGGCACGCTCTATGCCGTTCGCAGTAGAGCTTCCTAAGCGCCTTTGGGTCGAGGCTATTAACACTTCGGTGTACATCCTCAACCAGTGCCCGACTGCGGCTCTTCCTCAGAAGACCCCGTATGAGGCATTTTTTGGCTCTCGGCATGTTATTTCCCATTTCAGAGTCTTCGGGTGTCGTGCGTACATACGCACGCCTGATGACAAGATAGGAAAGCTTACTCCCCGAGCTGATCTCCTTATTCTTGTGGAACATTCCTCTAAAGCGAAAGCTTATCATTCTATTGTAGGAAAACTTCTTTGGTTAATTCACACTAGGCCAGATTTAGCTTACTCAGTTAGCATACTAAGTCAGGATTTCACAGCACCTAGGATGTCACATTAGATTGCATGTCTTCGTGTGTTGCGTTATTTGCGGTGTACTTTTTCTTATGGCTTGACATATGGTTCTGGTTTATGTTTGCAGGGGTACACTGATTCTAATTGGGCAAGAAATCTTGACACCCGGCGTTCCCATGGTGGCTACCTCTTTACCTTGGGCACGGCTCCCATTTCTTGATCCAGCCGTAAGCAAGAGACGGTGGCGGCTTCCACGGCTGAGGCTGAGTACCGGGCTCTCTTCGATGGCACCACCGAGGCCATCTATCTGAGGAGTTTACTGGCGGCACTTCATTTTCCATGTGACTCTCCCACAGTTGTCTACTACAACAACCAAAGTGCCATTGCCCTTGCAGACAATCCGATCATCACACCACAGACACGGCATGTCGAAGTCCACTTTCACTTTTCCAGAGAGCAGGTTGAGCTAGGCACTATTCGCCTAGAGTTTGTGCCTTCATCAGATAATTTTGCGGATATCTTGACCAAAGCGGTCAACCGGCCGGTTCTTCAATACCTGCTACCCAGGATCGGCTTGCGTACACCCTCTCCTACTTCTTCAACTTGACGGGGACAGGGTGCTTCCCTCTTGCTTTACCTTCCAGTTTGAGAGGGAGCAGCTTCTACTCTTGATCGTGACAGTGATAATGCTTATAGTTTTTAGACATTACATTCATTTATTCTTTTATATTATATTATGGACATTTGTAACTTCATCCGCACTATCAGGATAACATGATTATAACAGGACACTTGGACAAGTGAACAATTCCCTTGCGAGGGCACTGTCCCAGTGTCACCGTTGCATAGCATATTGCATGAGCATGACATTTTGCATCTCCCTTTGCATTACCCTATGCATTGGCATTCTGTTCATGTCAACATGCATCTGTGCGTATTTATCCCTTTTCGGCCTTTTGCAGTAGTCGACTCTAGGATCCACCATATTCGTAGCATAACACATGACAGTTCTTCTAAAGGCAGTTTCCCTACCCTTGCTTGCTTGCTTGCTTTGCTTGTCTTGCTAAGCCCACCGTTTTTTTTGCCTCTCACATATTCAACACATGATTGGCACATACACTCACTTTTATCATCCTTAGGCACTTATTCTCGTCAATGCGAGGGATTGGCTTGCTAGTTTTGTGAATAACTTGGATTGAAAACTCTCTTTATCTTTTCCTATCTGTCACTTAATCGGCCGCTGTCCCTATATTACTTATGTATTTTCAAAACACTTTTCAAAAAAAAAAACAAAACAAAACAAAACAAAACAAACAAGTCCATTGTTGATTCCATCCGCCTTTGTAGGCCTTGGTAGGCCCTTGGGCAGCCGACGAGCACCCTTGGTCCGATGCCCTGACCTCTCTGGGGTGATCACTTGGGCTCCCTTCGTAGGCCACTGGGCAGCCAACGTGCACCTTTTGTCTGATGCCCTAGCTGCTTTGGGGTGGGACGCCTTGGGGTAAATCAAAATTTAGACTGGCCTACTTTTCTCGCCCTATTTTAGGCGTGAGAGGTGGTGTTGTGCTAAGAAATGCACTTAGCGACTTAAATAGCCCCAAAACATGCTTTATTTTAGGCTTATTTTAGCCAAAATCCTAAAACATGGAGCAGATCAAGAAAGTTAAGTGGGACAAAATCTAAAACCCTAATTTTCTATAAATTAGCAGCCAACCCTCCACTCTTTCACAATCTCGTTTTTGCAGGTTTCAGGTGTTATCAGCTTGCTGCCCACACCCCGGTCACGAAGGACATCTCAGCCCTTGCTGTCCATCATTATTCCCTACAGTCTGGCGCCTGCGTCCAGCCCTCCACACGCTGATTGCTGGTGTTTCTGCCTGGCGAGGTATGACTGCTGTTCATCTGCACTACTGTCGTATAGCCTGCCATGCCAGCAAACTGCTGCGTCTACAGGCTCCAGCTGCCACACTGATAGTTTTCTCTCCCCTGCTGCAATCACTGCGGTGTTTCTCTCACCTGCCTGCAGTCGTTTTTAGTCTTTCTCTCCTGCATGCTGTCCTGCTTGCGTTTTTAGTCTTTCTCTCTCCTGCAGGGTCCGTTTTTAGTCTCTCTCTCTTGCAGGCTATCCTGCTTGCGTTTTTAGTCTTTCTCTCTCCTGTAGACTCCGTTTTTAGTTTTTCTCTCTCCTCACTGCTGTCTGCATCACATCCAGCTTCTCACTGCTGCATTTGCTGGTGTTCGACATCTAGAGGCTGCCTTGCTGCGATTCGGGATCCGTTCGGAGTACAACACACTCTCCAGCTCATTACCCCTGCCCCGATCCTAGAGATACAGGAGTTCGAGGTTCAGTATTCATTCACTGCATAGTGTATTTGCTGCATGAGCATTGTATTATTAGTAGTCATATCATTTCATTTATTCACTGTGTTCATTGTCTCTAAGTTACTCTAACCCTAACCCTAACTGTGTTCTTTTTATCAGTCTGTGCTTTGTCGTATGGTTTCTGTTTATGTTTCTGTGTTAGGGTATTTTTCTTAACATGGGGGGGGCTGGTGGCTGTGGAAGGGGCACGCTGTGGGCCAGGGTCAATGGGAGGGAGCCTGGGAGGTGGGGGAGGGTGGGTGTGGGGGCTGTGGGATCTCAGGTGGGATAGTCTGTGGCACAAGTGGTAGCTGTGGGGGACTGTGGTCCTGCCGGGTGGGACAGGCAGGGGGAGCTGCAGAGTACTCTGCCGAGGGGGCATCACTCGCCCTCCTGTGCCCTACTGTCCGGGAAAAAGTAGGGTGACTGGGTATCTGCAAAAACTATTGTGAAGCGCAAATGACTCCACTATGAAGCCGCTATACCAGGGAACCATGTAGATGACCCCCTTTGTGGAGGCATAGGGCGAGCTCTCCTTCAACTCACGGGCTGCGTTCACAGAGGTGAGTTGAACCATGAAGATCCCTCGGCCCATGAGCACTACCTCCAAGATCTGCATTGTACCAATGCGCAACGTGGAGTGGAGACAATCCCATAGTTGGGCCCTCGATAGGAAATGTCCATCAACCTGACCAAAGATCGTTGTTTCTTTCAGCTCCAACTCTGTGGCCCTGATGGCCAAGAGCTGTTTCTCAGAGAGGATGATGCTCAAGGTGTTTGACTGGGGGGCACTTGTAGAATGCACCGGCGTCTAACCAGAGGTTTCCATTGCGCGTCCCAGCTGAGGACCTACCACTCACACTGCTGCGCTGGCGGGGGGGGGGGGGGGGGGGGGGGGGGGGGGGCGATGGATGGCGGGGAGCTGGTGGCACATGCCACAGGACAGCCGGGGGCGCACTGGAGATGTCGGGGGCGATAGAGCAACGAGGCGTTTCCTTTTTTATTTCCTAGTACTTGCACATTAAAATAAACTGAACAGCCATCATCTCTTCAAAGCTTAAGGTCCATAAAGGCTGGTTTTCACTGTTGCCCCAATTTGGAGAGAACCTCCCAACTTTCATCAATCAGAGATAGCCTTATCTCTGAAATAACAACCATCTTCTGAAGTGGGCTTGCATCATACAAAATCACCTTACTGTGGCCTTCATGCGCTTTTTCCTTTTTAACAAGGCATAAACAGTCTCTTTGAAGATGTTAATGAAACTTTATTTTTCTCTTTCAAACACTTCCTCCTACTCATGCTCTGATAGGAAGAGTCATCTTCAAGAACTGAGGCAACTTCCAAACCCCTTTTTGGTTGCAAACTGATTTAACCTAGAAAGCATCACAGGTTTCAATTTGAATACAAATAACTACATGTTTCTAGCTTTAAGTTTGCAATCCTTTCACCCCCACATAACTTCCCATAAAACCCAATAAAACTGTTGTTGAGAAGTGAAATCCCTTTCAAGATGAAAAGAAAGTCATGTCCTTACAAACTGCAAAATATAGGTGCCAAACTTCTTTGTGAAAAGAGCACTCATGCTGATCAGCTCATGAGCTTTTACCTGTGAACCCTAAATATGGTTTATGGCCACTCAAAACTGGAGCTTGAAGTTGGAGACGAGTTTTCACAAGCCATATTGGGTTTGTTACAAGACACACCTGCCCAAATCAATAAGATATCTTATCTTCTCAATACTAACTGTACAGGTCCCAGGAAATCTATCATAAGATTAGTAGTTCATGTGAGCAAGGTTAATTGTAGAAAAGTTGAAACATCATGTCACATTATCATACATCAATTTGAGCCTACCTCTTGGGAAAACTATTAACCTTGTCACATGAACTACAATATCGTAAGATTAGTGGTTGTTCTAGACTGAAGATTCTTTGCTGTATGCCATTATCCTATTTCAGGATTGAGAAGCTATGCATGTTAGGCATGATCAGCACTTGAGTCACTGCAGTTCTACAGCAAAGAAATGTCATAGCTGGCCTTAGGAAAACACACTACACTTTCAGTTTTATATCTCACAGGACAGGCAGGTTTTAATCTATGCTTCCCAAGCTAACCTGGATTTTTTTTTTTGGATGACAAAAAAGAGTGGGGAATTAATTACTCAGAATAAAAATACAACTAAGTATAAGTGGTCCACAGTCTAGCTGGAGCTAATTGCCAAACGAATCAAATATGTACAAGGCATCACAAGGTGTCTAGGGGAAATGGGAAAGAGACCATCGTCTTTTGCCATCTTCTTTTTTCTTTTCTTGGAACGACGCCAAAAGAAAAGGGGGAAAGGAAAACAAAGGGTTTTGGTGTGGGGGTGGGGGTGGTGGTGGTGGGTGTGTGGGTGGTGGTATATGTGGTGGGGGTGGTGTGTGGGTTTTAACGGTTTATGACAGCACCGAGGCTTCCCATCTTGTCAAGTGAAAACCAAGCTATTCCAAGCCCAAGCATGAAGGAAAAATTACCAAAGCTTTTGTCAGTGATGCAAGCTGCCTTGAGGTTGCTCCCATTGGCCTCAAAGGGATTGGATGATGGATGACCAACTCTCTCCCAAGAAGCTCCCACACTTCCAATGTTGTGGGCTCAAGTACATGTTAGTTGGGCAATGCTTCCATGACCACCGCTACACAAGGAATCGGCCTCAATAAGGCAAATCATGCCATGCATCTTGCCTCATAGAGTAGATGGCATCTATGATTGATTGACTGCCAGCAAAAAGCTCCAAAATAAGGCACTCGAGGCCGGGCTCTACTCAACAATGGCCCGTATAGACTGCTCTCCCAAATGGGCTACGCTCCCTCACAAGACCACAAACAATGCTTTGTGGTCTCTAGGTGGCAAAACTATAGGCAACACTAGTAAACCCTGTCCTCTTGCATCTAAGTCAACCAGCACCCCCAATTAGCCACCAATCATAAGATGTACGAGACTTCTTAAGTACTAGCTATCCCAAAGGCATCTTTAGAAAGTGTCCTTGAAACCGACCTATAGATCTAATCTGTAGGGCAATGAACATAAACTTATAGCATGCACACTCTTCAATTCAACAAAGAACATGAGAGCTAGAGTGCTCTTGCACTGTAGACAACATCAAATTGGTGCTCAAGTGAGTGCCCCTTACGTTATTTCTTTAATACTAAAGATGAGCCTTTACACAAACCACTTGTGATCTGCCCGTCAGATCAAAATGGTTGTTACGAATCAGCACTCTTTTTGCTAATGATTCCTCGTGTGTCTGGCTCTTCAATGGACCACATTCGCTTCAGCTACTATGTCCTCAATCGCTCTCACCAACCTTGACTAACAAGCTTTGTCTCAATTACACGCTCAAGCTAGTGTGACTACAAGTCCTAGACTAATCTAATGAGGCCTCAACCTTGATTGACCAACATGTTGAGTTAGTTGCAATGGAGCTTCTGTGTAGAGATATAGGTTGAGAGAGAGAAGAGACAAAGATACATGATTTGTGGCACTACTGAAGAGTGTGTACCTCAATAATGATTTTAGATAGATATATTGTACTATGTACAACCTAGCACTTACGGGCGAATACGGGCACTACCCTTTATCCCAACAACCTCCCCCCTAAAGGCAATGTGCCCAAAGGTAGAGGAAAAGAATCAGCTAAGAAGTATGTACAAAGCTGAAGAGACTATACCTATCCAATATCCATAATCTGCCGGCAATGGGCAAACCTCTCTGCTAGAAGATCTTTCATGAGAAGGCCTGCAAGGTTATCATCAGTGTGTACCTTGACCAACTCAATGCTCTTGCTATCAAGTACTTCTCTGATAAATGGTACTTCACCTGTATGTGTCTTGTCTTTATATGTGAAAGATAGGGTTCCGTGCTAACATGATAGCACTCTGACTATCACAATGGAGAACAGGAACCTTAGTTATCCCAAGCTCAGCAACTAAACATGACAGCCATAAGGCCTCTTTGCATGCCTCAGTGGCAGCCATATACTATGCCTCCATAGTAGACAGTGCAACACACTTCTGCAGCCTAGATATCCAAGAGACAGATCCCCCTGTGAAGTTAAACACATATCCTGTAGTGGACTTCCTACAATCTGCATATCCATCATAGTTTGCATCCGTAAAGCCAACGACAAATGTCTTCTACTTACCGAAGAAAATGCACAAATCCTTTGTGCCCTTGAGGTATCTCATAATACCTTTCACTGCTTCCCAATGCTTCTTGCCAAGGTTTGCCATGTACCTGCTAACCACTCCCACTACAAAGGCAATGTCAAGACGTGTAGCAACCATAGAATACATCAAACTGCCAACAACTGAAGTATACGAAATCTTGGCCATTTCTGCCTTCTCATCATCAAATGTAGCGTTGTCCTCTACACTGAGTTTAAAATATGGAGGCAATGGAACTCCGATTGCTTTCCCCCCCTCCATATTAAAACGTTGTAAAATCTTGAATACATACTCCTACTGAGATGGATAGAGTAACCCCTTCGATCTATCTCCGAGTATCCACATCCCAAGAATATGATTGGCATCACCAAGATCCTTCATGTCAAAGCTGCCATGAAGACTTTGCTTCAATGAATCCAAGGCATGAGTATCCCTGCCAGCAATCAGCATGTCATCAACATACAGGACCAAGATAATCAGGCTGCCATCTACTGTCTTCTTAGTGTGCAAGCAGTGATCAACTTGACTTCTCTGAAAGCCATGAGATTGCATGAAAGTATCAAACTTATGATACCATTCCCTCGGTGCCTATTTCAACCCATACAAACTCCGTTTTAGTTTACAGACCATCGTATCTTTGCCTTTACCAACAAAACCTTCAAGCTGCTACATATATATGTCCTAATGCAGATCACCATGTAAGAGTGCAATCTTTACATCCATCTGTATGAACTCCATATCTTCAGCTGCAGCTAAGCCCAAAATGGTTCTTAGAGTAGCCATCTTGACTACGGGAGAGAAAAATCTCATCAAAGTCAATTCCATGTTCCTGCTTGTACCCCTTTGCAACTAATCGTGCTTTGTACTTTGGTGAAGAACTAGAAGTGACCTTCATCTTGTAAACCACTTGCATGGAAGAGTTTTCTGCCCTTAAGGCAACTACACCAAGTCCCAAGCGCCATTCTTATCAAGTGGTTCCATTTCCAACAGCATGGCCTTGAACCACTTCTTGCTGTCCGGTCTAGTCATTGCTTCCTTGAAGCATGACGGCTCACCACAATCAGTAACCATGACATAATCTGCAGTATACTGCACACCAAGAACAAACCTATTGGGCAACCTTGAAAGTTGGGTTGACCTATGCAGAAAAGGTTCTGCATTTGCTGGTTGCCGGGCCTGCAAATCTGCATTTACAAGTCGCTGTCCTAAAATACGAGCCTGTAATCCTGCATGTATAGGTTGCTGTCCTGAAATTCCAACATGCTGTCCTGATAGTTCATGCTGTCCTAACTGCATGTTTTCAAGCTAAAACTGTGGTGTATCATGGGCAATACCTTGCTGGTCATTTCCAGCACCATTTCCTGCTTTCAGGAATATTTACAACAGGTATATGCTGCTGTCCACTGGGCACAAATGGTTGTGACGTCATTGCTGCGTACTATCTTTCTTTTCTCGGGATCCCAAAGTCTATAACCCATCTCACCCTCGTCACCGTATCCTAGAAATATGCATTTACAAGACTTTGGTTCTAGTTTGTTGCGTACTTCTTTCCATATGTGCACAAAAGCCTCGCAGCGAAACACTTGCAAATGAGCATAAGAAGGTGGCTTGCTTGACCACTCTTCCTAAGGGACTCTCCCCCTCGAAAGACCTGTTCGGTGACCTGTTAATTAGATGAACGGCTGCCATAATAGCCTCTACCCAAAAGCCATGGGGTAATCCAGCATGAGACAGCATCGTACGGACCTTATCTTGTATGGTCCGATTCATGTGCTCTGCAACTCCATTTTGGGGTGGATTATGAGGGGTAGTGAGCTCCCTCTTTATCCCCTTGCTATCACACAGAAATTTCTGAAACTTGTCGAGCACTTCGTTCTTGCTACAAATAGGGTAAACCCATACCTTTTGAGTAGCATCATTGACAAATGTGACAAAGTATTTCTTTCCTTTTTTTGCAAATAAGTGTGGCTAATTATATTACTTCAGAAAAAACCTAAATACAAGAGAGTGTTCATGCTCAACAGACTAGCTGGAGCTGATGCAGAGTCAGAGATATATCAAATATGCAGGCCTCTCAGGCGATCTAGGGGGGACGGGGGCAAGAAGCCATGGAAGGGGGGGTGTATCGCCATTTGGGGCTGCCTGCTTGCATCACGAAAAACAAGTCCTGACAGCCCCAAGTACACATGAAGTGAAGACGGAGCTCCTAATGAGCTCGAGACTCACCCTGCACCTGGCCCCATCGGCCGCGAAGGGAGTGGATGATGGAGGTCCAGGGCTCTGGCAAAGTCGCCTTTACAAACAGTCTCTCTCCTCCAAAAAGCTCTTGACACCGCGCCTTCTAGATATGCCATGCAGTGAGACTCCCTACAATCTCCCATACCTCAGAGCAGTCTACTGGGCTCTAATACCTGGCGGATGGGTAGAGCCTCCAAGCCGGCTACTACGCACGACGCAGCCTCAATAAGGAAGATCGTGTCCTGCATCCCAACCTCATACAGAATATGACGACCTTGGTTGACTGCCTGCCAGCAAAAAGCTCCCAATGAGATACATCCAAGACTGGGCGCTATGCGGCGCAGGATGCGGCATGCTCCTCTCCACACTAGCTCCGCTGCCTCACACGACCAAAGGCAATGCTTGGGAGTTTCCAGAAGTTGCTGTGTGCAGCGTTTACATCCTCCATTCTTTTGCATCCGGGCTAACCAACTTCCTACCGCCAAGCCTCCATGTGCCACCAGCCATATGAAATACAATACCCTCCTCAACCTTCAGTTGTCCCATACGTGGCACCAAAAAGTCCATTGGAAAGCATCCGTGATGCTGAGCTCCACCTAGTACCTGCTACGCGACAGCGCCTAATCCATGTTCTCCTACATCAACATGTGTCTGTCAATCCTCGCTGTGTACTCCAAGAACCTCGGTGGCTTCTTGGCAACCGCAGTGGCTAGCCATAGCCACTCTCCTAGATTCCACTCTAGCTCATCAAGTGGTCTCTCCTCCCAAATCCAGAGGCGCCACTCCCGCAGCTCCTTCAGAAAACATAGGGATCCAGACACCATGTCTTTCCCCAAAGGACCACCACCCGAATCCTCCTCCACAAAAGGACAACTATCCCCTCATCCTCCTGCCCTCTGTCAAGGGCTAGATACCCCCCCTCTTGAACGGTGAAGAAAGTCCCATGTGGGGCACTGCCCACTCTACCTACCACCTATAAGGGGATACCTGTTGAAAAAAACTTAGCGGCCCATACGTCCCGGAGCTCTACCAACTCTCATACCGAGGGGCCAACGAGCCACTACTGAGATATTGCTGCATCAATCTCCCTTCTCCTCAACTCAACTCCTCTCTGGCAACCTAATGCCCGCAACAACACCTCCTCGTCAACCAACCTCTAAACCTCTCGCCAGGTCCTAATGGTGAGAGCCGGGCTGGCCTCCCAACCAGCCCATTGGATGTAGGGGCGCTCAACAATCTGTACCCCCTCCTGATCTCTAACCTGGGGGTTCCAGATCACTGACTAGCAGTCTATCTTCTCCTGGCAACCTGGGGTCTCTGAATTGGGGCCTTATGGAGACCCTACCACATACAAAGTAAGCTACGTAAGAAGGGGGATCTGGGGGACGTAATCTGGGTCGTCATAAAGATCCATCTCAAGGACAGTCTCCAATCCCCGCCAAGCCTCACTCTGCATTCCTGGAGACCCTCCTGCAGTAGGACCATCCAGCTCTGCCCTCCTGGTGTAAGACCGCGGACTACAAGCTTGCCCAAAAGGGCGATACCCTGATACTCTGGGTCAATGATCCCAAACCCTCCCTCTGACCGATGCCGGATGATGGTCACCACCTTGGCCTGAGAGTCCCTAGAACCATCCGACCTGGCCCAGAGGAAATTCTGCACTAGGCGGCGAAGCTGAGCAATACACAACGAGGAAAAGCACCAACATGAGGTGATGTACCAAGCCGTCGCTAGGAGGACCTGATTGACCACCAAGGCTCAGCCTGCTAGGGAGAGGCGAGCAATACTCCAATAGGTCAACTTTCTCCTAATAGACTCGAGGACTGGGAGAAACTGCTGGGCGGCAGGGTGATGTCGAGTCCCACCAGGAACCCTAGGTAGCGGATGGTTTACCCTCTACACACCCATCTAAATCCCAAGTGGACACCCCATTCTGTACTAGAGTCCAGGTCTATAAGGAAACCAACTGACTTCCGCCACTTAATTTTCACTCCTGCTGTAGTACAAAACACCTCAAGAGCTGGTCTCTCTTTCCAACATCAACTTATCGTCCTCTATGTAACGTGTTGTATTATCTGCATACTCTGAGTCTAGCCCCGTCTCCTCTCTCACCGGAAATCGGAGGCCATGCAGCCCACTCACCCATGATCTAAGGAAGTGAGACATTGCCTCTGCAAAGAGTAGGAACAGATACGGGGCCAATGGACAGCCTTGCCGTACCGATCTCTCTAGCCAAAACTCCTCCTCTCTCTTCCCATCTATGAAGACCCTGCTAGTAGCCGATCTGTATAGTGCAAAGACCCTATGGATCCATGCCTAACCTCTCTATGGTGCCCTTAAGGAATTCCCAGTCCACCCTATCAGAGGCTTTCTCAAAATCCAGGAGTAGTACAGCCGATCCCTGACCACTGTGCTGGGCCCACTCTGTTGCCTCAAAGAAGGTGAAGAGATTGTCTAGGATGCTCCTATCCTAGACAAAGTCTATCTATGTGTCATGAATGATGTTTAAAAGTACGGGGCAGAGTCACCTACCAATCATCTTTGCCATTGCCTTATAGGCAACTGGCAACAAGGTGATCGGTCTCCACTGGAATAGATCCAACCGGTCTCCCCCTGGCATCCACCTAAACTGAAAATTTCCTGGAAAGCCAACAGTAAGGGGTCCTTCACTACCTCCTAGAAGGTGTTG
Source organism: Lygodium microphyllum (assembly GCF_053477565.2). Lineage (NCBI taxonomy): Eukaryota > Viridiplantae > Streptophyta > Polypodiopsida > Schizaeales > Lygodiaceae > Lygodium > Lygodium microphyllum. Next base: position 125,010,439 of record NC_141140.1, read on the forward strand.
AAGAAGGCCTTAGAGAGGCTATCCTCTCCTGGGCATTTCTGCTCATCCTGTGTGTGGAAAGCCTCCTCTAATTCCTTCTCTGTGAAGGAAGCTAGGAGGGAGTGTCCCATCTCTATGACGAGGGTCTGAATGTGATTCTAGATATGCTGTCTGCAACGATGTCCTCTGGCCAACGAGGCTGTCTCCTATTGAAAAAGGTGTCTGTAGTAGTCGGTGGCAATCTCCATCACCTCATTTGGGCAGGAGCAAATCCTCCCATACTTATCTCAAAGGCTGCGTATCTACTTTCCTGAGGTGCGGGGCTCATGTGCCAGACAAAACTCCCTGCACATCCTGTCCCCCTTTCACACCCAAAAGGCTACTGAGGTGCAGAATGAGAACTCTGAGCGTTTGTCCTCTAGGCCAGCGATGGCCGCTCGTGCACGCACCTCTTGTGTGTGGAGGATGGGATCCCTTGGTGTCTCCTATAATTATCTATGCATGGCTGCTAAGTCCCTAATTCTCTCTCCTCCTCCCAACACTGCTGCTTGGCATGTAGGCCTGCCTCCTAATAGATACTGTCCAACATGGCTAGGACCTGTGCAACCTCCTCTGCGATCCGGTCCCTCTTGCCCCACTCCCTAGTTCAAATCTGCTCAATCTGTCTCTTCACCTCCTCCCTCCTGTAGACGAAGTCAGGGATCTGACAAGATCGTGTACCTAGGGAGAAAGTTGGGGGATCCACTGTTAAGAGGACCGGGCAATTATAGCAGATAAAGTGGTGCCAGCCAACTGCCCTATCTGGCCTCTACGAGAGCATCCCCGCTCTCCCACATAGAACCTGTCCCCCAACCGCTCCAGCAAGACTCTGCCTAGCCGCCTGTATCCCCACGAGAAGTCCGACGACCTTTCCCCCCTGGGGAAAGCTAGGTCTCTCCAAGCGTCACAAGCTCCTACTGCCAGTAGGAAGACCTCCCATGCCTCCTACTCCTCCCCAACCATGCCCTGGTAGTTTCTACCTCTACTTTGCTGGTCCTCTAAGGTCTCCAAGTTGTTGAAGTCTCCTCCAACAATCCAAGAGCCCATCTTTGGGAGTCCTGCTGCAATCTCCACCCACAACCTGCTGCGTGCCCTGACCTCAGTGGGGGCATAGACATTGAGGACTTCAAGGCACGAGTCCCCAGTATCCAATCTAATCCATAGAACCCTCCCTGCCACAATCATCCCATGGTCCCGTACACAGGCAATGAGGCTCGGGCCAATCGAGGTGCATATCCCTCCACTCCTATCGTGGGCACCGATGGAGTGCTCCCAATAAGTGTATGACTTTCCCGAGAGTATCTTCCCTACTTGGTGGGCCTGGGCGGGAGTGAGCTTCTGCTCTTGTAATAGTAAGATGCCGATCTGTCTAGCAAGGGCATGCTGTAGCTCTTGCCGAACGATCAGCTTCTTGGAACCCCGTGCTCCACTATAGTGGAGGTTGTTCACATTCCAGGATGCAAGATATAAGCTCATAGAGAAAACCTGTGACTAACCGAACAAGCATCTGTTTCGGTGTGGAGGCTACTGACAAAGAGGAGAGGAGGAGCTATGAGGCATGCGGATATGCTTCACTGCCGGCATGGACGGTGAACTCCATTCCCCCATAGTAGCCCTCGGGTGAACCATGGGAGTGATGGATGCGCCTAATGGTACCAGCAGGGCATCTATCAGCCAAATTAAGAGGCGAGGCTTTGTGCACTGATAGAACTCGGCCGCCTGTGCTATTGGCCACTCGATCACGTCCATCGGAGCTCTCCACTACGGGGGGGCTCGAAAGATAATACTCAGATGTGGGACCTCGACCACAGCCCGCCAATTGAAATCCATCATGTAACCTGGCCACTACTGAGAGAAAAGTGTCAGTCCTCCTTTTCCCATCCACTAGGAGATGTGATTTGCCACCTGGCTCTTCACCTCCTCTATCTGAGGCATCGTCCAGTCTTTTGTGTGAGAGGTTTGAAGAAAGAAAGCGCAGTTTGATCCATCCGACGGTGCTATTAGATGGACCTTGCCGCTCCTTGACTTGCATACCACAAAGATTCCCACTTCCAGGGGAGTGGTAACTCTCCGCACTCCGCAACTCTCAGAGCGGCGTGGGCAGACGAACTGGTGGTTGTATGGGGGGGGAGGGAAGGGGGAGCTAGACAGCTTGTGAGTGAAGGATGTCAACGTATAGCACTCCTCACCTCCTGCAGGGAAAGGGGAGGGGGGGATGGGTCGCCTGTACTGGATGGTGATAAAGGAGGGTGGTCGGCTAGGGTGATGATGGGGAGGGGGAGGGCCGAGGGATCGAGGGATCGAGGGATGGTCAAATGCACAAGGCGGATGTTGGGGGGAGGGGCGAGGGGGGAACCGTGGGGAGGAGGGAGAGGAGGGTGTGAGGGGTATGTGTCCCCAAGTGAGGTAGCATGTGACACCTCCGTGGGTGGTGGGTGTGTAGGCCTGTGGTCTTGTCGAGTGGAGCGGGGAGGGGGGCCATGTGGCGTTCTGCCATGGGGGGAACGCTCACCCTCTTTCCCCCTGCTTCCGTGGCTGTGTACAAGGGGCTGGTTGCAGCCCCGCCTGCCATCTCTCTCCCTATGGTCTCCGGACCCATGTAAAGCCATCCACATCTACCTATGGGCCTATCGGCGAGGCCGCCTTGGCTCCAAAGCACGTGCACACTGCTGCCTGATGCCCAAAGCCATGGCAATGCAGGCACTGCCCTGGCTACCCAGTCACAATAACCTGCTGCCTAAAAGAGTGTCCACCTACTTCGATCTCTAGAAACTATGGTATATTCTGTCTCTTTCACTGCCACCCGTACCTATTTAAAGCAAGACTTTAATGGCCAAAAGATTGAAGAGGACAATTTTGAAGTGCATGAAATTTCCATAGGGTGAACTCACCAGTAACTCACGAGCTACATCTGCTGAGGTGAGTCGTACTATGAAGATCTCTTGACCCATCATAACCGCCTTCACGATCTATGTTGTGCCAATGCGCACTGTGGAATGAAGCCAATCCTGAAGCTGGGCCCTGGATGGATAGTGTCCTACTACCTGACCGAAGGTCGCTATTTCTTTAAGCTCTAGCTCTGTGGCACAGATTGCTAAGAGTTGTTCCTCAAAGAGGACGATGCACAAGGTCTTTGACTGGGGGGCGCTCATAGAATGCACCGATGTCTAACGAGAGGTTTCCATTGCACGTCTCTGCTGAGAACCTACCAATCACGCTACTATGCTAACGGAGGGGGGGTGTTGCTGCAAATGGAGGGAGCAACAGTAGGAGGGGGGGAGGGGGGATCCAGATGCTCCTGTCTGGTAGTGGGGGAGGTACTGGTCTCCATGGAAGGCTAAATCCCGATAGAATACATGAGTGGGGACTGCCGGACGGGGGCCGCAGGGCTAGGGAAGCGAGGGCACCACGAGGGAGGGAGGGGGGCGGAGGGGAAAAGGCCTGTTACAAGCTTTGGGCCACGCGGGACATTCTGGTGGCCAACGAGGCAAGGGGGTGGTTAGGCGAGAGGCCAACGCGGGGGGGGGGGGGGGGGGGGTTTTGGTGGAAGGACAAAGGATGAACTGGCGGGAGAAGGGGGGTGCACAGCGCCAGGCTGTAGGGGAGCATAGTGCAACTGGACGAAGGGAAGGGAAGGCTGGGTGGCGAAAGGAGGGGTAGGCGAATGCTATTAGGGGCGCGAGAGGCACTGGGTGAGAGCGACGGCGGCATTGGGTGGGTGCAATGGCGACAAAAGCGTGACGGGATAGGGAACTCTTGTTTTTCAGTAACCTAGGCCGAAACTGACTAAGTATTTCTTTCCTCCTAGAGATAACCCTGGCATCTAACATACATCGAAAATTGAAAGGTACTAACTCTAGAGGCAAAGATTTTAGTGAAAGAGACTTTTTATGAAATTTCTGCGCATGCTTACTATAAACACAATGATCACAGTGCTCAAAATCAGCATAACGAAGATAAGGCAAGTAACCCAAACGAGAAAGTACTTTCATTCCTGTTTGACTCATGTGTCCCAATCAGCCATGCCACAAGGGAACACTTGGCTGCTCAGTCACGGCAACAACATGGTCGTGCACACTAGATACATGGAGAGGATACAAAGTATCGCTCTTTGAGCCTCTGGCAATAACCCTAGATCCTCTACAGATCTTCCATTTCCCATCGCCAAAGGTGGTATGAAACCCATCGTCATCTAGCTATCCAAAACTAATCAAGGTCTTCTTAAGCTGCGGTACATGCCTTGCATTCTGAAGAGTGAAGACAAATCCATACTGAAACTGCAATTGCACACTGCCAATGTTTGCAATGTCACATGCATAATTGTCCCCAAGATGGGCAATACCATGACGACCTCTTGTATAGTCTGTAAACCACTCACAATGAGGGGTGATATGAAAAGAGGCACCTGAATCCAAAATCCAAGTGTACATGTCATCACCTGTATCGGCTATCAAAGCATGTGCACTGAAACATGAAGAGACGAAGAGAACATCATTCCCACTATTGCTCTCATGGCTAACTACATTCACCTCTTCAATCTTTACAATGCTCTTCTTAGCAAGCTGACTCTTTTTTTTATTCCTTGTCATCCGTCTTCTTGCCCTTCCCTTTCTCTTTCTTCAACTCAATGGTTGAGCGTGCAAACTCATTTAACTCATCCCAATCGTCCTAGTCTACATCAGCTGGTTTTGTTCCCTTTACTTTAATCGGCTTTGCTTACTTCTTCTGCAACAAGATATTATAGCACTGCTTTTGCCAAACTGCAAAGTTGTGTGCTCCTTCAAGCTTCTTGATATGCATAAGATGATTGTCATTGTTGCTAGCCATGATTCACAACCAAATAACTATATGATAGTAAATGACAGCTAATACCAACAATGGAAGCTCCAAAATCCACTCAGTAGTATATTAGGAATATTTCCAAGTATGTAGCAGCAAGAACATACATCAGTTCATTGCCTAAAATGCCTCAAAAGCATTCAATGACAGTAAACATACCAATTTCCTGACAAAAACAGAGTGCACTATAGAAATTCCTAAAAATACAGGTGGTTGTCCTGCAATTCAGGAGTGCAGTCTTGGCATTCAAGAAAAATCTGTTCTAAAAATTCATAACTGAAATAACCTCTCAAACTGACTAAGATTGAGCTCCAAAGATCATACAAAGCTGCTCAAAACATCACCATAATGTTCTTGCATGAAAATATATCAAATTTCCTGACAGTGAGAAATGCTGTCTTGAATATGCAAGAAATTGTCCTGAATGTACAGCAGTAGACCTGTAGGTAAAGCTGATCCAAAAATGAGCTTTAATCACTACTCAAATGCATTCCGAAATCAAATCAAAGCAGGTAACATCAACCATAAGCATGAATACATGGTTTAGAATGCCCGAGACCAAGTCTGGAAGCAAGACATAATGCATACGCAATCAAAATGTCATTCAGCCCTGCTATTCCAACATCCAAATCTCTGTCAGAACCAAGCAAAATGATGACTCTAATCACCCCAAAACGATCTCTAATCATGGACATAACATCTCCAAGTCATATAGTACCAAATGGGCATCAGATAGTCATCACCTAAGTGAATCATAAGCATTATTCACTCAAGAAATAGTTGCTACCCTGTTTCCAGCCACAAATATGTTTGCAAAATGAGCCAAATTCTTGCCAAGGTTAGCACAAAACGGCCTCAAGACAATGCCACATGGTTCCCAAAGCATCCAACATCAAGATACATCCAAGTAGCTATCATATGAGCATCAATCTCAAGAGAGCAGGTGTTGCCCAATTTATTACAAATCTGAATACTGTGTATTTCAGACTGAAGCTGAATATATATCAGCCCCAAGTGTAATACTACACTTCAATGCTCAATGTTTAGCATTAGATGCAAAGTCTGGAGCACAACCACGAAGCCAAATGAAGAGGAGCAGCTGTTGTAGGTCCTGAGTATGCTGAAAACCAGATCTGCATACCACGCTGATGGCGCCCTCAGCCCTGAAGAGATTGGAATGTTGGTCCAAGTGTTGGAGATGATGGGGAGGGTCCCCAAGTAGCCAATGATGGCTGCCAACAAGCTCAAATGAAGAGGAAAGCTTCAAGCTTCAGAAAGAAGCTTCAAACCTTGTTGCCCTACCTGCAAACTCTTCACAGTGAACTCTTCTTCAACTTCAAGCTCCTGCACCTGAAGAAATGCCAAGCTCCTGATTGCATGAACCAAGCTCTGATACCACTTTGTTGAGTTAGCTGCAATGGAGCTTCTATACAGAGATGCAAGTTGAGAGAGAGAAGAGACAGACACACACGATTCACGGTACTGAAGAGTGTGTATCTCAATAATGATTTTAGATAGGTATATGTACTATGTAAAACCTGGCCCTTACGGGCGGACACGGGCACTACCCTTTATCCCAACACAACAATCTTAGAACTTTGCCCTAACCAATGCACCTTCAATTCACTATCAAATTGATCTAATTCAAACCTATAAACCTGCTATCCATAAACCCTAATCTCTCACATGCATTTGCTCTTGTTTGGATGCTCAATTTATTGCTTTCAATGGCTGGAAAATTAGATTTGCATGTCTGAATACATTTTCTCTCATGTGTGCAGTGAATCTTCAATAATTTGGCAATCCAAAACAAGGGGAAAATCGAGGCTTTTGGTTGGAATGTCTTCAGCAACCAATTTCTACAATCCCTAGACATTGATTTCCTGTAAACAGCAAACCCTAATTCCGATATGTTGTAAAACAGAGCTTGCTCTGCCTAAGAGAGAGTAAGGAGAAGGAGGAGATTGATTCCCAATAGTCCAGCACCATGGGGTGGTTGCAAAACACTCTCCTCTTATTGTTCATTGTGAAAAATCGGCAAGCATACATCTTTTTTTGTTGCTACAGCTCTCCAAACTTGGGCTGCTCCAAAAATGAGAGAGAGAAAGAGAGCCCCAAATAGCCAAGATCAAATTTCCAAACGAATAACCAATTGCTCCTTAATCAAATCACGTCTTTGATTAAGGGCTAATCAATGACTTGATCATTATTCATAAGTCAGCTACTCGCTAGCTAATCTTTAGCTTAGGGCATGCTTAATAAAAGTGCCCGAAGTGAGCTGCTCAATGGGCAAAACTTTCAATATAACTCAATTCTAAGGTGCAAACTTTCAATTTAATAGAAGTTTCACATTGCATCTTGATCCTTTTGGCCTTGCCTTGTACCAATAGTTTGCATACTTGTCCATTGCATGCCGCGGTATCAAATCTCTCACTCCTAGTGCAATGGTCACTATGCCAAGAGCTAGGGGTACTAGAATTAGAGTTCATTTTAATTAAATCATTAAGCCCATTTGTCACTTTGGTGACAGCCCTTGCAAGTTCTATCATGTTATGCTCTACATGATGTCCATTACATGGATAGGGGGTCCAGTCCATATCATCTTGCATCAAAATGTTTGTCGTTTTGTGTCATATAGGCAAAAAAGTTCATTGTCATCTGCTGCAAAACTCCTATAGGATCGTTGCATCGTCCTTGCCTACTGAAGGATCCCCAACCCTACATTCAAAGCCTTCCAAGCAGCCTAGAGAATGTATGCACACCTTCCAAGTTGCAAACTGTTGCTATGTAACTAGCATGTCTCCTTGGATAGGGTGATACTAACCTGATTTAACACCAATACAGCCAGTAATTAATTCACATAAATTGAAATACACATTTTTCCACTTTAATCCTGGACAATGGATAGGCTATTGGCCTCAAAACTGATGCCCCTTGCAGTATTTCTTTAGCTTTTATTGCAAATGGATGGAATACAATTGAGATTCTCTAATCTCCTCCGCTAATCTAAGTGCCTCTTGTTGTGAAAACTGACCAACAACCTCCAAACCAATTTACCCCTTGGTTTGCTGGGGATTGGCCTTCACCTTGCTCCTTGAAAGACAAATTAAGCCCCAAATCTAATATGGACTAGTTGCCCACTTGAATCTCCTTGAAATTTTTTAATTTTAGCTATTGAAATTCAAGTCCTAGGCCGTCAATTTTGAGCATGCATCCCAAGGCTAATTTCTGCTGTAAATTAGAGTTTACAGCAGCGATTATCCAATATCTCCACCTTTGATGACTCAAATTATTGGAAAATGTTCAGGGCAGTTGAGAAATGGCCATAGTACCAAAGAGAATGTCAAAGAAAGAAATTTTAGACTTCCATTCTGAGAAAATGGAAGAAATCTATTCCCACGTTGTCTAGACAGCCATGAAAGTTATCTCCACTAAAATGGAACACACCAAATACAATATTATTTGGCTGAAAATAGCCCTCAAACTGGTGTCACCTAATGATCTAGTCTCTTCAGGTATTTTTCTGCCTAAGTCACTCCCCCACATTAGAGGATTGTGTTTCGCTCCCTTGATAGCTGGCGATCATCCTCCGCATTTTCAATGATATCAAAGAACTAGATTCACTCCCTCGATAACTATCCTTTACCTTCCCTTCACTAGAGGTGTTGCCATCATATGCAGACACAACAATGCAGTTATCTTTTGAGCTTCGACTCCACTGTATCAACTTTTCTTCTCATAGCATGATTTAGTGTATCATCATCGTGTGCTTTTTGTGTTTCTAAGTTCCTCTTCTCTCTCAGTGTTTGCCGTACACACACTCTGTTTCTCCTCGCAAAATTTACTATCTCTCTAGTCTCTTTGTTATTTTCTTGACATGATACTAGAGCCTTTTTTTGTTTGTCATTTTTCTTACATGGTATCAAAGCCAAAGGTACTCAATGAGCCACAAAGATCTTCTGCATCAAGGAAGGCAAAGATAGGTTGTGCATTGGGCATCATCTACTAATTTCCCTCTTCATTTCTCTTACATCACCAGGAGATTGAGATACCCTTCTCTTCCTCTCCAACCCACCCACCCTTTTACTGGTGCTATAACCTCTCCACAAGTAGCTATACAAATCACTAGGTGCTCCTCTTCCAACATCATCGGCACCCCCATCGATACTTGCCAACATGGACCCTTGCTCCCTACGCCGCCGGAGTATATGCGTCTACTCCTAGCCACTCCTTGTGCCACCTCTCCCTTTTGGGCCACAAAGTTTATTCTGCACCGGATTTTAGATTTTTATGCTTAAGCCAATAAGGCACATCTAATACGCACTAAGCTCTTTTGAGCCACAAGAGGACTGACTAGTACCATGGCCTCCTCGTGACCGCCGCAATGCGCTACAGAGGTTGCTTCTACTTCATCTAGGGTTTCAGGAATGCCACTTCGACAACTTGCAGTTCTAAAGTCCGCTCCACCGCAAGACAGTGATTGTTGAATATTGCCCCCTCGGCACTCCACTCCTTCATGAGATAGTGCATGTTCGACACATTTCATTATGTCGGCTCAGCAGTCCGCTCCATTGAGAGATAGTGATTGTAGCCCACCCTTGGCTCAGCATGACCCTCACCTATCCCCACCCTCGACTCAAGTTCAAGAGGCCACCATTGGGAGTTCTTTGACAACTTTGACACCCTAGGTACCTTCCTTGACACAACCGACAGCACTTTCTTCGTCCTCATATGATTGAAGTCTATGATCCATTAGTCTTTAGATTTCCTCTCTTATTGAGGGGGATGTACTCTCTTTGCCCTCATAGGGGGCTTCTATTTCTTCAACTTTAGAGGCCCCTACACCTCCATCCTTAGAGAAACCCCTACTCATCATGAAGTTCATCCACCATTTACTCTTTTGGAATGGTTGTCATCAAGCAATTCTTTCTCCTGCAGATTATCCAAGATCTTTGGGTACCGCCTAGATCGAGGCATTGGGGATTCAACCACGACTTGGTGACAAAGGCCTTCAAAATCCTTCCAACATGGAGTTATGGAGCTAGTGGCTTCTCTCTCGAGGTGAAGTTAGGTTCTATAGTTCATCCCGTCTACAACTCCTTGCTACAAGTTATCTTTTAGGTGGAAATCTTGAATCTTCACGATCCTCTACATCTTCTTTGTATCTCTCTTTGCTCCTCTTTCTTTATCCTTTTTTGGGCCTGAGAGGAGGTGTTAATAAACCACTTTTTCAGTTTAAACACTTTATTTACCGTTTCACACTAGTAGCCCCAAAAATGGCTAGTTTTCACATTTTGGCCACTTTTTCAGTGGGCACCCATATAGTGGTACGCCACCCTAGATAGCTTGCGCCTATAAATAGGCAATCACTTCATTCATTCTTTACTATCTTCTTCAGTTACCACCACCACTCTTTCAGTCATTATCTACTTCTCTTCTTCCGTCACTCTGATAGTCTTCCCACACCGTTGCCGCCCACCCCCCCTTGCGGAGAACATTGCAGTTCATAGCCTTCTTCCACCTGGCATCAATCTCCACTAGCTGGCATCATCTTCCCCTCTGTATTTGCTGCATCCGGAGTGCCTCCACCAGCTGGTGTCAGCTCTCATCATCTTGGCAACTTGCTGGCATATGCGTTTACCATTTGGAGGCCTTCTCTTTGCCAAGTGTCAACTTCCTACACCTGGCGACCGCATTCCGCAATTGATGATTGCCTTCTTATCCCTTGCTCCAATCCGACACACCCCAAGTATTTGAGTTTTGCAACCTAGAAACTTTCTCTGTATCTAGCGTCATCACCTGATTCTTGGCATTAGCATCTAGGCTGCTCCCCTTGCGTTTGACAACTCTTAACACTCTGAGATTTGCATTTTGCTGCCCAGGTTACTCCCCAACATAGGGGACTGTGTTTTGCTCCCTTGACAGCTCGTGATCGTTCTTTGCATCTCCAACGGCATTAGAGGACTGCAGTTTGCTCCCTCGATAATTGTCCTTCACCTTCCAATGATTACTTCGATAGCCCACTTCCCAAAGAACTGCATTTCTCTTCCTTCACTGTGCAGATTTCCACATGTGTTGCCGCCTAATTCGAATAGGACAATGCAATTATCTTTTGAGCTTTGGCTCCATTGTATCATATTTTCTTCTGCTATCATGATTCAATGTATCATCACTATGTTCTTTTTGTGTTTTTGAGTTCCTCTTCTCTCTCATTGTTTGTCGTACACACAACTGTGTTTGTCCCCACAAAACCCTACTATCTCTTTGGTCTCTTTGTCATTTTCTTGAAGTGGTATCAAAGCCTTCCTCTATTTATCATTTTTTTGACATAGTGGGCTATAAAATCATCTGCTACATAAAATGGAAGTATTTCCTTGGAAGCTTGTTAAGAAACAATGTATCTGATTATTTGCAGACTTAAGAAGCCCCATGGTAGAGAACTCAGCAAGGAGCTATTGACACTCAGTCGACTTAACTTTCAAGTCATCCCAATCTAGAATTTTAGAGTTTCAAATTGATATGACGAGTCATATCTGGAGCCGCATAGTGGTTAGTGGAGTGTGTCCAACGCTTGGATGCTAAATCAAAATATTAAAGTTGTGAATGAAATTCAAATAATAGACCTTGCATAACTTCAACAATAGCAAAGGCATTCCTAGTCTTCGATGAGCAAATAACCTCGTATGGAACAAGTGTAGGATCACGTTGGGATTCCAACCCCTACACAAGATCCCTATGAGTCAAGGACATGTTCCATCAGGTTTGACCAAGTAGTGAAGTTTGACCCACTAAAATGGATCTTGTCATTAAAGGCACGTTTGATTGATGAGGAGAAACAACCATGAGGTGTTGGATAAGTGGAATAGGATGGATAAGTAGGAGGTGGAGGAGGTGGGTAGGCAAAAATATTGTAAAAATGTCCAATGGGTTCCGATTGATGCGGAGGCACTAGAACATGAATGTTTCCATAAAGGGCCACTAAAAATGGAGACACTGGGACACGTAAGCCCTATCCAATGGTTGGTTAGGGCACAACATAGTGACTAGAAGGCCCACTAAGTAATGCCATGGGGGAAAATTGTGATACCAACAGATCCACAGTTAATGATGGCTAGGTAACATTCCCAAGTCATGAAAAACCAAAAAGTGTGTGGATGGGAGGATGAACCTCCATCACGGAGAAACCACTGGACTGAGGAAAATGTGACATTCTAAAGGACATGCCTAAGGGTGAAGGACCCCTTGGTGTGATGTATGAAGATATGAAAGATGCACTTAATGGAGGTTGAAAGAAGATGCAATGAAACAAGTGGGTGGGATGCGTGGGAGATTAAATGGATTTATCATTTGTGTAGTAGTGGGAAATGAGTTAGATTCTTTTTGTCCATTAAATGCAAATGAAGAAAAATATGATTCACTAAAATTAAATTGACCATGAGATGTAGAAATTGAAGAAAAAGATAAAGAAAGAGCACTCATTAATGAATCTTGCAACTTTTGCTTGTCTTTTCTTCATTTAAAATAAAACAATCTATCCTCTTTGGGATTATGAACCAATACTTCGTATGAAGAGTGCTTTCATCTCGAGCATCACCAATATCTTAAGGGAAAGAGAAAGTAAATTTAAAAGATTAAGAAGTATTAATATATATACTTGACACAGGAGTGAATGAAGGTGGAGAAGTGTATGGAAAAGAAGAAATAGGTAGAGATGGAATTGATTATGGTAGAGAGAAAAATGGTTTGTACTACATGCAAGTTTCCACGTTAGAGTGATTAGTCCTTTGTGGAGTTGCTATTCTTCGTGCAACATCATCAAATTAGTGCAGCAAATCTAAAGGGAAAAACTCAAATTTAGCTTCAATCAGCTCTTGAGCTCAATACATAAGAATGAGATCATATTCGGCTCGTGAGATCTTGTATAGTCTCTAGACTCTATGGTAATCTGAAGACTTTCCAGCCATGTCAGAAGTAGCAAGAGAAAGCTATGAGGCCCACTCCATCTCGTGTCTTGATGTGCTAGGCACAAGAACATCATAATGATGTGCTAAGCGCAGGAACATCATAATGATGTGGTGAAGATGAGTTCGAAGTCATATTGCCCTCCTGTTGTTCTAGCTTTTTGTGAAGGGATTTCAAATCAAACACCGAGGTTTCATCGAAGAGAACCATACCATGTGAAGAGATATCCTACCATAGAAACATAAATAAAAGTGTATGACAAAGCATAAACTCAATAGAACATAGTTAGGATTAGGGTAACTTAGAGACAATGAACACTGAAGATTTAAATGATTGAATACTAAATAGGCAATGCTCATGCAACAAACAGACCGTGCAGAGAATGAAAATTGTATTCTGAACTCTAGTGTTTGGAGGATTGAGACAAAGATAATGAGCCGGAGAGTGTGTCGTACTCCTAACGATCCTGAATTGCAGCAAGGCAATCTCCAAGATATCTGACAGTAGTAAACATAGCAAGGGTAACGGCGGATCAATATAGGACAAGTAGAGGAGAGAGAAAACTTCAAACGCACAAGGCTGATGATGACATGGCAAGCTGATAGCAGCAAAAACGCACATATGATGACATGGCAGGCTGAGGGCAGTAAAAACGCAGCTATGATGATGTGGCAATCCGTATAGTAGCCATAGATTACAAACCCAGCAGTTTAGCAAGTCGCCAACTATAGATGATGTGCTTGATCAGCAAACGTAGCAAAAATCAATGTAGACTGCATGATGGAGGCTTAAAATAGGTGCCGAATGGATGGAGATGAAGTTAGGTAGCCTCTGCTGAGATGTCCTCCGTGGATAGAGTACGGGCAACGAAGCTAGATCACTTGAAACTTGCAAAAATGAGATTGGGCTGAGGGGAGGGCAGCCTACCTATTTATAGAAAGTTTGAGGACCTCATACCACGCACCGTTTTAAACTCTCTAAAGCCGCGCACCATTTTAGGGTATTCATTAATTAAGCATTTTAGGGCTATTTAAGAGGCTAATTCAACATGTAATGCTTATTTTAGCAACACACGGTACCCTCCAAGGACTCCCAATCAACCTTGTCATAGCCTCAAAATGCATTTTCACTTTTTGAACAACACAAGAACGAGACTTCTTTTGGCTCTACCAATTTTCTATAAAAGAAACTCTGTGCCCACAACACTCTTCAACCCTGGTCTTCCTTTTGGCCTATCCCTGTCTTCCACAATCACTGCCATCATCATTACCATCATCATCTGTGGTGGTACCACTGCACTCAGGATTTCTACACGGAGGATGACGCTCTCCCTCAGCCCACTCCCACGAGTCACTAGTTGTTCAACATCTCTACTCCTTGAGCATCACATCTGTATCGTCTTCTTCTCTCATTCTTATTCAGCATTCCTTCATTCATCAAACTCTGCTATTTCCCTCTTTTGGTGTTTTTGAGTTTTTGTTTAAATAATTGTGTTTTAATTGTCTTCATACATTATGTGTTTTCTTAATGAAAACAACCTTCCTCCTCAAATCGAGTGGTAAATAAACTGATTTAAAAATAATTACAGCAAGCATAAAATTCACATAAACTCAAAATGCACACTTTATCACTTTAGTCTTGGACAATGGATAGCATGTTGGCCCCAAAACTGATAACCCTTGCAATATTTCTTTAGATTTTATTGCAAATGGATGGAGTATAACTGAGATTCTCTGATCTCCTCCGCTAATCCAAGTGCCTCTTGCTATCAAAATTGACTAGCAAGTCTTCAAACCCATTTGCCCCTTGTTTTGCTTAGGGATTGGCCTTCACCTTGCTCTTTGAAAGACAAATTAGGCACCAAATCTGATATGGGCTACCCAGCCTCTCAGATCTCCATCAAATTCTTGAATTGCTACTAGAATTCAAGTCCTAGGCCCTCAATTCTAAGCACACATCTTGAGGTAGCTATCACATTTCCACTGCAAATCACAGTTTACCGCAGAGATTTTCCAATATCTCTACCTCTGATGACTCAAAGTAGCTGCATTTTGCTGAGATAACTTGAGAGGTGACTATAAGATGAGATAGAATGTTGTACATAGAGAAATATTAGAGTTTCATCATAAGAAACACACAAAAGGTGCTGTTACCTTGCTCAAACAGCCATGGAAGCTCTCATCTATGACTTAAGACCACCAAAAAGGCCACTCCTCTTTTGTATGCTCTTATCTGTACCAGAAGGATCTTGGGTTGCTGTCATTTGTACCTCAAGGGCTCCAAATTGTTGTCACTTGCTATAGGATTGGCCCCTAGTGGCTGCAAATCATATCGATAACATCTCCTTGATATTTAATAGCTTCCTTCTCTCTCATAATGGCTGAAATAAACTTCCACCAAACCCCAAAAACGTTTTCTCCACTTGCATGGGCAAGTTTGGCCAAATCGCAATCTTCTAATCCCATTTTTCAGCATTATTCAACTTATTAAATTAGTTTTTAAAATATTAAATTTGAAAAATAATTTAATGATTCTTCTAGTGTCTAGAAAAATAATTCCACAAGTCAATAATTAGATTGGCTAGGCCAATTTGTCTTCCAAGTATCCTTGTGCTGTTACTAGTTTTTAGACCAATAATAATTAATGAATTAATACCTAGTCTCTAATGTCACCCATTGGCATTAGTGAGCAATAAATTGGTCTAGGCCAAAATTTGACACCGAGTACCACCTAGTGCCTATCAAACAACTGCAAATGTGACCCCAAAATAATCACGAACTGGTAGTAAAAATTAATCAACATCAATGCAAAAAACCGATCCCAAAAGTGACCAAAGCATGTCTATGGCAATTAACTGCCTCCTTTTGCTTTTCCTGAGATCTCTAAAGTGCATAATTTATTCTTGCATAGGCTATATCCAAGTTTTCCACATAACAATCAGCCTCAAAGATCTTATCCTTAGTTTAGAAGATAGGCGGTACCTTCTTGCCCCCTCAACCACTTGAAATGGAGCTTTGCTAGTGGAACTATACACTATATTGTTATATGCAAACTCGACTAATGGCAAATAGTGCTCCCATTGTGTCTTGTGATCTGAAACATAGCACCTTAAAAGATCCAATATTGTAAAATTTGCTTCCTCAAATTGACCATCTGTCTATGGATGGAAGGATAATAAGAATCTAGACATGGTATCCATATTCTTAAACAACCCCTTCTAAAATAAGCTGATCATGCGAGGATCTCGATTACTTACGATAGATTCTAGCATACCATGATACTTAAAGATGTACTGCAACCACTTGAAGTTCATAGTGAGCGCTCACACCCTTCACGTCGCAAGCCCTCCCCCCCATCACATCTGATCGCGCCCGCCCAGATCATTCGCACTGCCACGTCAGCTGACCCCCCCACGCCCCGACACCTCGCGATTGTCTCATGCCCCGCCTATCTGTCTGTCCCCCGCCTCGATAGTTCGCCCCCCCCCCCCCCCCCCCAACAAACTCCGCCACCTGTCACTGCCTATATCCCAACTGCCCCCTGCCGCCTGTCTCCACCTATACCCCGCCCGCCCCCCTGCCACCTGTCTCCACCTGCCCCCCGCCCGCCCTACAGTCCCTACCATACCTGCCCACGCTGCTGTCTCCCCCTCCCCCCAACACACTGTCTCCATCCACAATCGCGGTTCTATCTGCGGTGTCCAACAAACGCCCCTCCCCCCAAACTACCAAAAACAACAACCTTTCCCCCCCCCCCACCCGCCAGTTGCTCCCTCTCCAACAACAACCTTCCCCCTCAGGTAGCACCGTGACGTGATTGGTAGTTCTCTCAAAAGGGTTGCGCAATGGAAACCTCTGGTCAGATGCAGGCGGACTCAATGAGTGCCCCCCAGTCAAACACCTTACGTGTCGTTCTCTCTAAGGAGCAGCTCTTAGCCGTCCGAGCTAGGGAGTTGGAGCCAAAGGAAACAGCAATTTATGGTCAAGTAGTAGGACATTCCCCAGCCAGGGCCCAGCTTCGAGACTGGCTTCACTCCACGTTGCGCATCAGCACGGCGCAAATCGCAGAGGCGGTCCTAATGGGCCAAGCGATCTTCATGGTTAGGCTTAGTTCAGCAGACGCAGCCCGCGAGTTACTTGCAAGTTCACCATATGCGTCCACGAAGGGGATCATATACATGGTCCCTTGGTACAGTGGCTTTATTGTGGAGGCATTTGTGCTCCACAACAGGTTTTTTCGACACCCAGTCACCCTTCTTTTCCCCGGCCTAGCAATAAAGTATCGCCAGTTGGTGGAAGACTTTGGACAGCTCTTTGGCATTGTCCTTCCTGCATCTTTCGCACATACAGTGACAACAGCAGGAGTCCCAAAGGTACGGGTGGCAATGAAAGAGGTCAAGAATATCCCATAGTTCCTAGAGATTGAAGCCGGTGGGCACTCCTTTAGTGCAGCAAGTCATTGTGACGGGGCAGCCAGGGCAATGTCTACGTTGCCACGACTTTGGGTATCAAGCAGCAGTGTGTACGCGTTTCAGAGCCAAGGCGACTCCGTCAACAGGCCCGTAGGTGGATGTTGATGGCTTCACGCGGGTCCAGAGACGACAGAGAGGGAGACGGCAAGGGGAGCGCAGCCAGCTCCTAAGACACAGCCTCGACAAACCCCCCACTGACCCTAGCCCACAGTCCCCCCTTTCCAATGCCACCACCCCCCCCCAACACCCGCCATGCACCTTCGTCCATCCCACCATCCCTCGATCCTCCTTCCCCCCACCACCTCCCCTACCGAGCACCCCCCTTGATCTGCACCCGATACAAGTGGTCCCCCTCAGACCCACTGCCCCTCCTCCCACAAAAGGTGATGAGTCACACACGCTGATACAAGTGGTTCCCCCCAGACCCACCGCCCCTCCTCCCACAAAAGGTGATTGGCCACACACGCCTACATCCTTTTCGCACCAGCAGTCTTCCCGCTCCCATATAGCCACTAGCTCATCCACCCTCGTCGCCCATCACACTTTCCCGAGACAAGCGCAATTGTTGCCACAGGAGTTTTTCCGCAATGGCCCATGGTCCTACCTAAGAGTTGTGGAGCGTGGAGAGTTCCCACTACCTCTGGAGGTAGGGATCTTCGTAGTTCGCAAGTTAAGGAGGGGCAAGGTCCATCTACTAGCACCACCGGATGGACCAAACTATGCCTTTTTTCTTCAGTCCTCTCATTCAAGGGAGTGGGCGACTACACAGATAGAGAAAGCATTGAAGAGTCAAGTGACGCACCACATCTCCCGGTGGATGGGAGAAGGACTAGCACTGTTTGCACAGTACTGGCCTGGTTGCATAATGGACTTTAACTAGTAGGCTGGTGCCAAGGTCCCACACTTGAGCATTATCTTTCGAGCCCCTCCACATTGGAGAGCTCCGAGAGATGTGATCGAGTAGCCCCCAGCACAAGCGGCCTGTCTTTACCAGTCTACAGATTTACGACTCTCAGCATGGCTGATAGATGCATTGATAGTACTACCTGGACCATCTATCACCCCTATGGTCCAGATGAGGGCCACCATGGGGGACTAGAGTTCGTCATCCAAACCGGCGGCAAAATGTACTTGCATGCCTCATAGCTTCTCCTCCTCATCAGCAGCCTCCATACCAAACAGATGCCTGTTTGGTCAATCACAGGTTTTCCCATGAGCTTACACCTTGCATCCTAAAATGTAAATAGTCTCCACTACAATGGGACAGGTGGTTTCAAAAAGTTTATTGTTCGACAGGAGCTACAGTCTGCCCCTGCCAGATGGATCGACATCCTACTTCTACAGAAGCACAAGCTAACCCCCACCCAGGACCAGCGGATTGGGAATGTACTTCCGGGCAGCTCGCACACTTACTAGGAGCACGCCATAGGCACCCACGGCAGGAGTGGAGCCGTATGCACCTCTATTGGCCCAAGTCTCACCACCTGTATACAAGACCACGGGATGATAGTGGCAAGGAGGGTTCTCTGGATTAGATTGGATGTTGGGGACTCGTGCCTTGGAGTCCTCAATCACTATGCCTCTACGGAGATTAGGGCACGCAGCAGGTTCTGGGTGGAGATCGCGGACGGACTCCCAGAGCTGGACACCTAAATCATTGGAGGAGACTTCAACAACCTAGAGGCTTTGGAGGACCAACAGGGCAGAGGCAGAAACTACCACGGCATGGTTGGGAAGGAGAAGGAGGCATGGGAGGTCTTTGTGCTAGCAGTAGGAGCACGCGATGCCTACAGAGACCATGCCTTCCACAGGCGGGAGAGGTCATTGGGCTTCTCTTGGGAATACAGGTGGCTAGAGGGAGTCTTGCTAGAGCAGTTGGACAGGTTCTATGTGGGAGCGTGGGGAGGCTCTTGTGAAGGCCAAATTGAGGAGTTGGCAGGCACCATGTTGTCTAATCATTGCACGGTTCTGCTCACACTTGATCCCCCAGCATCCGCTCTAGACACACAATCCTGTCAGATCCTTGACTCGATCTATAGGAGGGAGGAGGTGACGAGACAGATAGAGCAGATTTGGACCAGAGAGTGGGACAGGAGGGACCGGATAGCAGAGGAGGTTGCAAAGGTCCTAGCCAAGTCGAGCAAAATCTGCCAAGAGGCAGCCATACAGGCCAGGCAACAGAGCTAGGAGGAGGAGAGAGCACTCCGGCGGGACCTAGAAGCCACGTAGAGATTATTACAGGAGGCACCAGGGGATCCCACCCTTCATGCACAGAAGATGCGCACGCGAGCAGCCATTGACAACCTAGATGACAGGCGTTCAAAGTTCTCCTTCCGAACCTCAGCAGCCTTTTGCACGCGGAAGGAATACACGATGTGCAAGGAGTTCATCCACGTGCATCAGACTCGCACCGCAAGAGAGCAGATACGCAGCCGTTGGGATCAAGATGGGAGGACTTGTTCTAGCCCAAACGATATAATGGAGATTGCCACACACCGACTATAACACGCATCTTTTCCAGCAAGAGACAGCTTCAACTAGAGAATAGAGATATAGACAACAGATCTGGGATCACATCCCATTCCTCATCACAGAGGAGATGGGACGCTCCCTCCTAGCCCCCTTCACAGAGAAGAAACTAGAGGAGGCTTTCCATACACAGAACGGGCAAAAATGCCCAGGAGAGGATGGCCTCTCTAAGGCCTTCTTTACTACCTACTGGGAAGTGGTGAAGCATCCCCTACTAATGGCCTTCCAGGAGATTTTCACTTCAGGACAATACAGATACCAGGGAGTCTTTCAGCAAGCTTGATGAGTCTTCCTCCCAAAGGGGAAGACTGGTTAGAGCTTTCCCAATGGAGACCAATCACCTTATTGTCAGTGGCCTATAAGGCACTGGCAAAGATTGTCCAGGATAGGAGTATCCTTGACAATATATTTACCTTCTTTAAGGCGAAAAATTTGGCTAAGCACAGTGGACAGAGATTGGTCATAGTACTCTTGGATTGGGATTTCCTAGAGGGCACCACCCTTTATATAGATCGGCCACCAGCAGGGTTCTCATAATTGGAAGGCGAGGGGAGGAATTTTGGCTAGAGAGATCGGTTCGACAGGGGTGCCCCCTGGCCCCATATCTGTTTCTACCCTTTGCAAAGGCGATGTCTCACTTCCTCAGGTCACGTGTGAGTGAACTACGCAGCCTTCGACTTCCAGTGAGAGGAGACTAAGTTGTTAGATTCAGAGTATGCAAATGATACAGCACTCTACATAGAGGACGATGAGTTGATACTGAAGAGAGTGAGGCTAGCTCTTGACGTGTTCTGTTTTGTAACTGAAGCGAAAATCAACTAGCAAAACTCGGTTGGTTTCCTCACAGACCCGAACTCTAGCACGGAGTGGAGCGGATGTTGATTTGTTGGTTGCATTTTCAGAACCGCTTGCTATGACAGTGGAGGACATGTATATCACTAAAACAGATGTGATAGATGCTTTGTTGTCAGCTCATGACAGTTTGTCACAATTGTGGATTGTTGACAGCGGTGCTTCTTTTCATGTAACTCCATCTCTGGAGTGTTTTTCTACTTATGCAAAAGATAATCTCGGAAAAGTCTACCTCGGCAACAATCATGCATGTGATATTGAAGGAATGGGCACCACACACCTGGCTCTAGAAATTGGTCAAGAATTGATACCTCGCATTAAAAAGAGTTTGCTTTCTATTGGGTAGCTAGACAGCAAAGGTTACTTCACTACTTTTGGTGATGGTATGTGGAAAATACAAAAAGGATCTATACTAGTCACTAGAGATGGTAAAAAGGGGACTTTGTATTATCTCTACTGCAAGGCACTTCCTAGAAAGTTTGTTGCAGTTACTGAAGTACAAGTGTCTTGGACACATGAGGCAAAAGGGTTTGCAAGCACTTTCTTCACTTGGAAGAGTTGATGTGAAAAACTCAAAGCTCGACTTTTGTGATGATTGTGTTCTTGGTAAACATGTAAAGAGTCCATATTCTCATGGAGCCTCTAGGAAGGCATGTATCTTGGATTTAGTCCATTCTGATGTTTACACCATGCTAATAAAAACTCATAGTGGTTTCCGTTATTTTGTCTTTTATTAATGACCATTCTAGGAAGCTATGGGTCTACTTGCTTAAGTAGAAAAGTGAGGCATTGGATGCTTTTAAAAGGTTTTATGCATTGGTTAATACTCAAAAGGGCTTAAAGTTAAAATACATAAGAACAAATAATGGGAAAGAGTATATATCTAAAGAATTCAATAAGTTTTGTGATGAAAATGGGATTAAACGAGAGCTTACAGCTCCTTACAATCCATCATCTAATGGAGGGGCTGAGCAAATGAATCACACGTTATATGAGAAGATTCGGTGCATGCTATCCACAGCTAATCTCTCACAATCGTTTTGGGGAGAGGCACTTAAAACCGAGGTGCATATTTGCAACTGATCTCCACATTGTGCACTTGAAAGTGGCATCCCTAAAGAGGTTTGGTCTGACAAACCTGTTTCATATGACCACTTAAGAATCTTTGGCTGCGAATGCTATGTGCATGTACCTACTAATGGCAGAACCAAACTTGACATGAAATCTCATAGAGGCATCTTCATGGGTTATGGAGATGAAGGTGAAATGGGCAATAGAGTTTGGGTTCCAAGCATCAAAAAGGTGCTAAGCAGCCGGGATGTGCTATTCAATGAGTCAAAGCTGCTGGAAAATGTCACATCTAATGACTCAGACAAAAAGAAAGTTAAATTTCAGTATGACTAGTTACTTGAGCAGCCATCAGCCACTGAAAATTCAGCTCCTTTTGATGCTGATTATGACAACCAGTGTATCATTATTGAGCCAGATGAAAATCGGCAGCAAGGGGATGTTGAACATCAGCTTGAGCACCAAAATCAACATGCAGAAAATGAATTACAGCAACCTGAAATTGTATTACAGCAACCTGAACATGCAGTTCACCAGCCAAACAATGAGGTCATTGACATTCCCTTGGATGTAGATCCATTACGTGATAACACAGATCATTGGGTAAGAAGTTCTACACGTGTCAGAAGACCTATACAAAGATTTGATCCTTCTTTGGACTGCATTTGCTCACAAATGAAGGTGAGCCTCTTACGTGTAAAGAGGCTTTATCATGTGAATTAAAGAAAAAGTGGAAGCTAGCTATGCAGGAAGAAATGAAGTCATTGAATCAGAACGATACTTGGGATTTGGTTACATTGCCGAAGGATAGAAAAGCCATTCCTAACAAATGGGTTTATAAAATCAAATGTATGGATGGCAAGCCCAAATACAAAGCCAGATTTGTGGGCATTGATTTTCAAGAAGTGTTTTCCCCTGTTGTCAAAAACACCACTCTTCGAGTGTTATTTGCCATTGTAGCATCTATGGATCTTGAACTTGATTAGATGGATGTTAGAACTGTGTTTCAACATGGTGATCTAGAAAAAGAGCTTTACATGAAATAGCCCGAAGGCTTTGTTATACAAGGAAAGGAGCATTTGGTATGTAAGCTTAAGAGAAGCTTGTATGGTTTGAAATAGGCTCTTAGACAATGGTACAAAAAGTTTGATGCCTTCATGCTCTCACATAGATTTAAAAGGAGTAGTGCATATCACTGCCTATATATTAAGAAGGCTGATGATGGAAGCCTTATTATACTTGTGCTTTATGTGGATGATATGCTTATTGCTAGTAAGCATAAAAGCCAGATTAATGCATTAAAAGACAGTTAAATTCAGCCTTCTCCATGAAGGATTTGGGTGCAACTGAACATATTTTGGGCATGCATGTAACACGAGATAGAGAGCAACAGCTCTTATTTCTCTCACAAGAAAAGTACATCAACAAAGTACTTAATCGTTTTTCTATGGCCGATGCTAAGCCTCTTGGTGTATCTTTTCCACCTTATCTTAAGCTTAGCAAAGCAAATTTCCCAAAAGATGATAAGGCAGTCAGTACTATGAAGGATGTTCCTTATGCTTCAGCTTGTGGTTCACTCATGTATGCTATGGTGCCACTAGACCTAACATTGCTTATGCAATAGGAGTTGTAAGCAATTCATGTCAAATCTTGGCAAAGCACATTGGGAAGCAATGAAATGTATTTTACCGTACCCTAAGGGCACGGCACACAAAGAAAATGTATTTGCTATGGCAAGGGTACGTTAGATCTATAGGGGTATTGTGATGCAAACATGGCAAGTGACTTGGATACTCGCAAGTCTACTAGCGAGTATATCTTTACCTTGATGGGTGGAGCGATTTCTTGGTTCTCTAGATTGCAAAAAATAGTAGCACTCTCTACCACTGAGGCGGAATATATTTCAGCCACTAAAGCTTCAAAAGAAGCAGTTTGGCTTGGTCGTTTGGTCAAGGATTTTGGGCTGCCCATCAAAACACCTGTACTTAGATGTGATAGCCAGGGCGTTGTATGCCTGGCTAAGAATGCCATATTTCATGCATGTACCAAACATATTGATGTTCGGTATCATTTTATCAGACAGGTTCTGGATGATGGTCTAGTCACCCTGACTAAGATCAAATCACACGATAACCCTGTAGATGTTCTCACTAAAAGTTTTGCAAAGGCTCCACATGAGCATTGCATCAGACTTGTGGGAGTTGGTTAAAGGTTCACTTCGAACCTTTAAGTGGGAGGTTGTTGGTGTAAAGGCCCTTTACGAGCTCTCCCATGTATATATTACTTCACACATGTGAACTCACCCTAGCGGGTGTCTGTGTACCATACCCTAAGTATAAATACATTCTTTTTTTCTTTGTGTGTACCACACTGGTACACACCTATCGGTCAACTCTCACTCTCACACTCGCTCACTTTTCAACGCCTCGATTGATGTGCATGCTCTCTCTACTTCTACTCCTGCTCATTATCCCCTCTGCCTTTTGCAGTCGGGACTCCCCAATAACATATCTTGGACCTTATGGGAAAAAGCAACAAAGAGCAATATATAGCATTCGGCCATGGGAGATCTTCACTCTGATCCACATGTATCACGTGTCGCAATCTCGTGCCATGATGTGGACTCTCTCCTGTGACTCTTGCCTAATCAGTATCACCGCTACTCCTAATCCTCGAGTGGTGCCCCAATATCTCGTGCAACTCCCGTATATGGACTCTCATACATATACCTATACTCTGGGCAATTCCCTCTTGGGACTCTAGTGCGTCTCTCTAATCAAAATCAGCTCATGATCCTCCATCACCTCCCCCATCCTCCCTAGGTATGTCCATAATAAGCCATTACAATTCTATATTGTCATCTGTATCTCTGAAATGTCTATCTTAAAGGCCGCATGCCCCTATTCAATTGCCTTGTCATCAATGATGACTCGGCCATTGCCTTCTTGCCCTCCTTCCTAGCTTGGATTATTTTGGGCATCTTTGCATGCCTATGTTCCAACTTGTATCTTGGTATGGTCATCGTCAAGGTAGATAGGATCCATGAGAGTCCATGCAGTACGCCTTTCTTCCTCATGAAGACCATCCTCTTCATTTCATCTTAAAACCTCAAGATGAGTGTGCACTTTTGTGGGTCTTTTCCAACTCTCCAAGCTTTTGTAAAGGGAAGTGCTTCTTCGTCTTTGTATCTGAGGCGTATGCACAAGGCCTTATGAAACCAGCCTTCCTTCTTGGAATGGGTGGTGATAACCTGATTTAAGAGTTAATTACAGCAATAAATAAATGCACATAAAATGAAATACACACTTTACCATAACATTCTTGGACAGTAGGCACCCTGTTGGCCCCAAAATTGGCGCCCCTAGCGGTATTTCTTTAGCTTTCATTCAATTGGAAGGAGTACAACTTGAGATTCTTCAATCTCCTCCTACTAACCAATTTCTCTTGCTGTCATAAATGTCCAGCAAGCCTTTTGGGTCATTTGCCCCTTGTTTCACCCAGGACTTCTTCTCCAATTTGACCCTTGGCTGGCCAAATGCTGCCCAAATCAATTCGGGATGGGCTGGCTCCTGAAATCCCTTGATAATCTTCAATTATCAGCTGCTGATTTCAGTCCCTTGAGCCTTCAATCTCTGGCACGGATCCCAAGGTGGCTGCTAAACCCTAATTTCTGCTGTGAATTAGGGTTTACTGCAGAAATTACAGATCAGCCCACCAAAAATGACTGAGATCCCCTCCGAATGGCTGAGAATTGCTGAGAATGGCTAAGCATAGGTTGAAGGAGATGAGAGAATGCTGTAGAGAGAGAAAATTTTGAGATTTGTCGCAAAGAACTTATCAAAATCTGCTGCTCCCCTACTGTACCAGCCCCAAACGGATGCAGCAACAACAATTGGAGCATCAAAAACTGTGATCTTCAGGAGAAAGTGCATCAGCAACAATTGCCAGCTTCCCAAGGTCAAGAATATGCAATCTCCATCACCAAAATGGTCTCCAATGGCTGGGAATTGGCCCCAAAAGCTAGCAGCAACAGTCCAACACCTCTTTCCAACAGCTCCAAAATGAAAAAACGAGATTTCCCTCTCCCTTCAGCCCTATTTATCCTTTCCCCCACTTGCACGGGAAAGTTTTGCCAAGTGGCAGCTTTCTTAATCTATTTTCAGCAATTTCCAGTCATTTAATTAATTTTCAAATTTAATTAATTCTGAAAATTAATTCAACCCTTAATCCATGCCCAGAAAATTGACCTTGCCCATCCAAAAATTAATTGGCTAGGCCATTTGCAACCCAACGTGGTCCCATGCATTAATTGACCCTTGAACAAGCATTAATCCATTAATTAATGCCTAGTCCCTAGTGTCACCACTGACACTTAATGTCCAATTAATGGTCCTAGGGGCAAACTGACACCAAAATTCACCTAGAATCTAACAAGTGTAGCTTGTTACAACTTTTGCCTTTAACACCCATCTTTTTCACAAGGTCCTTCGGCCTTCAACTGTGAAAAAGTAGCTTGCACCCCACATTTGCAACACATGTGCATCTTTTAATTGCACATTTAATTAATCCTTTAATCAAATGTCAATTAAACATAAGCAAAGCATTAAATTTTCACGTCCTCGTGACACCTTATCATTCTCCTTGGGCTATGAACCCTCTTTGTCGGGTATGCCATTAACCCATATATTTAGTCGCCTTGCTTGTCTCATCCTCTCTTTTGCTAATGTGTATTCACAAAGTGTACCTCCTCCTTTTGATTGTCTTTTCCCACCTCCTTTTTTATATTCTTCTTCACTATCTCTACCCACCCTTGTTGCGTGGCCTAAAGCTTAGCTCTTCAATGTTACAATCTCTTCTTTGAGTTGTTGGATGCCATTACCACAGCTGCCTTCTCATTCTCATACTTCGGTTTCACTTTCAAGTTTTGTGATTTTGTCTAGTAGTCCTCCTAGACTTGATTAATGTTGTTGTCCAAGGTTTTTTCTGTATTGTTGATAACCACTTTCAAATTTCAATGCTTTCTCTAGCATATCTAGCTTGGCTTCCATGTTCGCCATCTGTTTGTGATGTTGTTGATCTTTGTTTCAAGTTTGGGTGGCTACATGAATGGCAAGGCAAGATGACCAAGGCCCCCAATGATGATAGTGGATGTGTGGATATAGGCAAGGGTTGCAAATGAGAGAGCTAACATGAATGCAACTCCATGAGAGAGAGAGAGAGAGAGAGCTCTTGCAAGTGCACAAGCTGAATAGATTGATGTGATACATGTTGTTGTAAGTACAATGGTTAGGGCCTCATTATATAGGCCTGAGGCTTTTTCTAAACCTTTGACCCTTATTAAATGTTGGAAGGTGTAAAAGGTGTTCACACCTTTGACACACGCACTTACACACCTAAGGTGTGTTCACACACGGGAGCATGTATAAAACTAACAGACCTTCCTTCGGATCATGGGTGGCTAAACGCATGACACGAAACACAAAGAAATGAAAATGGCAAGGTCTTACCTCAAAGAGATAGTGTCCAGTCCCATACAATGATTCTAGAAAAGGAGATATAAATGAGAGAGGTGTAACATGAGGATGACATGGACTATCGAGAAGCTCAATGAGGGAGCCTTGTACAACATATGAAGCTTCGCCCATATCGCTGAAGCAATCCTACAAAAGGTGACTACTAAAAGAACCTCTTCAGAGATACAACGAAGAAGGGAAGAATATGCATGGGTATAATCGGAATCCTATGTGAGCACAACTTCCTTGTGGTTGTCCTTGTTGAAATCAACTATAAGAGTAAGGTAAGGCATGGTGCAAAGGTTTGTGTACATGATTCAGAGGTTGATCAAAAGCCAACATGGCTCAAAGGCAATGCGCACATGACCAAAGATCAAATACAAGGGTATAGCTTTTGGGATCAACTCAAAGATCATGCCTAAAGTGGTTATACAAACCCCTTTGAAATGGAACTTCTAATATAATCATAAAAGGAAAGTACAAATCTTTTCAAATAAAAATTATGGCAACGTATCCACACGGTAAATAGATGTGTTGGAAAGGTCTTAACACATGCATTAGCATGGTTAGTGTATAATTAATTCCAAACACATTATTTATTTATTTATTTATTTATGATTTAATTCAAAACGCATATTGATAAAAGACAATGACATAATAGATATATTAAGGGCCTTGTTAGAATAGGTGGCTATTCAAGGTCACTATTAGATAGGGTATCATCATTGCCAAAAGACAATGATGATACCCTATCATCATTGCCAAAAGACAATGATTGAATAGATACATTAAGGGTCTTGTAAAAAGTAATAGGTGGCTATTCAGGGTCACTATTAGATAGGGTATCAACAACACTATAGTGGGTGTGTTGTTTGTCTTGCTGCTTGCCCTTTTTTTGTACCATCGGTTAACAATGTGACCAATATGCTTGCAATATCAGCACTTGGGCAGCTCTTTCTTGGTGTAAAAGGCTGACAGTGCTATGTCAATGTCAATTCTAATGAGGAACAATCAAAATAACCTATTTCATGACTAGGAAAAGAAAGAACAATGTAATGTTCGAAAAATATATGTCAAGTGTAAGTAAAAAGACCTTATGACAAGTGATTATATATTATAAGAGGAGACAACAAATCCTAGTATTTGACATTCGCAATTTCCACACCTAAATTGAGCTCACCATGGCGCCAATACCTCTTTGCTTTAGTATAGTTGCTTTTTTTGGTTTTTTAAGTAATCGGCATCTTTGTTGCACCTTTCGTTACCTAGAAGGACAATGACTATCTCCTCATATTTCCTTTCTCCAGATATCTTGAGAGCTGTCACGATGTCATTGAATTGTGCTTCTTTCACCAAGCTCTTGAGTAGTGCAATCTTTTTATCATTGTCATTTAGATGACTATTGAGACCAATCAATTGTTGATAACAGAGACTTAAACGATTGAGATGCAGCTTGAAAGTCTCTGAAGGATTGTAAGATCTACTAAACAATTGCATCTTCAAAAATAATTTGGAATTATTAACATCTTCCCCAAATGTGACTTGAAGGCCATCCCATACCTATTTTGCCATTTCTGTGAGATAAAGATAATGAAGAAGGTTGTCAAAGAGGCGGAGTCCAAAGATGGTGAGCGCATTGTTGTTCTTCTCGAGCCATTCCCAATGAAGCTCTAGTTTTCCCCAAACATGCTCTAGCTCGTTAGTGGACACAACTCTCCATGCACATTCCCACATAAGTATGAGCCGAATCTTTGTCTTCCAAATAGAGGACCCAATGCTCAAGAATTTCTCAATTGTGATGCCATATCTTGAGATCCCAATGATGGATGCCAAGGAGAGGGCTCAGATTAAATAACCCCAAATTTTGTGATAAAATTTTTGGAAATTTTTAAGGGGGAAAATTTGAAGATAAGATTTGGGTAAATTCAAGTGATTTAAAGTTAGATTTGATGATTGGTGCAAAAAACCCCAAACTTTACTAAGCAAAATTAAAAATTTTCAACTAAAAATTGAAATGTCCAACTTCATGTTAAAAACATTAAGCTTTAAGAAAACCTTATCATTGTTGAGTCAATGGCATGCCGGTAGTTGCAGAAGATAGGTGGGTCAAGGGACTACAAGCGACAGGCACATGGCTTGAGAAATGGCTCCACGCAGGGAGGTCACTACACAGGGCTGATGAGACAGAGATGTGATGCTCCACGTATGTGTTATGCGGGATTGGCGGCAGTGCATGGGCGGTGACACGAGACAAATCTATCGGGCAGTAGTAACACATGCACTGGCAATGTGGATGAAGATGGAGCATAATTGGTCAACGCACAACAAACCAAGGTGCAAAAAGGTGCCATGGTTGTGCATAAATAGCTTATTATCATGAGAGGGGAGCACAGCCGGGCCATGGTGGTGCACAGTTTAGGGCATCATCATCTTCTTCTTCTTCTTCAAGTGTACTACTAAGGATAGCCAACTAAGGCAATGCATGAACAACAACAAAGGTGATGTGAACATAGTGGTGGTGAGATATGGCTCTGATAACACTATTGGGTTCAACATCATGACGAGAGAGATGGGGAGAGAGAGAAAGAGCTAGCTAAGGTGGATTTAACTCCATGAGAGAGAGAGAGAGAGAGAGATAACTATAGCAAGTACACAACAAGGTGAAAATATTGATGTGATAGATGTTGTTGTAAGTACAATGGTTAGAGCCTCATTATATAGGTCTAGGGTTTCCCCTAAACCTTTGACCCTTATTAAATGTTGGGAGATGTAAAGGGTGCTCACACCTTTGACATACTCACTTACACACCTAATGTGTGTTCACACACGAGGGCACGTATAAAACTAATACTCTGTTTCTCATGGGGACATGAAATTTTGAGATGCTTTAATCTTGCTAATAGCATTTGATTGAGTTATTAATCAAATGTACAAGGTTGTTCAAGCACATGTGATGCACATGGCAAATATTCCATACTAATAGACCGAGAACCCTAAGGATGTAGTCGATGTTAAAGGCAAAAGTTGTGATAAGTTATGCTAACTGGGCTTTCTTAGTCAACTAGAATCGAATTTGACCCTAGGGCAGTGGTTTACCCAATAAGTGTCTGTGGTGATACTAGGAACTAGCATTAATTAATTAACTGATGCCAATCTAAGGGTCAATAGAGGTTGGAGACCACTCAAGTTGCAAATGGGCTAGCTTTTTAATTATGGATGGGCATATTTAAATTTGGACAAGGTCAAAAGGGCTGAATTTAATTTTAGAATTATTTAATTTTCAAAATTATATAAATGGTTGGATAATGCTGAAAAATGGGTTTAGAAGGCTGCCTAGCAAAAATGCCCACAAGACTAAAAAACCTTCTTGGAGGCGAGAGAGAGAGATTCAATGCATTTAGGCTAAGGAAAAGAAAGAGAACAGGCTGTTGTTCTGAGTTTTCTGTTGTGGAGGATCTTCTAGATGCTAGAGGAGCAAGAATCACGCATCTAATGCAAGCGACAGCAATTCTAGGACCTTTAAGAGTTGGAGATAGCTGATTGAGACAGGCAACAGTAGTTTGAGGCCTTTCTCGCGTGAAAATCAGAAATCTCTCTCTTCTGGCATTCTCTCACCTTCTCCAGCTTGTGCTCAATCATGCTCAACATTTCTTAGCCTTTTGGATCAGATTTTCACTCAATTTTGGTGGAAGCAGAGAGATATCTGCTGTAAACCCTAAATTTCTACAGAAATTAGGGTTTGACAGCCACCTCAAGACCAGTGCCAATTGGTAAAGGCATTGTACTCTAAATTCAGCACCTGAAATTTGTGTAATTGTCAAGCAATTCAAATGCCAGTCCATTCATTGTGAATTGGGGCAGCATTTGGCCAATTGATGGTTCCATTTGTGCAAGTCGCGGGTGAAGAATCAAGGGATAGTTGGCCTAAATCGATTGTTGATTGTTGCTACAACAAGAGGCTTTTGGAACAGCAAAGGAGATTGTGAATCTCAGCTTGTACTAATTGCATTAGCAATCAAGTTAAAGAAATACCGGAAGGAGCGCCAGTTTTAGGGCCAACGGGGTGTCCAATGTCTAAGATTATTAAGGTAATTTGCACATTTCAAGTTATGTTCGTTTGTTGATTGCTGTAATAAAGTGCTTAATCAGGGAATTACCACCCTTTCTAAGAAGGAAGGTTAGTTTCATGGTTCCATCGCCAAAATACCATCAATTCCGTTGAATTGGTGGGCCCAAGGAACCTAATTGAAGGTTAGAAGCTTTGCTCTAGTGCTGAAATTGCATTCAGCTAAGCATTACAACAAGAATGTTGTCACTTAGTGAGATGGGATCAAGCAAGGATGATGCCTCTCAATCTAAAAATTCACAAAGTGTTGGGAAAAATGCAATGCTTGATCTTGGACAAGGCATGCAGCATGGACAAAAAGCCAATAATGTTGGTTTAGACCAAAATGTGGATCCTTCTTAGCCTTTAGAAGCTGAAAACTAGCAAGAGCAACTGGAATTTAATGACCATTTTAAATATCAGCTCAGGACAGCAGCTGAAATGTTAATGCAATTGGCAAATGATCCTCAGTTCATACACTTTTTCAACCCCTTAAAGGAGGGCAACAAAGGCAAGAAGAGAAAACCACGTTCAAGAGGTTTAGGACAACAAGATGCACCACAGGAAGAGCCAACACAGTACCATGATGTTCCAAATGTGGGTAGTGAGCATAAGAAAATGATACCAGTGGAGCAATTGATTCAAATGCAAGGCCAACTTGGAAGTGTCAATCCAATGTTTTTTGGACACCAGGGCATGCATACAATGATGGGGCAGCCACGGCACTTTGTGGCACTACTGGTAGTATGCAAATTCCTATGCACAATCACATTGCAATGGTCCAAAGCATGCAAACAAGAATGTTTACTAATGCATCTGATGCTCCTAGCATGTCACATACACATGAGAGGCTAGTCAAGTGGATGCAATGTTGCATATTAGTTAAGTTGGAATTGCAACAATGTGAAAGTATAAAGCATTGCAATGCTCAAGGGAAAAAAAGGCCTACAACCCAGTGGAGGTTTGAGGCTAAGTAAAGTTAGAGGTAAAGTTTCCATATGTTTCTTGGTGAAGCTTTAGCATTGTTTCACCAGTAGATACAAAGTGGATGGAAGAGGATGACTTGGTAGAACCATCCTCAATTGTTGCGACTTTACCAAGATGTCTTTCACTTAGAGTGGACTTCAATTCAAACTCAGCCAGGTTCAACAGAGCAAGGGTCTAGAGTATTGCCTGATGCTCAAGGGAAAGGTAACACTTCCACTCTGCCAATTGTGGACAGCTCTCGTATGTAATGGATCTTGAATGTATTCAGCATGCATCCAAGGTAATGTGCTAATAGTATGTCTGCCATGAGATCACTAATCAGTATAATAGTCACTGTGAGATGTATGCAAATGAGTATGAGTTTCACCCGGGCATTGAAACTATACTTTTGCATCAATGTATGATAAGTTTGGCACAAGTTTTTGCTACAGTTTTGAGACAAAATTCTAATCAATTTCAGCTCAGTTTTTGATTAGTTTAAGAAGCATTTATGGTCACTTTTGGGATCAATTATGCATTACTTTTTGCATTGATTGCCAATCAGTTTTTGCAATGAGTTTGTGATCAGTTTAGGGTCGAATTTACAATAGTTTGTCATCAGTTCTCGAATCACTAAATGATCACTTTATGATTAGTTTTTTATGATTAGTTTATGCTCGGTTTTCAATAGTTTACAACTAGTTCCATGGACGGTAGCATATTAGTGAATGCCATTGATAGTTTTAACCATGGTTTATGCTGAAAATATGCTTTACTGTGGTTTTGAAGTCAGAATAGTTGAGAAACATGAGTTACGAATGTATCCAATGGGTTTCTAACAACAATTCTCAATTGTCTTTTAGATTTATGTCATTTATATCCTGGCTGAAGATTTTCAAAAAGGCTTGGGGGCATGTAACATGGTTGGACAATAGTGTACAATGTTGTGGCTATGATGCCTCATGGAAATTCCAGTGCAATATGCTTTTCCTTAAGGACAATGCAATGCAATCGAGGACGATTGCAAGGATTTCAAGGGGGAGGTCTATCACGAGGACGTGAAATTTTGAGATGCTTTAATCTTGCTTACTAATCAAATGTGCAAGGTTATTTAAGCACATGTGATTCCTATGGTAGATATTCCATAATAATATGCCAAGGACCCCGAGAATACAGTGGGTGTCAAAGGCAAAAGTTGTGATAAGTTATACTCATTGGGCTTTGTTGGTCAATTGGAATCAGATTTGACCCTAGGGTAGTGATTTGCCCAATAAGTGTCACTGGTACTAACACTAAAGACTAGCATTAATTAATTAATTAATGCCAATATAAGGATCAATAGAGCTTGGAGACCACTTCAAGTTGCAAACGGCCTAGCCAACTTAATTATGAATAGGCACATTTCATTTTGGGCAAGGTCAGAATGACTAAATTTAACTTTTAGAATTATTTAATTTTGAAACTTGATTAAATGGTTGAATAATGCTGAAAATGGGTTTAGAAGGCTGCCCCTTGGCGAAAATACCCATGCAAAACTAAAAAACGTTTTTGGAGGCTAGAGAGAGAGAGATTAAGTGCATTCAAGCTAAGAAAAAGAGAGAAAACAAGCTGCTGGTCTAAGTTTTCTGCTGAAGAACCTTCTCGAGGCTGGAGCAACAAGAATCAAGCCATTTAATGCAAGGGACAATAATTCTGAGTCCTTTAGGAGCTGATGACAATTGATTGAAGCAAGCAACAGTAGTTTGAGGCTCCTGGTAGCTGGCAACAATATTTAATGCTGTCTAGTATAGGCAGCAATCAAATTTCAAGCCTTTCTCGCGTGAAAATCACAAATCTCTCTCTTTTGGCATTCTCTCATCTTCTCTAGCTTGTGCTCAGCCATTCTCAGCATTTCACTTTGGTAGCCACCTCAAGACCAATGCCAATTGGTGAAGGCATCATACATTGAATTCAGCACCTAAATTTTGTATAATTGTCAAGGAATTTAGATGCCAACCCACTCATTGTAAATAGGGGAAACGTTTGACCAGTTGATGGTTCCATTTGTGTAAGCCTTGGGTGAAAAGTCAAGGGGCAATTGGGCTGAATTGATTGTTGATTGTTGCTACAGCAAGGGGCTTTTGGAACAGCAAAAAGGATAGGTAGAGTATCATATAAGCAACATTCATTGTCACCTCTATGACATATATGAATCTTAGCCGAGAAGTGTGGCTCAAGAAACATCCATAAGCATCACTACAAGCATGGCATAAGGAACAACATTTTGTGACACCATTAGCCACACTTATAGATGTTGCCTATGCTGCATTGAATTGCATTCCTTCTCCCCCCACCTTTTCCTTTCTTCCCTTGTAGTATATGTCGCTACAAGATTTCAAAACACAACTAATGGTGACTACATCCATGGAAATACCTTTGCCTTGCATGTGCCATCTGAGCAAGTCTTTGCTTCTACATGGTTGATGAGAACCTTTGAGGCTAATGTAATGACCGCTTGGCATAATTTGGATGCTTCCCAATGTTAAAACTTAGAGCAATATAACAAAAAGTTTTGGGAAGCATTGCTGCTCATTACTTCTTATCATCCTATGCACTTTTAGGAGCAAATAGAAAAGTATTGTGGTGGCCTACCCAAAGTAATTCGTGATTTTCACATAAAAACAACAACAATATTGACCAGCATGTCTTAATTTATAGAAACCGTGAACAGCAGATGCTTTGCTATCTAGTAAGTCCTTTGGCTTCCAAGGACTGATGAGAAGTCAAAAAAGCAGTCCTGTAAAACTAAAAAGAGGCAGAGGTCTGAATCTATGACTGAAAAGAGGTGAAAACAATGAGGAGGAACATGGGAAAATGCTGCCCAATGGAGCAAATTAATGGCTGCAAATAAATCTTTTGTTTTTTAACAAGAGGTTCACATCGCAAAGGACTGTCCTAAAAGGCAGCAAGCTGATAATGCTGAAAATAAGGGTGAACAGAAGGGGAAGAAGCCTAAAACCACCATTGGTTTGGTCCCCGATGTACTCAGTGATCAGCCCAATGATTGTGCAACAAAGCTCTGTTGAGCTTGTGGTAAAGTGAGGGATCAGTGTATTTTGAATTATTTTGATCCAAGTGGGTGTGCAAATTCATCCCCACAAACATTTTCAAGTTGGGCACAAGTTGACCTTCAATCTCTCCAGGCCAAATCATCAGATCAATAGCAATTTCTTCAATTATATTTGCTGCTCCGCTGCCCATGTCTTCAATTGGCAAGCACAATTCCCAAGGAGGCTAAGGGTTTGACAGCAGTAGATAACTACTGCCCTTCACCAAGGCTGGAAAATTCTAAGAACTGCAGAGGGAATGTCAGAAAATGAAAGGGCAGGCTGAGGAGAGAGAAATTTCTGAAATTTGTCACCCAAAATAGCTGGAATCAGCTGCTCTCCCTGCCAGAACAGCCCATCCAACCAGCATTCGTCTACAGCTCCATGCCCTCCAGATGCTTTTGCCTGCTCATGTAGACCCTTGGGATGTTGTCAGCTGCTGTCAAACAGCCTCCACAAGCTATTGCCTGCAGCTTCTGGCCTCTTCTTAACACACACCCAGCTCTAAACTACTTGCTAATAGCTGATTCTCTCTCTAAACTGCTACACTCACTGAGAATGGCTGAGCAAAGCCTCTTTGAGTCCCCAAAACAACCTCTCTCAGTTTGCATGGGCAAGTTTGCCAAGTGGCAGCATCCCAAAAACAATTTTCAACATCAATTAATTAATTCTCACAAATGAATTATCGAAAATGATGAATTCCATTTAACCCAACCCATTAATTGGCCTCAGTCCATATCACTTCATGTGCTAAGCCATTTGAAACTTAAAGTTGTTCCCAATCTAGCATTAATTAATTAATGCCTAGCTCAAATGTCTCCACAGGACATTTCTTGGGCCTAATTAATGCTCTAGGGCCAACTAAGACCGAGCACCTACAAGTATCTGTCCAAGACAGTTAACTTATAGCAACTTTTGCCAATGTCCCCCAATGCATTACTTATCTTTTGGACTATCATTGTGCCTAAACTGACTTGCACTTCACATGTGCACAACTTAATAATGCCAATACACATCCCCTGACCAACCTCCCCGTTGAAATCCTGACAATCGTACCCGATTGCACTGCAATGTGACATAAGCAAAAGTAAAGAACTGGAAATATCATAAGGCATCATAATCAAAGAACATCGGCCACTACTGCTCAACAATGCTACCGCCACATGCTGAAATTACCAGTCCCCCCTCTCTCTTGATTGATCGATCAATGAATACACACTGAATACTTCAATCACACATGTGCAGAAGAAGCCAATTGAGGAGGAGAAGAGAATTATGGAGGAGGATGGTGTTCATTCGGTTGCCACAGAGGCTAATACTGCTGAGGCCCCCATGGCTGCCAACACGCTTCAAGATGGCCTTCCTCCTGTCTGAGGTGGTGTGAGAGCATGTCTCCGCCAGCCTCATGCACTCTGCCACAAACACCTGCAGCATTGAGCTCTGGATCTATGCCACCACCTAATCACAGAGTCTCTTGTGGCAAAGCTCCCACGGCCAGCCCCCTCTCCATCAGCTTGGGCCTGATGCTTCCAAGATTAAGCCTGGAACCTCTGAGGAAAAAGGGGATGTGGACCTCCTGCTGGCCAACCTAAAAAAGGTTGAAAGCTGCTAGAGAAGGAGAGAGCAGCAAGAGAACAGTTAACCAGGGTTGGAGAGGCCCAAAGAGATGTAGTGCAGGAGACTGTCAGTACAGCAGGCACAGGGGTTTGTAGGCTGACAGCACTATACTGGTGATAGGGAGGAAGGGGAAGGCAGATAGCGACAGCGAGGTGATGGCAGGGATGAAGAGGGTGAGGAGGAGGCTTCAGACAATGGCTGCAGGATCAGCCACAAGCAAGCAAGCAGAGCAAGCAGGGCACGAGTGAAGCAGGGAAGACATTAGGTGGAGGCAGAAGACTTTAATACTTGGAGAGTTAGGAATGTAAATTGTAATTGTGAGTGCTTCCCCATTCCCTACTTTGGCAATCCCCCATATGTCACTGTTCCTTTCCCCATACCATGTTTCTATGTTGTAAGTTCACATCTCCTAAATGACACGGTTACTTGATCCTGAATTTGTAGCCACTGCACAATTGCTACAGGGGCAATCGCTCCACTTCTTGCTTTTTCTACAAGGCTTTGCCAGGTTGCAATTATTGCCAGCCATTCTTGGGATTGTAGATTCTTTCTTGCTCTTTCCCAAGATGGAGGATATGGTGTTACAGAGTGGTTGGTCATAGGCTGTTGCCAAAAAAGTAAGTAGACACAGTTGGTCTTTGCATCTTCAACCATAAAGAGTTTATACATACTACCAAAAACCTCATCATCAGTTTACAATACAATACAATAATCAGTTTAAATGACCAATGTTTGAAGTTTACACGTTCATCAGATGAATGTTTCAACACCAATTTCCAGTTTGCGTAACCAAAATGTTTGAAATGCAAAACTAAAAACCACAGCAACGAAATGTTTGCACATCGTAGATGAAGCAGTACAGGAGGACTGATTTTGTCAAACCTCCATGTTCATCAACATCTCAGATAAAATTCCTAATAGTGTTATCTTAAGCAAAGACACATTCCATACAAGAGAACCGGCCTCCGCTGCAGATATCATATGCAGTCCAGCAGTAGGGTCCTTCCCAGTCATGCGTTGATTCCAAGACTTTATGTTGCTATACCTGAGAAAACTTGTAAACTTAATAACTAATTACAGTATGGTTCAAGAGAATCTTTTTGTGCATGCATGGTCAACATGAACTTCACACCTAGATTTTGATTGCAAGTGAACCTTTTTGATAGATTTATCCTAAAGCTAAAATACTTGGCAAAGGCACTTCAAGCCCATAAACTTAGTCAAAACAGAGCCATTTGCATGCTTACAAGAAAAAATAGAATCCCCATGAGATACTTGATCCTAAAATACCCGGCATGGCACCAGCATAGAGTCCTTTCAAGCCCTGAAAACAATGTTCAGATCAGCTCAAACTTTACCACATTCTCTTTTTTTATGATAACAAATTCCGAAAGCCCAATTCACATTAGAACCAATACCTCAGTACGCATGATTGTGTATAAAGCATGACCGGTGCCCCTATATCTGGGCACTACTGCTTCACGTCCATCATGTACTGCATATGAAGGATTATATGAGGATGAGACTTGCAAAGACAGACAAAAGAACACTAACACAAAATGTTTCAATTTAGCTAGCTCTGCAATAATGCCAACGAACATCCTCAAATGTTTATTCTCATTTACAGCACTATTTGTTGAGTAAAATTCTACTTGATTGATGTATACCAATTGAGTCAATCCTCCAATCACCAGTAGATGCAGGTCCAAACAACAGGCACCATAATTTGAGATTGCCCGCTAAAATCCCTTGCAAACAGTTTTGAAGAAATGTGATGACAACACTTACATCAAATCAGTAGCTGTATAGGTTCAATGACCTAGATTAGAGCCAACAATAACACTTCCTTTTGCTTCATCAAGTGTGTACAAAGTATCACCACAGCATGATGATTTGTCCAAATTAAACAGCAGATGTTTTGGTCTATCAACCTCCATAACCATCTATTTATTTTTTCAAGTCATCTCATGCCCTTCGAGCCATTTTCCACACACGCACATCCTAAAGCCTGCACTCCTGGGTGGAAACAGCAGCAAGAAGATGTATCTCAATTGGCGATGTCCAAGAAAAGGTACAGCAGATGTGTCCTTGCCAGTAGCAGAATGCAAATGCATACCAGACTGATCAACACAAGAAACATCACTGCAAGAGAGATGCCTTTGAAAGTAAAGATATTTCACGTCTATGTTCTTGATAAGAAAAAAACAAAAAAAAAACAACTCACTCTCATTCAACGTACACAGTGAACAAGAGAAGGAACAATCACTAATGATGAAGCAATAAAATGAGTGTAAAACGATCCCCTATAAAGAGACCAAACATAAGACACCACTCGAATTGTGCCAATGTACAAAAATAGGGGTGCCCACAATGGGCATAACCAAAATGAAGCTTGACCCACTATCTCAACACCCCTTATCAGAAACTTTCATGAAAACAACATGGAGATGAGATGAGAACCCAAATGAAGCTCCACAGAGAAACTTGGCAAGGAAAAAGCACGCCCTCTCTCAAACTACTAAGGTGGGGATCCAACCCAAACTCTTGCAAGTCGCTGATAAGTTTGCTTGAGATAATACGTCAGTGAGGACATGAGCCACAATGTCCTAGTAGGGGCAGACTCCAAAGTAATCACATGTTACCCAATCTAATGCTTGACAACTAATAATGAACTCCTATGTGCTTGATTCATGCCATTGCTAAAACCAACCTTCCTTCTTGAAGAGGGTGGTAATTCCCTGACTAAGCAGTTAATTACAGCAATCAGCAAATTAACATAAAATGAAATGCACAATCTACCTTAATAAACTTCGACAATGGACACCCTGTTGGCCCCAAAATTGGCGCCCTTTCGGTATTTCTTTAACTTTGATTGCTGATGGAATGAGTACAAGTTGGGATTCGACGGTCTCCTTTGTTGTTCCAAAAGCCCCTTGCTGTAGCAACAATAAAAATAAATTTGGACCAATTGCCCCTTGATTCTTCGCCTAGGACTTGCACAAATGGAACCAACAATTGGCTAAATGCTGCCCCAATTTACAATGAATGGGCTGGCATTTGAATTCCCTCATAATTACACGAATTTTAGGTGATGAATTCAATATGCGATGCCTTCACCGATTGGCACAGGTCCCAACGTGGCTATCAAACCCTAATTTCTATAGAAATGTAGGGTTTAGATCAACTAAGATCACTCTACTGTCCACCAAATTTGATTGTTGAGATCTTTTGACAAATTACTAAAGAAGGTGAGAGAAAGCCAAGATGAGAGAGAAATTTGATTTTCTTCATAAGAAAACCCTAAAATTTTCCTACAACTTGCTGCTTGCTCCAACCTGCATTTAATGAGACTATCTACTGCAACGCACCTCCAAAATGTTGTCATCTAATCAACAATGTTGTTGCCAGCCTCTAGAAGGTCTCCCTGCTGTCCCCTGCTTACTGAAGCCCCTAGAAGGCAATCTTCTGCAACAAATTGCTATTCCCTTATCAAAAAATGGACCAACTCTCTCTCTCTCTCTCTCTCTCTCTCTCTCTCTCTCTCTCTCTCTCTCTCCAAGATTATAAACTAACTAAATGATTGAGACGCAACCCCCCTAAAACGTTTTCTCGATTTGCATAGGCATTTTTGCTAAGTGGCAGCCTTTTAAACCCATTTTTCAGTAATATCTAGCCATTAAATTTATTTTCAAAATTAAATAATCTTGAAAATTAATTCCAACCTTTTTGACCCGCCCAAAATTAAATACGCCCATCCATAATTAAATTGGCTAGGCCATTTGCAACCTGGAGTGATCGCCAAAACCTCTATTGACCCTCAAACTAGTGTTAAATTATTAATTAATGCTAGTCCCTAGTGTCACCACCACTGACCCCCAAAGACCAACTAACATAACTTATCACAATCCTTGCAATTAACACCCACTGCATCCTCGAGGTCCTTGGCTTGTTACCATGAAATAACTGCCATGTGTATTACATATGCTAAACAACCTTGCACATTTGATTAATAACTTAATCAAATGTTATCAACAAGATTAAAGCATCTTAAAATTTCACATCCCCGTGGCAAACCTTCCCCTTGAAATCCTTGCAATCATCCTTGATTGCACTTCATTGTGTCAAAAGAAAAGCATGCTGCACCGGAATTTCCATAAGGCATCACAATCACAACATTGGCCACTGTTGTCTAACCATGCTATATATTCCAAAGCTTACTGAAAATTTTAAGCTTGCACAAACATCACAGAACTGTTGCTAGAAACCCATTGGATGCATCCATAAATCATGTTTCTCGACTGTTTTGACTTTAAAACCACAGTAAAGCATATTCTTAGCATAAACCATGGCTGAAACTATCAAAGGCATTTACTAACATGTTGATGTCCATGGAGCCATTTGTAAACCATTGAAAACTAAGCATAATCTGATCATAAGCTAATCACTTGCTGATTTAATAACTTATCACAAACTGACACCCACTGCATCCTCGAGGTCCTTGGCTTGTTACCATGAAATAACTGCCATGTGTCTTACATATGCTAAACAACCTTGCACATTTGATTAATAACTTAATCAAATGTTATCAACAAGATTAAAGCATCTTAAAATTTCACATCCCCGTGACAAACCTCCCCCTTGAAATCCTTGCAATCATCCTTGATTGCACTTCATTGTGTCAAAAGAAAAGCATGTTGCAGCGGAATTTCCATAAGGCATCACAATCACAACATTGGCCACTGTTGTCTAACCATGCTATATGTCCCAAAGCTTACTGAAAATTTTAAGCTTGCATAAACATCACAAAACTGTTGCTAGAAACCCATTGGATGCATCCATAAATCATGTTTCTCGACTGTTTTGACTTTAAAACCACAGTAAAGCATATTCTTAGCATAAACCATGGCTGAAACTATCAAAGGCATTTACTAACATGTTGATGTCCATGGAGCCAGTTGTAAACCATTGAAAACTAAGCATAATCTGATCATAAACTAATCACTGATTTAATAACTTGTCACAAACTATTGCAAATAAGACCTCAAACTAATCACAAACTAATGGCAAAAACTGAACTGCAACAACCAATGCAAAATTGATCCCAAAAGTGACCATAAAAGGTTCTCAAACTTATCAAAAACTAAGCTGAAATTGATCTCCAAACTGAGGCAAAAGTTCATACCCAACTCATCATGAATTGATCCCAAACTAATGCAAAGTATAGTCTCAAAGCCATGATAACAACCATGCTCATCTGCATACATCTCACAGTGACTAGTACACTGACTAGTGACCCCATGGCAAACATATTGTCAGCATAGTACCTTGGATACATGTTCAATACATCCGAGATCCACTACATACAAGAGCTATGCACAACAAGAGGACTGGAAGTGCTACCTTCCCCTTGAGTATCAGGTAATACTTTGCATCCTTGTTGTGTTGAACTTGACTGAACCCGAATTGAAGTCGACTCTAACTGAAAAGCATCTAGGTAAAGCCGCAACAATTGAGAATGGTCTGCCAAGTCATCCTCTTTCATCCATTTTGCATCCATTGGTAAATAATTCTGAAACTTTACCAAATATCTTCTAGAAACTTTATCTCTAGCCTTTCTTTCTTTCTATACCAAGATCTACTCAGGTACCAAAATCTCATCTAGCTCCTCAACCTCGGGCTGAATTTCAGCAGACATATCCTCTAGCACATCACAACGAAAAGGCCTCAACGAACTGACATGAAAGGCATTGTGTATCTGCTAATGTGGAGGTAATTTCAGCCGATATGCTACATCGTTGATCTTTTTCAACACTTGGAAGGGCCCATAGTATCGCATACTTAACTTCGGATACAATCTCTCTCTTCCTTTTATCTTTTTCAGCCTCGCCTTTCAAAACGCACCAATACATAATTGTCCTCTGTAAACTGCAAAGCACATCTATAGCAATCAGCTACCTTCTTTTGCTTTTCTTGTGATCTTTGAAGTGCGTACTTTATCTTTGCATACACTGCATCCAAGTTTTCCACATAAGGATCAACTTTAAAGATCTTGTTCTTAGTCTGCAAGATAGATGGTATCTTCTTGCCATCCTCAACCACCTCAAATGGAGCTTTGCTAGTGGAATTATTCACTGTATTATTGTAAGTAAACTCAACTAAGGGCAAATACTACTCCCACTATGTCTTGTGGTTTAAGACATAGCACCTCAAAAGATCTAACATTGAGGAATTTGCTT
The DNA here is from genome assembly GCF_053477565.2 of Lygodium microphyllum. Lineage (NCBI taxonomy): Eukaryota > Viridiplantae > Streptophyta > Polypodiopsida > Schizaeales > Lygodiaceae > Lygodium > Lygodium microphyllum. The sequence continues at coordinate 125,053,701 of NC_141140.1, forward strand.
CCTCAAACTAACCATCTGTCTACGGATGGAAGGATGATGAGAATTTCAGCGTAGTATCCATATTCTCAAACAGCCCCTTCCAAAACAAACCGAGCATCCGAGAGTCTTGATCACCGAGAATTGACTCTAGCATACCATGATACTTAAAAGATATGCTACAAAAACAATCGTGCCATATAATCAGCCTTTATTTTCTTCCTCACCGGAATGAAATGGACTTGTATGCTAAACCTACAAGCGATAGTCTATATCCCATCATTCCCTATAGGTACCCTAGGAAGCTCAAAAATAAAGTCCATTGCAATGCTTTGCCAAGGCCTATTTTGGAATATCCAAAGGCTTCAAGAAGTCCAACATCTTTTACCTATCATACTTTACCTCTTGATATACGATGCATGTCCCGATAAACTCTTCTATATCATGTCTCAAAGTTGGCCAATAAAAGAAATGATCCACTGTCTTGAGTGTGGCATCAATACCTTTGTATCGTGCATATGGAGGATCATGACTTTCAGTGATAACTCTAGGCCTCAACTACTTTGTGACACAGTCATCCATGCATCATCAAAAATTCATCTCTAAGCACAAAGTGCTCATGCCTCGGGCCATTGCAAAGTTGATCATAAATATTAGCTAAGTCCAAATCAGCAATATATTACTCTTTCATGGCATCCAACTAAGTAATAAACCATGTTGACGGCTGAAATTTATGACTTACGTGACATTGGATTAGTCACAACAATCTTCTTACCATCAATATGTACAATCTGAAAATGAAACATAGAAAGAAAAATCGTCCATCTTATATGCTTCTCCAACAACTTTGTCTACATCAAAAAGTACCTCAAAGTCTAATATATGTCTACACTGTTAAATCAATCTAGCAACAAATAATATTTCCACGTACACAGTGCATGAATTATAGCCAAGAGCTCTTTCTCATAGACCTGTAAATTCTTCTCTACACCGTGGAGAATTCAGCTCTCATAAGACACAGCACAGCCATCTTGCATAAGAATAGCTCCAATGCTATTACTATAAGCAGCACATTGAACCACCAATGACTTCCTTGGATCGGGCAACACAAGCACAGGATCTAAAGTCATCTTATCCTTCAACTTTTCAAATGCTGAAATTTCCACTACTATCCATCTAATTGGTACATTCTTCTTTTGCAAGGCATACAATAGAGATGTAATTTTAACAAACCCAAGTACACACTTCCTGTAGTAAGAACATAATCCAAGTAGGTACGGATCTCATACATGTTTCCCAAAGGTGACCATGATCATATTGCCTCAACCTTTACAAGGTCCATCCAAATACCATCAACCGTTATACTATGTCCCAATGTGTGGATTTCATATAAAATGAATTCAATTTTCTTGTCATTGATAACCAACCTATGTTCACACAATTCATTGGATACAATTTCCAAGTGTCTCCTATGCTCTTACTCATTCTTTGAATAGACAATTATGTCATTGAAGAAAGTGCCCACAAATTCTCTATGTGGCCTAAAAGTGTGATCCATCATTCAATTAAAAGTGGCAGGAGCATTCATAAGCCCAAACGGCATGATAAGAAACTCATATAGCCCAAGGGATATTTTGAAAGCTATCTTAGACACATCCTCCAATCTAATGTATATCTCATGATATCCGCTTTTCAAATCTATATGACTGAATATGGCTGCCCCGTGCAATCTATCCATAACATTATTGATCTGAGTAATTCGAAAGTGATTCTTTACCGTGATCTTGTTCAAAGAATGATAATCAATGCACATACACAATTGGAAAGTAATTCTTTATCGTGATCTTGTTCAAAGCACGATAAACAATGCACATACGCCACAAACCATCATTTTTATGCACCAAAATAACTGGAGAACAAAAGTGTCAGACATAATAACCTTCAGCCAGGCAAGTAGCCCAAGACGGCCATTAATTAGTGTGTCCTAAACAAGGGCAAGAAGTGCCAAGGTCCGAAGCTCGGGGGATACCCTCAGATTTCTTACTAAATTGGGCAGGACTTGTCTATTTGGGAACACCGGTCGGGTGCACCATGAAAACAGGCCCTAGAGACCCAATTAGAAGGTAGGAAGAGGGTATATTTGGTTGGGAGGTGAGTAAGACACACAAGAAATCTTCTTCTCTCTCACATTTGGTATCAGAGCGCGCGGGTTTCCAAAAAAAAAAGATTTGGGGTTTTTTTTTTTTGTTATGACACACAGGTGAGATCGTGCGGCAATCACGAGAGCGCACAGGAGTGGGCAGCATGAAGGCATCTCTGCAACACGCCACAGAAGACAGCACAGCGCCTCTTTTTGGTGACACCCACCACAAGGCCCAGCGCATAGTTGCACTCGTACGTAGTACGAACTGGTTTGTACTATACGGTTCGTACCATACCGTACCGTATGAAATCGTACCCTTTTTTTTCTTTTCTTTTCTTTTCTTTTTTTTTTTCGTGGTGGTTGTTGGTGGTGGTGGTTTGGGTTGTTGACTGTTGTTGTTGTGGTGGTGGTGGTGATGATTTTGTAGCCTTGATCGATCAACCAAGAAAAGGGGTGGAAGCTTGATTAGACTCCTCATACATGTTTTGTTATGATTTATCCTAGAGCCAAAGGCCATACATAAGGTATCCAAGGAGTTCCAAATGTTTCTAATTGATGTCCCATCATTTTTCACAATATGTTAGTGTCATCAATAAATAAATTCAGCACCATTTGAGAATCATCAAGTAGCTTAATCCTATTGATTTTACCTTTGTTCACATCTCATTTTGCACCACCCAACCCAAAGCAGTAGTACACATTGCTAATAAAACTAGGCCAGAGGATAGCTTGGCCTAATGTACCTTCTGAGAGTACACGAATTAGTGAATGTACCATCGGTAGCTGCTTTAGCCTTAGCAATGCCAAACAAAACCATAACAAATTTCATAAATCTTTTATCAAAACCTTTGGTGGTTTGTTTAGTAATTGTTGGTCTCACACGTCATTTTGGCCTCTTGTAGATATTAATAAAGCATCTCATGTCATTTCATCTCTCTCTCTCTCTCTCTCTCTCTCTCTCTCTCTCTCTCTCTCTCTCTCTCTCTCTCTCTCTCTCTCTCTCTCTCTCTCTATGCGACAGAGAGCCAGAGACAGAGGAACACTACATCTGCCGATGCACTGTATATTATGACATACGAGGTAGATACCACTGTCTGTTTCGAGAGGGTTTTGAACCCCTGATACGGATCATGCAGTTTGAGGATTAGAGATGCTTGGGATTTTTCCTCTTGGAGCTCCAGAGGCGTAGAGCAACAATTCTACGGAGTAGGAGGCCCCCACAGCTCGGTTCACATAAACAGAGAGCAGTCACTGACTTTTTCACTGATACACGACAGAGTATGGCAGATACCACTACTACTGCCACACAGCCTACAGGAGTACATCATCATTGGACCTCATCCTCTGTAGGTGTCCCTTTGGATAGAGCAGTGGCACTTAGCCGGTCTAGGCGCCCACATCCACGCGGACGAAGGCCTAGACATCCACACCACAGACAAATTAAAGCCATCATTGAGCGCCACAGGAGACAGATGCCGAGACGCCTCAACCATGCAAAGGTACACCTCCCTAGAGAACAGACATATCATTGATGGAGAGTTTTCCTTTTCCTTTCTCTACTCTCACTTTCAGATCACTGACATATTTCCCCTTTTATAGGACACTACTTCATTTCTTTTTCAGTCTTATAGGCATGTTTTTCATCTTTTTTCTCATTCCAGATGAGAAGCACACCATCATTGTATGTACTGCTTTGGTCTCATAGGCCACATTGGCCTTTTAGAGACGTTAATATACTCTCACTCTCACTCACACACACACACACACACACACACACTCTCTCTCTCTCTCTCTCTCTCTCTCTCTCTCTCTCTCTCTCTCTCTCTCTCTCATGTCATTTCATTTTGGTTAGATTTGCATCTCATCCCACCACCTGAGGATTGAGACATGCAAATGGGAAGGTATATAGACAGAAGAACGCATATGCCCACTATGTGGCAGAGAGCCAGAGACAGAGAAACACTACATCTGCCGATACACTGTATATTATGACATACGAGGTAGATACCACTGTCTGTTTCGAGAGGGTTTTGGACCCCTGAGACGGATCATGCAGTTTGAGGATCAGAGATGCTTGGGATTCTTCCTCTTGGAGCTCCAGAGACGCAGAGCAACAATTCTACGAAGTAGAAGGCCCCCACAGCTCGGCTCACATAGACAGAGAGCAATCCCTGACTTTTTCACTGATACACGACAGAGTATGGCAGATACCACTACTACTGCCACACAGCCTACAGGAGTACATCATCATTGGACCTCATCTTCTGTAGGTGTCCCTTTGGATAGAGCAGTGGCACTTAGCCGGTCTAAGCGCCCACGTCCACCCGGACGAAGGCCTAGACATCCACACCACAGACAAATTAAAGCCATCATTGAGCGCCACAGGAGACAAATGCCGAGACGCCTCAACCATGCAAAGGTACACCTCCTTAGAGAACAAACATATCATTGATGGAGAGTTTTCCTTTTTCTACTCTCACTTTCAGATCATTGACATGTTTCCCTTTTATAGGACACTATTTCATTTTTTTCAATCTTATAGGCATGTTTTTCATCTTTTTCTCGTTCCAGATGAGAAACACACCATCATTGTATGTATTGCTTTGGTCTCATAGGCCACATTGGCCTTTTAGAGACGTTAATATACTCTCTCTCTCTCTCTCTCTCTCTCTCTCTCTCTCTCTCTCTCTCTCTCTCAAGCATACATGCCTCTTATTTGTATGATCATTCATGTATGATGTATCCACTCCTATGTATGTACTTGTAAGTTGTAGCGCATGTTGCGCATGCGGCATATGCCATAGAGGTTTTGGTGTGTTACCCTTAAGTATTCATCTTATATACTCCAATAGCATTGCTATTTAGACTCTTAACATTTGTTCTATCATCTATAGTTCAAAATAATGAAGTTAATTTTTTTCGTACTAATATAGTACCGTACCTTATAAAATCTTAAGGTACCATTTAGTACCGTATTTTATCGTACCGTACCGTACCGTACATCTCATATCTAACAACTATGGCCCAACGGTAGCCCAAAATCACGCCAATAGCACCACCAAGGCCAAGGCACACTTCATCACATAAGAGAGCTCTCTGAAAGAATGACTATCTCCCTTTCACCTTTTATTCTTGGTAAATTCCTTGTGGCACTCTGCATGTGGGATAGAATCCCGTTTTTACCAAGCTTGTGAGCCCTCCATCCCCTTGTAAAAAAAAAAGAGTGTTTTTCTCCTCTTTTCTGAGCACATTTTCTAAGATCTATAACTTCTTGGTACAACATCCAAATTGCAAACCGATTTTACGAGCTGCGAGAATGATTTGAAGACAAGCTTTTGAAGCATTATCATTGCCAATTGAGCTTGGGAGCACTTCCGAAATTTCGCGCCAAAGTGACCTCTTGAGACGGGCAAAAATTGGGATTTTTGGGCTCCATGGGAGAGAATATTAGACATAATAACCTTCGGCCGGGCAAGTAGCCCAAGACGGCCATTAATTAGTGTATCCCGGACAAGGGCAAGAAGTGCCAAGTTCCAAAGCTCAGGGGATACCCTCAGATTTCTTACTAAATTGGGCAGGACTTGTCTATTTGGGAACACCGATCGGGTGCACCATGAAAACAGTCCCTAGAGACCCAATTAGAAGGTGGGAAGAGGGTATATTTGGTTGGGAGGTGAGTAAGACACACAAGAAATCTTCTTCTCTCTCACAAAAAGGGAGGTAAGTTGGACACAATCAGCCCTTTTTCTGACAGCTCATTCACTTGATTCATAATCTCCTGCTGGGCTGCACCGACTCTATAGGGTGGCTTATTAGGTGGGCTACTTCCAAGGATAAGATATATGTAAACTAGGTCTTCAAGACCAAGTATCTTGCCGATGGGACCTCAGATAAGCATAAGGCACGGCTTGTTGCCAAGGGATTCTCTCAAAGGCTAAGTTTGGATTATTTTAAGACTTTCGCACCGATCTGATGTCCTCCATTTGAGATATCTTGGCTTTGGCCACCCAATACCAATGGCCCGTTTATCAAACGGAGACATAAAGTCGACCTTTTTGAATGGCATCTTAGAGGAGGAAATTTATGTCTCACAACCTCGTGGTTTGGTTGTGCAGGGAAATGCGGACCATGCTTATAGGTTGAGGAGGGCCCTCTATGATCTGAAGCAAGCTCGTAGGGCTCGATATCAATGGATTGATGGCTTCTTCTTGGACAATGACTTCCATCAATCACATCATGACCCCAACATTTATTACAAGGTTGTGGAGGACATGTACATCTTGGTCATCTTGTATATTAATAACCTCATCATTACAGAGAGCAACACAGGAGGTTGATCAAACTCGATAGATATTGAGACAGGAGTTCCACATGACCAATCTTGGGATCCTAGACTTCTTCCTTAGCATGGAGATTTATCAAATGACACAATGTATTTTTATCTCTCATTATAGGTACATCTCCAAGCCTCTTTCGAAGTTTGGTATGGCTGACTATCGGCCTATTTCTTGCCCCATGGATCCAAAATCCAAGCTTTTGGCAGCAATAGATTCCTCAGTGATACCACCTGTTACAAGTGCTCATTGCCTCTTTGATCTAGCTGATCCACACTCGGTCGGGCATCTCTTCTATGGTGGCTTTGTTGTCTTCTTTTATGAAGAATCCTACTCAGGCTCACTGGTGAGCAGCTCTGAAGTTCTACGCTACCTACACAATCCTACAAGATCTTGTATGGAGAGGGGGCCGCTCTTTGAGGACGGAGTGACTTTAATTGGGAAAGTGATATGGGCTCGATAGTCTACTACTAGTTATGCCTTCTCCCTTGGATCGAGAGCTCTCTCTTGCAATAATAAGAAGCAACCTATTGTGGCTCTTTCATCTATAGAGGCCGAGTACAGTGTCCTTTGTTCTACAGCTATGGAGGCAATTTGGATCCATTGTTTGTTGGCAAAGATCGGCTTTTCACAAATAGGACCTACAAAGCTGCACATGGACAGATAGAGTGCCCTCGCTTTGGTGAAGAACCCCGTGTTTCATACTCACATAAAGCACGTTAAGGTTAAGTACCACTATGTTCAAGAGCGGATTATGGATTCCGAGTTAGTGGTGGCCTGCTTTCCTACTGAGGACAATGCAATAGACCTCATCACAAAGCCTTTGCCCAAGGCTTCTATGCTTCATCACATGAGATTGTTGGGTCTACTGACACTCCCGCAATTTGAGAGGGGATGTTAGCCCAATTTGAGAGGGGATGTTAGCCTGTCACTTTTAGTATTGTCAGTCTCTCATCTCCCAGTTGCGCAATCCTGTCAGAGTCTAATAGAAACATTGGAAATCTAGCAAATTAGCATGCATTTCTCCTATTTTAGGCTCTGTTCTTATGCCTATCAATCAATTTCCATCTCTTGTCACTCACACGCTGTCAGGTATGCCCTGACATTATTTATATCATTTTTGTATACAGTCGGACTGCATTTATTGAGTCCTATGGTGATTTCCAACTGGTTGTTGGCCCATTTCTACAGGTCGGCCAGATTTGGGGAATTTCAGCTATTTATAACCGGTCCCCCTACACTTTGGTCATCATCTGCTTATGCAAGCTGCTCCTTCGACTCCGGACACACTCCTCCATCTCTAATGCTATTGCCACCATCATCATTTCCAGTAAGATCTGGTGCCCTCACTGACACCTTGGGCTGCGTGCAAGGACTGATCAGTCCTCATGTTTGTATTCAACATTTATTTCAATCAATGCAGATTTCTTTCTTCCTTCATCTTCCTGCACTGTGTTTGAGTTCCTTCTTGTGTTGCGCACTCTCACAAGATCAAGCTGATCGCAAAGGTACTTCAACGAATGGTGGTCAAACCATATAATGAACTGGATGTCATACAAATAATGACACCAAATTTTAAGCACATGGATAACCACCAATAGTTTCTTCTTCTAAGTGGTGTAATGTATTTGGATATCCGTGAGCTTATGGCTCTCAAATGCAATGGGTCAACCATGCTAATAGAGAATAGCACCCATAGCATAATCACACATATCAGTATGAATCTCAAAATGTATATTCGGATCGATAATCTGCAACATCACCCTACGCACCACATTGCAACTCCACCTTAGACCAAAACGAGGGCAATCAGCATGGCGCCAATCATCCCGTCTCTCTCTCTCTCTCTCTCTCTTTCTCTCTCTCTCTCTCTCTCTCTCTCTCTCTCTCTCTCTCTCTCTCTCTCTCTCTCTCTCTCTCTCTCTCTCATCCACAACTAGTCCTGCTGGCATCACATGTGTCATCAGCTTTTGTAAACGCCCTGAACAACATAATGTGCTTAACAATTATGATATTCGCTTGTTTTCAAGGTTTAATATAAAAGAGAATAAACACTTAAAGCTGAAAATGAAAATTACTCACAAAATTACAGCCATAAAAATGTAAAAGTAATGGAGACAAGATTGAGGGTTGAAGATGGGCAACCCCCCCCCGAAGGAATGTATTTCTGCTCAACCCAAATTCCTTAGGAAAGAGCTCAATTACAATCAACCTGAGAGTGAGGAAAAGTAATTCTCACTCTCACAAGATCATGCAAAGATGTACAAACACACATGCAATATCTATTATGCAATGATAAGAACTAATTTCTTTACAGTATGAGAGAAGAAAGAGGGGAAATCAGCCTTTCTTCATCGTTGATCAGAAGTACATGGATAGAGCTTGCTTCTTGTTGCTAAAATGGAAGAAAGAGCTCGAGAAGGAGGTGTTGTAATGAATATACAAGCTTGCTGTCCTGTAAAAAAGCAGTGATAGAAGAGGGAATATGGAGGAATTTGATAATGGAGAAGTGGGGGATGATGATGGGGATGGATGGGGCCAATTTCTGGCTATCTATGGGTGTTGTACATGAGTTTACAGCAAAGAAAAATGACACTGAATGAAGAAAAACGAGCTCTTATTTATAGGAGAGGAAAGAGCTAGTACAAAAGGGGAAAGTGGAGTAGCACAAGACAAGTGTCCAGCCACATGTCATGAGATGTGACAAGTGGTGGGACACTTGGAAACTTGTGTGACAAGTGTCTTGACACTTGTCTCTTCTCTATGGCCTTCCTTTTTTGGCTGAATACTATCAAGAATAGAAACAACCAAATTTAGTAAGCACAGTCAGGGTACAGAATTCATTATTTTTAGAATGTCATCCCTATTTTTTAGGACTAGCATTTTTAGGCTAATTCAAGGCTCCTAAAATTTAGGAGCCCCCCCAATATGGGTGTCATATGAAAGCTTTTTCCGTGTACATCGCAAAAACGGTATCAAAATCTTCATGTGACTTTCCTATGCAAAGAAATGTGCATTTCAAGCTTTCAGCCCACACATGCACATTGTACAAGCATTTCATAATCATGCCATCTTGTTGATTGTAACTGTTTGTTCTGGCGGATCTAGCCCACACTTCAAGGCATCAATCCTTTCTGTGTGCAAGTCTAACCCTGATATGCGTGAGTTCTGGTCACAGGCGCCCAATCGGCCATATAGGTGAAAGTGTGAACTATCTTTTCTCTAACCCACCACGTGGGTTCACCATAACCTGTGACCACTCATTAGTGGCCAGCTCCAATGCACTTTTCTTTATATCTAATTAGTGCAAAGGAAACAATTTTAATAAACCATTATATAGACAAATTAATGAAAAAGGATACAAATTCTGTTTCTATAGAGTTGTGACAGCTTTTGTCTCCTAATACATCCAGTCTAGCTAGTAGCACACGCCATCACTTTTCTCTCTCCCAATACGACCTTCTGTCTCCCTCCCTCTCACTTGATTAATTTTTTTGCTTCTTCACGATACCACAACCTACACAACAATCACATAAGGTTTAGGGTTTAAAATCATGTTAACATTAGCATTTTCAGCAAAATCAACATTTTAAAAAACAAATGAATAATATCAACATTAAATATTCATGTCATATCAATGTTTAACATCCCATTAACATTAACAATAACAATTAAATTGGCATTAAATATCGAAGTTGGGACAAATTACTAATGTTAAATTGAGTCGCAAAACTTTGATAGTTGACGGTGGTCTACCATGCCCTCAAAGTGGTAGCTCCCCAAGCTCCAACAATCAATACAACTAAAAATATTTGCATACTAGCATCATCTCAACACAATCTAAGCACAAGTATGAGACAAAAAACATACCTTGTTGTACTTGTCACTTCCAATGCAAACCCGTTGAGCACACTACTCTCCTTGGCAGTGTCCTATACCGCCCTAAAGCATGCACGTAAAGCATGAACCATGATGATTCCGTAAGTAAAAGTGGTTTTCTGCACATCATTGAATCTTGGGCCTAGCAAATAGACACTCTGATACCACTGAAACATCCACCTAGGATCTAACATACACATGAGACATGACACATGCTATATCCTCAAATATAAAGGGATTGAACATCACTTGTTGAAAATGGAGAGAGAGAGAGAGAGAGAGAGAGAGAGAGAGAGTGTGTGTGTGTGTGTGTGTGAACACAAGACAATGAGCAAGAGTGGGCAACACTTCCGCACTCAAAAGATGCAAGTGCTAGAATAATAGAATGAAAGCACAATATGTCTTAAGTAAGTTAGACCTATCCCTAACTCAACTAAAGTTAATTTAGCTCTGAAACTAGCTCTAGAAGTGGTGACACAACTTATTAATGTAGTTGTGTTCACACTACAAACCAACTAACTAAAACATTGGGCACTGCCCACAGAATTGGAACATTCTAACACCCCCCTGCAATATCAATGTAGTAGAAGTACACGAAGATCAATCATCAAAGGGTAGCAAGTCCAAGGACTTTCGAAAAGGCCTCAAACTTCCCACGAGAAAATGCTTTGGTGAAAATGTTTGCAACATTCTCCTATATAGAGACATACATCAAACTAATCTCTCCTACATAGCATCTCTCTCCAACATAATGATAATATATGTCAATGTCTTTAGTACAAGCATGAAACACAGGATTCTGTGCCACTGCAATAACAGTCTCTAACTATCAAAAAGAATGGATGTAGAACCCTCCAAAGAAATCTATGGATTAGCCAATAATCTACGCAGCCATGTACATTTCATTATTATTGTGAAAGTTGCCTTGTACTTAGCCTCACAAGACGTGGTAGCCATTGTAGGCTTTTTCTTACTTAGCCATGAAATGCATGAACGGACTAGAAAGAAACAGTGTTCACTAGTAGACTACCTAGTGTCTACATCACCAACCCAATCCGAATCACTGTAAGCCTATAGATGCAAGTCTCCCCCCTGGGAAATAATAATTCATGTGATTGAGTACCTTGCAAATATCTGAAGATCTGCTTAATAGCTTGTCAATGTATGGTCCGTGGGTTGTGCATATACCCGCTCACCTGAGATACTACATACTAAATGTCAAGGCACACGTTGCAAAGATGAATAAGACAGCCAACAGCTTGGCTGTAAATTGCAACATCAAACATCTCTTCACCATCATGCATAGACAGCTTCAAGCTTGGCTCCATATGAGTGCATATAGGTTTGCAATCTTGCATATAAAATCTATGTAACAACTTATCCACATATGACTGTGACATGATGATACTATGCTGATTTTGGGGAGCTGAATCCCCAAATAATAGTGTAGGCAACCCATATCTAACATAGCAAAAGCATGTTTTAATTTAGCTTTAAAATCTGCATTTTTCTCTCTGTAGGTCCAATGAGCAACATGTCATCTACATAAAAAATGATAATCAGCTAGTCCCCCCCCTATATTCTTAATGCGCAAAGTGGGAGCAATCAAACTATTTTTGAACCCTTTGCTAGCCAAATAAGCATCAATTTTAGAGTGCCATGCATGAGGAGCCTGTTTGAGACCATAAAGAACCTGATGCAACTTGCATATCATGTGCTCTTTCACTTTAACCACAAACACTGGAGGTTGTTATACATAAACATCCTCATGCAATTCCCCATTTAAGAATGTTATCTTAATGTCCAACTGATGTACTTTCGAGCCATTATGTGCAGCCATTGCAATCACACATCTCACCATACTCATACAAAATGTAGGAGCAAAAGTTTCCTCATAATATATGCCTTTCTTCTGTGCATAGCCTTTTGTTACCAACCGTGGCTTGTACCTATCAATTGTACCATCAACTTTACATTTGAGTTTGAAAGCCCACTTCCTGCCAATGGCCATCTTGCAAGGTAGTAGATCCACAAGATCCCATGTACAGTTAATGGCAATGGAGTCCACCAACTCCTCTTGCACGGCTTGCATCCAATGCACATCTTGCTGAGCTTCGTCCAATGAAGTAAGCTCATCATCATCCAACAATGAGCTCATAAACGCATACTCATCACAATCATCTACTTCTGTTATATCAGCCAAATGTGGCCCCCTGCATCATGTGCTACATGCCTAGCAACCCATCTAGTACACTGAGGCGATGGGACATCCATTTTATTCTCTTGGAGAGTTTGTAACAACCATCTCAAGACTATTTTTTCTGCATTTACAAGAGCCCTTTGATATTGAACTGTTGCCTCTACTACATGTAGCAAATCCTCATTAATATCCTACTATTTGGGACCATATGGAGTAGCAACAGCTTGTTATAACAGCATGTCCTTCCATTTACAATAGGCACAGACTCCCAAGAAACTGGTAAAAGGCCTTCAAAAACATCACCAATGTCATGTGTGGCTGGCATTTGAAACAAGTCATGTGAAAATGCTGCATTTTGAGCAAATATGGCATCCCTACTAACAAACATCTTCTTCGTGTGTGGGTCATGCATGTAATAGCCTTTGCTTTCTAAACTGTAGCCTATAAAAATGCATTTTACAGCCTTATCACGAAGCTTCCCACAAAGCTTTTTCGGAACATGCGCATAAACTATGCAACAAACACCCAAAAGCAGTCAACTTTGGATTTCTTGCCATACTAAGCTTCAAACAATGTGATCGTCTTCAAAGCCTTTGTAGGTGCACGATTTAATACATGATTAGAACATTGAAGCCCTTCTAACCAAAATTTAAAGGCAACCCCTTGCTTTTCAACATACAAGTAGTCATTTCCATCATAGTGCAATTCTTCCTTTCAACAACTCCATTTTGCTGAGTCATTCTAACAATGGCTTAATGTGTAATGCCACAATCCAACAAATATATCTCAAATGCACGAGACATGTATTCCCTCTTTCTATCTATGCAAATTATCTGCACTTTTAAACAAATTTCAACCACAAGCTTTGCCCCAAGATGCTTAAAATGCATGAATACATCAAATTTAGCCTTCAACCTATACACCCATATATACCTCAAGTAGTCATCAATAAATGTAACAAAGTAAAGATGACCCCCATGTGCACGTGTCCTCATCACACCACAAACATCAGAGTGAATAAGCTCCATTTTTTGGACAGCACGCACTACACCATCCTTTTTGAAGGCAAACCTATGCATCTTTCCCAAAATATATCCCTCGCATGCATGAGAAGGTGGAATCTCCACTGGAGGCCACAAATCTACCATATGACACATCTGAAGGATCATCAAACTCCCAAAGCTCATATGTCCATAACGGGCAGGCCCAAGCTTCACATTCTGCATAGTGGGCATAAGACTAGTGAGTGCCAGATCATCGTGAGATTGTCGATCATAAGTGTCTTATAAAAATAAACCCTTGTACAGGGTGTCAGGAAGCCTGAGTACATAGTGCATCTCTCTATCTCTGACAATACATTTGTCATCCTCAAAGATGACTTAAAAGCCATACTTATTAAAAGTAGAGATAGACAACAAGTTCTTTGTAATGCTAGGCACAAACAAGATATCTAGAAGCATGAAATTAGAACCATCTGCAACAATAATAGTGACTATCCCAATGCCACATACATCATAATTACTATTGTTCACACACGTGAGACGCTTCCTAGCAAGGGCTTAATGCAAAGAGGTAAACAAGCACTTCCTAGAAGTAATGTACTTTGAAGCACCATTGTCAAAATGTTTGATGTGTTTCAATAGCATTAAATGTTGAATCAGCCATAGAAGAATCATAACTACATGTGAGAAATGCATATCCTCCTCTACCAAATTGGTTGAAGCATTGATAGCTATTGATTTGCTAGTTGATGTCTCTTGGACAACCAAACCGGAGTCTTTCTTCTTCTTCTTAGCCAATCTCTTTCGGCACTCATCAATATAATGACCTGCTTCTTGCAATGATGGTATTTTCCCTTCTTTTTAGACTTATCTGAGTCTTGGACAAGCTTGTTTAATGGCTGTTCAACATCACCCTTTTGCTTATTTATTGCATTTCACCTAACTTTTCCTTTGCCTTTGAACTTGAAAAGAATAGCCATATCACCTAAACGTAATGCAACATTCTTCCGAGTCTATTCCTTTTGCAGCAAGAGGCTTTCCAACTAGACAAATATAAAGGGCTGCCCCCCCCCCCCCCCAAAAAAAAGACAACATCAAAGAGGTATGGAAACCAAGATATGAATCTGGAAGAGAGTTCACTGTGATGTTTATTAATTTAGCATCCTAAATAATCTCATCAACATTAAGCAGTTGCTCATGCAAATCCTGTACATGAGTAAGGTGATCTGTCATGCTATCAACCTCATCCATGTTTACATTTCTCAACTCTCTACAGAGATGGAAGATCCTAGTTGCAATGCGGACAACAAATATACGCTCCAATCTGTCCCATCATGATTTTGAGCTCTTGCAAGACTGAATGTGCGAATGATGGCCTTTTTTACTAACAATGCTATCAAAGAAAGTGCCTGAGCATCCTTCAAATCCCATTTCCCTAATCCTCTGTCCAAGGGAGAGGAGCACCACCAGCATCAACAACCTGTCCTCGAGTGTAACCCTGAGGTGTCTGAGGTCCAATATCTCCTTGTTGCTGCAAATCCCCTATTACATAGTCCCATAAGTCCTTCACAATAAAAAGGTTGCAGACCATAAAACTCCATAAGGAATAGTTTGTGCCATCAAGTTTGTCCTCCTAAGTGAGCAAACCAAGAAAGCTGCTCTAATCATTATTTTCCTCATGTGCCATACTATTAGTAATGGAAAAAATATATGTAGCCAAATACTTCAATGCTGAAGTATGATGTGTATGCCTCAAAGTACCAAAAATCCCTACACAATTATCAAACAAGTGTCAAACTGCATTATAAATGTCAAAGTGTACACAATGTCACCCAAATTAGCACTTAGCCACAAGAATAACAGCAATGCCCTATTATATACTACTGTAATATACCTGTCTCGTAATGTGTGTCCACAAAATTACAAATTCCAACAATTTAATGCAAATTCTCACCAAAATTTCTAAATTTTCCAAAAATCTACTACTCAATCTCACTATAGTAACAATTAAATGTTGTTGTACCACTAATTTCCTACCTTGGAATGCATACAAGGCAAAAGCACCAAATTTCTTCTCAAAATTTCAAAGAAATTGAAGAAATTTATACCTTACAATCCAAATTTCTATAGAAATGTCACCTCGGACCGCATGCAAACAATAACATAGCCACAATTGTGATAGGTTATGATAACTGGGTTTTGGTGGTCAATTGGTATTAGATTTAACCCTGGGACAATTGTTTGGTCAATAAGTGTCAGTGATGACACTAGGGACTAGCATTAATTAATTAATTAATGCTAGTCTAAGGGTTAACAAAGGTTGGGGACCACTCCAAGTTGCAAATGGCCTAACCAATTTAATTATGGATGGGTACATTTAATTTTGGGCAAGGTCAAAAGGGCTGAAATTAATTTTTAGAATAATTTAATTCTGAAAAGTCATTTAATGGCTGGATAATGCTGCAAAATGGGTTTAGAAGGCTACCACTTGGCAAAAATACCCATGAAAGACTGAGAAACGTTCTTGGGGCTGGGTCTTACCCATTTAGTTAATTTACAACTTGGAAAAGAGAGAGAAGAAGCTAAAGTCCATTTTCTAATCAGAGAATAGCAATCTACTACAAGAGACAGCCATCAGGAGATCTCAGTAAGGAGGGGATAGTAGGGAGACACCTTCCAGGGGCTGGCAATAACATTGTTGATCAAGTGACAGCATTTTGGAGGTACTTGGCAGTAGGTGATTGCATTAAATGCAGATTGGAGCAAGCAATAGGCAGAATTTAGGGTTTTCTTGCGACGAAAATCAAATTTCTCTCTCATCTCGGCTTTCTCTCACCTTCTCCAATCCATTCTCAAGAGATCTCGACCATTTCGAGTAGATCTCAGTCAAATTTTGTGGACAACAGAGAGATCTTTGCTTTAAACACTAAATTTATGCAAAAATTAGGGTTTAGCAGCCACCTTCGGACCTGTACCAACAAGAGAAGACATCATACACTGAAATCAGCACCTGAAATTCGTAGAATTAATAGGGATTTCAGATGCCAAGCCATCCATTGTGAATTGGGGTAACATTTGGCCAGTCGGTGATTCCATTTGTGCAATTCCTGGGTGAAAATCGAGGGGCAATTGACCCAAATTGCTTGTTGATTGTATATACAACAAGGGGCTTTTGGATTAGCAAAGGAGATTATACTCCATCCATTAGCAATTAAAGTTAAAGAAATACGGAAAGAGACACTAGTTTTGGGGCCAACCGGGTGTCTATTGTCCAAGATTGTTAAGATAATGTGTGCATTTCACATTATGCTTAATTATTAATTGTTGTAATTAACTGCTTGATTAAGTTTTACCACCCTATCCAAGAAGGAGGGCTGGTTTCATTGTATTAGAAATGCCTTGGTATAGAAGAATAGATCCAAACATTGATTGGAATCAAAATAAGTTTAGATTCTGTTTCAAGAATAAAAATGTTTAATGTGGGAATGCAAAGAAATTATATTCCCATCTTAGAGTCTAGAATTAAAGAACCTTGGATTGAAGATTTCATCATTACTTTGCCCCCTTTAACAATTTTGTTGTGCCATGTATCCTTTTGTGCCTCCATTGTCCGGTACATAGTTCTGGTGCAAATAGAAATTCTCATAACGAGTTACCATCAAAGAGACCAAAAGTTCATCACATTGATATCATTCCTAAGAGCTCGCCTCCAAATAGGCAACCCTATCGTGTGAGTCCACCAACATAACAAGAGAAGATTATGACGCAAGTAAATGAGCTCTTGGAGAAGGGTCTATTAAAGCCTAGTTTCTCGCCTTTTTACTCTCTAGTCCTCTTAGTACAAAAGAAAGATGGATCTTGGTGCATGTGTATAGACTATACGATACTCAACAAAATCAAAATTTGAAATAGATTTCCCATTCCAAGAATTAATGATATCTTGGATAGATTAGATGGATCCAAAGTATTCAACCGGATTGACTTGAAGAGCATCTACCATCAGATAAGGATTGCTCCTCAAGAAATTTATAAAGCAACATTCAAAACAACATTTAGTTTGTATCAGTTTCTTGTGCTACCATTTCGTCTCACCAACCCTCCTACAACCTTTAATAGAATTATGGAAAGAATCTTTAGAGCACATCGGAAGTTTATAGGTGCTTTCTTTGATGATATTTTGGCTCATTCAAAAGATAAAGAAAAGCATATGCAACACTTGAAAATAGTGTTTCAAAAACTCTACAAACCCAAACTTTATGTGAATGGAAAACAATGTGAATTTTTCCTAGAAGAGATTCACTACTTGGGCCATATTGTATATCCGAATTGACTAGTGCTCGTGAAGTTCGAAGTTTCTTGGGATTATACTCTTATTATAAGAGATTCATTAAATAGTTTAAACTCGTTGCTAGACCATTGCATCATTTAACCAAGAAAGTAATGGCATTTCGGTGGACCAAACTAGAGAATGAAGCTTTTGAAGCTCTAAAATTCTATATCAACAAAGGACCTATTTTGATTATACCTAATTTGTCAAAATTTTTCTTTGTGGAATAAAATAGTGCTTTCAGAGACTGCATTGGTGCAATCTTAAACGAGGAAGGACATGCAGTTGCTTGTACAAGCAAAAGGTTACAAAATGCAAAAAAAAATGTTGCTACCTATGAAAAGCAGTTAATGGCTATTATTCAAGATTTAAAAGATTGGAGACATTATCTTTTAGATGGCGAATTTCTCATCAAGATAGACCATGATGGCCTGAGATATTTTCTCAACCAACCAAAGATTTATGAGAAGCATATATGATGGGCCAATTATTTAGCTCAATTTAACTTTTAAATACTTCATATTCATGGGAAGCAAAACAAGGTAAGATTTCACTAGTATAAGAGATATATATGCTTCTGATAAATATTTTAAAACCCTCTAGAAGAGTTTACAACTTGGTGAAAGTCTTATGTTATCAAAGATTAATTTCTTTTAATGGAAAATAAGTTATGCGTTACTAAAGATTTAGAGCTAAAGTAATGAAAGAATGCCATGTGGCTCCTCATGGTATTTTGGCCACAACCAAGGCACTTAAAATGTATTTCTTTTAGCTAAGTCTTCGACGAGATATTGCACAGTTTGTCAAAGAATGACTCGTATGCCAAAAGATTAAGGTTTGATCATCAAAAGCCTACAAAGCTTTTGCAACAACCATTACCAATTGTGAGCCAAACTTGGGAAAGCATTGCTATGAATTTTATTTTTGGCTTGCCAAAATCAAAAAATAGCAATGATGGTATATTAACTATTATTGATAGATTTAGCAAACATGCTCATTTCATTCCAATCAAGAAGACTATCGAGCCTCAACATATGGCTATAAGATTTATCCAACAAATCTTTAAGTATCATACATTACCACAATTCATTGTGGATGATTGAGATCCACGAACTACTAGTCTCTTTTGGCGAGCTCTTTTTGAAAATTTTGATACAAAGCTTGCTTTTTTTTCTTCTTATCATCTGCAAACAAATGGTCAAAGTGAGAGTCAATCTCACAATATTGGATATACTAAAATGCTATTGCCATGAAGCCAACCAACAATAGAAAAAGTATTTACATTTGGTAGAATATGCTTATAATAACACAGTTTATACTTCTATAGGTAACGCATCATTTGAGATCGTATATGGACAACCACTCTTATTACCTATTCTCAAAACAAAGGAGAAGATAATTCATGCCGATGGGTTTGTGCATAATATGGATACAACTTTGGTCCAAGTTAGATGAGCTATCCAATGATCTCAAGAAAAACAAAAGAAAAAAATAGGTGAACATTGAAGGCACTTGATTTTACAAAAAGGAGATTGGATGTGGCTGAAATTTGATAAAGCTTGTCTAAGAAGCTCTAACAAGCCTTCATCCCAAATCACTAAGCTCACAACAAGAAATTATGGGTCATTTCAAGTCATTGAAAAGATCATTGATGTTTATAACAAGCTACAACTTTCAAAGAATTGGAGAATTTACAATGCTTTTCATGTCCACCTTTTGAACCCTTATGAATGGCCTCCACTATTGAAATCTGCAACAAAGGATCCACTGAAGTAGATGAACAGGAGGAGATACTTCAACCAAAGCAAATAGTCTTTCATATGATTGGGAAACGAAAAAGCCCTCAAAGAAAATATGGCTTCATCTACCATAAGAAGATCTAGGACACCATACTTAACCTAGCTGCTTTTGTTGATTGGGTGATAGCTAGTAGACATAAGGCAATTCTCATCAGTATGGATTTTGATGAAGCATATGATTGCATAAGTTGACACTTCATTCTTTCAACCATGGAAATCCTAGGTGTTGGTGACTAGTATGCGAGGATGGTCAAAATATTGTTCTCTAATGCCTTGGCCTAGGTATGCATCAATGGTTCTCTCTCAAAGGAATTCTCCTTACAAAGATCTATTAGACAAGGCTACCCCTTGGTCCCTCTCTTTTTGCTATAGCCATAGAATACACCGCATGCGAAGGTATGGTACAGTGTCACGTACAATGACATGCGTGCCAAGAAACTTGATGAGGAGAGAGAGAGGATTGACAAGTCCCTTGAGCCCATGCATGCTGGTTAGGCGAAGTACGGATGGTCTATTCTATCTGATGGATGGAGTGACCACAAAAAAAGTGGGGTCATCAACATCCTCATCTCTTGCCCACTTGACACATATTTCCTACGAGCGGTGGATGTAGACACAAGGGGAAGGAGAATCATTGCCTCATTCATGTATCACCACAAACAGCAAGCCATCATTGAGATAATGCTTCTAAATCCATTATTTTGCAATCTCTCTTTTCTTTTAACCTCCCAAATTTATTCTAACTTCATCATGTATAATCTTGTAGGTTGGGCCACAAAATGTGGTGCAAGTTGTCACAGACAACACCTCGAATTATGCATCTATGGGGCGAAAACTTGAGACCAAGTTTCCGTCCATAGCATGGACACCATACACTACACATTGTATAGATCTTCTTATGGAAAATATTGGTAAGTTGGAGTGGGTGGTGAGGATTGCCAACAATGCTTGCACAATCATTGGCTTTGTCAACTCCAAGGTTCGAGTTCTTGCGATTTATCCCTCATACTCGGACTTGGATTTGAAGAAGCCTCGAAGACTCAATTTGCAATCGTGCGGCTTCTCCTCGAGCGTCTCTATGACATTCGCAATAAGCTACAAAAAAGGTCGTATCAGATACGAGTTCAAGGAGTGGCTTGAAGGGGAGTCTACATCAAGACAAGTGGAAGCAAAGATCGTTCAAAGGCTTTGTTTAAATGAGAAATTTTGGATGGATATAAGAGACATTGTCATTGCCATCACTCCCATCTACAAGGTATTTCACATGACAGACAATGGGGGGGCTACTATTGGCCTCCTCTATCATCTTATGGCGGATGCGATAAAGGAGATACAATCATCGACCATCTTAGATGGGGAGGCCTCTTCTTCATGGTATTCTTTTTGTTTCTTTTTTTTTAATGATTCATGCTTCTTTTTAGTTTTAGATTTTATAATTTATATTGTCTCACTCTTTTTCTTTTCAAATTTTACCTCTAAATCTCCCTATAAATCTATATCCTCTTACACCTATTGTAGTGATATCTTAGATACCACCCCTAAAAGAAATGATATTCTTTTTTTGACGAAGAAGAAATGTGAGTGGATGAAGCGACCCATACATGGGTTTGCGGCACTCCTACATCCCGCCTTCAGAAAACCCTCTCCCTTCATGGATGCCAATTTCCTTGTCGATTGCGATGCCTTTCTTCCAAAGGCTTTTGCGGAAGAGCACCATGGTGTTTGCCTTCACAAAAATTCGTAATAACCTTATGTCTATTCCCTCATGCACACCAAAATTCGTAATAACCTTAGCGCACGATAATTAGAGCGACTAATTTATTGTTGCTCCAATTTACGCATGCTATGCAACATGCATGAGATGTCTATGGCAAGACCGGTATCGTATATCCAATTTTTATACTTCTTAGTTCATAACTTTATTCATAGATTACGAAATATATTTAGAGAAGTTTCATTTATTTAATCTAAGTTTTTCATCCTTTAAATGTATAGATAAGTGTGGATTCACTCGAGCTCTCTGCTAGCGCACTTAAAAGTGTGACTCATGAGAGAGACTTAGAGGAGAAGCAAATATTTAGGGAGCTTTACTTGGAGCTCCAAAAGATAGACCGGCAAGTCTCTCACACTCATGCACACCATGGCCCGTGCCCGTGTTGAATCTTGATATTTGCCCTCGCGCCGGTAGCAATGTAGCTTCCACTTCGGCATCCACATCGACTGTCCGTGATGCTCGTAAAGCCCTCAGATGCTACACAATGCATGGAAGTAGCTTGAGAAGTACTCCTAGTTCGGCCCAAGAGGACATACCTATCACTACCTCTCACATAGAGCTTAGAGAGCCTGAGTATATTGACAAGGGCAATGTCATTAGTGAGGGTGATTTTGTTGAGAAGGGTGATGACTCCTCAAGCGGCGACGCGAGGATGCTTCCACCTTCAATGCCGAGAATGATATGAGCACCTAGAGTAATCATGTATCTTGATTCAAATTGAGCCATGGATAATGGCTTTTATCTCAATCCTCCATTTTTGTATACTTTTTGTGTGAGATTGCACATTTGGCTCATAATAAAGTTGTCAATTTCATTATTCATGCTATACTTTTTGTGTGAGATTGCACATTTTTGTATACTTTTTGTGTGAGATTGCACGTTTGGCTCATAATAAAGTTGTCAATTTCATTATTCATGCTATACTCTTGAGTCTTGTTTCAACACTCTTTTGGACTTACTTTTGACTTGAATCTCTAAGTTTATGTTTTGACTTTTAAGTCCAAACATTAAGCATAAACTTAAAATTATATGTATTTTTCTCTTTCATCGAACATAAGTCCAAGATTTATTAGTCTGATTAGTACCGTACTAGCATCAGACTGTACTAATCGGACGCCATTGGACCTGACGACTAGCGTCCCTCTCAATGTGGTGTCAATTCCTCTCTTTTTTTTTCGTAAAGGTGTCAATTCCTCTCTCTCTCTCTCTCTCTCTCTCTCTCATGGTGATAATTGATCAAGTTGGCCCCACACTTATATATTTGAGGTCTTTCTTTCTCTTCATTTGGAACAAGCTCTCATGTTGAGATTTCAACCACATGCTTTGTACTCTCCTATCTATATCTCATCCATGAAGCACCTTCTACTTAGCTTGATCTACTCCAAGCACTAAAGAAGAAAATCAATTTGCTGCCTAAACTTTGCTAAAATTAGGGTTTCGAAACCCTCATTTTCAAAATTGTAGCAAATCAGCCCTTTTGTATATGATTCAGGCACTCCGTGCCCCTAGTTTATTTCAATAAATTCCTATAAATGGGGAGGGGTTGGTTCTCCTCTCAATGTGATGTCGACTCCGCTCCCCTCCCTCCCTCTCCCCCCCCTCTCTCTCTCTCTCTCTCTCTCTCTCTCTCTCCTAATTTTCATGGTGATAATTGTTCGAGTTAGTTAAGTTCAAAGTATTGCCATTCCCACATTCTTATCCGCACTTACAATGGAAACAACTCCTCTATCAAGATTCATGGTCTAGGTCATGTCAAGTTTGATACTAATGAGGGCCAAGATCTCACTTCATTGGACAACGTATATTATGTCCCCTAGCTTGGGGTAAACCTTCTATCATTCAAAAGCTTTGCCGATTGGGACGAGTAGTTTTCTTTATTGCAACAACAATCAAGGTCACAGACTCTCTGACTCGTTTAGTGATTGCTCACGGCAAGGCACAACCTAGCAGTCTCTACATGATGACTCTATTCCTTTCCCAGCAGACAGTCAAGGACTCAGAGTTTCACCACTTCTAGCTTTAACCACCACACAGAAGCCTACGAACAATGAGCGTCTTCGGCATTATTGCTTCAAACACCTTGGATACAACTCACTCTATGAGCTGCCATGCCATTAGATGGTTGAGGGCCTTCCACACCTTAAACTATCCAAGGATGTCTATCCAACCTATCAACTTGGGAAACAACGCCGCACACCATTCCCTCAGTAGACCTCACATAGGACTAAGACATCCCTGTGATTAATTCATGTTGATCTTTGTGGGATGACATCAACTGCCACCCTTAATGGTGCATTGTACTTCTTTTTTATAATGAATGATTTTTCATGATATATATGGGTGTATTTTCTAAAGCATAAGCATTCACCTACTTCGTAGTAGTGGTGAGTTTATCTCCCAAGAGTTTACCAAGTTCCTACAGGAGCACAACATTTATCGCAAACTCACCTCTACTAACTCTCTCTCTCACAATGGAGTCATAAAGCTCAGGAATCGAACTGTCATAAACATACCATGCTCTATATTGCTCACAACAGAGCTCCCTGAGCACCTTTGGATCGAGACAGTTAACACTTCAGTATACATCCTCAACCGGTGCCCAACTCTAGCAATCCCTCAGAGATCCCCCTTCAAGGTAATTTTTAGCACTTAGCCTGTTATTTTCCACTTCAAAGTTTTTCGGTGTCACGCTTACACACACACTCCTAATGATAAGATAGGAAAGCTCACTCCCCGAGCTGATCTTTTTATTTTTATTGGATATTCCTCTTAGGCAAAAGCCTATCATTTGTTCGATCCTTGGACGAACAAGATGATTGTCCGAAGAGATGTCATTTTTTATGAGAGGGATATTTTGCAACCCATATACCAACCTCTCAGTCGATTTGCCACCTACTATATCAAAGATAGTGCTATCTGAGTCAAGTTTGCTATCTGCTCCTGACGACCCACCTCTAGAATCAGCACCCAAGTCCCCCTCCACGAGACCTACTACCTCATTGTTACTAGCAAACCATGCAAGATTCAAGGATCCTTCCACCGGACTTTACTCCAGGAGGCCCTAGAAGATCTACCTAGCTTGCACCTTGAAACCAGCTTGCAAATCTAATGTATAGGGTAATGAACATAAATTTACAACACACACACTATTCAACTCAGCAAAGAAAATAAATGATACAAAGAACTTGAGAGCTAGAGTACTCTTGCATAGTAGATGACACCAAATTGGCCCTTAAGGTAAGTATCTCTTTTAAGGTATTTCTTTAATATTGAAGATCAGCCTTTACATGAACTACTTGTGACCCTCCTGTGTGATCAACATGATTGTCACAAATCAGCTACTAATGATTTCTCAAACACATGGCTCTTCAATGGATCATATTTACTCCAATTGCTATGCCCTCATCTCTTGCCAACCTTGACCAATAAGCTTTGAATCTATCTAAATTGCACACTCAAACGTGTTTTCAAGCATACAAAGCTACAATCACTCCAATCCTGACCAACATATAATTAAGAAATGCATCCATGGTCTCTCACCACTACCACATTGCAATCAATGCAAAATTCGCATAAATCTCAATCCTAGGCTGATCCGATTTGCCAAATAAGGTCTTAGTCCTGATTGTCCAACAAACTTAAAGCTTTGCCTGGGCCCTAGCCAATGCACCTTCATTTCACTGTCAAACATAAGTAATTCAAACCTGTAAACCTATTGTTCATAAACCCTAATCTTTGACATGCATTTGCCCCAAGTGAATAAATTTTCCTTGATATCTGCCCCAAACCTTCAATATTTTGGCAATCCAAAACAAGGGGAAAATTTGGAGTTTTGGTTGAAATGTCTTCAATAAGCAATTCTATACTCATAATGACTGATTTCTATAAACCCTAGCCACTAATCTACTATAAATTGCAAACCCTAGCCCTTGATTTACTCTAAATAGCAAATCCTAGTTCTGACCTGCTGTAAAGCAGAGCTTACACAGCCCAAGGGAGAGAAAGGAAAATAAAGAGATTAATTTCCGGCTGTTCAACACCTCGAGATGGCTGCAAAACACTCTCCTCATGATATTCATTGCAAAAAATCAGCAAGCATATCCTTTTGTTGCTACAACTCTCCAAACTTGGCCTGCTCCAAAAGTATGAGAGAAAGCAGGAGAAAGAGAGCCCCAAATAGCCAAGATCAAGTTTCCAAATGAATAACCAACTGCTCCTTGATCAAATCACGTTTTTAATTGAGGGCTAATTAATGACTTAATTATTAATCAATAGTGAGTTGCTCACTAGACGAAACTTTAGCTCAACTCCTACTTAATAACTTAAGTATCCTACGTGAGTTGCTTGCTAAACAAAACTTTCAATGAAACTCAATTCAAATGTGCAAACTTTCAATTTCATGAAAGTTTCACATTGCACCTTGTGTCAAAAGATGACATACCAACGAGACAGTAGGATTTGTGGGGAGGAATACAAAGTGAACTCGGCAAACATGGAAGAGAGAAGAAAAGAGAGAAAAAACTATGATGGATGGAATAATGAAGTTCTGAATCATGGAGTGAATGTGATACAAGGAAACAAGGGTGCCATAGCACAAGGAAGATGATAAAGACAGCCACGAACCACGATCCGCAATGTCCTCTTGAAGGGATGTGAGGACAGTGGAGAGGCTCGAGAGAAAAGGTGACGGGCTGAATGAATCAACCGTAAAGAATGAGTAACATAGACAGCCTATAAATAGACAAGAGACTGTCTAGGGTGCCGCCCGGAGGGAGGGCGTCAGCTATCTAGGGTGGCACCACATTGTGGGCGCCCAGTCCCTTCTAGGGGCTGTCCATTGTGAAACGCAAAAGCAGAACGCAAAACCCTAAACACAAAATGCAGAACACAAACTACATGTGAAGGGTTTCTCAACAACCCCTCTCAGGCCCAAAAAGGGAAAGAAGAGAAGAGTGAGGTGGAGATGGAATGCCACATGCTAAAGAATGCCCATGCAACACGTGCCACTTGGACAATGTTCCTCGTGGGAAAATTATTCACTTGCCCAAGCGCCCTAGTACAAAGATGATGAAATCATGCAATGCGTAGGAGGAATGTTGGACTTTGTGTGGTGCCGAGAACCATAAGGATATGCCCGTACTCGATCTCAAGAGTTGGCTCCATGCTGACCAAGTGACCAAGGCAAGAAGAAAAGGAGGAAGAAGATGTAGAGGATTCCTAAGATCCAAGATTTTCACCTGAAAGGTAACATGTAGTAAAGAACAATAGACAGAGTGAACTAGAGAACCCGAAACTCAACCTCGGGAGAGAAGCCACTAGCTCCATGCATCCATGCAAAAAGGAATACGAAGGCCTAGTCACCAAATCGCAGCTAAACCTCAAAGGCCCCGATCTAGGTAGATCCTCGAGATCCTGGGAATTAATAGGTGAGATGACTGATGGAAGGAAACCACCCCATCCAAAGGTAGAAGAAGAAGGTAAAAGGCCTCCGCCAAGGTGTGCGAAGGATTGAGCGGTGGGTGGGGACCTCCCTTGAAACTGGAGGAATAGGAGCCCCCTCTGAAGTCGCAATAGATGTAGATGCCCCCTCGGAGGGCAAAGAAAGATCACGCCCCTTTGAATCCCCCTCTAAGTAGATAGGGAATCCAAAAACTCATGGATCACGGACTCCGAAATGTCTTAAGGATAAAGGAAGTGCTACACAGAATATCACCACTAACAGTCTGGTTGAGCTGCCAGCAACACGGAGGAGCCGCTAGCAGTCTAGCTAGGCCACCAACAACAGAGAATAGCTGCTAGCAGCAAGGAGGAGCCGCCAACAGTCTAACTGAGCCACCAACAGTAGAGAACAACTGCCAGTAGTAGGGAGGAGCTGCCAGTAGCAACAAGGAGAAGCCGCCAACTAACTGGGAGGTAGAGGCAGCAACAGCAGCCCTAAACACAGGCTGAAAAACAACAAACGCAAGAGGAAGTAATCGTCGGTTAGGATGTTGATGCAGCGGAAGAAGAAGAGAAGTGGGTGCCAAACCCGCCACCGGCCTTTGTCTTCACTGGAGTGGAGGATCTTTGCCACTATTTGAGCAAATCTAGCTCTCATACCATATCAACAGATAGTGTACCAGCGAGAGAGTAGGGTTTGTAGGGAGGAACACAAAGTGAACTCCGCAAACATGGCGAAGAGAAAAGAAGGGAGAAGAAACTTTGATTAATGGAATGATGAAGTTCTGAATCATGGAGTGAATGTGATACAAGGGAACAAGGATGCCGTAGCACAGGGAAGATGATAAAGACAGCCACGAACCACGAACCGCAATGTCCTCTTGAAGGGGTATGAGGGCAATGGAGAGGCTAGAGAGAAGAGGTGACAAATTGAATGAATCAACCGTAAAGAATGAGTGATAGAGGCAGCCTATAAATAGGCAAGAGACTATCTAGGGTGGTTCCCGGAGAGAGGGCGTTAGCTGTCTAGGGTGGCACCACACTGTGGGTGCCCAATCCCTTTTTGGGACAATCCACTGTGAAACGTAAAACGCAAAACGCAAAACCCTAAACACAACACAGAACACAAACTGCATGTGAAGGGTTTCTCAACACCTTGTTCCTTTTGTCCTGGCCTTGTCCCACATAGCCTGAACACTTATCCACTACATGCCCCAGTGTCAAATCCTTCACTACCTATGCGACGATCACCATGCCAAGAGCTAGAGATACCACAATTGAAGTTCATTATAATTAAAAATCTTCATTAAGTTTTATTCAATCATTAAGTTCATTTCTCATTCTAGTGACATACCCCCCTCTTGAAATATCACAAGCAACCCAAATTGCACACTGTTAAAATCCAACATGGCATACGAAATGCCCAATCACCAATTCATGTTTTCCAACAACCAAGCATAGTGCCATTACTACATGTTTTCCAACAACCATGCATACTATCATTGCTGCATGTATTGTCAATGTACAATTATTCATATATGTTTCCAAGTAACCAAGCACGCTGCTATTACTCCATGTACTAGCAATATATAATTATGTAAGATGATAGTCATTGCACTAGTAAACAACCAATCACAACTGGACAATCCATGGCTATTAAAGTGATACTTACTACACTATTGAAGTGTTTGCCACACTAATCACAGTAAGTCTTGTTGAGTGTTGAAATGACCTATTTTTTGGCTGATTTTTTGTTGTTTTTTAAAGCTGAATGGTTGATTTTATGAGATGATTGATTGGTTTGGAAGTGGTTTGAGAGTGTTTTGGATAGGTTGGAATAGTTTTATTAAGCTCATGATGTTTATTAGTAGAGATGTGATGTTCTGATATGTTCTGATTGGTCCTGATTGGTTCTGATGAGCTTCTGTTTTGTTCTGATTTGTTCTGTTTTCTCTCTGTAAGGAGAGATGGAGTATTGATTGATAGGGTTTGAGATTGTTTGAAAGCTTATTGAGTGATTTTTGATGGTTTGGAATGGTTTTGGTATGAGTTATGTGGTTCTGATGCTTTCTGTTGACCTTCTGTAACTCTCTGATGAGTTTCTGGTAAGCTTCTGTAGACCTTCTGTATGCTTCTGTATGTGTTCTGATGGATGAGAGTGTAGCTTGGGAAAATTTTCTAACCTTGGAAAGAGGTGAATACAAGTGCAAAAGAGCTAAAAGAAGTCAAAGAAGTAGCTGCTGAAGACTCAAGTAAAGACTGGAGTGAAGTGACAGTGGTGAGCTACGAAAGGACACTGTAGTGGCTCCGGTGCCTCTTCATATCAAACATACCTCTTGGGAGGTGTATCCACGACCTAAAAAGGATTATTGAGAGTGATTATTGAGAGATTGTAGTGAGGATATGATGTATTATTGATGGAGAGAGAGAGAGAGAGTCAGAGATAGTCAAATCTATCAAAACATTGTAATTGTATATGAGAGATTGAGAGAGAAGACTATGAAGACATTGAAGATGAATACTATGTGATGTATTTCCATTCAAAGATGGTGTATTCCTTTGCTTTCTTTGTTATATTGATGGATTTTGTGAAGATATTGAAGAATATGGTCGATTCTATCAAATCCGTGGGAGATCTACATGATGCTGCATGAAGATTTGTTGTGTCTGGTGTTCTTTTCTTCATTCTGATCATATAAAACCTAATAAAAAAGCTTGTTGATGTTACAAGACAGATTTTCTTGCAAGAGAATTCCCTTTTCCTTGGTGTTCCTCTTGGGGCTCCAAGTCTCAAAGCTCATTGTCTACTAAGAAGGGTGCAACAAACCCAATAGCTTTTTATTCAAGCAATGTGAATCCCTTACAAAAGCATCAATCTCGACTTAAAATTGGCCAAAGAGTCTTAATTGCTTTCTCAATAGCATTACTACATCGATACTCTACAACTATAAACCCCAACTTCTTTTGACACCAAAGTCGACTATACATTTCAAAGAATCCATCCCATTCAGTTGTCAAACTCAGTATAGCATATGCTTTTCCTACTAGCAATCCAAACACACCAAGCTACCACAATAAGAAATTCACCCATTCCCATATCAACTATGTATCATCCTCAAAGCTCACACCTACAATCAAAAGATCAGATGTATAAAAACAGCCAATTAACATATGCAAAAAGCCCTCAACACAAGTCCATGACTAAAGCCTTAAAGATCATGAAGACAAAGGCTTTGGATAGCTGTAACTTACAGCACTACAATAGCTCATGTCACAATGCAACTGATCTATCATGTGGCCATCCAAAAGCCATACTTTGTGCAAACATGAATTTGCCAACAATGCAAATAGAAGCAATATCCTCAAGTGCATTCCAAAAAGCAACTCATATCTCTTGCTTAGTTCTTCAAGAACCAAAGAGAAAACCATGCACGAATCCACATGCCACACTCTAATGCTTTCACAAACACTATGCTCAACAAGATCTCTCAATCACCTATAGCCGCTACTTTACAAGACTTATGCCCATAGCTATGGCTTCTTCAAAAGACTTATGTCTATGGCCATCCCTAGAGATCCATACTGCTTCACAAGACTTACAGTCATGGCCATCCCAAGAGATCCACATTGGTGACAACATAAAGCATTCCATTCAAGGTATGCATTTAGTGTCGTGCACTTTGCATATCAAGCAAAATACAATGACACAAAATGACCCGAAGCAATGTATGCACTACTACTACCATATGCATATCCACAACTATAGTCCAAATCACAATTATCCAAAAAGTATGATACTCAATGCTATGGTAAGCCTCCATACACAACTACATAACAACATATATAGCATCTAGAACACTAATCAACTATCTACCATGTCATCAGCAATTGATGCACTTGTTGTTCTGCACTACTACCTACCCAATCCCGCCATCATAGAGTTGCATTTGTTGTTACCAAACATCATCGTAGACTGCCTGCTACATTTCAGGATCTATTAGGGTATGACACACTCTTCATTTCATACTCTCTGTCCAATCCCTAAGACATGAGTTCAAGCTTCAATATTCACCTTGCATATTGTGTTTGCTGCATTGAGCATTGTACTTTGTACTTATTCATTATTCAAATTTATTAATCTTCTATGCACATGGTCTCTATGTTACCATAACCCTAATTGTGTTTCTTTATAAGTCTGTGTTTGTTGTACAATTGTGTTTGTATTCTATTTTCAAGCATTTCTTTACACCCAGCTACTATCCTAATCATCACAGTCTGGTGGACTACTCTAATGAATACACCTTCGCCTCCTCAATGACAAGATTATTACTACTTTCAATAAAGGAAACCTTGCATGTCCTCATAAGAAAGGCATGCAAATTGCATCTTCATACAATCAAAACCCCTTTTGCCACCCGAGGGGGGTAGAGAGAAAGTGCTTGAAGAATTACTTAAGGCACAAAAGGCAAAGAAAAAGTCAATAAGGTTGTAGTATGCTCTCATAATGAAGGATTTGATTTAAATATTCTAACCTTTGATTACTAAAATGACATTGCCTAGCCCCAAGCGCACAAATGTGACAATCAACCCATACAAGGGAACACCATGCACTCCCTTGGGGAAGTGTAGGATCCCAAAGACACTAGAAACTAAAAGTATACACCCTATCTTCTCTATGTTTCCAAATTGGAAAGTTTCGAGGAAATAAATTTTTCTTGGAAAGAGCTTCAATTGAATAGATGAGTGTAACATCAACTTTGATATCCTTCGATACTGCTTCTCCCTAGCACTTTTTCAGCTTTGCCTAGCCATTGGTTTGTTATAATGACTACTTAGGCTGCCTTGATTGCCATGTCATCATACATGCTCCAGCTTGCTGCATTTTGTAGTTTTTTGCATCAATCTACTCTGTGCTTTCATCTATGTGAGGTCATTTTTGCATTTTCAATACTTTTCTTCACCAATCTTTGCTCCAACTCGTGGTTATTGCACTTGGAATCTATCTTCGACGAATAATATACTCTCTTAACACCTCCTTCAGCCCACTCCCATGAGAGTCGTCGATTGTTGGACTACTCTACCTTTCAGCCCACTCCCATGAGAGTCGTCGATTGTTGGACTACTCTACCTTTTAGCATTGTATACATACATTCATTTTCATTAGCGTTAATTCAATTTTATAATATTGTCTTCTACTCTGCATTTTATATTTTTGTCTGAGTTAGTGTGTTTTAGTTGTTTTTCCACATTTTGTGTTTTCTACATGCAAACCCTAGCATAACTTCACACAGTACAAGAGCTTATGCTCTACTATAGAGTATCTTACAGCTATCATGAGCCTTGGTTTATGAGAGATAGACAAGCGATACGTAACCAACTTACAATGGTTGAGACACCTTACTCTTGAGAGGCTATCATCTCTTCTTAGGCTTCTCCTTCAGTGGAGACCTTGAGGGGGCATTATGTTCTCAACGAGGAGGACAATTCATCTTCCCCTATCTTCACTCAACTCTTTGATAGGAGATACACAAGTCAAAGTCTATTGGGTGAAGCTAGCCACCTCTCCACTGAGGGAAGGCATACCACATTTTAGACAACTAGCGAATCCTCCTCTTACTATCTTCATCACAATCATGCCCGAAGTCAAGTTCATATAATACTTTTGATTTGTATGAACCAAAACTTTTCTTTGTTACTCTTATTGTGCAAAATTTGGTTGTGACTTGTAAGTTGCCATGGAAACCACGACCAATATTAATATGTTAATGTCCATAGAGGCAACTCTACAGACAAACATGTATCTTCATGTATACCTACTATGTTACCTCTTTTTCTTTTTCAATTAGAAAATTTACCTACCCACAAGTGCATACCACCCTGCACCCTAGTGTCACAAGTGGTGCACCAATGGCAGCATAGACAAGTGCTGAGATAAATTGTTGAACACAAGACAAAAGAGAGAGAAAACGGATGAACACTGCAAAAGAAGAGAACTCAAAGACATGCCACGTATGGTGGAAGGTGCCTCGTACAATATCTGAAGCTTCGACCATATCTCGAGAGAGGTCCTACAAGAGTTAACCGCCGGTAAAACTTCTTTAGAAATAGATCCAAGAATAGCAAAATAGGCATGCACATCATCTGAAGCCCATGTAAGCACAACTTCCTCATGGTTGTCCTTATCAAAATCTTCGGAAAGTGGAAAAGGACACTGAGGACAGGAAATAGCTCAACAAACAATGTACCAAATCTGCTTTTGCACGAACCAGACTTCCATCACAGCGCTCCATATAAGATAATCAGTTCCACGTAAATTATCATCTCTAGAAGTGCATGGAGGAGTTTTATGTAGAGGATAAGAAGAGAAGATAGAAGGCACAGAGAGAGAAGACACCCAACCAGACAGCACAAACTGCACAAAAATAGAGTTCACATGCAGTACTCCCACACTGATCACAAAAACACAATGCGGCCACTACCAAAATCTGCAAGAAATAGTCAAAAGATATCACCCAGCAGTGGAGAATGGTCAGATGCTGAAAATGCAGGAAATCTGAGTAAAAACAGCAGATGATAGCAGTACGGGGGCCTGCCAAAGGCAGCCAAGTGGGCACAGCCTGAAAACACAAATCTTGGGAGGGCTGACAGCAGCTGACACTGCATTATACGCAGAAAAAAACAGAGGAAAATCTGCACAATTGACAGCAGCCAACAGTCGCCTGATTAGCAAATGAAGGGAAAGACCTGAAATCAATAGAGAAATCGCAGCAGGAAAGTGCAATCGAATACCATGTCAGAAGTGGTGGAGCAAAGGAAGCATAGACAAGTGCTGAGATAAATTGTTGAACACAAGACAGAAGAGAAAGAAAACAAAAGAACACTACAAAAGAAAAAAATTCAAAGATGTGCTCACGAGATGGAATCCATATACCAAACACAAGACTGTCACATACAACTATGAGTCACTAGCTACGTCAACACCAGCACTGGCTCCTCACTCCAACAAGAAGTTCACCTGTTGAATGATAGTGACTAAGGAGGAGGAGGAGCCCCTCCAAATATAGGCACAAAATAGGCCAAATATAGCAGTTGGTTGTCCAACATTAAATGCTGGTCAATAGGCATAAAATGCCACAAACAAATCACTATAATAATCCCTAAAATAATAATGATGTGCCCAACCCTATCAAGCATGCACAAACTCACAGTTGAGCTGACAATCCTGCTAACACCTAGTACTCCATACCTTACACTTATCCACAAGTGAACACGCCTATCTATCCTAACATGGTTGTGTTGGGTATCCCCTCGCTCCCCTAGGACATATATCCATAGCCACTCAAATACGGGGATATCTATCGTCTACTTATGGTGCACGTTTACGCAATCCATGGACCACTCAGATATAAGGATTCCCACATCTTCTTATTGTGGGCACTTTGGTGCAAGCGCCAAAGTGTGCTCAAGTGTCCTAACCACCCTTTCTATTCACCACTTAGCATTGCACACTCCAATTGCTACAACCAAGAATGCTTCTACTGATAAGACTTGTTTTAACAGGTTGAATTTCACAACTTGGTCGAACCTAATGCAACAAGTACTTGAGCCTCAAGGTCTTTGGAACCTATAAATTGGCCTAGCAACCACATCAAACCTTCAACTCATCCATTCCAATCATATCTGCCAATGGAAGGCTCACAATGTTACAACACATGTCAAGTTGATAGAAGGGTACTTTCTGAGTTTCACCCACAATTATAGAACTTTTCCCTAGCATCCAATCGCTGGAGTCATCGCATTGACCATTACGTACCAAGAGATCAAACCCAACATATCAATCTTGGTCACAAGATACTGCAAGTTCTCCAAGTCAGCATGGTGGGGTTTAGGCACCGACTCCCCAATTCGCCACCACAAGCTAACTGAAGTCAGATGATGATCAAACCTCTTGCTTATTGGAAAGTGTTGAAATATGGAAAATCTAAGCTGCGATAAGTTTGCATACGCATTCTACATTTTGCTTTCAATGATTGTTTGAAACTCTTTCAAGCGCCCCTAGCTAACAAACATCGACTAATGGGTGCTCACAGCTGCCCTGACTTATAAGGTTTCCCCGTAAACTTCCAGACACACTGTGCGGATATCCTTGCGCATCACGCTTAATCTTCGGGAAAAACCGAAAACCACAGAAACCAAATAATGAAAAACAAGGAGGAGAGATCCCGGCGTAAACCTTGAAAACGAGTGCGGACAACGTCGAGAGGGTGGAGAGCAACAACCGTAGTTAGACCCGCCACTGCTCCAGCGACAGCATTCTCGATTTCCCATGTTGCCATAGCCTCTCCGCTTACGCCATAGAGCTCCAAGGCTCTCTCCTTCTTCTTCTTCCTTTTCTCTCTCTCTCTCTCTCTCTCTCTCTCTCTCTCTCTCTCTGCGCGCCAAGTCAGCATCTGAATTTTCCAGGGACTGATGGCAACAAGAGTTTCGTAGGGCACACATGCTGGAACTCACGTTGGGACTCTAGTTTTCAATCTCGGCCCATTTTCTTTATTCACTATCAGAATGCTTTCTTTATCGGAAATTTCAAACTTGCACCTCGTGGCTTAGATTTTGCTTCACATGTGCCCTTGTAACTCTATTGAAGAGAATAGCAAGCAAAACATACAATCAATTAAAACGGTATTTCTTTGTTGAGTTTGAGAAAAGAGATATGTATGTAACTTTCTAGTTTAGTTAAAAGTTTACATGTGTTTTTTCGCAAATTTAATGTGCTTGCAATGAGCTTAAACAAGAGTGATATTGCTTGCTTTAGCATAGAGAAATTCCTTCAAAAGTCATGTTGTTAAACATCTTGGTTAAAAGAATCTTGGCGCAGAGCACCTACTAGTAAATTGTCATACAATTAGGGTAGAGTCTAAGGGCTCCGCCTAGTGAATTTAATAATCTTAAAATTAGAGCACAAGAGTGAAGTCCACTAAATTAGATTAGTAGAATCCTAGAAAAAAAAGTGAGGGAAGTGAAGTCTTTGGGTGCAATTGCTTGGCTTCCCTCACATAAAACTCTCTCTCTCTCTCTCTCTCTCTCTCTCTCTCTCTCTCTCTCTCTCTCTCTCTCTCTCAGGGAGCCTAAGGTTTTGCTTGGGGAGTTTAATATGCATGTGTGTGTGCGTGCATATTTTTATGCACATACACATTTGTATAGGTATTAGAGTTGGAAGACATTAAGATTCTATGATGAGTCACAAGGTTTCAAGGTAGGCAATGTTTACAAGGTTTAATTGGGACTCTAAGATCGAGATTTCAAGGTGGATAAGGAGCTATGGTTGGCGCACAATGAATGCTAGGGTACTTAGGCTACAAGGGAACCTAATTCATCACATAGTACTTTACTTCCCTTTAATGGCTTTGTGTATATCATGGGTGTATACTCTTTAGTAGGAATTTTATTGGTTTTGTACATATCATGCGTATACTCACTCTTTAGTAGGCACTTTATTGTGCATTTTATTAGGCTTTAGTGGGCATGTTAGTGGATAGTGGGTCAAAACATTTGTGAGTTAGGTGATATCGTTTACAATCGTCAAGCCAATTCTTTAGGCCTCTTAGCAGCTATATAGCCCCCAACTCCTCCGCATCATCATCTTGGCATCACTTGCATCCTTCGAGAGAGGGATTGGAGGTGTTATGGTTGATCAGTAGTAGGTGTTGTTTACTCTAGTAGTACTTACTTTGTTCTTATGCTTTTTTTTTGGATTTCATTGCCATTCATGAGCCCTCTCTGATTTCATTATTATTTCTTATCCATTGTCCATTATGTTGTGTTTCATTGTAGCATACCCAGCCCACCCTTGGCTAAGCCAAAGGAGGTAACATTTAATAGTTACTTAAATACCTCTTGGAGACTAGCACTATCTAGACCATATGGATGTTATAGTCCTTCTCCATACAAATACACAAATTAACAAAAATTTCATGAAACTCATGAATTGCAAGAGAGAAGAGAATAAAGAAAGGGTGCATGACACAAGATTGTGTACAATCCCCCCACCCCCCAATACACAACAAGCACCTCCCCCATGCATGTATTTATGGATTTGTATTTAGCTTTTTGTGCTAAAAAATAATTCAAAAGCATCCTCTTTTTGAACTCTTACTTTATTTGAATGATTGCTATGCTTTTGTCCTAATATTGTCTAACTCCTATTCTAACAAACATTGTAATATATATCAAATATTGAAAATTCATGGGAAATTTTTTTATTCTTCTCCCGTCGGCAACAATCGAGCTGGAAGGGGAGAAGGGAATAGAAGAGCTAGCAAGCTCCTCGCTGGAGCTTGCTCAGCCTCACAGCCATGTCGCCTGACACGTTAGGAGAGGGAGGATCCCCCTCCCTCCCCTATTTTAACAGACG
Source organism: Lygodium microphyllum (assembly GCF_053477565.2). Classification (NCBI taxonomy): domain Eukaryota; kingdom Viridiplantae; phylum Streptophyta; class Polypodiopsida; order Schizaeales; family Lygodiaceae; genus Lygodium; species Lygodium microphyllum. The sequence continues at coordinate 125,090,984 of NC_141140.1, forward strand.
AGGGCTGCTGTGATGAGGCAAAGGGACGGCTGGACGTTGCATTGACGGACGGAGGGCCGGATATTTTGGAGAAGAGACGCCATACGCCATCATTGCAGAGAGGGAGAGAGTGAGCCTCTCCCCTCGACTCGTGAGGGTGTGATCTACCCGCTGCCAGTCCTCCCAGCACCGTCGCCTGCACCGCAGGCCTCGCCGCCTCACAAACATGCCGTCAGACCGTCGCCGATACGGCGTTGAATTTCCCCTCCTGCCACGTATGAAGCAATAGAAGCTAGTGAAGAGAAGCTTCTAAGGGGGCTAGATAAGCCCCCTTTCACCCCCCTTGTTGTGCCTTTCAAAAACCTTTCACCCCCCCCCCCTGTGTCTAAACCCCCCTTTCTGATGGGTGTTAGAACCCCCATGTTTTACCCATTAACCCTTTCCCGTAGGCCTTAAAAACCCTTTTCCTCCCCGGTTGTAACACCCTATAACCCCCTTTTCCTTGGGCTTCAAAACTACTCACCCCCCTTTCCCCTCGGGGTTAATCCCTTAAACCCCTATTCCTTGGCTTTGGAACCACCCCTCTTTCCTCCGTGTTCAAACCTTCCCTAGTCCCTCCCCTTGTGGCGTATTGAAACCCCTTTTCTCCAAGTTTGACCTAAGGGTCCTTCGACCTTACTTATAACCTTTACGGTTACTATATTCTCTTGGAGTTCTCTCCCGCACCTTGTGTCTTTTCCATCCCTTTTCATTCCTCGTTTGAACGAGTTATTAAAAGGCCATTAAGCCTTCCCCATGGCTTCAATGGGTCTTAGTCGTAAAAGATTCTGAAACACCCTTTCGAATCCCCGACTTCAAGGAGGAAGCCTTCCAAAAACTACTTTCGACGAGCGGTGCAAGGGAGCGACATTGGAATTCTAAGGAGGAGTTGTAAAGCTGCTTCCACGTCCAAAAAACTACAATTGCGATGCCTCCTAAGAAAGTCCAAGGCGTAGCCGCAGGAGAGTCATCTCCGGGCATCCATGTGGATATCTCACCCCAAGCCCAGGTTTTCCTTCCTAATTATTATTTGATATTGTTATAATTCAATATTTCAAGGTTAATTGTTAGAAATAGGATATATTTTTGTCCTAGATGCTCACGACGAAGGAACTTAGTCGTTAATACTTTTAATGAAACATGCAAAATAAAGAAAGCATAAAGGCATTTCTAGCAAATAGCTTATGCATTGAAATGAATTATAAGATTAGATTATTATCCATTGAAATAGTATACTTCGATTAAGCCTAGAAGTATAAACTACATCTCGTACTATTAATCCATATCCTCTTTGCAATGAATCATCATGGAAAGTGCAAGCATGAAATGATTCTTACGATGCATAAACTCTAGGAAAATATCGTTTGTCAACAGCATAGGCCTGAAGGGAGTGGCAGCTTCAGTTACCCCCGACTGCCTGCCTAACCCTAACCAAGGGGGGTGTTGACCGCGCCGGGAAAGTGGACCGAACCCGCTGCAAGAGGTCTCTCCGTTGAGCGCTACTTGGAGCAGGAGGACGCTTGGGTGCCAGGGGGGCTCTGGCTGTAAATCCCTCGTCTTCCGGGTCCTGCACAAGAGGCTAACGTGACTCGGGATTGGATCTCGAGGCCCGCATACTAGTCTACGGGCGGAAACTTGGAATAGTGATCCCTGTGGATTGCTGGATAGCCTTCGGGCGGATTGTGGATAAGCCTACGGGCTGGACTCTTTGTATTTCAAAGATAAATATGATAACATGTTAATAAGGAACTTGTCTGATATTGTTTTTCTATGTCAGGTGATAAGATTACGTGAAGGAACCAGTGCCTAACAGGTTAATTAAAGAAGCTGATTGTTACATGTCCAACTAATGTGTTAGGTAATTAAATAACTAAAACAACCCGAGGAAAGTGTGGAGGATGGGCCATAGGTCCGTCCTACGGATGGGTGGTCCCAGTTGGCCGGGAACTTTTCTCAAATTGCGATGGACAGCAGGAAGATCGTTAAAGAACACGAACAATAAAAGCGTTGATCTAGAGTTATGATTAAACCCGATTTATGTTGTTTTAGGGGAACGGAATGGGACTATGCCTTATGGCAGAGAGGTTGAGCTTTGCATCCCTCTCGTTTCCCATTCTCCTTGAACCAAGTGCAGCGTGAATTCGCTTCAGACTTGGCGTTTCTGCGTAAAGTAGTTCGCTTGGGTCCGACCCTAGTTGCTGTTAGGAAATGACCAATCAGGAAAACGCTAATTCAGGTCGATCCTAAGTGGGAACGGCCAAAATACTTCCGCTACGTGGCAGACATGGAAAGCCCTAGATCGCAAACCCTGTAACATTCCATGGGAGTGCCGGGCGGAGCTTTCTAGACATCCTTTCCGATGGACTGCTAAGATGTGTCCTGGATGATACTAGTGGACACGTTACAAACATATTTTAAAGTTTACAAAAAATAATAATGATGATCTAGCCCTTTAGGCCATGCACAAGAGTTATATCCAAATAAATAGATTACACGTGCATGCATATAATATCTTTGTACTAGAGAGCATCCAGAAATACAATAATCTCATGCTATGAAATACTCAATAATAAATAATTTCTACCCATTAAAATGAGCTCCTCAAAATATTTATTCCATATAACTTTGTCTAATAATTTGCTCACCATAATACAAAGCACACTAACTCCATACCACCTATCTACCAAGTATAATGCAACCAGTATCACATATGGATTTACGCATAATAAGTCATAATCGTACAACAAATAGACAAAGAAATTTTACTAAAATAAATAAATAAACATCATCTTATTTTCATAGTAGCTTTCATAACATTGCTTGGGGGTTAAAAAGCAACCATGCTCATTTGATAAAACAAACAAACCTATATGGGTCCCTAACTATATGCTAGTGTTGCCTTATGCACCGAATCTACACTATCAATAAGGAAATCAAAATGTAAATGTGATGCCTCGTGTAGTGAGTCTCTACATATCCTATGAAAACAAGGCAACCATGGATTTTTATAGAATACATGTAGCAAATCAATGCCCATCGAATATTAATATGATTGTGAGTGGTAGGCAACTATTAGACAATTATAAGTCGAAGTTAGTATTAATTTTTGAATCCATTGAGAGCCCTCAAGAAAATGGATTATATATTTAACTTGATACCAATGGTATTGATTACCAATTCTAATAATAGTTTGGTCATGGTCAAGAATAACTTTAGTTACTAATATTTCATTGTCTGCTTCTAACAATGATGGGTCATCTACAATTGAAGTTACTAGTGGGGTCCCCTTAAAAGGTTTCAATAAACTAATATAGAATAAATTATGAATTTGCCAATGAGAGGAATGCTTAATCTGAATGCATTATCATGGATTTTATAAACAATACCGAATGGCCCATAGTATCTTAGAGCTAGTTTAATTTTAAGATGCCTTTCAATGGATTTCAAACTCCTCTTTTAAATCATTTTTGTTGAATGTAATAGCCTTGTGTTTCTTATTTACTTGAGCTGCTTATCTCAATTGTAGTTACTTAATATTTTTAATCACATCTTTTTTAAAAAAAATCATTAGCTAAAGTATCATGAGCTAAAACATTAGTAGCAATGATGGTCATAGGGACAAGTAATTTCTTGCCATAGACGACTTCAAAGGGTGCTCTACTAGTAGCACATTGTGGACTATTATTGCAAGAAAATTGGAGGGTAAGTATTGGTTCCAATTGTCTGATTGGTCAATTGTGTGGGATCCAAGAAGATCAAGGATAATAGTATTAGATGCTTCTGCTTGACCATTGGTTTCAAGGTTAAAAGTTGAGGTATAATCTATTTGAAAACCTATATTTTTAAATAATACTACCCAAAATTGATTACAAAATCTACCATCACGATTAGAAAGTATTATCTTTGGAAATTCGAGATGAGAAAATATTGTATTAATGAATAGTTTAGTAGCTTATGCTCAAGTCAGTGTCTTTTTACAAGGGACAAAGGAAGCTTGTTTATTAAATCTATCCACTATTGTCCATAATGTCATTCATTGTGTGTAGATATCATGGGAAGACTAGTAACAAAATCTATAAATATTTGCTCATGCTTCACTTCAAGCCTGTGAAAATATTCCAATGCCTCTATGTCCTATTTAGGCTGATGCATGAATTTCATTCATTTCAATGTTCCTAGATGGTGTATTAACACACATCTTTCTTTGATAATACAAGATTTAATCAACATACATATAATGATCAAAGAGAGAGGTATTAATATTTTGAGATCTATGCCATACAATAGAAAAATTAGAATTCAATGTATATGTAGGAATCATGGCATCAAAAGTTTGAGCTTTGATAATAGAAATACAATTCAAGTACACTTTTAATTTTATTAAAACCAAGCAGATGATGTGACAAAACATTTTTGCTAGCCCTATGACTCGATGCATCTACAACTATGTTAGCATATCCAGTTTGGTATTAGATCATTGAGTGAAAGTTGTTTATGAAAGATATCCATTTGATATGGGAATCAAAGATGAGTGATTGGTTCAATAAGTTCTTGATGACTTATTGCTTTGTTTTGATAAAAAATTAAAATCCCATAAGATAATGTTTCTAGATATCTAAGGCATGCACGATAGTCAATAGTTCATTATCATAGGTACTATAATTTCATTCTAAAGATTTAGGATTTTAGCTTACTAGGTAATAGGGTGATAACTTTGTATTAAGGCCTAACTCACTAGCGTTACTCACTGCTAGAAAGAAAGGCTGGGAAAAATCTAACAATTGGAGTATAGTTGCATGGCTCAAAAGATATTTTAAAGAATCAAAAGACTTCTACTAGCTTGGACCCCATTAGAAAATAATTTTTTAATGCAATAACATAGTTAAAGGTAAGGGAATCAATCAAAAATTTCAAATACCATAGCGATTCCTTCAGTAGAAACTATATATCCCAAGTACTTAATTTGATTTTGGAAAAACAAACTCTTGACAAAATTTGCATACAAGTCTTTTAACTCAGTAAGTCAAACACAATTCTAAGATGCTTCTTATGTTACTCTTCCAACTTACTAAAAACAAGAATATCATCACAAAAAGATAGTCATATCATCCATGCAAGCATATTAGTGCATTGGTAAGATTGAAAGGTATAAGTGTAAATTCATAATGATTAAACTATGTCCTAAATGTAGTCTTAAATACATTAGTTAAATCCATGTAATTTTGATGTATTCATTTAATTCATTTGGATAGACATAAGCAAAGCAGTGTTTACATAAATCCAATAACTTTTTTTATGAGGTGGTTAATCCAAAAGATTCAGTAGCCTTGACTTCAATCACAAGAATTATACATGCTTTTTGCTATTTTCTAAGGCTTGCTTGGCTTGTGTGTGACTAATGAGTGGAAATAATTCAATTGCATGTCAATAACTCCAAAGTTATGGGGTACATGTGGCAATCAATGTTTGGATTGTACTAATGCCTAAAAGGCATACCCAAGATCATGCCACATGATTGAGGAGATGCAACTAAAAAATCAAGCTTTTCTTTATATGTACCCATATATATACTTTAGCCCTTCAATTTTTGTGTATCCCTATATCTAACGTCCGAACTGCAAACTTGACTTTATACAATGAAGAACTAGTCTCTAATTGTAATCTCTTAATCAAGTTTTTAGAAATAAAATCACGGGGACTACCAACATCGTGGCAAATAGTAACATTGAAAACTTTTGCAAGACCTTTCATCTTTAGCAAAGAGTGCAAAGAGATATGCATATCTAATTTTCCATGGTTTGATACTTCTTATTGTAAGGAATGCATAGTCTAATTAGACGTGCAATCGCGTACTTTCTTGATGTTGTGCAAGTGAACCATGATATTATTATTGTCGGATGAAAGTTTTACTTGAGGATTTTCTCAAAAGTGACTTTGACTTGCTTGTCTGCAATGGTAACAAGTAACTTAAATCTTTTGTGTTGGGCATTGAGGTTTTACCTTGTTATCTCTAAGATTTTATTCGGCCCCACTTTTTTGTTGAATTTTGAAGGCTGGTTAGGTTGAAAGGAATTATGACAATAAGAATTGAAAGGTTTCTTTGGGTTGGGGGTTGTTGTTGAAGGGTTAGGATTACTTGGCTTGTTGTCCATGAAGAATTGAGGCAATGTTTTGGAATTCTTTCTCCACATCATGGGCATAGAAAATAGCATCACTATAGAAGTGGGTTTAGAAGATTGAGCTAAGCTTGGATGCTCGTCTTTGTATTTGCATTTCACGTTATCTTAGGAACTTTCTTAAGCATGCACAAAAGCAAAATTTGTTGCCAAAATCTTTTAGTGTAGGTAGCCACACTATCCCTTCTTGCCAAGACAAGTTTGCCCAATTTTACCTTGTATGAAGATGGAACTAAGGTGGAAAGAAAGATTCTTTAACTTTTTTTAAAAACTCATTCCAAGTTTTTGGTCGATTCATGTTATGATGAAGGACATTCCACCATAGCAATGCTTTATCCATCAAATAGTTGATGGCATACTAGATTTATTTATTTTTTCTAAGAAAGCTTCTTTGCCAAAATAGTCATCAAACTGGCTCAACTAAAACAAAATAGTTTTTCCATCCTCTTTACCATCAAATTTAAAAATTGAAAGCAAATGAATTTTTAAATCTTTCCCACTCTCGACGAAGATCAATTTGCCACTATAAAGTTATCTCAAGAAGAGGTGATACCATATTGAAGGTCCCAACATTATTGATGATAGAAGCCCTTGTGTAAGGACAATCTTTTAAATGATTCCCATAATAAATAATTCACGTACAATGGTAGTTCATGCATGTAAATATTCTTTTGGGAAAATTTAAAGCTTTTAAAAAATTTGTTTTTGCATATAAAATTGTCAATACATGTGCATGCAAGGTTTCTTTTGAAACCTTAGAGAATGATAACATGTAAGAAAGAGGAGCTAATGATAGGGCTTGGTTTTTTAAATTAAAAAACAAATGTTTAAAAAGAACACTTGCTATAAAATCGATCCAATGAAGTTGGATTGGTGGACTACATTAAAAAATAAGTCCTTTGAAGGTTTTTATGGCAACCGTTCAAAACAATCAATTGAAAAATCAAGGCACAAATCCGTAGTGCAAATTCAAGCTATCAATAAAATAGTGGGACCAAGTTGGAAGTGTAGTGCCAATCAAAGGGCAAATTTAGAGTAAGGACAATGATGCGATTCAATCTATGGTAGTCAATCTCATTGGGGCTACAAGTTTAGAAAAACCCACTATGCATGTCCAAAACCAGTAATGAGCATCGTATTAAAAAAGGTTGGTGGTTTTTCTTTCCAAAGGAGGCCTTTGAGTTCAAGGATGTTCGCACACATTTTAATACACGAAAGAAGTATGAACCATAAGATAATGCCTTTACCCTAAGGACAAAATAAGGTTCTCTCCTTATGATGATATTGTTGATGAATCCAAGGATGATGGATAGCTCTTCTTGATATTGACTTCTAGACCTATCACCTTGTTTGGATACCAATATTGTGTCCTTCACCATGTAATTGAACAAATTAACAAGAAAAGAAATTCATGAAACTCACAAATTCCAAGAGAGAAGAGAATAGAGAAAGAATGCATGACACAAGATTGGGTACAATCTCCCCCCATGCATGGGCGAGCACCTCCCCCATGCATGTGTTTGTGGATTTGTATTAAACTCTTTATACTAAAGAATCATTAAGAAGCATCCCCTTTTTGGGCTCTTGCTTTCTTTGCATGAATTCTATGCTATTGTCCTAATATTGTCTAAGTTCTATTATAATCAATCTATTCTAAAGTTTACAAATAATAATAATAATCTATACCTTTATATCTTACACAAATTGAAGTAAATCATATAGTATGTATGTACATATAATATCTCCACACTAGAGAGTGTCCAAAAATACAATAACTTCGTGCTATAAAGCACCCAGTAATAAATAATTTCTATGTACTAACATTTGCTCCTCAAAAATTTTATTAGGTATAACTTCATTTAATAGTTCCTTGCCATCTATCTACTAGGTATAATGTAACTAGCTTCACACATGGGCCCACAGATAACAAGTTAGGATCATGTGGCAAATAGAGAAAGAAAATCTACAAAGATAAATAAAGAAGAATATTTTTATATTCATAGCAATTTTCATACAATAGAATACATGAACTTGGTTGGTTGCGGGTAGTCTCTGATTCTCCAAAAAAACGTCAAGGCCTCATTCCAAAGGATTAACCTAAGCATCCTTACTTCTAAGGTCTTTCCATAAACAACAACCTAATATTGTCCATTTGTAGTAGTCACTTTACAGCCAATCATTATGAGGGTAACTAACATTGCTATATAGCTTGTCACCTTGGAGACATATATCCAATCATCACCGGATATCTCAACCCTTCTCAAGTTCATATTCCAGTCTTCTTTGGACTAACACCCATTTATCTCAATTCAAATCTTCCAATATCCTCAAAAGTTAGGCAAAGAGAGACTTTTTTCGATCATAAGACCAACGTGGAAACATGGAGAGCCCTCCTTGTTTTAGAGATACCATAGGAGCGAATCTTCATCCTTAGGGGCATTTTCACGAATTGACTCCATCAGCCAATGTCCTGAACAATGCTCTTCCTAATTTGTCATCAGCCAATGTCCTGAATAATGCTCTTCCCAATTTGCCATCAGCAAATCAATGACATGGTGGAGGACCTTGAGAATAGTCCACAACCATACAATCTCCACTCATTTGATCCATTCATATTCTTTACACCAAGTGAATACCCTTCTCTTCAAGTAGTTACTTTAATAATCACAAATAGCAACCAACCAAGTACAACAACAATCCTTTCAAATAATTCAATCACTTCAAGGTTACAAAACTACATGCACAATGCATTTGAGATAATACAACCACATAAGCCTAAGCCTTATATAGCAATGCATTCACATATACAATAAATGATAATCAACATACATATAAAAAGTAAATAAGTATCCACTTAGTTATTACATTAGCTATCTCCTTCTAGTGGTCCCTGAGCAAACCTAAGGTATCTTTTAATAAGAGTCCAATATTTTGTTTGAGTTGCTCTAAGCATGCATTGGAGAGCCCTTAAGTGATATGTTTCCAATAATTGTTTTGAGCATTTTCCCTTTGATCTAGTTGAAGATGATACCCTAGAATTCACTTCCAATTATATAACATTTGGGTTTGCTACTCAATATAGGGTTGTTCTACTAAGGCAAGGTTATCATTCCATATCATCCTAAAACATCGCTCCTTTAGCAAGAATATAATTATGTGGCTATTATCTATCATTCTCACTTATGGGCTTAAGATATTAGTCTTTTTCAATAATGATGGCTTGCCTTAGTTAGCATATCAATAGGAGGTATGGTTTGTATAGTGTGTATAGTGAGAATTGGATAGATATCCACACACACACACACAGACACACACACACACACACACAGAGAGAGAGAGAGAGAGAGAGAGAGAGAGAGAGAGAGAGAGAGAGAGAGAGAGAGAGAGAGAGAGAGAGAGAGAGAGAGAGAGAGAGAGAGAGAGAGAGAGAGAGAGAGAGAGAGAGAGAGAGAGAGAGAGAGAGAGAGAGAGAGAGAGAGAGAGAGAGAGAGAGAGAGAGAGAGAGTGTGTGTGTGTGTGTGTGTGTGTGTGGTGGGTTTACCACTTTGTCAATTGCTTAGATAAACAATGAGAGTGTATTGAAATCTAGATAATATAACCAATATAATATCTCTATTGTATGAAGAGTCAAGAGTGTGTGCATGATTTGCCATTTTTTGAAGATATTAAAGGTGTGATTGTGTTGTTTATGGGGGTTGTATGTTGAGCAATATTAGCAAGGTGGCAACAATGGGGTCTTCTATAGAATCAAGAATTGAGGCAAATGGTCACAATACTTCAATTTTTGGGAAATTTCTTCAAGTCTATAAATGAGTGAAAATTGATTGTCCTTTGAGCTATAATGGCTATAAGGAAGGATTATGAAGCATTTGAGCATTTAAGCCTTCTCCAACTAATTGAAATAGTCATTTTTCTTCAATTCTAGATCTCTCTAATTCATTTGTTAAGAGAGATCAAAGAATTGAAGCTTCTATCGAATCTTACTTTAATTCATTGTTAGAATGAGCCTCTTATTCAAAAAAGTGAACTAGAAGCCTCTTGTATGCATTCATGGATTACCATTGGGCTTGAATCTTAACTAGGAAAACTTGATTATGAGTGATTCAGTCTTTGCAAATTTAATTGCTAATCCATAACCTGTGTTTGATTTCATTCTTGATAAATTTCATGCAGGAGAGTAACTATTTTATATGGGCAGTGAGTCGTTGATCCTAGTAAGTACTCTTTAAAAGTTTTACTTATTACTACACAGCCATGCCACTTTCAAGTTTAGAACTAGGTCTATCATCTCATGCTATCCCTAATATCATTTAATACTCATAGACCCACCTGTTTACTTTAACTAAGGTCTAGGGAACCAAGACTTGATTCAGTCAATGTAGCTAACCTGATGTTCAATTAATTCAATGTTACATTTTTTTTAATGAGCTCTCATTTCATACATAATACTAAGCTTTGAGGTTGACGTGCAGTATTGGGGAGCCAACTCTTTGGTTGTGTTTCTTGATCCACATGGTGTTATCCCATGGTCTTGTTTGGGCATCCTTTACACTTGCGTAGCAATGAAAGAACTCAATTAATGGTGGGATAGATTGGTGAATTGATAAGTCACACACATGTACACACACGCACACACACACACACACACACACACACTCTCTCTCTCTCTCTCTCTCTCTCTCTCGCTCTCTCTCTCTCTCTCATGCACAAGGGGGCTTACCCATTTAGAAGAGGGTGAGAGGGAGGCATTTATAGTTGATTAGGTTAATGGGGGGAAGTGAGGCAAGTGTGAGGTGGCATCCAAAGAGGGAATGGGGGGTGTGGTGGTGAGAGGCATCCTAAACAATGAGCAAGGTGAAACGAGCAAGAAAAAGAACGTGCAACATCACAACTTTTAAAGAGTAATAGAAAGTCCAAAGAGTGTTCCCACACGATCTATATCACAATAATATTAAAAAGTCTTTCAAAGGCCAAAGTACTACTCACAACTTTCATAAAGTATTAGAAATGAAAGTCCAAAGAGTATGACAATTTTATTTCATAAATTTCAAATACGTGTAAGAATCAGACAAAAGGTACTTCTACTCACACTTTCAAAGACATGCAACACATAGATCGAAAGCCCAAAGAGTATTTCATTGCTATCTAAATGAGAATTATGTGTCACCAAAAAGAAATAGTTAGTTTCAAGTTGTGTCTCCCTTACATAAAGAGGAAGTAAAATGCACCCAAGAAGAAGATTTTGCACACAAGGTTGCAAAGGAGTGGAAGTAAAGGAAGATAATTTTATAGAAATACATCATAAGTTTTTTATTTTTCTCTCTAATCTTAAGGGCATCCACAACACGATCTTAAACATTATTGTTGCCTTAAATGCTTTGATCATCCAAGGACATGCATTTTCTATAATGAAGTTCCTTCATTCTTTGGTTGCAACGTGGATCACAAGCCATATTCCTCGCTATAGCATCCGTGTACTCTAGCAAAACATTATAAATAAATGCAAAACAAGTGTATTCACATCACATCAACATAATGTTAATCAAATAGTCTACAAGAAAATAATTCTAATTTAGTCTTACTTCTACTTACAAGGTTCAAATATACCTAAACACTAGACAAAAGGCCAAAGGAGTACTCCATCACCATGTGAACGAGACTTGAATGATACCAAAGAGAAATACTTAGATTCAACCATTTGAGCATTGTAACCCTAAAATGATACCAACACAAAATATAAAATGATTATAGACACCAAATAAGCAAATGATCCCAAACCATGATAAAATATTAATGTCAAAAGTTTACACTTTATAATAGTCTAGATGCTCACTAGTCATTATATGAAGAGATGCCCACTACAATGTCAATTGCATCATCATCTACTTATGAGCTGCTAGCCACCACCTCAATTTGACTCTTCTTTGGATGAAGAAGAGGTAAAATATGCAATGAAATCAACGTCTCATCATCATCCAATGAAATACACGAGCACTGTGTTTGGAGGCAGCCCTGAAGCAATATAGCGATGGCCACATACTAAAAATTGTCTTGACTCACCTCCACCTTAGCAATTGCTATCTCCACATAGCCATAAAGCGAATGATGCAAAACTAAAGCATGATGCCATATTTCCATATCAAACACATGTGCATCTCTCTCTATCCATCCCATAGGAGTGAAGGTAATGAGCCCTAAAGTGGAAGCACAGAGCGGAAGCAAGAGCTATGGTGGGGGAGAGAGAGAGAGAGAGAGAGAGAGAGAGAGAGAGAGAGAGAGAGAGAGAGAGAGAGAGAGAGAGAATGCGGGAACTCCAACAGTCACAATATGTGACTGGCCTTCCCCTTATTCAAATGTCACTAAAAGAATAAAGAGACTAAAGTGACAGTGATGGGAACTCGCCACCTATAGTAAGTTGACTTGACATCCATTTGAGAAAGATCTAAGTCAAGTTGAGCAACCAAAGCCAGTACCAAGCATAGGATAGTCATATTCACAATAGGAGAAAATACTTCATCAAAGTCCTTACTATGTTCCTAGTTGAAGCCCTTACATGAGCAATTGATCTAGATTTGCATCCTAGCTTGGGGCATCCAACATGAGTACTTTTCAACTTATACACCCACTTGCATGGCAAAGCATGCTTGTCACTAGGCAAAGGAACCAAATCCCATGTATGATTTTTGTGCAGTGAGTCATACTTTAACTGCATGGCCCTCTTCCAATAGTGACTATCACCTCTATGCATGGCCTCATCATAAGTAAGAGGCTCACTAGCATCTATTACAATAACATAATTCATGGAGGGCTCAAATCGTATACACTGTTGTCTGTCTCTAGTAGATCGATTATGGGGCCTATGCATCTTGTGAAGCATTAGCGACCTAGGCCATGGGGGCATCAACTGCTGTTGCTGCAAGCTCTCTAGCTGGCTGTACAACAATAGGAGGCTCCTCCTAAAATATCACATTGTGTAGCTCAATGACAAGCTCATGCTGCTTATGCATTTTCTTCTCATGAAAAATAAGATAATTGCTACGAGGGTAACCTTTCAAGCTTGTGGATCCCATTGGCAATAGCCCATCTCATTTGCATCCCCATAACCAAGAAATATGCATTTCTTAGACTTAGGATCTAGCTTATTGTGCTTGTTCTTGGGTACATGGTAGAAAGCCTCACACAACCAAAGACACGCAAATGAGTATATGAGGGAGGTTTTCCATACCATACCTTCTCTGCAACACCTTGATAGTCAAGAGCAATACATGGGGACCGATTTATCAAGTGTAGGGCAGTAGTAACTGCCTCAGCCCAAAAATATTGTGGTAAGCTTGCTTGGCTAAGCATACTATAAACTCGCTCTTGAATCGTCCTATTCATATGCTCAGCCATACCATTCTAGGGTGGGGTATATGGGGTAGCCAATTGATGCTTAACACCCCTCTCATCACAAAACTACTCAAAGGCGGAGACATACTCACCCCCATTATCTGACCTTAGGCATTTCAGCATATACCTAGACTGGTTCTCAACCAAAGCAAGCCAATGCTGAGATGTAGCCAAAACTTTCAATTTTTGCTTGATAGAATATGCCCAAACCATTATGCATATAGTCATCAATGAAAGTAACGAAATACTTTGCACCATCTAACGACTTGCAGGGCATGGGACCACATATATCCAAATGAATAAGAGCCAAAGTAGGCTCACCCATGCATGTCATACTAGACTTTTTATGCACATTGCATGTCTACCTACCATATAAACAAATGATCACAAGACTTAAAACACTTATATTCAAGGGGTGGAAGATATTGCAAACATGTAAGTATTTTCATTCCTTTTAAGGACATGTGCCCTTAAACAATGCTTACTCATCTCCTATAGCAAGAGAAAAGTTTGAGCAACAACCTAGGAACTAGAAGAGTTGAAACAGTTAACTGACTTTGACTCTTTCTTTTTGTGAAAACGGTATGCTCTATGTCTCCAATGGGAACAAGAGGGCTACCAAATTATGATTAATGCTAAAAAAAAGGCACGCAATTAAAACCTCTGAGTACCATTCAACCTACGTGGCTCCTACCTCGTTCAGAGTATTGGCCATCACTCACGATCGACCTTTAGAATAGTATGTTATGGCCCATCCCTATTTGGATCGAGACTCCTAACCAAGGAAGAATGTCACATTACTATCAGGGCAATGATGCCACAAAGATACACGTGGAACTGTATCCATTGCCAAAATATAGTCAATTGACCTAGATACAAGCAAGGGGTAGAGAGTATTGGACTTAGTACCACGTACAATGACAAGATTCCTACATGTAATTTTCCACGAGGAAACACCAAAAGAAACTACATAACCTAAATTATCCAAAGTGACAACATGGATAAGATTCTTCATGAAAGTTGGTACATGGCGTATATCATAGACAGATCCATTGAAATTGCAATAGAAGTGAAACCACTCTATATGAGCAGTCACATGAAAGAAAGCCCATGAATCTATCAACCAACACTGAGTATATCTTGACAAAACATCAGTTAGCTGCGAAGTATCAAGAGAAGGAGTTGCAAGTATGAAATCATTATTAGAATCAGTCTAGAAAATATTACTCTCTTCAATCTTAACACTAGACTTTCTAGGGAGAATGCTACGATAATCATTTATCCTATACTTTACTCTTACCTTTTTCATTGCACTTGTCTTCACACTTTATGGCATTGTGGCCGAATATGTTTTGCTTTGCCATAGTAATGACAAGTCAATGAGGACTTGCGGCCATGGGACTTACTATGAGACTATCCATGTGATTGAGAGTGAGATTGTTGAGAGTCTCTCCCACGATGGTCATTACTGCTCCTACCATTATTGCCTCTAATTGTCAAAGCATGAGAGGTGCATAAATCATTGACATTCTTTTTATCAACCTCTTCAGTCAAGAGTGCACCCTCTACATCTTGCAACTGTAACCCATCAGTAGGTATGTTGGCACACATAGCAATATGAAAGGTACTCCATGATTCAAGTACTATAACTAAGGGTAACAAAGGAAGAAGAGTGCTCTTGAATTCCATCCCCTGTGAAGACAAATGATGAAGAATGGAATGAAACTCATTTAAGTGGGCTGACATAGAAGTGTCCTCCTTCATGTGAAGGTCCATGAGTTCTTTAACTAATACATCTTAGAAGCAAGGCTCTATCTGTCATAGACTTTGCGAATCTTTCCCCATAATTCCCATGTGGACTGCCCATTAGAGGCAACATTATAGAACACTTGCTTAGAGAGGGGTAATATGATGGTGGACTTACATAGCTCATCTAATTCAACCCAATCCTCTAGATCAATAAGTTTGGACTTGACACCCTTATGTTTCAAAGGCCTAGCCTACATTTTTTGCACTAAAACTTGCCAAATTTGCCTTCCAATAGCTGTAGTTGGTGCCATCCAACTTTTCAATTTTAAAAATAGCATTTTCACTCAAGCCACTAGCCATAATGAAGGCAAGCAAATACACAAACTATCAAAACAAGTTGTTGTAATTACTGGAAACAGCCCTAAAACCACTGCCAAATCATGTTGAAAAACAAGGGGTATTGACCAAGTAATGAATTGTCCACAAACTCAATGCAAAGAACTATCAAATGGAGGTGATTGCTCGTATAAACAGTGCAGTAAACCGCAGTTACAACATGTTGAAAATGAAGTATAATAGTAAAAAATCAATGCCAAAGAGGGGCAATCACTAATATAAGACAAACTACAACTGCTAGGAAATAGCTCCAATTAGCAGTGAGTGAAATGCGACTAGCACTGAGAAGAACCATCATGCATAGAGTGGGCCTCATGGGTAATAGAAGAGACCAATTAAAGGCACAAGGGATTGAGCAATGTAACAAAAGCTCAATACATAACCAACCAAGATGCATACTTCACTGACAAGATCATGGCAGAGATAGGTACCGGACCAAGAGGAATATCAAATCAGCCCACTAAGCATCAACGATGTACATACAACATTATAAGAGTATGTACATATCACCAAGTTCCACGGTCTCATTGAAACTCCTTCAAGCTCAACTACGTAACCAAATGCTCAATGTAATATTCAAGTGTCAAGTAGTGACTCTTCACATGATGTTTTGAGCAAACAAAGCTCAAAACATCACGTGAAAGGCATCCATATGCCTCAGATCCAAGTAGCATATATTCGAGAGCATAAAACTCGATATGTACTCTTCAAGCCCGTAACAACAATGGAAGCATAAAACCAATCAAGGTACTAAAGTATCCAATGTGGCTCAAAATGGAGTCTCAAATTTCACCATAGACATGTCCAATCCCGTACATTAGTGCCAAGTATGTACTTTAACATTTGTTTGACCTGAGAAGCATATAAGTCTTCAATGCATAAAGCTTTCAAGTAAAATACTTGTTGTCCACTGTATATTCAGCAAAGAACCTTGCTTGAAACTTAGTAAAGAAAGCTCAAACCTATCCAACAAGCATCTCAGGTGTATGACCATCAGTGAAGCTCAAACAGTGAAGTAATGGTTGTCCTTGTTGCATGACAGCATGCTATCCTATCGAAACACTGAATAGCTGAAGCATTCAACCTCAAACCAATACTACAAACTGAGTACCAATGCTGAGGAGGGAGGCAAACAATGTCTACTTAATGCCAAGTGTCACACGGGCCAGAATAGAGCCGCCAATGTTTGGAGGAGAAGCATGGAAGACTAGTCTTAAAATAGATGCAAATCATGATGATGTTACTGTTGGTCCTGCAGGTGCTAATGATTACTACTGTGTACTTGTGTTGAAGCTCAAACAAGGGTTTTCAAGCTCTCAAACAAATCTCAAGTGGAGGAAATAGTCGAGGAAGAAGCGAGAGTAAGATTCATACCTCGGGAAGATGAGGACTGAACTGCCATGGAATCTTCAAGTTGAAGCTTTTCTCGGGCTGAAGTGAACTAAAGAGAAGAGCTCCTCAATATCAATGCAATGGCTCTGATACTAGTTGAAGGCAGTGAGCCCTAAAGTGGAAGCACGAAGTGGAAGCAAGAGCTATGGTGGTGGAAGGGGGGAGAGAGAGAGAGAGAGAGAGAGAGAGAGAGAGAGAGAGAGAGAGAGAGAGAGAGAGAGAGAGAGAGAGAGAGAGAGAGAGAGAGAGAGAGAGAGAGAGAGAGAGAGAGAGAGAGAGAGAGAGAGAGAGTGCGTGCACGTGCGCGCGCACTTCAATAGTCACAATGTGTGATTGGTCTTCCCTTTATTCAAATATCATTGAAAGAATAAAGAATGAAGTGATAGTGATAGGCGCCCGCCACTTGGAGTGTTGTTTACCGTAGCACAGAGGAGCGGGAAATGGAAAAAAGGAATAGCAAAAGGCGTAGGACAAAAAGAAGAAAAAGGTGCCTTAACCGACAACCAAACTGGAAAAAATGAAAAGAACAGGCACGACCCTCAAGAAGTCTTAACGTCGCCCAAGGAGAGTAAAAGAGTAAAAAGCGCACCATTAAGTGCGAAAACGCTCCCAAATCCTTATAAGAGAGCGCCAGGCTCAGTCCTGTGCAAATTGTATGCATTAGTTGGGGGTAGGATAGACTAGAACGGTGGGAAATGAGAAATGGGCCTAGGCTAATGGCCGGCCATGTAAAAAAGGGGATGACCGCCCATGAAAAGTAGGGGATGTATATAAAGTTGAAAAGTGCACGAGAAGCTCATTCTTGTGTGTGGCCAAAGCTTCTTCTTCTTCTCCTCTTGTTTCTTGCCTTCTTCCTTGTGCTTGAGAGAGGGATTGAGAGAGTGAGGGAGTGATTGTGTGGGAGTGAGGGATCTTGGAGAAGAAGCTCTCCATCTCCTCTCTTCATCTTCCCTTCCTCTCTTCTCTTCTCTTGTCTCGCGTGAGGCTATGGAGGATGAAGCTCTTGGGAGAGGGATTGAGGTTGCTTGAGCTTGCCTCAAGGATCGTGGAGCTACCGGTGTGCAAGAAAGAGGAGGGTGCTCGATCGAGCATCAAGGTAAGCTCACTACACCCATAAGGTAGGCATTGTGCGTCGACTATGTGAGAGGTAGCCATGGCCGCTCGGTTCGAAACACTTGAGCAATAAGTGGTCTGTAGGTCTCGGGGTAGAGCTTGTAGCTCCCCTCCATTTTGGTTCCGTTGCCGGGACTGACGGAATCGAGCCTTGAGTGCCGCGCGCATCAAATCGAGCATAGAAGTAGGGTTTGCAGCCTAAACCGGTGCTCGAGATAACTAGGAGATTTAGGAGGGTTTAATCCGTGAAACAAGTAAGTATTTGGGTTTGTTGGAAGCATTAGATTAGGACTACCATTCTGCATTTCTGTTTTGCATGTTGGCTGCACTAGATTAAGGGTAGATTAGGTTAAGAAAAGAGAAAACAGAGGTTCTGGCTGCTGCTGGAAACAGGGACTAGATTCAAGTTTCTGGGTGAAACAGGGAAAGGGAACTGGATGTAAGGTTTTGCAGTGCTAGGAAAGGACCTTAAGAGGCTTGGGAGGCCAAGACAAACCTCATTTCTTTGGTTAGCCGAGAGAGAGAGAGAGAGAGAGAGAGAGAGAGAGAGAGAGAGAGAGAGAGAGAGAGAGAGAGAGAGAGAGAGAGAGGGAGCTTCTGGTTGACAGGAACAGGGAGCGCTATCACGATTCTGGATGCCATCGATTCGTGCTGCTCCAGATGAGTCTGGTGTTTTTTAATAGTGCTCTAATTAGATATGGAAAGTCTGTAGTGATTGTGTGCAGCAGACATTAAGAGGGATCCAAACGCGTTGGAATCACACCCGCACGCAGTCGGGGACCAACTCGCAGTGGTCCGATTCCCAGAATCGGACCACCTGAATCCTGGGGTCGGACCGTCCAACTCCCAGAATCGGACTGTCCGATTGAGAGAGTTGGACTAGCTCTGTTCGATTGCAGGAATCGGACCACCCGATCGGACGTGCCACGTGGCACTCGGACTGCCACTAGAGTCGGACCATTATAGTCGGACTCGGACCAGTCCATAATTGGACCACTTTGAAAATAGGACCACCCTCTTGATCCGATTCCCAGAATCAGACCACCAGAATCGGACCAACCTCGTCCGACTACTAGAGTCGGACCAGACCTGTTCGACTTCAAGAATCGGACCGTCCGACTCCTAGAATTGGACCAGCTCTATCCGATTCCCAGAATCGGACCATCCTGCCAGAAGGAAAAGATAAGGATCTTTAGTTGACCCTACCACAGACCTGATCCCTAGGACGCAACCCCGAACACCCCCAAGACCTAGTTTGACCATTAGAACCTCAGAGACCAATCAAACTTAGGGCAGAATAGAAAACGCAGCACACACCTACAGAACGACCGTAGAATAGCCGGGAACCGAGTTGAGAACTCAAATTAGGCTGGGAATGTGGGTGGAAACAAGGTGGAGTTCGCATTAAACGCTTTCTGCATCGGCACTTCACTCTTGTGCCCCACTAAGTCTGCATAGCAAGAAAAGAGAAAAGCCTATTTTCGCACCAAGCACCATGAAAGCACTAAGCACAACGTGTGAATAAGGATCGCAGCTGCTTTTGAATAACAAGGAACACACCATGATATCTAACAACATTAAGGAACCCACTAGCAGGAGAAGACCCCAAGACTTAGACAGGTGCCTGAGTGCCCTACTAGTAGTACCTGGAGAAGACACGAAGACAGGGGAAGCAACAAGGTAAAGGAGTGGACGCTGCTGGAGCTGATTGGATTCATTGACATCTTCGTGGAGCTGGAAGCAAAAACAATGTCAGGATCAAGAGGCGAACAAGGGGAAGACCAATTAGACTTAGGAGAATTTTCAGCCTCGGTCCAGGAACTGGTCCACGACTACGATCTACTCACCAGGACCGTGATCCAAGGCAAACCTGTAGAGGAAGTGGTAGCTAACCTGGAAGAAGAGAGAAGAGCTATCAAGAGAGCACTGGAAGGCATAATTGCCTACAACCATGAGCAAAGGGCTAGAAGGCTGCAGCAAGACATAGATATGTACGAGGCTAGACGAGTACTAGACCTAGCTGGAGCAGCCAAATCCGGACCGAACGTAGAGAGGGAACGGGCAGTAGAGGCTGACATGACATTGAGTGAACTGGTAGCAAAGCGACTCATGGACAATACGTCCGTGGAACGGAGCGCTACTACCCTAGCCACCGCACTACTATCAGGATTAGGAGCCATGTAAGGGGCTGAAGGGTAGGCTAGAATCCCCATAGTAGAAAAGCAACTAGCTCGATATGAACCTAGCAGTGACCCGTACAACTTCATGGAGCAGTTCGAGCAAGTATGTGAGGCAAACAGTCTTACTGACCCTGCGCAGCAAGCTTAAGCCTTCGGCCTGTGCTTAGGCAATAAGGGGAGGACCTTGTATTCTAGTCTGGATGATGCAGAGCGTACGAACTTTGCTCGCCTTAAGGGCCTCTTCATCAAGAGGTTTTTGGAGGTGGGGTATTCAGATAACCTCATTGTTAGGTTGATGAATATCAGTCAAAGGGAGAAAGAGGACGTTAGGGATTACGTCACTCAGGTGCGCAGCCTCTACAAGAGAATCCCTGCCAATGAGCGACCTACCGAGAGGGTAGTGTCTACAGTGTTCATGAACGGGATTCGAGTCTTCGAGGAGGCAATACGCATAGATGATCAACTCAGGGAACGTAGCATGAGGACTACCAAACAACCGAGATAGTGCAAGCCAGAGGGACCCTGAGAGATCAACCACTTTGGGGGAAAAAGCAACTGCTAGTGTGCAGGATAAGGGAAAGAGTATAGACCACGACCAAGGGATGGCGGAGATGAGAATGGAGATTGCACGGTTGCAAGAGCTCGTGAGGAAGCCTGTGAGATCGCATGTACAATGTGTATACTACGTCGGCAATCACCTCCCAGTTGAGTGCCAAGATCCTAGATCTCGACCGTGCTCAAATTGCGGTAGATTCGGGCATGATGCAGTGCATTGCAGAATGCTGAGGAGATTCCCATACACGCAGCAGTACAACCCTCCATACTTAGGTAATAGGCCACCTAATTTCTTTGGCAGGGGAGCCCAGTTAGCTCTTCCAGCACCGACTGACTCAAGACCTACCGTGCCTAGGCTGGAGATGAACCCAACTAGTATACCCAGGCCACCAGGGCCTTTTGTAACCCACCCATCTAGCAATGCTCCTGTTCATTTTGTGGAGGAGCCTAATGAGGAAGAAACATACGTCAACCCGTACATATCCTATGACGAGGAGGGCAACCCAGTCCTGATGGACTATCATCCAGTGTCAATGATGGCTTTAGGAAGAGGAAGAGGCAGAGGCTTTGGAGGGCCCAGTCAAGATCCAGTCACATGCTAGACTTGCGGCCACCCAGGCCACATTTCATCATGCTGCCTAGAACGAGAACAAGCTAACAAGGACAAAGCGGATCTCCGATGCACAGAGTGTGGAATCACACATCTGTTTCCTGACTGTCCTAGGCGGAAGCCATCAACCAGCTCTGCCAACATGCCAACGGTGCTGTTGGGGCTCTTTGGAGTGGAAACCTTTGGTAGTGAGGATACGCCCATCCCACTACATGCTATGACGCGAGCTCAAATGAAACAAGCAGGTATCTCCTTGCCAGGGCCAAGTAACCTTGATGCAACCTCAATTGGGAAGAAAAGCCGGAGGAGACGGAAAAAGAGAACCGATGCAAAGATAACCCTTAAAACCGAGGAAGCGACTACGCTACGGGAAAGAAGGTCACGGACGCAGAGGCAGAGACCTCGGCCCCTAAGATAGCTGAGCTAGGGAGTGCCAAGGTAGGGGAATACCCCCACCCCAAACGGCAACTCAAGGCTATAGCCAAGGACAAGGAGTGGGTCAAGGACGCCCAAAAGCACCTCGAGGATGCTGAACCCATATTGGAAGATCCTATGGACGACTTCTCCAGTGTGAGCACACCAGTCTCACCCTCAAAACCACAGGCTGCGAGCATACCTGCACCACTGGGAGCGACTCAGCAGCAAGGCCGGGGGAAACTTACCAGGGCAGATAGAACGCATGGCCTAGAACTACTAGCCTCAGAGGAAGACAAGAGTCCAGTAACCTCCTCACAACCTTGTTGTCCACTCTAGTAACTCTAAGCTTGGAAGATCTGCTTAGGTAAAATCATTCCTTGTGGCAAGAGTTAAAAGACTTGATTGAGGGACACACAGGACTTGCGGGTGCTGATCCACAAGATCATGATGTAGTTACACGGATCCCAAGTCTAACTCTACACTCAAATCCTAAGTCTTTGCACATCAATGCTTTTTGGGAAGGCACTGAAATGCACGCAGTTTTGCCCGTTCTAGCCTTAGGAGACATGACTCGAAAAGGAATTGTAGACACATGCGCTGGTGTTAGTGTGCTAAACCATGCAGTCTTAGAGGCATGGGGAAACCCTCCTGTAGAGACTGCTAGGTTTAATGTCACGTTAGCAAATGGAATGAGGGTAAGACTATTTGGGATCTTAAAGAATTGGCCAGTAAAGATTGCTGGTGTGCAATTTTTGGTAAACTTCATTGTCATGAAGGGAGTGGATTACGACATACTATTAGGCCGACCTTGGATGAGGAATGCACGTGTCATAGAGGACTGGGGCAATGGGTCGATTTTCCTAGGGAATAGAACTAGTGCAGTGAGGGTAGAGATGGACACTTGGAAGACGACACCTGTTGACCTAGCTGCCATCTCGGCTATGCTAAAAGGCCATACTCAAACGACCAAACCCTATGGACCGCTCACTAAATATATTCCTTGCCCTGAGGATGAGAGGGATTGGATGCACATTTTGGCAACCATTGACCTACCATTCTCGGATGAGGAAGAACCATATCGGCAGGCTGCTAAAGCCGCAACCATGACAACTGAGGAGCTAGTTGTGCCACTTTGCATGATGGCAGGAAGCTCACTCAATCTGGGCAAACCAGCCTCGTCCCACATCCCCAACAACAAATTAGAGCTTCAAGAAATCGTAGAGTATCTGACCAATAAATTGGACGGCAATTTGGCTGCTAACTTAAAACGTCTACATGATCTTTTAGCTAAACCAGAATGGAAATGGACCAAGGTCCACGACCTGAATTTGTTATATAACTGGGCTTTAGTTACTGATGACAAGGAGATTGAAGAGGGAAGCTTAGGGGATGATGAGCAGTCAAAAGGACAGGACTCAGATGATGAGGAGTATGAGGACTGTCACTCTACGAGAGAAGAGAGTGAAGAAGAGATAGACACAATAGAGTACGACACGGAAGGAAAAGCGATAGAACAAATCAGGGCAGACTCGAGGCCTAGGAAAGAAGGGACCAGTCAGAATGACAAAGGAGTCATGCGGATGGAGTGTGACAGATCCTGGCTAGAACGCATAGGAGCCGTGGATTACGAGCAAGCCGGAGTAGCACAACCATGGGTAATCCTTGTGCTCAAGACGGATGCACCTACGGCACTACGACCCCCCTGGGGAAACACCTCCCTCAAGTGAGGAATGCGAGATTAACTCAGAGTCAGAAGTCAGCAGTGAGAGCGATCTCGAGATACTGCAACCCTCTAAGATCAAATGCACCAAGGGAGACTTGCTAGTCCACCTGAGGCGCAAGAGGCTAAAAGAGGAGGCCAGAAAGCAAGCAAGGGACTCGGAAGCAGAAAGGCAAAAGAAACTGCAGGATCTACCCAAACGGTTTACAAAATTTAAAAAAGGGTGACAAAGTGGTGATTCTGTTTGGTGCAAAAAGACAAGGTCAGACTAGTGAACCGATCGAGGGACCCGCCAAAGTCAAAGAGGTTAACTTGGCTGGGGAAGGTGAAAAACCAAGACCGGTGTTCATTGCAGATGACTTGGCGGAGGATGAAGAGACCAAACTCGTTGCGCTCCTGCAAGAGTACATTGACGTATTTACCTGGAATCCCAAGCACGCCCATGCAGTAAAAGAGGAGATTGATAAACTCATGAGGGTAGGATTCATATATGAGATCGAGCACACGGACTAGGTATTACCTATCATGATTGTCATGAAGAAAAAAAATCCGAGTGTGCGTGAACTACAAGAAAGTGAATGCCGCTACGAAGAGGGATAACTATCCTTTACCTTACACCGAGCACATGCTTGAGAGGGTAGTAGGAAAAGAAGCCTACAGTTTTCTGGATGGTTTCTCGGGCTACAATCAAGTGCAAGTGCACCTCGACGACAGGAAAAAGATTGCCTTTGCCACGGAATGGGGTGTATTCCCCTACATTGTCATGCCTTTTGGGCTAATGAACGCACCTGCAACTTTTCAACGCCTAATGTGCACTGTTTTTAAGGACATGCTTAGGCACAAACTAGAAGTGTTTGTAGACGACTTATGTTTACACTCTAGTTGGGCCGAACACTTGGAGAAATTGAGAGCTATTTTTGAAAGGTGTAGGTTGTACCACCTCTTGTTGAACCCCTTAAAGTGCCAGTTCTGGGTGAAACACGGATGCATCTTAGGGCATGTAGTGTCAAGGAACGGCATTGCTACTGACTTTTCCAAAGTCAGAGTCATTGTTGACTTACCACCACCCGATAACTACAAGGGAGTTCAGTGCTTCTTAGGACACACTGGATATTATCGACGCTTTGTACTAAATTACGCACTAATTGCTAGACCATTGTACAAGCTATTGATAGTATTCGAGTGGACGGAGCACTGCCAGTGCGCATATGAGGAGTTGAAAAAGGCTCTTACGACTGCACCAATCTTACGAGCCCCAGACTGGAACATAACGTTTCATGTACACATAGACGCCTCTAAGTTCGCTATTGGGGTCGTGCTATGCTAGCCTGGTGAACATAACTTGGATTACCCGGTGAGTTTTACCAGCAGGCAGCTCACAGAGACCGAGATGAACTATTCCACGATAGAAAGGGAGGGGTTGGCCATGGTATTTGCGGTAAAGAAATTTAGGCATTACCTCGTCATCATTGAAGAAACAACAATCTTTGTACTCGTTGTTAGAATCTTCCTCATTAGACTATTCATAATCAGCTAGGTCTTGACATCGCGTTTCCTTTTCATTGGTTTGACTAAGGCTGACTAAGGCCCAATTTTTTACATCAAATTCAGGTTGTGAACCTTGGTTCACTGCCACATGGGTTCATCCAAGAGATCCTCGACGGTTTGAGATAAGCAGTTGGGTTGCTGGCTAGCTTGTCCGCTAGGTGCTCTAACATCTCATGGAGGTCTCATTTATTGCTTGGAATATGGAATGTAACAGGGGTGGGCCATCTTTGCGAGCTTCTAGCCATCATGCAGATTGGTACTGAGGGAGTGCCACTAGGTTTACCCATTGCCTTAGTGGCTTGCTCATACTCCTCATTATCTGAGAATGGCAGATTGATCATGGCTAGCACATGCATCCAATCTCACTCATCCTTAGGACAAGGGATATACTTGGTGAGTGGCATGTACAATTTTCTAACTTGCGTATCACCCTTTAGCATGGCTAAGATGGCATCCAAGTCGATTGAAGTGGTCTTCCAAGTGTCCATCTCCACTCTCATAGCTTTCGTTCGATTGCCTAGGAAGATCAGACCATTGCCCTAGTCCTCTATGAATCGCGCATTCCTCATTCAGGGCCAGCCTAGTAGCATGTCGTAGTCTACTCCCTTCATGACAATGAAGTTCACAGAAAACTGGTCACATGTGATCTTCGACTCCTAGCCCTATGAGCAATGAGGTCGTAAGTGTTGTTGCGCTCTGCTTTGCTGACATGTTATCTAATAGTTGCTTCATAAGAAGCTCGCTCAACATAAGATCTCCCTCTAGTGCTCACTCTCTCCCTACGTGAGTACTCTTGATCGATTTCTATTTGCTAAGGCTAACACTCGCTGGATCTCACCCATTTCTATGTTATTTCACAAGCTTCTAGCGTGTTGTTCCTAGTTGTATGCCACTATGCCTTGCAAAGCTTCCTGCGCTAGTCTCCTCTCCTCTTCAAGGTCTGATGTGATATCCTCAGATGGCCTACCGTGGTGGTCCATTCCGGTTTGCAAGTTGTACTTGCTCACCATCTGTTGGATTTCATTCGAGAAATCCCCTAGATCGAGCTCTTTGTTGCGTCTACAGTTCGTGCTCATCTTTGCCATATGTGCAGTCTCTTGTTCCACCAAGGTGTCGATGAGGTTGATTAAATCAAGTAATTCACTCCTACAATGATGTCAGACCTTTGATTCGTCTAGCTATTGTTTTGCGTCTTCCTTTTGGTCTTACCACGTGGGGTTCTTGGTTCTTCCAACATAAAAAAACAATGTGGGGTGCATTGTAGAATGCTAAATGCAACTTCAGCACTCCTGTCTACGTTCTTGGTTGAATAGGGCTATAAGCTTGGTTGTCGCTAGTTGCTCTTATTGGTCTCTAGGGTTTATGTTATGTCCTTCTGCTCAGTCAACGTTGAGGATCTACAGCTTAGTTTGGCGCTCTCAACGAGGTGGATAGCTAGCAAGTTGGCTAATGTCATTGCTAAATTTGCAATTCACTGGTTTTTCGTTTCTTACGCTAGAAAGGTGTTCTATTCATCTATATCGCTCTTGGGAGTTCGTATGGCTATGATCCAGGTTAGTGAGGGTCTATAGATGTCAAATCTAACAAATTCTAGATTCGGCCTGACTGGTCTGAATTGCAAGCTTCGAGTATCAGATTCGACATGTTCGAGTAGCCTAGGGCTGAATGATATTAGGGCCGAATATGAGGGCTAAGCATCCAAGGGCTAACATAAGGCCATCCGAATGCCACTTGGCAAGGTGGGTTGAATGGTTGATCCTTCGATTCAGACGGCCCAAATAGTGTGGCCCAAGTGGACCAAATGGTAGTTAGAAATTGGGTGGGCTGAATTTTAGGTGGTTGAGTCTAGTTGGGATGAGTGGGTAGAATGTAAGCAGGTCGAGGGCCGGTTCTGGGGCTCGACCAAGAGTGGTCCTCTGAATCTAGGACTTGACCGAGAGTGGTCCTCTGAATCTAGGACTCGGACAAGCTGAGTGCAATGACGTGTGTTGGCAAGGGTGATGATTTTGGCTTGAATCAATCGATTCCTAGCATCCTAGGTCATGGGCACTTCTACAACAGATCAATGGACAAAGATCAAGGTTTGCATATACCTAACGTGCTCAAAAACCTTGGAAACAAATCGATCAATCTGCTGCAAGGGTCTGGTCTCTCTAAGCTCTCTCTTTCTCTCTCAATGCTACTACTGCAAATGAGCTCTCCCTTGACCTCTTGGGTTTTAAACCCTTGACCTTCCCGCACTCCGCTTGTGACATTAATACATCTAGGTGCTCCTTCCCCCATTTCTTCCTTGTTTGTGCCCTGTTTGGGCCTATTTTATAGCATCAACCCTAAAGCTTCTTGCTTTGATTTCTCAATCCTCTCGGGTTTTAAACTCTTGCCCAACTGCCTTCCCACCCCTTGCAACATTGACACATTTAAGCGCTCTTTTCCCCCATTTCTTCCTTGTTTGTGCCCTATTTTACAACATCAACCCTAAAGCTTTTTGCTTCGATTTCTCAATCCTCTTGGGTTTTAAACCCTTGCCCAACTACCTTCCCGCACTCCCCTTGCGACATTAACACATCTAAGCGCTCTTTTCCCCCATTTCTTCCTTGTTTGTGCCCTGCTTTACAGCATCAACCCTAAAGCTTTTCGCTTCGATTTCTCAATCCTCTTGGGTTTTAAACCCTTGCCCAACTACCTTCCCGCACTCCCCTTGCGATATTAACACATCTAAGCACTCTTTTCCCCCTTTTATTCCTTGTTTGTGCCCTGTTTTACAGCATCAACCCTAAAGCTTTTCACTTTGATTTCTCAATCCTCTTGGGTTTTAAACTCTTGCCCAACAACCTTTCCGCACTCCCCTTGTGACATTAACACATCTAAGCACTCGTTCCCCCCATTTTTTCATTGTTTGTGCCCTATTTGGGCCTATTTTGCAGTATCAATCCTAAAGCTTTTCACTTCGATTTATTAATCCTATCCTACTCTAAATGCAAGAAAAATCAAAACCCAAATACTGAAATGAATCCTCATACTTGCCTAATCATCAAAAAATTCAAATACTTGTTGTGAAGATTAAAACCCTAAAATCTCCTTCCTATTCAAAGCTCCGGTTCAGGGATGAAACCCTTACTTTGTTGCTCGATTTGAGGCACGCAAGTGCTCAAGCTTGAACTTATTGGTCTCAGTAGCAACAGAACCAAAATGTTGTGGGAGCTCACACTCAACCGCTAAGACCCACGGACTGCTTATTCTTTCAAGCGTTTCAAGCCAGTACAAATGGCTATCTCTCACCTAGCTGACACGCCTTCGATTTTACGATGGTGTAGTGAGCTTATCTTGATGCTCGAATGAGTAGCCTCCTCCCTCAAGCAACTCGATAGCTCCACGATTCGAGATGCAAGCTCAAGCAACCTTAAGCCTCCACCTTTAAGCTCCATTCTCCATAGCTGTGTGCAAGAGGAGAAGAAGAAGAAGAAGAAGAAGAAGAAGAAGAAGAAGAAGAAGAAGAAGAAGAAGAAGAAGAGAGGAGATGATGGAGAGCTTCTTCTCCACGATCCCTCACCCTCACACTCTCATTCCCTCACATTCTCACACTCCCTCTCTCAACTGCACACAACTAAGCAAGAAGGAGAGAAGAAGGGAAGAAGAAGAGTCCACTTTAGCCACACACCAAAGAATGAGATTCTCATTCAGTTTTTGAGTTTATATACAAAACCCTTATCCCTTTGGGCGGTCATCCCCTTCTTTACATGGCCGGCCATGGCCTAGGCCCTCTTTCCTATTGTCCTCCTATGTTCTTAACTTCCTTTCTACTGCTTGTCTAACCTTACAATTTGCACAAGAGGGAGCCTGGCGCTCTTTTACAAAAAATTTGGGGGCGCCTTGCATTTAAAAATGCGCTTTTGCCTTTGACTTAGATATTGAGGCCGCTCTTGTACTTTCAGCCGTTTCTCTTCTTGCTTCTTTCTTTGTGTCCGATTTCCTTTTGGGCATCTCTTTCAACTCCTGACTTGTGCTTTTTCACTTTTTTGACTTTTTCTTGTGCTAAGGTTAACATCAAACATCCACTTTAGTTGTGAAAGCCTCAAAAGCTCTTTTGCAAACTCCAAGTTCACTTCTCTCCATATTGGATCATACCCCTCCATAATCTCATGAGCTACCAAGGTTTGCTTACTAGCATGAGTACAAACATAGATAATAAAAACTTCCTTCTTCAAAATATACCCCTCCTTTCCAAATGCAATATTTAATCCTCAGAGATCATCCCTAAGCCCACATACCTTGGTATATGGGAGAAGACAACACAACGATAGAGGGGGCACTCATGACAACTAGCAATCCTTATTTTCCTCAAAATGTCCTCACCCTCAAATATAATCATACCCTCTTCACTTTTTGTGTTCTCTTTAGTTAGAACCTCTGGGTGCACCACATATGGTGTGATTTGCAATTGTGTTAGATCATCAACATTGTGGTCTAGGTCAACTTGCTCTTCCTGAGATTGATTGGCTCTTCCATCATGTTTTTCTCACCCACATCCTCAATTATTGTGTCAAGAGTGGACCTCCCACTCTTTCTCCATTTTCTACCCCCTCCCCTATGTGGGGAGATACTATGACTGAACAAATCAAAGCCCAAACACACATATATGACTTCAAAAATGTTTCTTAACTTTCAAAGATAGAGTGAAATATTACGTCATCATAAAATACATCGTGTGGAGACATTGCAAGCAAACAAGCTCCAACAACCTTGTTAGGGCTTGAATTCCACCACATATTTAATGCTATTTCATACCTTAGTCTTTGTGTGGATGTAGTTATGTGGGATCAATCTATGTAAAAATGACCTTTTATGTCATATGATGTCTTTACCTGAAATACATGTGTCTATCTTGAATTTGAGAAGTTGTATCTTTTGATATCAAATGAATGAAAGTGAAAATGCAAGATGACAATGCCACGCTTTTGCTAGTCATTGATGGTTGATCTTTACTATCATGTTTTGTTTCCCTAATTATTGAAGTTGTTGATTATGAATTCCTATGTTTCAACAAATTTGTATGTTCATGTATTTTCTATTCTGGTTATGATTGGCCAGAACACTTTGGGGATCCTGCTAGTTTCATGAAAATAATTCTCTTGATTTAGGCATCAGGAGTAGAACCAATTCCTGTAAGATTAGGCGACAATATTAGGTTTCAGGAGTGCTGATGGCAATGAGGGTGTATTAGGTGCCTTTATGGGGAGCATTTATGTCGGACAACTACCCTTATCTCTCCAATACTATCCTTACCAAGAGCAGGTCCCAAGAATTTAGGAAAGCCTTGGCAAGGTAGGAACAATGGGTGGCAGGTTTGGATGATAGGAGTGGAGTAGAGGGATTAGGCATGTTGGATAAAGAGCAGTTTACTGATGCAGGGAGAACCCTCTTGGAGTGCATACCTCTACTGGTACTTCAACAATGTATCACTCTTCTAATACTTCTATAGAATCCCCTCCATCTCCTTCAAATACACCTACTTTGTTAGAGGATGATGAAATTGTATTACCCTCTAACTATTAGGATACTCCTCCTAGTCAAGCATTTGAAAGATTGTAACATATAGTGTTAGGGAGAACATTCCTTTTGCATAGTGCAAGGATTCTAACCAGAAAATCTTTGAGATTTAATCCTTTACCACCTTAGAGGAAGTTAAAAAAGTAAAATATCATGAACTTGAATCAATTAGCTAACACAAAAGTGCAAGCATTTAAATTTTCAGGTAGGAAGAAGGAGGATCCTAACTATCATGTTACTCAATTTGAAACTAGATGGATAGCCAGTGGATTTAATCAGATGTATGGAGATTAGGCTAAGTTGCAACAATTTGGAGCCACTCTATAGGGAAAAGCAATGGATTGGTTTTCCAACTATGGCATGGCAGCATTTAATTTGATATGATAACTTAAGGATTACATTTTTGGGTAGGTTTCAAAATGATAAAATCCTTGGAGATATATTTAGAAAGATCAAGAATATAAAGCAAAAGAGTATGCTGGTTGAAGATCATGCCCAAAAGTTTAGGAACTTGCTGAATAGGTTAAATGCTGCTAATGCACCATCAATGGGGATGCAAATAATTTATTTCATTAAGGGATTGAGGGGTAACATCAGGAACCCCATTGTTAATGTGGAGCTAGGTCAAAATGGTACATTAGATACTATGATCTAGGGGGTTGCTATGAGGGTTAAGAGAAGGTTGGGCATTTCACGATCAAGGGAGTCATAAGGATAATGATTCTTCAGGGCCAAATTTTGATATACAGATGCAAATTCCAAATAAAAAAAGTGATACTAATGATCAGGATAGTGATTATAGTTTAAACTCAAAGGATGAATCCACTGATTTGGATGACGAGTCTAGTAGACAGAAGCATAGCAAGAAGAAAAAGAGACCAGTTTCAGAGAAATCTAAGAAGAAGAAATCAAAAGGTAAGTAAAAAAGGAGGATACAGGAGACAAACTAGATAAGAAAATAAAACAAAATTTGAAGGATTTGGGTCTTTCTAATGTCAAGAGGAAAGAAAATATTGTGAGACATTAAACTAGGACTTATTGGTACAATCCTAATGTTAGGATGGCACTCAATGATGCAGCCTAGACCAAGATTTGCTCATTTAGTTGTAGCCAATATGGTTATTACTAACACAATGCTTCAAAGGCCCTTTAGGGGACCTAGAAGAATGTAGACAAGGCAGCCTTGGGAAGATGTTCATCCACAACAACAAACTACCCAAATGAGAGCATGCAATTATTGTGGAGGTCAAGGACACTTTGTCGGGGACCAAACTATGAGCTTTGGGCAAGGCATAGGATTGAGAGAGGAATACTAGTAGCAAGGATCCACAATGACAAAAGATTTGCAGGAGCTCCTCATCCATAGCATCTACTTGCCCCAGTTGCAGCAATCCTTATAGAATTATCTGACCAAGATGATCAAAGGCAATTTCATGGTGGTACATTTGCTGCTGGTTATGAACAAATTCACAAGAACAAATTCAAGAAAACAACGAGGAGGTGTTAGGTAATTTGGATACTGTAAGTATGTATGCTGAATGTGATTTTTCTAATTGTATTAAAGTTGAGGATTATTTGGACGAACCTATAGTATTAGCTATTACCAAAAGTCAAGAATGTCTGAAGCTTGATTGGCAGGAATGAGAAACGACAAGGAAAAAGGCAACAAAGCAAGTTGGAAAATTGCAAAAACTTATTGAAAAACTAGAATTTGATCAAATTGATGATGTAGGGGATTTAGGTATTCAGAAGCTTGAACTACAGGAGCATGTTCCTAAGTAGCATGATTAGTTCTCTAATTAATAGGACTAGTTTCCTAATAGTGCAATTTGTGGAAAGTTACAACAAAGAGGTTCAGAAGAGCTATTTTGAGCTCTAACAAAGTACTCTTTGTAGTTAACCCTAGAGCATATATTGGATTTAATACCATGATTTAAGGAAAAGTTGCTCGTGAAGATCAAGCAAAAGCAATAGGAAGTTCTTGAATGTATAGGAGTTCAGGATCAAGTAGTTCTTGACCGTCTGAATAGTTGTACCAATCGAAGTTGTGGATTATCAAGTGTCTACTATTCAAGTTGAGTATGCAAGAAGAAAGCATGATGATGTCATGTTGGATGGGGGTTAAGGAGTTAATATACTTCATGAATACATATATTTGGCAATCAACCAGGAGGAGCTGCTACCAACCCCATTTCAGGTCAGGATGGTAGATCAAAGGAGGTTACAACCCTTGGGTATCCTTAGGAATCAACAAATTAGAGTGGCTGGCTTGAAATTTAGGGTGAGTTTTGTTGTGTTAAGAATGTCAGAAATTCAAGGTGAGTTTTTTTGTGAATGTTAGAAATTGGGGATTCTTATACAATGCTCTTGGGTAGACCATGGTTTAAATTGGCCAAATTGACACAAGATTAGGGAAATGATTATGTATGTATCCCTAGAGGACTCAAGGAGATCAGATTCTCAGCAGTTAATAAGGTAATATTAAAGAGTTCTTGTAGACCTGTAGTAGCTCAAACTATTAACCTTGCAGATGAAGTGGAAGATGAATGACGAGGAGGAATTATTTCTTTAGAAAAAACCCTCTATGATTTCAGTCTTTAAAGTAGATGTTGACAGTATTATTCAGGAGTACTAGGATCATCCTATGAGTGCAAGAAATGAAGTTTTGGAACACCAAGCTATTCGAATTGCAATCCAAAATTAGTGTAGGACAGAATCCTAAAAGCTTTCCTAAAGTTTAGGAGTAGCCTGAATTTTAGGACAGGTTAGGGAATGAGCAACATAAAGTGGTTCCGGGCCCTTTGTTGATGCTTCTGACCTAGCTGTGGGAGCTATACTTATGCAGGATAAGATACCTAATTGGTATAGACCAATCTATTATGCAAGCAAGAGATTGAGTGCTCCTAAAAAGAATTATTCAGTTATAGAAAGAGAAGCACTTGGGATGGTTTTCTCTGTGCAGAAATTTAGGCATTATTTGTTGGGTAATCAAGTAATTTTTCATGTGATCATCATGCACTTTTGTTTTTAATTAACAAACCTTAGTTAACAAATAGGTTGGCTAGATGGATGTTGTTGTTGCAAGATTCCTTAAAATCCACATGTCTTCTTTTCTCGTCCGCATAGACCTTCATTGTCTCTTGAGCTTTATGAATGTTGTCCTTGCATTGCTTCATAAGGGCCTCCATCTTTTCCAACTCCTCATGTGCTTGTGGATTTACATATTCATGAAACAATGCGGAGGGTACTTGTACTTTGTAGCCATATAAAGCTTTAAAAGGAGACATTCCAATGCTCATATGGTAAGTATTGTTGTAACAAAACTCTGCAAGATGGAGCCATTGGTCCCATGCATTTTGTTTCTCATGGAAAAAGTGCCTCAAATAAACTTCTAGCCATTTGTTAACTCTTTCGATTTGTCTATCCGTTTGTAGGTGATATGAGGTACTAGGAGTCAAAAGAGTCCCCATTGAAGAGAACAAACTCCTTCAAAAGGTGCCCATAAACTTAGTGTCACGATCGAACACAATCTTCAGTGACAAACCATGAAGTACATTCTATGAATTGTTGAGCCACTTGCTTTGCTGTAAATTGGGCCTTAGTAGGGATGAAATGGGCTAATTTAGTCAACTGATCAACCACCACATAAATGCTATTCCACCCAGGCTTAGTTGTAGGCAATCCCACAATAAAATCCATAGAGATATCAGTCTGCTTGCCTTGAGGAATAGGGAGTGACTAAAGTAAGCCGTCGGGTAGAAGAGATGAGTCTTTATTTTGTTGACATGGAAGACATTGCATCACATAATCCTTGACATCCTGCTAAATGCCCTTCCAATAGAAGATCTTATGGATGTTGTCAAATGTTTTGAACAGCCCGTGATGACCCACTAAAGGTGAAGAATGCATCTCATGCAAAATACGGTCTTTGAAAGAGGATTGTGGTGTCAAGTAGACTCTACCATGATACCATAAAAGAACCATTGCGCCATTGAAATTGGGATACTCTTCTCCTTTTCCTTGCTGAAATTCCTTCATCATCTTTGATGCTTGGTCATCAAGCAAATATTCTTCTTGGATGTCATGAATCCAATCCTTATGTACAATTGAAATTGAAGATAAAGAACATGCCCACATACGTGATAAAGCATCCGCCACAACATTATCTTTTCTAGCCATGTAGGATATTTCAAAATCATAGCTTTGAATAGTAGCTAGCCACCTCCTTTGTTTAGGGGACAAATTTGGTTGGGAAAGGACGTATTTCAACACACAATGATGGCTTTTCACCTTGAAATGGCTGCCATATATATAGTGATGCCACTTTTTGATAGCATGCAAAATTGCCAACATCTCTTGTTCATAGACATGTAGTTGACGCTCCTTGTTGTCAAGCTTGCAACTTTCATAGGCTATAACTCTATGGTCTTGATACAAAATAGCCCCAACTCCTCTTCCACTAGCATCCGCACATATGATGAATTCCTTAGAGAAATAGGGCATATAAGAATAGGTGCTGAAACTAATAGAGATTTCAGCTCATTGAAGCTCTTGTTAGCTATGGAGTCCCAAAAGAAAGCTTCTTTCTTTAGCCTATCGGTCAAAGGAGCCACCACATGAGCATAATTTTTGATAAACCTGCTATAGAATGACAACAATCCAAGGAAACTCCTCAAGGAAGTAGAATTCGTAGGAGTAGGCCACTCTTTGATACATTTCACCTTGCTAGGATCCACACGAATGCCTTGCTCTCCTACAAAGTGACCCAAGTATTCCACTTCATCTTCCATGAAAGAACACTTTGATATTTTGACAAAGAGTATGTGTCTTCTTAATATGTCAAAGACCTCTCATACATGCATCAAATGCTCATCCTTGGATTTGCTATAAATGAGGATATCATCAAAGAATACAAGAACCGTTTTGAACAAGAAAGGCTATGATATCTTATTCATGAGTGCTTGAAAAGTAGCAAGCGCATTTGAAAGCCCAAATGGCATGACCAAGAAGTGGTATAACCCTCTTTTAGTCCTAAAGGTTGTTTTATACTCATCCCCTTTCTTTATTTGAATTTGATGATAGTCCGAATGAAGATCAATATTGGTGAAGATCTTTGCATCTTTGAGCTCATCCAAGAGGTCATCAATGCGAGGAATCGAGTATATATTCTTCACCATAGACTTATTAAGCTCCCTATAATTAGTGCACATGCAAAAATATTCATCTTTCTTCTTTAGCAATAGCACAGGCGAGGCAAACAGAGATTGACTTGGCTGAATTAAACCCATTTGCAGCAACTCTTTAACTTGTATTTCCACTTATTCCCTTTCAAACTTTGACAAGCGATAGGGAGATTTGTTGATGGGTTTTATGTTGGGTAGCAAGTCAATAGGGTGGTCTACCTCTCTCTTTGGAGGCAAAGATGATGGTTGCTGAAATAAATCTTTGTATTCCTCCAATAGCTCTTCCATTCTTAGATCCTTTTGCTTTGAAGAAGATGATGGCTTATTTGGTAACTACTCTTCATCCACTTTTGCAAGCAAAAGAGTAAATATGCATGACCGTGCATTGATTTCTTTATGCATTTTCTTCATAGAGATGAGTTCCATTTACTTTTGACCAATGCCCTTCAATATTATAGGCTGTCTATTCCATTGGAATTCCATCATCATGTTTTGCA
The DNA here is from genome assembly GCF_053477565.2 of Lygodium microphyllum. Taxonomy (NCBI): domain Eukaryota; kingdom Viridiplantae; phylum Streptophyta; class Polypodiopsida; order Schizaeales; family Lygodiaceae; genus Lygodium; species Lygodium microphyllum. The sequence goes on from NC_141140.1 coordinate 125,127,474, forward strand.
AGTCCAAATAAAAATTTCCAATGGTTTTCAACCAATCGCAGCTAATGACAATATCTATGGGACCCATTTCCAAAGTGATCAAGTCCACTTCTATAATATATGAAGGAGATAGAGTAACATGAGTGTGTAGGGATACTTCATTACTTGCAAGTCAAATAATCAAAAATTTATGAATTACACCATTTCTGCAAAGAAATACAAGAAATACACCATGTTTGCAAGGAAGCCATAGCCAAGGTAGCTAGGCATGAAATACTATTGCCATGGAAGGCTGAGAATCATATATGTAAGCTGCAACATGAATACTCACCTCATGTTAAGGTGGGACATGGTATACACCCCATATCTTGGTGGCTAAGAGCATGCACCCTCTTAGTTGGTGGGAGGAAGGAATCTCAAAGCATGTATTTCTTGAAATGGCAAAAAGATCAAACATGATTTACATTGGCACCCTCTTGCCTTTTATACTCCGGTCCAAACTAGGCTAATTTTCTAATCAAAGCAACATGAAAATTAATTTATTAAAATCCATCCCTGCCCAAAAGTTTTGTCCTCAAAACTTTGAAGAGTGAAAGGACAAATGAATGATAAGTGTGAAGAAATGAGAGGCCAATGCTGAATATCCTTATTGAAGTTGTCCATTGAAGAAGATAATCTGCCATTGAGAACAATCTCCAAAGTAAGCTCAAAATAGTGGAAATCTAGAATGTTGTCTTGAACAAGGTCGTGATAGTAAATGACCCATAAATTTGGACTAAAATGTCCAAATTCAATGTTTGAGGTGTAGATACGAAATACGTATCATAAACATGACTATGATTAACATGCTACTGCTGCCCAAAAGAATTAGGGTCTAAATTGGCATAATCATCATGATCATAACCATAAAAAGAATGCTGCTTATAAGAACTATGCCCATACATTCCATCTTGTACTACATATTCACGTCTAATCATGCCACCATAATCGAATCCATAACCATTCATTGGAGTAGCAATTGATCCTAACATATGATGTCCATAGACATTACTTCTACTTACATTAAAGTCTCCACATGCATGAGTTTGATGGTGCCCAACATTGCTACATAAGATATGAGCACTATGTTGTCCATAAGACCCAAGATATGCATGATTTTCTACGCAACCATCAAAATTTTCATGTCTGTCACCCCTGTGGTACATGCTATCCATAGTGACCTATTAGTACTCACAATATGAAAGAGGGTGAATAATATGAAGCAAGAGAAATGGGATAGGGCAATACTCACAATAGTAACTCACTGCTCATTACTCATTCCTTACCATTGTTTCCATATTTTTTTCTCATGGAAACATAGCAATGTCAAAATCCAAGGTTAGGAAGTGAGAATGAAGCATTATAATGGATTTAGGTGATTAGAACTGAAAGGTAATACTCAATTGAAACAGGGGAAGCTCCAGGTATTAAAGATAGGCTTCAAGATTAGTGAATTAGGATTGAAATACACTCTTCCTTCTCCATTTCATCATGATAGTAATGGCTCAACAAAAGGTATTCAATAGGAGACCAAGAATGATCAAGAAGTACCTTGAATGGTTGATGAAGAGGAGAAGGGCATCGGTGGATGCTTCAAACCTTTCGCATAGACTTGTGGAATGTGTCTTCAGCTTGCAAAGGTCCAAGAATCTTCAAATTTAGCTCTCCAATGATAATGTCTAGCTTCTTGATTAAGATTCTTGATGAAGAGTGCTCCCATGGACCATTAGACTCAAGAATTGATGGAGAAGGCTTCAATAGGGATGCCGCTGGAGTTGAGGATGTTGATAAGTCTTAAAAGTATGAAATAGTTTCCAAGAAGTCTTCACAATTTGTAGAATAGTCCAATAATTGCTCTTCTTCAACTGGCAATGATTGCCCCTTCCATAATTCCTTTAAGAATCCACTCTAAAAATGCAAACAAGAGGATGGCATTGATTTTGTCTAAAGGAGAAGCACCATCACGAATTAGTCTTGTAGCTAGCGATTGAAATCGCTTCCTGACTTCGATGGCAAGGGCTTCTTGATGTAGGTGTCTCAGAGAACTATGGTGCAAGCAATGGTAATATGTCTATTGAAACAACACTTAAACAATGCCAGGTTTCTACAACGAGAACAGTTGAGAACCTCTTACAAACAATTGATGCTCAACATAGTAAAAACAAGGTGCTATACTCATCCTTGAAAAGAGGAACATGGACAAGCTTTGAATGCATTTGTTAAAGACATAAAAGCAGAAATTGGGACCTTAAAGACTGCAATAGACTTACTGCAATCAGAACACAAGGAACTACTTTCTGAGATTGGTATGTGTCAAGACAATCATTCTAGGGATCAAGCTGAACTAAAACATTTGAAAGGAGAACTTGAAGAAACTTTGGATGGTCTTGAAACTAGTCGTCGCAAACTAGCTGCACTCAGGAATCAGAGTGAGGGCACATTGCCTACGTCTAGCTCAATATATTGCTCAACTTGACAAAGCCAGATTCTGAGAGAAGAGGTTGAATGTTATCAAGTTCCGCAAAAGCTGCACAATCAATGTACTGTCCTTGTATGACTCCTCCCCTAAATCAGCATACTGTCCTTGATGCAAAAGCTGCATAATTAGCTTTCTATCCTTGTATGACTTCTCCCCTAAAGTATCCAGCTCCGAGATTGCATCATCAAATGCCTATTTTTCCATTGTGCAGGCACGATCAGGAAAGTTTAGGATTTCATAGTAGAAGACCAAGAAATGCAAGGCAAGTCCCAAGAGGATGGGATGAGTGAGGGCAAGGTCTGCAATGGCGATGTCCTAAGCAGCCTTCTATGTTGGCGCAGTCCATGCTGCTGCTATCCGTGTGTTGAAGAGAGCAAGAAGAAGGCTAATAGAGTCAAATCACCATTCTACTTGAAGCTCATGAGATAGAGAACAAGGCTGTGAAGTCCATTGGAAAGATAGAGATCACGGGCAAGAGATTTGATCAACCTTTGGCCATGGATTCTTAAGGCCAGCTTGAAAGGAAAGGGAAGAAACCCCTATTCTTGAAAAAGTAACTCAAGTTTAAACCAAACTAAGCCATGTAACCCTCATTTTGTCCATCTCTCTTCATTTTAAGACCAAAATTGAGCTAGGGCCTGCTAAAATTGACTGGAGCCGACCATTATCCACTAGTTCATGCCAAGAACCTGCATCTTAGTCACGTTTTGAACTGTGTAGACCCCTGTGACTAAATTTTTGGCTCCCAGTCACCCTGTAACCATGCTGTGACTAAGATTCTCCATGAAAATGACCCTTCCCATGGATCAAAGTCCATGCTCTAATACCAATGTAATATACTAGTTCTCACAACAAGTCAAATAGCTAGAAATATACGAATTACACCATACTTGCAAAGAAATACAAGAAATACACCATGTTTGCAATGAAGCTATAGCCAAGGTAGCTAGGCATGAAATATTATTGCCATGGAAGGCTGAGAATCATAGATGTAAGCTGCAACATGAATATTCACCTCATGTCAAGGTGGGACATGGTATGCACCCCATATCTTGGTGGCTAAGAGCATAGACCCTCTTAGTTGGTGGGAGGAAGGAACCTCAAAGCATGTATTGCTTGAAATGACAAAAAGAGCAAAGATGATTTACATTGGCACCCTCTTGCCTTTTATACTCCAATCCAAACTAGGCTAATTTCCTAATTAAAGTAACATGAAAATTGCTTTATTACAATTGAGTTCCATTTGCTTTTGACCAATGTCCTTCAATATTATAGCATGTCCATTCCATTGGAATTCCATGAGCATGCTTTACAAGTCCAAGGAAAAATTTCCAATGGTTTTCAACCAATCGTAGCCAATGACAATATCTATGGAACCCATTTCCAAAGTGATCAAGTCCACTTCCATAATACATGAAGGAGATAGAGTAATAGGAGTGTGTAGGCATACTTCATTACTTGATTCATAAGCTCCATTAGCTACCTAAATCTTCAATGGCACTTGCATTTTTTGAGGAAGAAATCTCAGCCCATGCAAAGATTTGGTATTAATGAAGCTATGGGTACTTCCCGTATCAATCAAAAGGTGATGTGTTTTACCATTGATCAGCCTCTCAAGTCTAAGGGTGTTTTCTCCTTCATAACTGGTCCATGAATCACGAGAGATTGCACATAAAGAACCACACATATCAAAAGGAAAACTATCTACAATATCATAGAATTCATCATCATTTCCTTCATCCTCATCATGCATTTCTTCACCCATAGGGTTTGCTTCCACATGAAATACATTTCCCTCTTCATTTCATCCTCATTTGACTCATCGATGATGACAAACTTAAGCTTGCCATTTTTGGATTTGCATTTCAGCCTATGGTCTTGTGTCCACTTTTCTCCACACTTGAAACATAACCCTTTGGCCCTCATGTCTTTTATTTGTTCATTTAAAATGACTTTGCTGTAAATGTTGTTTTGAAATTCCTTTTGTGCATTTTCAACCCTTGCAAAGCTTTGTTTTGCTTCAATCATTGGTCTATAATCGTTTTCTCCACTTGGTTTTGATCCATAGACCATTGGATATGTAGGCAACTTGCTGTAATTACTGTTGTAGGTACTAGTTCCCTTGTCTTTTTGCCTATAAACATCCCTTTGCTGGTTGAAATTTGCTCCAACCCTTGAAGGCTAATTAGGCAATGAATACCCTACACTTTTTGGCTGAACCCCCATTGATTCTCTTCTATATTTTTGCCCATACCTTTTAGTATATATAAAATAGCTTCATGAATTGTCTTGGGTTGCATTGCACCTACTTCCGAAGAGAGGGCTGAATCTAAACCAAAGATGTATTTTTTAAACTTGGCCAAATCATCAATCCCTTCAATATACATAGAAAGATTAAGGAATATATTAGAGTAATCACGAACGAACATGTCCCTTTGTTGAAGACCATACCATCTTCTTTGCAATCTTTCTTTCTCCATTGGAGAGACAAACACTTCCAACATTGCCTTCTTAAAATCCTCCCAAGAAGCAAAATTGTGGCCAACTCTTTGCATATATCTCCACCATGTATGTGCGTAACCTTCAAGATGGAGTGCCACAAAATAGATCTTGGCTTCATCATGGCGAGGGAAAAGTGTAAAGTACATCTCTAATTTGTTTGCCTATTCTTCCCACTCCATTGGAGATGAATTATCCCCCTTGAAGTTGGAAATGGTAATCTTTTCTTTGTACTCCCTTTCATTATAGGTTGGCTAGAAATTATTGGAGTGCTACCCAAGAGATGATTGTTACCAAGAATCTCTATTCATTGGATCTCTTCCTAAAGAGTTTGGTCTAGAAATATTACAACCGTGATTTGGTTGTCCCAATCCAAAAGAATGATGCTGTCCAATTGTGGGCTAACCATGAAATGACTTGTCTTTGTTGGTGATATCATGAAATGATCTTCTTTCATCAAATCTTCCACTCTTATCATGAAAATCCAATTCCTTTTGCTTGATAATTGATTGAGAGGGAAAAATTTTATAGAAGGGGTCACATCCATGAAACTCTTCATTCTCTTCTTCTCTTAAGTCCTCCTCTTCTTCATAAGCAACCTCACGTCTTGAATTGAATTGAGGACGGGTATGATGGCTTTGATGACATTGGTGGTTGATAATGATCACTCTTCAATGTTGATGGCTCTCCTTTCTCAAATGTTGACATTATAGGCTAATGAATCACCTTTCCTTTCATATTGGAGGGTTAGGCTGAAGCATTTTCAATATGTGAAGTGGGTACATTTGGTGGGAAAGACGTGGTTTGAGTCTTCAAGTCCTTGATAACTGCTACTACATCTTCAAATCCACTCTTTATAAAATTGACTAGCTGCTGTCGAAATCCTTCATCCACTTTGTTGGATGTGTTCTCAATCTTTTCCAAGGATTTGGATAGTTGCTCATAATGATCATACATCCCAATGTTCAGTATCCACATCTCTCTTGAAAGCATAGAGTCTTCAAAAGGTTCGTGAGACAAAGGATTTCCACCATTACCCATTCATGCACTATGAGCATTACCAATGCTTACAACATCATATTGTTAGTCATGATTGAGGGCTTCATTAGTGTTGTTTTGATCATTGATATATTCTCCGATTTTTATGTGTGAAATAAACTGAAACAATACATCCTTGTCAGCCTGTCTAGGTGCAGTCCCACTAGACTCCCTGTCAGAAAAATTGCTATAACTTTTGCTCTCGCAATCTAATTACTAAAGTTATTGATTCAAACGAAAGCTAGACATCCTCTCTTCAAAACAAGCTATCAAGCTCCCAAATCAAATTATGACAGAAATTCCTATAAAAGAAACTGTGAACCTATCTTGTGAATTCCTGCAACCTGTAAACACCCTGTGGAAACCCTGTTTCACCCTGAAATAGGTCCTGTAGTACTTGTAGACCCCCGAAATAACTAATACATTAGTGATGGGCTATAGGGCACCTGTAGGTATCCAGGAAACACCTGCAATTGATAGGTACCTGTTGGAAATACCTGTATATCTATTCAAGAATGTCACAAACTACCCTATTTGGTACCACTAGTCTTCCATTCTTTATCCACTCTTTCCCAAGTGGTGTTCTGTGTCCATCACCTGTGGTGAGAGATAAAACGGCAGGACGGGCATCTAAATGGGCTTTGAAACTCCAGAATGTGTGAAAAGTTTATTTCAGGCCAGGTTGTGCATCCCTATGGAGTCTTAAATAGCAAGGGAGGGTCACTCTCTATTGTCTTGCTATCCCGTTCGACTTCGACCTTTTTCCTCGGTGGTCAGAATATACATGGCAAGGCTAGTTTTCTAACAATCAATGTGTGATATGCATGGCTAAATCAAAATTTTTCCATTTCATGATATGCAAGAACGGAAATGGAATAGGGCTGGAATTGAAATGGGGATAGGTAAGAAATACTTACAGCAGTGACTCACTGCTTTACAATTTTATTCCACTTACCACTTGATTCTACTCTCAGCCAAATTGCATTCAATCCATCAAGCAATCAAGGTAAGGATTAGGCATATAGTTTCCAACAAATGGAGAAGATTATTATCAATTGGCTTTTGATTTTTATTGAGATGGATGAAAAGATTTCAGCACAACATCATTCAGCCCTATGTTGGGTCTAAATGCAATCAAATGGTAATTCTTAAATGGGACTACTCTTAATTCTCCTTTTCAACAATTGGATGGCTTAAGCAATTGGATATTAAAGGGATTAAGAGTGAAATTTAGAAATACCTCTTTCATTGTTGGAGTAGATGATTATGGAAGCTCCAACTACCGTTTGATACTTGAAATTCTTGATCTCCCGCTTGATGTAGCCAAGAATATTCTCAAATTGCAATCCCCATTATGAGTATGTCGCTCATAAACTCCAATTTTCCTTCAAGAAAACTCCAATATCCAAAAGCTTTGATAGAAGTGATCCTTGTAGCCCAAATTGGCTGGAAATTTGAAAGGGAATCAATGATAAGCATCAAAAGGGGTAGAAGACTTCAATCCGTGATGGAAAACTTTTCCATTGAAGCACATAAGCTTGCATATGCTGCCTATACACTTGCAATGCCAAGAAGAAGCCCTATTCTTGCAATATTGATGCAAGACCATGAATTCTTGATATAATCTTGTGCATAGAAGCTTTAGGACACATCAAGAACCAAAAACCCCACGATTTCATCCTTCAAAGTCTAAAAATTCTGAAAGTTCAAGTGGCTGCCCTATTTTGACTCATTTCAAGAGTAGAAGTGCTCTAGTCTTGCAAGAAATCTTCAATGTCACTTCAATGAGTACTGAAAAAGCTCAAGGATGATTGATAGAACAAAAGGCCTTTGATACTTTGAAGAAATTTTAGAAAAAACTCATTGCTATCATAAATCTGCCATAGCCAAGGTTTGGAAAGCTCAAGAATGATCAAGAAGGTGAGAGATATCACTGATCACTTACTGAGATCGAGTAATCTTGGTAGAAGCTTGGAGTAATCCATTGCAAGAGGCCATGTAGCTGAAATTTTCGTGGAGGAGGAGGGGTTGAAATCAGCGCAATTTGCGCAAACTACTCCTCTTGTCCTGGAGGATGAAACTTACTTAGGCTAAGCAATAGACTACTCTACATGAAGCTTGTGGCATAAAGAATAAGCCCTGGTGTCTCATTAGTGAGCAATGATCATTAGAGAAAGATTGAAGCAATGGAACCCATGGATTCTTGGAGAAAAGCTTGAGAAGAGAAGAGAAGAGAGAAAGTCTGCCTCTCAAAAGTAACTCTTTTTTTACCTCATTTAGTCACTGTAGGTCATCCTTTTATCCAAGAAGACTCAAAATGACCTTCAAATGGACCACAACCTACTAAAATGACCTTGAACCCACCATTTTTCCTTCCAGACTCCTTCAAATTCCACCAACTTGGTCCCGACTTGCTAAAGAACACTTCCACTAGTCACAGTTTAAGCTCTGTAAGCCCCGTGACCAAATTTTGGCCTCCCAATCACCCTGTAACCAAGTTGTGACTAGACCCACCATGAAAATGACTTGCCACATGGATCAAAATCCATGCTTTGACACCAATGTAATGTACTAGTTCTCACAGCAAGTCAAATAAGTGGAAATTTAGGAATTACACCATAGTTGCAAAGAAATACAAGAAATACACCATGTTTGCAAGGAAGCCATAGCCAAGGTAGCTAGGCATGAAATAGTATTGTCATGGAAGGCTGAGAATCGTAGATGTAAGCTACAACATGAATACTCACCTCATGTCAAGGTGGGACATGGTGTGCACCCCATATCTTGGTGGCTAAGAGCGTGTAAGCTACAACATGAATACTCACCTCATGTCAAGGTAGGAGATGGTGTGCACCCCATATCTTGGTGGCTAAGAGCATGCACCCTCTTAGTTGGTGGGAGGAAGGAACCTCAAAGCATGTATTGCTTGAAATGGCAAAAAGATCTCTCACAAGTTACATCTCCACCTTTTATACTTAACCCTAGACTACTCTAGACTAAGGTGACTTATGATTTATTACATTAGTTGGCAACAGTTTTGTAGTCTGGGTGGGTTGTGATGACTCACGACCCCCCTCCCTAGGCTTGGTCCTTGGTAGCTCTGTTGGTGGCATGGCAAGCTTGGGAGGAGCCTCACTCCCCTTGTTGAAGGCTGTCACGATTCGAATGTTGCCAATGGCAAGGTGAATACATTGCAGATCATAGTCTACGTTGCACTATGCTTGCTTCTTAAAAGTGCATCCCAATAACGATTCTTGACCTGTATCTTTTGTATTTGGAAATACATAGAAGATAAGTGATAGGCTCTCAAGCTCAATAGAGATTGTGATCTTGCACTTCCCTAGGAGTGCATATGACTTGCCCTCGAATGGACTAAGTTTAGTGTGAGTGGGTTGTAGCTGTGGAGTTGATTAATGAGGGTCCAATGAGCGTGAGTTAAGACATTGCAGTCAACTCCTTCATCAATCAAGACATCAAAGCGTGCATGCGCCAAGCGGTGGCCATGATGCATATGCATGCTGGTGCTACTACCGCTTCATCCTTGTCCTCTAGTTCGGTGATGGTGGCTATGCGTACATTGACAGGGGTTTCTAGCATAGGGGGCTCATGTAGTGGGTGTGTGGGAGGGTAGTATTTCTTTATGCAATTACCATTAAAGAAGCCTATGCCCTCACCTTCAAGGGTTTCAAAGTCCCAACCCTAGGAATTTCATTTTTTGCTTGTGGCCCTTTACCGAGTAGAGCAAAACAAGGTCTTCTTGCTCAAAGTTGCATTGTTTGACATGTTTGTCGAGCCACAACTTTCTTCGTGCTTTCTCACAAATTAGGGCGTGGGTGGCTTGGAGCCGAGTCTCAGTGAGTTGCTCCAATTCCATGAGGCAATTGGTCCAAGCTTCCTTCCCTTCCCACCTCTCATGTACTGCTATCCTCAGGTTAGAGACAAAGAATTCTAATTGCAAAATTGCCTCAGTCCCATATGTCATCCTAAAGGGCATTTGTCCCATAGCCATTTTATAGGCCGTCCGATAAGCCCATAATGCTGCCATAAGCTTGTTGTCCCAGTGACTTTGTGAGGTAGAAACTACCTTCGTAAGGATGTTGACTAAGATCTTGTTCGTGGATTCTACTTGGCCATTAGCTTGAGGGTAGTAGGGTGAGGATTTCTTGTTGATGACTAAGAAGATTGAGAGCATGTGGGCAATCACCTCGTTGATGAAGTGTGTGTCTTAGTTGCTTACTAGTTCAATAGGGCAACCAAATCATGAGATGACTTGCTCCCACACAAGAACTTCGTTGTAGTCCTCGTGTTGTTCTTCCTCGTGGCTCATGCCTCGACCCATTTCGTAAGATAGTCAGTTGCTATGATGATGTATCTAGCCAGTGAGTATTGTGCCGCGGGATTGATGCGAGTCCAATGAAGTCGACTCCCCATTTCTCAAAGGATTGCCCTACAATGATGGGGATCAACTCCATCTTATCCTTTCGAGCAAGAACTTTAGTCCTTTGCCACTAATCGCAATTCTTTATGAATTGAGCAGCATCATGGAATAGGGTGGGCCACCACAGATATAGTTGGATCCTGCATAATTGTTAGTCTCGCATCTCCATATTCATATGCTATTTTGGGATTTTCCCTTGTCCTTATACTATAGCTCTCCCTGTCTCACTGCTAGGTTGAATTGTATCTTGGCTTTCATCCATGTTGCCTTAGTGGTGAAAGCCAAGAAAAGGGAGCCTAGGAGCTCAAATCATTTTGCAATCAGTATTGAGCTACAAATGGTTTTAGAAGGGGATGCTTAGGAATTCGGCACAATAGTCTATGTGAAGAACTTATAATTGCAAATGCAACAATTATAGCTTCGGCCTAATCAACAAGTGCATATGATCAGGCTACCTTTATGCTTGTTGAAAGCCATATGGCCGTGTTGATACTACAGAAACACATGTACAACAAGAGTTGAGAAGAGTTGAGCCAGTCACCATCTCACCAAGGCATCAGGAGTTTTATTAATCGCTCAAAAATGGTCAAAGCCCCATGTTGACACTGTAGAAATACATCAATAGCTCAGAAATGGTCAGCGCCATATGGGGGAAGAAAGATCATTTGAAGCTTCCATTAAAAAAAAGAACTAATGTTTCTCTTTGCATGAAACAGAGATGTGCACATCAATCAATGGCATCTGAAATTTTCAAACTGGATCTGACAGCAGCTGAGAAACTCCAAGGTTGTGGGAAAGGCATGGTAATGCTAGAGTAACAAAAGGCTTGGTAATGCTGGAGTAATTGAAAAGGATGCAATTTGCAGAAGGGACATGTATGACTCTACAAGGGTTGCTGTTGAAAACCATAAAATACCTTCATCTGGAGTTACTGACTAGAGGCAAGCTATTGCAAGGGTTTTGACTTCTCAAAAAAAATCACTTAGAGTTATTGACCAAAGGCAACAAGCTACTATAGGGGTTTTGGCTTCTCAAAAACAGTTGGGAAATAAGTATAGAACTGCACAATCAAATTATGGATGCTTGCCATGAATCTTGTCAATAGAGATAAGTCAACAAGCCATAATAGATCATGAATTATTTGCATCAAAAGTTCTCTTATAGCTAGTTCCAACTAGTGGTCTCTTAATAAGTGTCAAGAAAGTTTCTCCTCTAGTTCTTTGATGTGTGAGAACACATTGAAGTGGCATTACTAACCCTACTAAGAAGAGCATGATTGATGTAGAGACAAGCATAGATTGATGTAGACCATGATTGATACATTGATGTAGAGAACCGGAGTCAACAACCTATTTGGTAAAGATATGGAGGGTTTACACTAGACCCATAGACTTGGGTCCAAACTGAAAACATATCATTCCCAAATTGACTTAAGAGATAATACTGATATTGTAACAACCTTTCATAGACATATGAGTAGACTGATTGGAGATAGCAATAAGCTTGTGGGGTGGCACTAACACCCTTGCTCCTCAATCGTTTTGGAGTACTTGCATACAAAACTATAATCATAGTGCTTTCACTCAATTGCCAAAACAATGGTTGAATGCAAAAGCAATGATTGGCTACAAAAACCACAGTTGGCTACAAAAACCACAGTTGGCTACAAAGGCCACAGTTTGCTAAGGAGGCTATTTCGTTCTAGATCTTTGATTGCAGCTAGTTAGGGAAAAAGTCAGATTATTTTATTCCAGATCTTTGATTGCACCTAGTCATGGCAAAAGCTGCAATATACGAAGAAGACTATTTCATTCCAACACATCCACAAGTGAAATTATTACAATTTTTTCATCCTAATAAACTAGGCAATGGCCTTTTGTGATGTCCTTATTTGCCATTTCCATGATCTAATTTTAGCACCACATATAAATCTAATAACCACAGGGACATGATTTCAATTGTTTTTCAGTTAAATACATCTCCTCCGTTCATAATGGGTAGCACTTATCCCAATTTTAAGAAACTTCATCCATGGAAAACTTGACTTGATAAGGCATTGCTTATTAAGGCAGCTCAATAGTAGCAAGGCTTGGAAACATTCATCATTCAAGTTTCACTAGGACCAATTACTGATGGTGCATACAGGTAGAGAATGTGGACCATGATGTTTGGACCTAAACTAGTGTATCCACATCCTTGGGATTAGACTCTCATCAAAGAAGCCTATGTCTACTTCAACTCCCTTGATGCCATTGGTGCTATAGCAGTGATACCAAGTGTGGCGACAGTAGTAGCAATAGTTACTATTGGTTAGAATTTCTCCCTTGATGCCATTGGTGCTTCAACAATGGTACCAGTTGTCGCAATAGTAGTAGCAATGGTTACTACTAGTTAGAATTGCAAGCAACAATGGTAGGAAAAATTCATCAAGAATTGTGGTTTATGATGCAAAAAACATCTTAGCAAGAGTATTGCTCACATGGTTTTGATCCTTATCTGTATCACAAGGCAATATTGACTCTAAAGTTTCCTATAGGAGGCAAGTGGCATCTAGTAACAATATTATGAGCATCATAAGAGCATTGGAATTCAGCAAGTTAGTTGCTCACATGATTGACATGATGGATGTGTTGGCATATGCACTTATGGAGTTTGATGCAACCATGATGGCATCTAAAGTGATAGATGCCATCTAGATAGAGCACTTGTCAAACATTTGAAATCTCATATGGATCAGTTGGTACATCCATGTGTCTTGGAAGCTCTCATCAATCTTTATGGTAATGTTGTTTTGCAAGAGGGTTTAGTGCATATACATGAAAAGTATATGTTGGTTGTATCAATTGCCATGGCTAATGCATAGTTCAACAAGACTTATTGCAATCATTGCTAAATATGTATAGCAATGAGTATAGCCAATCACTCTCCCATGGACAACAATACCTATATAGACAGCAATATGACTATGAGCAACATTCACGTACTTTCAGTCATATGCTTCTCATGAGTACCATGGACAACATTCATGTACTTCTCAATCGTATGCTTATTATGAGTACCATGGACAACAGTATGATTATTCTATTGTTGATCTATATAGTGATGATATGGGCAACATTGGGTCTACAACCCATAAAGCTCGACAATTAACTAGTGATCGGATTAGAGAGTTGCATGCTCAAGGGTTATGCTATAGATGTGCTGAACCAATGCATTTTAATCACAAAGAATGTGCAAAGCAAAGAATGCAAGGATATCTGTGGTACTTGAATATTCAGATGAAGAGGATAAAGACTATCATGCTGAAGACAATTTTGATGATGATCAAGAGGAAGATAAAGGGTTTATGGTTGCAGCCTATGAAGTTTCTAATGAGGAAGAGCATGACCATGGGTTTCTATTTGATTCAATTGCTTATGCTTTTTTGGATTCATTCGTGCATGCATATTATTTCATGAGTGATGATATCTCTGATTTGGTCGTCATGATGCATGGACTGGATATTACTTTTCCTTTTGACCCAAGTAGCTCAGGGTTGGACTTAACTCTCTGCATGGACCAACATCACTTTGGGAATGATGTTATTGCCTTCATGAATTTTGAGACAACTATCATGCTAACTAGTCGGCTTTGTCTCACTGTAGAACAACTCTTAGTTTTGGACTAGATTTCATGTGGAATTAATGACAGAGATTTGTGAGTCATATGACTTGAAAGTACTTAAAGAGAGCTTTGTATGGAGCTATAGTATGTCTAATTCAGATCAGCCATAGTCCAAAGTTATTATAGATTTAGTACATCAAGGTCTGTAGTGGACAACACAGAGTCTCCATCTAGGAGGAGCTCTTAATGGCAACATTTTGGTCCAAGATTTCATTTTCATATTTCCCAATGGTTGTCAATGCTTTGTACTTGATTCTTAGTCCTCTAGTTGTACTTATTTCATGAATCCTTGAATATTAGGCTAATCTATTTTAGTCCATGCAGAGTTCCCTGTCCCTTTCCACCACTTGGCAATTTGTAATAAGTCCTATTTTGCTTTTGAGGACAAAAACATTAGAGTGGGGATGGAATGTAAAGAACTAAATTAGGGGCATATAAAAGGGCAAAGGACACATGTACAGGTATTCGGTTTTTACACAATTATACAACTTTGTCATTCTTCTCTCTCTAGCTCCTCATGTCCTTTCATGGCTTCCAATCATCTCTCTTCTTCTTTCGAGTTTTTCTCTCTCCATTTCTAGTCTTTTTCTCTCCTCTTCACTCTCTTTTTCTCACCTCTACACTTCTTTTCTCTCTTTTGCAATCTTCTCTCTCCTATTTCTCTCTCTCCAGTTCACTTCTTGACATTGGATACATCCTTCGAAAGGGAAAGTGATACAAAATGTTTTCAAAGAAAGTATTTGTGATTGTTTCTATGTATATGCATTTCAAGGAACCTTATTTAATTAGTTAACTAAGGTAGATATTTTTATATAACCATATAGTTAAGTAGCATGTTGTGCTTAGATAATTAAATTTGATTTGCATGCATGAGTGGAGAATGGGTCAATGTTACCTTGAATGGGTTTATTCTACAGCTAAGTAGATTTGATTACTTGGGTAAAGTTTCAATCACAAATAATAGATTAGTGATTAGATTAGGTCATTAAAACCTTTAATCAACTAATTTTTGAGAAAAGTGATGGTAGAGTTCTGGTTCTTGAGGCCGTGGAAGTGGTTGCTACCTTCCATGAACCAAGTGCAAGTTGATTTGTGTTTCCTATTAGCATCTTTGGCCCAAAAGCTACTACATCTAAAACTAGAATTGCCTAAGATGACAAATGGCATTTGCATATCTGATTTATACAATTAAGATATTGCAATTAGTTTTAGAGACTAAGTGGTTACTTTGAGCTACATAAGAGAGAGTTTGGGGGAGACCTAACAACTCTTTTGAGCTTTGAATGGATCTATTGTCCAATTGGAATAGGTGCATTGCACATTTTGGCTCTACCTAGATGAATTTATAGTAGTCTTCTTCAATGACATCCTAGCATATTCAAAGTCTCTTTAAGATCGTGAAGGAAAGATAAAGATAGTGCTATAGGCTCTTTGGCAAAATCAATTCAATGTTGAAAAAGTAAATACATATTTTGCATGAACATAATTGATTATCTAGGGGATATAGTTTTAGTTGAAGGAATGGTGGTTATCCTACCAAGGTTATGGTAAATTGGCCATTACAAGACCAATCAAGGTAGTTAGAAAATTCTGAGGATATACAAGATGGTTTCATATTTTCATAAAAGATTATTCCCTTATAGCAACATGTATAGTTAATCTTCTCAAGAAACATGCATAAATAATATGCCTAGTTGATGTTAGCAAAGATTTGATAAATTGAAAGGATATATCATGTCTAAATATTAGGCATTGTAAGTAGATATGAGAAGGACAAAGGGTTGAGCATATATATATAGTGTTTTAAAATCAATGGAGTGCTCATTCTTATAGATGCAAACTTTGAGTCTCTTCTTCTCTATCTTCTCTTTCACTAAGATTGCAACATGCATAGCTTGAGAGTGAGGGAGAGACTAAGAGAGTATATAAGAGAGGGAATGGTAAGAGAAAAGCTCTTCCTTCTCTTCTTTCACTTCATGGGAATGGAGTGGATGAAGCATCCTAGCTTAGAGCTAGAGTATGAGGTAGTTATTTTGAGTCCTAAGTGGATATTTACCTAGTCAAAACTAGACATGAATTAGAGAAGATGGGTAGAAACCTTATAGGAGTTTGATTATGATGTCAAATAGAGGTAGGAAAGGATAATGTAGTAGCCAATGCCTTAAGTAGAAATGCCAATTAAAAGACACTTTTAGGTATAAAGGGTCTCAAATTGATATCTATATCTTATAATCCTTCTAATCCTTTCTACACACATTAAATATTAAGAAAAAACATGCAAAAAATAAGTGGTATCCATGTACATACACATATGCAAGACATTTTCATGCATAAGTGTATTCATGTACATACACATATGCATGACATATTCATACATGACAATGGTGTGTGCACGCACGCACACATGCACACACACACGCGTGCGCGCACGCACACGCGCATGCACACGCACACGCACACGCACACACACGCGCGCGCGCGCACACACACACACACACACACACACACACACATATTATGCCATATTTTAAAGATGGACTATGAATCTAAAGCTATATGTTCATTCCACTTCTTTCTTACTTCTAAATATCCTAATTAGAATTAATATGACTAGTTATTGGAATGTATATGGCTACCTCTTAACAAAAATTCATATAGATACGCCCTTGTGATCACATCACCTATAATGCTAAAGTCATTATATCCTCCCATTCCATGTTTGCATCATATGATTTCTCTGACTAAATTTGCATTTTGTCATTATTCCAAACCTTCATGACTACAATTATCATATTGTCTCTTCTTTCATTTAATTGCATCTACTCTACACGGTTTGGCATTCTCAAACCTCAATAGTTTGAAAGAAAGAGAAATTTCCAATTTACATAAGACCTAGAAGAATCTTCTTGTTACATTTTTTAGAAGTATTAGGATTGGATTGCATCAACTTCAATCTCTTCACTTGCATGCACTAAACATGCCTCTACATACTTGAGAATGAAAACTAAAAGACATCGGGAAATATGTTAGGCCCCAATAGTTACACATTTTGTATATAATCTATAACAAGTAGGTTACAAAGAAGTAAAGACATGCTTTTGATTAGGCTTGTTGTGGTGCTAAACTCAAGTATACATTATTGAGCAAGGTTTCACGTTTTTCTAGAGCTCACACGAATTCTCCTCGTGTTTTTTTCTACTTATAAGAACGCATGGTTTTTCTTTGAACAATCAGCAATGTTTTCCTTCCTACAATGTGTACTTTGTTCAGACCACAAAAAGTGTTGTGGTTGACTTACTAAGACATTATGCTAGTATCTCGAATATCTTACTTTTTTAAAAGGAGAACATTGAAATTCATAAGATATATTTCCTTTCATCCTTTGTTTGAATGGAGATAGAGCATGTAAACATTCATGCTTTGCCAATTGTTGCTATAATTACATTCGAGGGTAGAGAATAAAGTAATAGATCCATATCTCAAAATGTTCTTTTTCTTTCTCTACTTTAATTAATAGTCAATGTTTATGACTTCTCTCAATTGAAACCTTCTAGATGACCATCTCCTCTCCTTGACAAGATTGTGAACTTATTAGATTTAAATGTAGCATTAAAATTTTATCTAGTTTAAAGGCAAGAAAAACCATATTTTCAAAATTTTAATGAGTAGATGATACATCCTACTTGATACATTAGAGATCTAGACTTTATTTTCATGATGTAGAACTACATTCTCAATTATTCCATATGTTAGAGATACATCCCACTTTTTAATGTTATTGAATACATTCACACTTGGCCATACAAATGAAGCTCATAAAATAGATAGAAGAATTGAAAAAGATACTCCAATTTTAACCCAACAATGTCCCCATTGTAATATCCATAAGATAAACTTATTCATACATTCATTTGTTCTATAAAAATATTTTAATGCTAGCTAGCTAGTAACCTTTCCTTACATATTATATATTTGTTTGTTCTTAGCTATTTGATAAAACAAATGTCTATGCCTCACTTTATTTAGATTCATGCTATCACATGAGCAATCTATAACATTTTAAATTAACACAAGAGCTAAAGTTATATAGGAGATTATAGATACATAATCTTCTCCTACAAGGATGATTAAAGCACAAGAGAGTGAAGTATAGATTTCTCCAAAGCCAAAAGAGTAATTGATCAACACAAAACAAACATATAAGATTGTTAAAGTCGCTAAACTTACAAGTAAGCCATCAGTTACGGATGTTCTAGGCACTTGAACATGTGAAATGTGCCTCGTCTTTGGACACCTTGTGAGAACAAGTCTCGAACAAGTTCTAGATGTTTAATTGGAGGAAAAGTAATTCAATGTTCACCAATGTGAATTCTTTGTAATTATGCAACTATACTAACTTAAAGAATTATCTAATGGATTCCTTAAAGAAAAAGATGGTATGTTTAATGGAACATTTTGGTACTCTATGTTCAAATAAAATACCTCATACAAGAAAGTGTCTTTTGCTTTGAAATTTGAGGAAAATGAGGCATGCACATAAGATTGCCCAAAGGAGATTAAGCTATTTGTAAAGTTTCTTGTTACAAGTCACACCTTTTACTATATTGTACATACATAATATATTCTTTTGCATTATTGTTATATAGTTAACTTTGAAATTATTGATGTAAATGATGGTTTAAAAGTTACTAAAATGACCTTCATTCTAAAACACAATATGAATTATTTTAGTTCACCAATGAGATAGCCAATGAGCCATAAAGTGGAATATTCTTTTACATTAGGAAGTTGTTCCTTTGTAGTATGCTTTTTGAGACTAGGAATATGTCCCATGTAACATATTTTAAAGGTCCAATTGTCCTTCCTATTGGTTAGTTCTTCTTTTAGCCTCTCCATTGGTCATTTTGAGAAAGGCACAACACATGGATAACATGCCTCCAAATGAGCCAAAATCATTAAGGTTAGCTTTCCTTAAGATTTAAATGTGTATAGGGCATTGTATAATTAAATATCAAGGATAGTTAATCCATTCAGTCCAACCTTTTATGCTCTATTGGGCACACGTGCACACACACACAGACACCCCAAAGAAATCTCTCTCTCTCTCTCTCTCTCTCTCTCTCTCTCTCTCTCTCTCTCTCTCTCTCTCTCTCTCTCTCTCTCTCTCTCTCTCTCTCTCTCTCTCTCTCTCTCTCTCTCTCTCTCTCTCTCTCTCTCTCTCTCTCTCTCTTTGTGGTCATCATAATAGGGAAACACTAGGACATAAAAGGCATCATGTAATGTTACAAGACATGTATTAATATTTATTTATTTATACATTCGGAGGCTTCAAGGTTTTGGCAATGGTTGGCCCTGTGTGATTGATATGAATGGTTTCTAGGTGATGGTGTCACTAAAATTTTTGCAAGGACCAATGATGATTGTGGTAAGTTTGGCAGATGTAGCTTTGAAATTACCTACATAATAGCATTGCACATGTAGCAATGCCTTTGGGATCCATCTACCTTGGGAATTGTTGCAAGGATGATGCTTCTGTTCTCAGTCAAATGGTGAGAGATGGATTTTCTTGGCCAATAAATCTATGTCATAACTTTTATGTATTGGTGTTCAACCTTTGGGATCCACTTCTAATAGTTCTTAGTTAGTTTAGCTCATATACTTATTGGCATGTGGTGGCCTACTTGCACTTGGAGTAGCTAATTGACCAGATTTATTCTCCTCCTTAGAGATCATACAGATTGAGGTTGAGCCCATTTGTGGCAACACATGCTTCGAAGAAACAAGTGTGCCCTTATTGAAGACCATGATGATTTTTATGTTGGGAAGCTCTAGGTGTATGCGCTACATATAATAATCGACTAGAAACCTATCATGTCATTTAAATGGTTTTCCTAACAATGTCTCTTTCCCAACTCCTTCTATATTGTGCAATACATAAAAAAATAGTGTGTAAGTTTTCAATCTCGATAGTTAACATTTTCCAGCAAGGTGTAAGGAGTGCCCCCATACAAATTGACCTTGGTAGTAGTTGGGATGAGCTAAGGTCACTCGATATTGTCCAATAATCATATATCATGATATTGCAATCTCGTCCCTCATCAATTAGGGGATTAGTTATGTGTTCATTCTTTGTTATGAGCTTGATCCTAAGATAGCCTATTGGTACCTAGTTATCATCTTCGAGGGAAAGTTCAATAATGTTCATAGCACTTACAACAATTGATGGCAACATCATTTGTGGTTCATGTAATTGGTGCGCGGGTGGATAACACTTTTTGATGTGGCTACCATTAAAAAAGGTTGATGCCTTCTCTCTCAAGAATGTCAAGTTTCACATCGCTGGTGCTACTAATTTATTGTACTTTGAGAGGGTCAAGACCTCTAAATTTCATCTTCAATTTATGGCATTTAATGGAGTAGAGCAACACTAGGTTACGCTTTTCAACGTCTCTTTGGTTGACGTGCTTGTCAAACTAGGCTTTTTGTTTGGATTTTTTTGCAAATCAAGGGATGCATCACCAATAGTCTTGTTTTGGATAGTTAGTCAAATTCCAAGCAATTGATCTAAGCTTCTAGACTATCCCATCATTCTTGCACAACCACCCTCAAGCTCAAATAAAGAATTCCACTAGCATTATGGTGTAGGTATTGTAATTTAATTTGAATGGGACTTGACCAATGGTCATTTTGTAGGCTACTTATAGGCCCACAATGCTACCATAATTGTCTTGCCCCATTTGCTTTAATGAAAAAAACTATTTATGTTACCACTTTAATCAAGATTTTTTTTGGTTGCTTCTTCTTAGCTATTTGTTTGAGGGTAGTACGGCAATGATTTTCCGTGAATGACCATGAACATGGAAAACAAATGAGCAATCACTTCATTGACAAAGTGCATACCCTAGTCACTCACTATCTCAAGAGGATAGCCAAATCTAGAGATTACATGCTCCCACAAAAATTTTGTTGTTGTCCTAGCATCATTCTTACAATGGCCCTTGCTAGAGGAATCAATGGCCACAACAATGATATACTTAATACGTGAATAATGGGTCATAGGGCTTATAAGCCCCACAAAATTGATTCTCCACTTTTCACTAGCATAAGTTCCATTTTATCATTCCACAACAACACTTTTGTGTGATAGCATTGATCATAATGTTTAACAAATTTTATAACATCCTAGAAGAGGGTGGGCCACCATAACTAAGAATGCAAGTTTTTGCAAGTTGTCTGTTAAAGTGCCCTTCTAGAACTCCCATGTGTGTTTCTATCAAGACTTCACACATCTCATCCTCACAAACATATCATCTCACCAAGATGTCTTGGCCGAGCAAGTATAATTGCCCAACAATCAACATATAAGGTTGCAAATAAGGTGATGAAGCTGAGCCTTCTCTATTGCACAATCAAGTATTCCTTTTTTTTAAACACTTCTACAATGTCATCAGCCCACACAAGGTAAGATACTTTATAAAGATATTCTTCCCTAGAGATTTTTAATGAGTGCAAATGAAGGAGATCATTCGCAATGCCAGTTTCTACTACTTCATTGTTAGGTACTCATGATAAGTGATTTGTCATATAGTGTTGTTTTGCTTTTCTCACGATGTTTGAGAGGTTCAATTCAAGAATATTAATAACCATTGGGATATGTGTCTAGTTGTAGAAGGCTTGCTTACTAAGTAAAGTAGAGCTTAATGTCATCAACAAAACAAGTGAATGACATTGCTAGTGAATAGTGGTGAAACTTCTTCATTGAAAGTACCATCACCAAACCCTCTCGCTTTGTGGTGGAGTAGTTCATGTTTGTGTCAATGAAATGTCAATTAGCAAAGGCCGCTAGATATTCTAAATTTTGTTCTCCAAGCTGGCATAGGAAAACTTTGAGGCATTAATGTGAACGTGGAAGGTTGCACTCCAAACTGGGGGTTATAAAATTGGAATTAATGCTAGATCCTTTTTCAGTGCTGCCTTATAGGCACATTGCCATTTTTTGGTCCACTTGAAAATAATCAATAACTTGTATAGTGGTTAAGCGATCAGCACATAATTCAACACAAATCATTGATAGTATCATATGTGGCCAAGGAAGCATTGAACTCTGTTGTATTTAATTGGTGATGGTAGATCAACAATAACCTTGAATTTCAAGACGTCTATAGTGATGCCATTTTTGGAAATCATGTTCCTTGAAATATAATCATGCTTCACCTAGAACTAGCACTTCAAGGAATTTAGGGAGAAATTGATGGCATGCAACATTCATAGACTACTTAAAGCTTTTCTAAATGCTCTCTGTAGTTGGTGTGCATGTAGAGATTGTCTACAAACACTTGCGATAATTTACAAAACATGTCCTTGAAGATGGTACACATGAATTGCTAGAAGGTAACAGGTGTATTAGTGAGACTGAAGGGCATTACCACATGCATGAACACTTCCTGCTCAATGGTGAATGTCGTCTCGTGCATGTCATTTAGATGAACTTGCACTTGGTTGTAGCTTGAGAATCCACCAAGGAAGTTGTAAGCTTCCTTTCCTACAACCCTTTCCAATATGTGGTTAGTGTAAGGCAATGGTAATTATCCCTTTTTGTCATTGCATTGGATTTTTTGTAGTTAATGCATACTCTAATCTTAATGCTTTTCTTTAGCACAATGGTAATAGGTAAAACCCAATCCATATGCTCAATTTCATTAATGAATTATGCATTCAAAAGTTTGTAAATCTCTTCTTTGACAACATGCATGTGTTTCAAATCCATTGCTAAGCTCTTCCACGGACTAGGAAAATATGTATTTGAACTCTTTTAAGAGATTCACTAGATTAATCTCCTCTTCAATTAGGTCATCAACTATAAACACAAGTTGAGGCCTTTTTCCTTGACTATCTAAGTTGATTTCTTTTACCTTGGTAGATCCCTCTATCAGTTCACTACATTTTCCTTGACACTTTGCACATAGTAACACCATGATTTGATCTCCTTTTTTAAATTTGGTGAAGTGTTTGGGAAGATCCTAGGGTTTTTTCTATTGTTTAGCATCTAAAACCTTGTATGTTTTGTTTATTTTCTCCTTCAATCTTTTGTGCCACAAGTGGATTGGAATGTCCCCCTTGATACATTGGGTCTTAGATGGCAATGGAGATTTTGGATCACTATCAAATCTAACCACTAACTTGGAGTTACACTTGCTTGCCTCATTGGACAAGGGCATCTCACCTAATGATCTCACAACTTGGATTTCACTCCAACTTCATATAATGCAATTGGTTCCACTTGGCTTAGCCTTGCTCATTTGTAGTCCAACACCTCAAGATACTCAAGCCAAGTTCATCCATAGTCCATTTTGACCATTATATTAATGAGTAATGCAAGTGCTTTTAATAGTCAATGATGATGTGCTATATTGTATATATTGTATGCCCATCGATGCCATAGTTGATTGTCTCAAGCTATTAACCAATGCTTCTCCCTTGAATTCCCAATTAGTGTAAGCCTTTTTTGTGTCCACTTTATCAGAAGGTTCATATTTTGAAGTCATCTTTTGGCCTAGAGTGTTGCTCTCATCCAGAAGGGACCAATTGTACAAAAAGATTTAGGTCATGTACCTTATTCCATGTCTATTTTTGAGTGTCTAAGAGTTTCTTGAGAGGTTTCAAGTTTGTGTTAACATCATCTCATAGTTCTCTCTTTAGAAACTCTAAGATTCTCATCAACTCTAGTTTGTTGATAGCCACTTGATAGGTCAAGTGAGGTATTATGTTTACACTTCTCACTAGCGTATAGATCAGGACTGAGGATAAGGTAGTGTTTAAGGTGTCCCCACCCTCTCTTGCTTTCTTGCTTTGCTCACTCAATTGATTGCTTGTTTATAGTCATCCTCATCATCCAAGAAGAGCAAGTCAATGGTTGCAAGGGTGTGCATCCAGTCTCGCTTGTCCTCTAGGTAATTTGGTGGCATAGCTCAGATGGCATATAGGTCAACTAGTGAGTTATTCCATGTGTTCATCTCAATTGTAACTATCTCCATGTGATTGCCAAAGAATATGAGGCCATTGTCCTAGTATTTGATTGCATGTGCATTTCTCATCCATGATCTTCCCAGCAATATATCATAATCAACTCCCTTCATGACTATAAATCATTAAGAATTGGATACCCATGCTCTTAATTGGCCAGTCCTTTAGTCATTTAAAGGCTCTAACTATTATTCTATTGGCCAATGTAACATTAAAGTGAGTTGTTTCCACACTTGGACTATCCCACACTTGCAAAATCAAATAGCCCAAGATACTAACTCTTGCCCTAGTGTCAACAATTCCCTTTTTTGTTGTGTTGTATGCATATATTTCTATTTCTTTTCAAAAGGCATTGACTTGTAGAGCCCCTAACAAGGGGTTTAGGGTTAGGCTTGGTATATGCATTTTAGCATCGTATCCTTGCATAATTCCTACTTCTAGTTGTAATGGTCCTTCTATCCATTCCTTCAACACTTTCCAAAGCCTATAGGGATTTGTTTGAGTAACTATCTAAGTGGTAAAGAGATTGGTGTCGAGGTTAGAGAGGTAGGAAAACTAGCATTCAATCCTCCATGCTTATGTCTTCTAATGCTTCTATCTCCATTGCTCAGTGCCCAAATGGTGCTAAGCTCAAATGTATCATTGATGCACTTGGATTCTCAAATGTTATGTGCTTGATATATTGGGCCTTGTTGCATTGATACATTGAGCCTTGTTGCATTGTTTCTTGGCTCTTGGTCAAGTTCTTTAGGCATTCAATTTCCCTCTAATCCAATGTATGTGGGGGATGAAGACAAGCTCTTGAGAGGTCACATAGTTCATTTTCAAAATATGGATTTTACATCTTATTTTCAATTTTTCTTTCGGGTCAGGGTATTCTCTAGCTGTTGCACTCCCCTTTTCCTTCATGTTTGGAGCAAATGTTTGTGCCTTCACATCAAGGACTTATTTTCCCTTAGTTAATGTTGTGGGGTTCTCTGTTTTCGAGTTGAGTTTCGCTTTAATTCTCTTCTTTCTATTCTCTTTCTTATCGATGATGCACCTAGGTTACTGGGTCCTAACACTAAGATGTTAGCTTGCTTCACTTGGGCCCTAGTCATTGTGTTCAAAGGTATTAGGGTGGCATCATTGTTTGGTGCTTCCATACTGAAAGGTCCTAGTGGTAGCACTGAAGGCACAATTGTTGAGCTAATGGAGAGTTTTTGTCTAGGAGATGCTGCACTCAAGACATCTTAAATTTGCCTTGTTTAGCTTGTTCTTTCTTAGGACATCTCAATGAAATATAACTTGGTTGGCCACAAGTCCAACAAGTGAGATGTTTCTATGCTTCCCCCATCCTTGGACCTCTTCCTCTACCCAAATCCATCATGGAAACTAGTCTAAAATTCATGAGGATAGGATATCCTTCCTCATTTTAATAGACATAAGGGTTCATGTGTTCTTCTAGTGGCTTTTCCATTTCAAGTGCACTGCTAGGCAGATGAGTGACGATGGATCCATGCGGTATGGGGTTCTTGTTGGATTGATATTTGCCCTAGGTATTGTGGGTCCATGCTATTTGATGTGATCAAGGAAGATTTATACTCCTTTAACTATTGTGGGATTGATGATCTAAGAATGGTAATTACCTTTTTAAGGTATGGAGACAATCCTTTTGTAGAGACAATGTGACCCGTGATGGATCCTTAGACAAGTAAAATGTGGTACTTGAATAGCTCGAGCCATAGACTGTGCATGTTTCAAACACTTTCTCAAATAATAATCGTATTTAATCCAAGTGTTCATCCACACTACTTTGCTCATTACCTAAAGTGACTAGCAACCGCTCAAGACTTCAGTTGGGGTGAGATCTCCTTTGAGGACTCTTTCCTTATCAACATTTGTGACAATCTAGTTTTTCAAGCAACTGCCTATATATGTTGGACTTGGTTCAACTCAGCCTCCCTTCTTTGCCTATCAATCCTTCATGCTTGTGTGAACCAAGAAACTTGCTATAAATGATCTTTAGCTAGTCTCCATTCCTCTTCTAAGCCTACTAGTATCTCATATTTTATCCTTCATGCATGTACTATCCTTTTCTATCGGTCGTATTGTTACACTAGTAGTTGCTAAATTTCTATTGGAAATTTGCTAGGATCAAAACCTAGGTTATCAACATTTAAGCTTGAGGGGCACATGGTCTCTAACTCTTCTTGTTTTCACTAGGGTCTTGATAAGGTTAATCAATTCATATAGGGAGATGGCGGCTCTCGAGGGAGATACTTCTCACTCTAGAAGTTGTTGATTGACATGTTGCATGCTAAGTGGTAAAAGATCATTGCCTACTAATTCACCATCCTTGGCTAGTAAGTCTTGTTAAGCTCTGTGGTCCTTGTTGTGTGTATCCTTTAGGATGGTTTTGATAATAAGGTTTGCCTCCTGAGCACGTTTTCTTGGTTTAAGCTATGGTCATTGACTTTGTTTGATAGACAATATGAATTCTCTTTCTCTCTCAATTTACTTGGATTTTCCTTCCTTGCTTAGGGCTCACTTCATTGTTTTCTTAGGGTTGATTCATTCATTCTCCTATTGTTCGTTTTCTAATTTTATCTACTTATGTGTTTTGTGTTCCTTTTAGAGGCAACCAATCTTTTTACCAATTAATGCAAGTGCATTGTGCATAATCGAGATTTTTGTTTTTCCACAATTAGTGTGATCCATGCAATGCAAGTACTTTCTTTCATGGTGATGGTGCTCAAGCATGCTATTTACTTTCCCATCCAAATGTGATGTATGCAAATAAGTATTAACCCACAATTAATGCAACACATTTCACAATTTGTTGATTCACTTTTGATGATTGAACCACTCATGAATGATTTTTGTAGGTTACCTCAAATGTGGTCAAGTCTGCAACTAGATTAGTCACTATTGGCAACCTCACATGTGGCCTTGACAATTTCTAGTAGTTAACACCTCAACTCACGTTGTTCTTCACATGCATAATTCTCAAGTTGTCACTTGAGTTCACTTCACACGACATGTGTTAAACTTCTAGCAATCAGGCACCATATCAACTTCAAATTGGAAAGCCATGGATACCTCGATGCCCCCAATCTACATCCACAAAGAGCTTTAATCAGCAAAAGTGTAAATATGAGCTCCTTAGTACAATTGATGATCAATAGAGTGATATGATTGGCTCTAGCTAGGGTTGTGCTTAGGGTAAGTGGACTCTTAACTTGATTGAGTTGATGGTGGTTCTAAGTCAAGGCACAATTCTTGACCACAGTCTAGGAGAGTATTCCCAATTCTTGGGTTTGGTGATGAGTCATGGGTGTATGGCCTTTGATACATCATACACACCTGCGGTGGTTTATCCAAACTAGGGTTTTCTTCCTTCAAGCTAGCATGATTCAATCTGCAATGGACTTATCCACACTACCCAACAAGTTGCACACTAAAGATATTCTTCATAGAATTGCTTTGAGGGCATTACTTTGAGTATGGTTGTCTCTTTTTGAGTTTAAATGTTTGCAGACCCAAGTATCTTTTTGTTGGTGATCTAGAGGGAGTCAAGGCATGAAGAGAAGGCCTTCAACATACTTTGTAATGAACTACCTTGATGGGCATGAAGCAAGGCTTGCTTGTGCTACACCTTGTTTGGTGGTTGGGAGCTTTGTACCAAAATTGTGGCAAGCATCATGCATCCAATGTGAGAAAAAGAACGTTAGGTATTCATTCAGATAACACTTCAATGATTCCTAACCAAGGGTACAAGAGATCTCTCTCTTTTTCGGTCATTCAAGCATTGAATACCCCTAGATTAGTTTGCAATTCTTGCCTGCAATTAGTGTGACTCACGAAAGTCGAGGATCTTGAAATGTATTGATGATGGTCATTCATGACGATGAGGTTAATGTGTCTATACTACATGTGGCCAATAGAGTGCTTTCTTGGACTTAACAAGGTCAAGTGGGGTAGACACAAATGGATAAGGGATGGGTGTGTCCTATGTCCTAGTGATCATGGGAAGCTCAATTGTCCTTGGGTTTGTCAGTGTGCAACAAGAATAGTACCTATGAGGGTAGGTCACAAGGCCATATAACCAATGCAATATCCTTGAAATTTCATAGAATATAGCACAAGAATGCTAGTTGAGCGAGCTTTTGGCATGCTAAAGGCAATACTTCACATATTGTTGAAGAGATGTGACATGGATCTACATCACATACTAAACCTTATGACTACTTACATTGTGTTACATAACGTTTGTATATGCCATGGTGACTCTTTTGACATGGAATCAGTATATGAGGCTAAGGCAAGCTTGCAACTTTGAAGCTCAATGAAATAAGACAAATGAACATTAGCAAGCTCACTAGTTGAGGTACATGCAATTCATCCCATCCAATGAGAAGAGGCAATTGGATTAGCATAAAGAGGCGATAAAGGTGGCGGTGAAGCCGTGCAAATGACTTTGGTTCATAAACTAATCAGCACAACAATTTGCAAGATCAATGTATAGAGAACATGTAAGAAAGAAAATACATCAAGTATTTGGTGGCAACATTTTGACAATGGAGGCATCATCATCTTCCACCTAAAAGAAAATGTGTTGGCTCATGTATTTTTTCACTATGGTCTTTGTCACTTGATTTATCTCTCTTTCTTATCAATGTTATGATTAGATTTTATTACATATCTTGCTTTTCAAGTCTTCACAAATAGCACATTTTTATCAAATGGAAAATATTGTTTCTTGAATCTTCCATTGCTACTATATAAACTCAAGGGCTGCAAGAGTGTGTGCGAGAAGCAAGCTTTTAGAGTGAGCTTTTGAGCGAGCTTTTTTTGGCAACCTCAAGTTTTATTCCACATAGTCCACTTGGTTTTGTTTTTCTTTTGGGCATATATCAAGCACCAATGTTGCTCCTCCATTGCTGCCACCGCCGCCGCCACCACCACCACCACATCTTACTCTCCCCCTCTTCATTAGAGCCACAACCAATTCTCCTCTCTCTCTCCTCATATGTTGGGGACCAACCAACGACATCTCATTCCCCTTCAATAACATTACTACCACTAGCACTGCCACTACACCACCACATCTTACTCTCCTCCTCCTCATCACAACCACAATTCATTCTCCTCTCTCTCTCTCTCTCTCTCTCTCTCTCTCTCTCTCTCTCTCTAACAACACATTAGTAGTTCTCTCTCCTTCATTGCTTTACATCACTACATTAAGCTTGTGTGATTATTTTTTATAATATTATCACAATGTTAGTGGTTGAATTACACATACACAAGCGATATCACACTCCGTATACATTCACATCTCCCCTCTCTCAATTATTTATATATATGTTATAATTACATCATGATGTATTAGTACTTCTATTGTGCACACATAAGCAAAACCAGATACACTTACATGTTCCTCTCTCTCTCTCTCTCTCTCTCTCTCTCTCTCTCTCTCTCTCTCTCTCTCTCTCTCTCTCACAATGAATTAGTAGTCCTCTCTCAACTTATTTACATCACTAGATTAATCTTATGTGCTTATCTTTGATAATATTATCACAATGTTAATAGTTCAATTACGCATGCATATGAGATATCATACTACATTTACATTCACATTCCCCCTCTCTTCTTTGCATATATTTTATAATTACATCTTGATGTGTTAGTACTTTAGTTATGCACACACGAGCAAACTATAGACACATCCACTTGTACTTGCACATTGCTCTCTCTCTCTTCCTCGTTTGATTAGGCTTACATATAGATTGAAGTTATGCATTTAGTTGCAATAGACCCTTGCAAACAATTGCTTCACAATCTCCGTAAAATATAGCTATGTATTGCTTCATTACTTGTAATTGTTATTCCTTTCAAGAATTCTTCATTTTAAACTCCAAACTTCAACAATCAAATATTTTAATATATTGATATATTTCATATTATACTACATGAACTTACTATAAAACCTACAAAAACAATTTTCTAAATCCACAAATGCATTTGCAAGTTAGTGAACTACTATATGCAAAGCAAATGAACATATTTTTTGAAAACATTAAATATCAATCTAGCTCCAGTGCAGAAGGGTGAAATGGGTGTTCTCTAACAAACTCTTAGACTCCCTTGTGAAAACTTACTAGCTCACTCAAACATGGAAGCATGTATTTCAAGAGGATGGTATTCAATGGATTTTCCTCAGTCAAATAGGGAAGCATCTATTTGAAGAGGATGGTATCCATGGGATTTGTTGAAATGTAAATGGATATGTAAAGGAGAGGTGGGTTACATTGCATCTTCTTTATGCTATCATCCACAAATAGTATCATTGTAGGACTAAAGTGTGGCCAATCAATATCATCAAAAGATCTTAGAATTTGTGGTTTCACCCTAACTCCTTACTGAAGAATGAGTTACAAGAACAACTGCACTACAGGTATCACTTTCCTACAATCAGCCATATTCTCTTTTGAAGAAGACATAAAAGTGTGACATATTCTAAAGAATACATGTGGAATTACTCACCAAGAATATGGATCCTTATGTCTCTTGCACCTTTTTTCTTCCAGTATTTTTTGTATAATGTATTCTCGTTGGAGGAAAATTCACCTTTACGTAGTCGAGGAAGATAGAACATCTCTGTTACACCTCCTTGTTCCACTGTTACTCAATCTGGTGATCCTTATATGTGAGGTACTCCTTCTTCAAGTGCACCTAATCCCTGTATTTCCTTGGCAAAGTTTGCAACATCCCCTTCTCCAATTGCCTATACATGAACCTACCATTCATAGTTTTATTACATATGGAGAACACATTAACAAGATACCATTGTAAATATACTTCTATAGAAGGATACGGAGTTATGCTTGTACAGAAGTCTCCATGCTACTAACTTGCATGACTTCTGAGACTCAATATCATCATTTGGATTGAAATTCTATTTATCTCCTATGTGAACCAGAAGAACAAAACTTTATCCACTTGAATATTGTAGTAGTTTCCTCATTGAGAAAGAGAGAGACAGAGACATAGAGACATAGAGAGAGATTATGTGACTTTATCATCATCTCTCTAAGGGGACGTGAATTTTTTATTGCCGAATAGGGGTTGCTAGCAACTCTTTCTGAGAGAGAGAGAGAGAGAGAGAGAGAGAGAGAGAGAAAGAGTTTTGAATCACAACTCCCCTACATCATCTCTCTAAGGGAACATGAATTTTTTTGTCGCCAGATAGGGGTTGCCAGCAACCCCTTCTCGGTGAAAATTTTTTAGAAGTTGCCTCCATCTCTCTAAGGGGACTTATGAATTTTTTTTTGGCTAGGAAGGTTGTTGATACCTCCATGTTTAGTATTTAAAAAATTTAAGAGTGGACCTGTGAAAAAAAAATTTACCGAGAAGGGGTTGCCGACAACCCCCTGCTCGGCGAAAAAAAATTCACAAGTCCCCTCAAAGAAATGATGGAGAAGACTTGTGAAAAAAAAAATCATCTCAAAAAGGGGTTGCAAGCAATCCTCTTCTTGACAAGGACAAGTTGCTAGCAACCCCCTTCTCGACAAAAAAAAAGTCAAAGCAAGTCACATAATCTCTCTCTCTCTCTCTCTCTCTCTCTCTCTCTCTCTCTCTCTCTCTCTCTCTCTCTCTCTCTCTCTCTCTCTCTCTCTCTCTCTCTCTCTCTCTCATCTTTGTCTCTCTCTCCCCTCTCTTTATATTTGTCTCTCTCTCCCCTCTCTCTCTCTCCCCTCATTCATCTTTGTCTCTCTCTCCCCTCTCTTTATATTTCTATTGTAATTTTTCCACGCAATAAAAGTTATAGTCGACTAGTTCGAAAGTTAATTAGTCAGTTAATAAGTTAGTAAGATTACTAACTAAAGACTAACTAAGATAAAAACTAACTAACGTTATAGCTAATAATTTTTATTTAATTAAAAATATATTTAAAAATCAAGAGTCGTAAATCCAATATTTTTCTCAAATTGAAAAGGACCGTAGCCACCCTTCACGAAAGTTACAACGTGAACGAGACTTATGAGCCATATTAATCACTAGTATTAATGTGTATAGTTTGGATGGTCCAAAAATATTAGATTTTTGGGTTTTAAAAAACTAGTATATTTTATATATTATCCTAAAAAGATAGAACTGAAACTCATTTAAAAGAAAAGACAAGTGAAATTTTAGTTAGTTTTGGAGATTTTATAAAAAGAAAAATAAAGAAAAGTGACTGGTGAAATTGTGCGTGCTGTAATCGCATCTACAGGAGTAGACAGCACTTCGAACAGAGAAAAGAAGAAGGAGTGAATTGAGATTTTTCTAACCAAGTGTTCCGGGGTTTGATAACTAGGGTTTCCCGAGTTCACCTCGCAATGGAACGTTCGCGACCGAACCCACTAGGATTGACCTGAAATCTAGGTTCCTAGTTGTCAAGATCTCCTAACAGCATTCTAGCGTCGAATTTTGGACATCCTACTTTACGCAAAGATACCCAATCCGAAGCATATCCATACCGCACTTGGTTCAAAGAGAATGGGAAACGAGAGGGATGCGCTGATCAACCTCTTTGCCTGTAGGGCATAGTCCCATTCCGGTCCCCTAAAACGGCATGAATCAGGTTCTAACTTAACAATACCTAAAGTCATTGTCGATAAAGCCTTGTGAGAAGCCTCCCAATTCTCTGGGACCACCCAGCTGTAGAACGAACCCGTCGGGGATTCCGCCCACCTGCTTCCCTTGATAGCTTTAGTTTTCTAATTAGGTCCTACCACATTTATGTGTGACATTTAAAATCGGCTTCATTAATTAAGCCTTTTAGGGAACAAGGTTCGTTCGCATAATTTACAGCACATACATGAAAACATAGCAAGCAGACCTTTTGACAACTAGTAACTCAGATTTCAGGTCGATCCTAGTGGGTTTGGCCGCGAATGTTCCATTGTGAGACGGACTTGGGAAACCCTAGGCGTCAAACCCCGGAACATTCGATGAGAGTGCCGGGCGGCGACGCTTAGATTCGTTTCTCAATGGACCGCTAAAACATGCTTGGACAGTCAATAGGCAGGCATGTTACATCTATTTAGTAATTAACTAAAAAATTATTAGTACTTTAGTTATTACTTGAGCAATAAATTAATTTTTTTGCATTGTATATTTGGAAAAATAAAGACCTTATCAAAGTTTTTTTTAATTATACTATTGAAATTATAATCAAAATGTGACTTCTTAGTCTAATTGTACTTGGGCTAAAAACTTTTAAATAGAGGAATTTAATCTAAGTTGGAGAGAGAGAGAGAGAGAGAGAGAGAGAGAGAGAGAGAGAGAGAGAGAGAGAGAGAGAGAGAGAGAGAGAGATTATGTGGCATTGGGGTTGCTAGCAACCTTTTCTTGGGGAGAGAGAGAGAGAGAGAGAGAGCTTTGAATCACAACTCCCCTACATCATCTCTCTAAGGGGACATGAAATTTTTTATCGCCAAATAGGGGTTGCCAGCAACTCCTTCTCGGTGAAAAAAAATTTAGAAGTTGCCTGCATCTCTCTAAGGGGACTTATGAAAATTTTTTTGGTTAGGAAGGTTGTTGATAGCTCCATGTTTAGTGATAAAAAAATTTAGAGAGGACTTGTGAAAAAAAAAAATCGCCAAGAAGGGGCAACCCCCTCTTTAGAGGAAAAAAAAAATTTCAAAAAGGGGTTGCAAGCAATCCTCTTCTTGACAAGTTGCTAGCAACCCCCTTTTCGACTTAAAAAAAGTCAAAGCAAATCACACACACACACACACATGCACTCTCTCTCTCTCTCTCTCTCTCTCTCTCTCTCTCTCTCTCTCTCTCTCTCTCTATTTAGTAATTAACTAAAAAATGATTAGTACTATAGTTATTGCCTAAGCAATAAATTAAGTAGTACATGTGCGTATGCACGTCTCTCTCTCTATGTGTATGTGTATGGCCCTTATCTTCATTTCTCATTATGTGTACCTTTTGCAACTCTCTCTCTCTCTAGAGTCATTAGGACTATATATATATATAGTATGAGAGAGAAAAGGAGAAGAATGTTTTAAAATAATATTTGATGAGAGAGAAGAGATAAAAAATAACTACTAGCTAGGAAGATCAAATTGTGTGTATTTATGAATATGTTTTAATGTGAGACATAGTAAATTTAGACTTTTTGAATGAACTATATCGAAAATTTTGGACCTTATGAACAAAAAAAAGTTCTCTCTTTTAGGAAACTTTTTTGTCCTAACATACATAGAAAACTAATAATTAACATAACTTACAATGGCTATTGTCTTTTGCATTGTGTATTTGGAAAAATAAAGACCTTATCAAAGATTTAAAAAAGTTTTATACTATTGAAATTATAATCAAAATATGACTTCTTAGTCTAATTGTACTTGGGCTAAAAACTTTTAAATAGAGAAATTTGATCTAAGTTGGAGAGAGAGTGTGTATGTATGTATGTATATTTTGATAAAGGTCCAAAAAAGTATTAATGTAAGAGAATCCCAAAGGTAGTATTATATTATTATAGGAGAGAGTTACTATAGTTGTTTTAAGCCACACAAGAGAGAGAGAGAGAGAGAGAGAGAGAGAGAGAGAGAGAGAGAGAGTGTGTGTGTGTGTGTGTGTGTGTGTGTGTGTGTTGAAGATCCAAAGTTATTAATGTATAGGAAAGGCCCAAATGTAGTATTGTAAGAGAAAGTTAAAAAGAATTTTTTGGAGCCATACACATATACACACACAAATAGAGAAAGAGTGTGTGTGTGTGAGTGAGTGAGAGAGAGAGTGTGTGTGTGTGTGTGTTTTTTGATAAAGATCCAAAGCTATTAATATAGGAGAAGTTCAAAGGTAGTATTGTGTTGTTATAGGAGAGAGTTACTAATATTTTTTAAAGCCACATGGGAGAGAGAGAGAGAGATTGTGTGTGTGTTTTGATAAAAAATCAAAGCTATTAATATGTAAGAAAAGTCCAAAGATAATATTGTGGTATTGAGAGAGAGAGAGAGAGATAGAGAGTGAGTGAGTGAGTGAGTGAGTGAGTGAGTGAGTGTGTGTGTGTGTGTGTGTGTGTAAAGATCCAAGGCTATTAATGTAGGAGAGGTCTAAGGTAGTATTACAGGAGAGAGTGTTTCTAGCACTCTCTCCTATAATACTACAATACTACTTTTGCTCTCCTACATTAATTTGAAAAAGTTACCTCTCTATCCAAACTACTTTTCATATTTCTTTCTCTTCTCTCTTATTACTGATTTTTAAAAAGATACATCTTCCTTGTTTCTCATCAATAATTACTTTTATCTCCTCTCTCCCTCTCTCTCTCATCCAAAATCTATTTTTAGCTCTCTCTCCTCCCTCCCTTCTCCATTGAGTCCTAAGACCCTTCCATTAAAATTCATTGCATTCAAAGTATCTAAAATATATTTTTTATTTTAAAGAATTACTTAGTTAAGGTGGATTAGAGTTTATATGAGCAATAATCTTTAAAGCTGTGTCTTTAGTTCTCTAATATACACTCGATAAACCTACCTTGATTGTTCTCTCTATGTGTATGTGTGTGTGCATGCATGCATGCATGCGTGTATGTGTGTGTGTGTCTCATTAAAAACTTGTTTCTATCTCTCTCATTAATATATATACATATGTATATGTGCACGTATTTATGTGTGTATATTAGAAGTCTTAACATATGCACACACACATATGATTAGTTCAAAGAAGTATAACTATATTTTATAGCCTATAAATATTAATATTTCAACAACATGGTGTCAACTTAGCAAAGACGTGCACAATGAGAGACCAAGATGATGCTCTCTCTCTCTCTCTCTCTCTCTCTCTCTCTCTCTCTCTCTCTCTCTCTCTCTCTCTCTCTCTCTCATTAAGCATATTGTCTAAGCATCGAATTTATACTTGTTTTCACCAATCAATATCCCTTTTTGCCACCATAATAAATAATCTAAAAATATACAAGCTTTAATAATGAGTATTTATTTTTTAACCAATGTTTAATAAGGTTGCTAGAGCCATGTATAAACAAAAATGTTTAGTGAGTATTTGGAATGGATGCAAATGAAGATATGTTTATATATCAACCCATGCTTACCGAAGAGAAATTACATCTCATATTTGGAAAGAAAATAACTTTTCTAACGTCGCCCATAGTGTGACCAACAAAGCAAAGACTTTGCTAATTATTAGAGTAAATGCATTTTATTTTGTTGAGAAAATATAAGCATATCTCGCTTTGGTTAGCTATGATAATCTTTTACTATCATTATCTATCAATTTGTGAAACAATAGTACACTTACTAGAGATCAACGTAATATGAATCTAGATCCGGATTGCTTGCAAAAATTGTTTTGTATTGTAAATATGAGTATGAGAGAGAGAGAGAGAGAGCTATATATAGGTAAAGAATAATTGTTCATTGGAACACATGTCACAATCAAATAATGTAATACAAGTTCTATTGATTTGGAGTGCTTGCACAAATGTTTCTAGATTGCAAACATGAGAGAGAGAGAGAGAGAGAGAGAGAGAGAGAGAGAGAACTATTTGTTAAAACATCTTTCATAATATAATATAATACAGATTTTATCAATCCATAGAACTAGCACAAATTATTTTTGGGTTGCAAAAGAGAGAGAGAGAGAGGGATGGAGAAGGTAGTGGTGATGGTGAGATAGGTGGCATAATTTGAGAGAGAGAGAGAGAGAGAGAGAGAGAGAGTGTGTGTGTGTGTGTATGAGTAAGTGAGTGAGTGAAGGTGGTGGTGGTGGTGGTGGTGGTGCAAGTGGAAGTGGTGGTGCAAGTGGAAGTGGTGGTGGTGGTGGTGCAAGTGGAAGTGGAGGTGGAGGTGGATACATTTAAGGTTGGAATAAGTGAACTATGTGGAATAAGAATAGAGGGGTTGCCAAAAAAAATCGCTCAAAAGCTCACTCAAAAAACTCGCTTCTTGCCCTTCCCCGGGCTACAAAACATACAAAAAAGTCTATTTTGCCTATCCCATGTGAACAAAATACTATTAGAAGGGATATTTTTATATCATAGCCACTTGGACATGCATTCTTCAACCATCAACTTCCACCACCATTGTGTGAAACCATCTTGTATGTATTAATGCATTGTTATGCAATGATTGAAATAATCTTTGTTGTTCTTGGTTATTATTTGTGATGATTTAAGTGACTCCTTGAAGAGAAGAATATGCACTCGGTCCAAAGATGGTAAATATATCAAAACAATGGAGGGTCTACAATGTACCCTCAAGTTCCTTCACTTTGACACTAATATATGGTCTTTGAATCACAGAGAAAATGGTCCATTTCTCGAAGAAACTAGGTGCTCTAGTATGGAGCAATTGTTGGGTATATAAAGCACTTGACTTTGTATGAGGTAATTGCAATGGAACTCACCATCGCTATGTTGTAAAGTTCACATGATAATACCACTTGGTGTGCAAATATATCAGAACTAGGCCGGGTTTGCAAGAAATACAAAATAACACTCTCTCAAAATAGAAAAAATCATCTTCAACCAAGTGACTCATTGACTTGATCCATATAACAATGAATGAGGTTGAGATTATTAGATAGACATTCAAGAGCAAAGATTTGCAAGGTGTAAGCATCCAGTGCTTTCTTCCTCTAGCGTTGCATGAGATGATAATAGCCACATACCAAAGTATGTAACATCCATTGTGAATAAGGAGAAAACAACAATGATGGTTTTTTGGGCCAAGATATTTAGTGACTCATTGACTTGATCCGTATAACAATGAATGAGGTTGAGATTATTAGATAGAGGGTTATTTAAGAGCAAAGATTTGCAAGGTGTAAGCATCTAGTGCTTTCTTCCTCTAGCATTGCACTAGATGATAATAGCCACATATAAAGTATGTAACATCCATAGTGAATAAGGAGAAAACAACAATGATGGTTTTTGGTCCAAGATCTTCATCAACGTCAATCCTGAAAGAAAGAGTGATTGCCAAGAATTTGTGGGCAAATAGAAGGACGAGGCCAATATCAAAACTCATGTGCTTTAGGGTTCTTAAGGAATCAAAACATCGATGTGGTTCATTTATTAATCCCTCGGGTACATCACAACATGCTGGGGTGGCACACCTTGTTTTTGGGGTTGACACACCTTTTTCCCATCTACATCCTAGCAATGCATGTAGACACCACTCAAGTGATTGCATCACCTAGGCTAGCTCCTAGTGTATGGCCTACTACTGAGGGTACACACCTAACTCTAGAAGAGGGAGAATGTTTGGAGAAGATGGGATTCTTGCTAGAGAAAGATATGGTGTCCTCGATCACATCACATGCTGTAATAGGCTGTGCCCTTCTTAAAGAAGAATAAATTATTTCAAGCCTAAGTATTTAGGTGGAAATTTTATCTATTGGCTAACCTGACTCACTTAGGAGTTTAGAGACAATATGGAGAAAGATCTTTCTATTTTTGCATTTGTTGTACGGGAGAAAATCATCATTCGCAATGAGGGTCAAATGTTTCATGTGAGCATTGAGGGATCTTGAGCAATAGGGGTGCATTACGTAGTGATATTGTCTGAGTTTTTGAGTTGTTCATGTCCTGATTTTGAAAAGAGAGCATAAAAAAAGGCTAGGTATCTTGCATACAAGCACATATACTACATCTTCTTGCAAGTTTTGAACCTCGATGAAGCTGACCATGATTTCATGCACCAACAAGCTTTTACAAAAGTTAAGCTATTCTTGTAGGTTCATTGGTATCATGTAAACTTGCCAATGCCATGATAGTTTGTGGTGCTTTGCTACACGGCAACAACAATGTTGCTACTAGCATCATTGCTTATTATTTCATTTTTTGGCATTTGGGGATAATCGTAAATGGGAACTAGTTTTCTAAGATGTGATTTGCTCCTTGTTAGAGATGCAATGTGTATGTGCAAGCTACTTTTCATTTGCAATAAAGAACAATCAGTAGAGCTATGTAAGGAAGAAAACATTATCTTCTTTTGATCTTGCTAATATAGTCTACCTTTTTTCCTTAGGAGACTCATTGTGTGTTTTTCCAATCCTATCCAGATCTAGAATTTTTGTCCATATATGGTTTTTTTTTTCAGCCTTAACTCTAGTCCTCTAGGGATATTGCAAGTAGAACCAATTGCAATTGTGTAGTCACTTACTTGATATGTTTGGTCTTATAGTTGCTCATT
Source organism: Lygodium microphyllum (assembly GCF_053477565.2). Lineage (NCBI taxonomy): Eukaryota > Viridiplantae > Streptophyta > Polypodiopsida > Schizaeales > Lygodiaceae > Lygodium > Lygodium microphyllum. The sequence continues at coordinate 125,166,826 of NC_141140.1, forward strand.
CCTTGATTATGCTCATTCTCTCTTGCTCGTGGAATGGGAATCCTCTCTCTCTCTCTCTCTCTCTCTCTCTCTCTCTCTCTCTCTCTCTCTCTCTCTCTCTCTCTCTCTCTCTCTCTCTCTCTCTCTCTCTCTCTCTCTCTCTCTCTCTCTCTCTCTCTCTCTCTCTCTCTCTCTCTCTCTCTCTCTCTCTCTCTCTCTCATTGTATTACTTTTTTTTAAATTAACTATTAAACAATAATACATATACATAAATATATTTATAGGTACATATACATATAAATATAAACTATACCTATAAAGATAAAGATAAATACAAATAACAATATATGTATATATAATTATATTAAATATATGTATAAATATAAATTATAAATATACTTAATTTATGTATTAATATATAATATATACTAATTTATATTATATAATATTTACATACACACACATATACATACATTACATATATATTTATCATTAATTTATTAATGATTAAAACACATTAATAACGAATTACTTTGAATTAATGTATGTGATAAAACTTAATAATGTATGTATAATTAAAGTAATACATCTATTGTTATGTAATTAAGTTAGAAATATACATATACAACAACATGTTAATAATTAAACATTTCTATAATTATAAATATACATAATAATAAATATTTATAAAATAAATTAATATTAATATATATATTGATATATATATGTATGAGTATATATATTTATACATACAATAAATAATTCATAATGGTTATGATCATTGATAATGTGTGTGTAAGTTTGCCCTTGTATAGTGCAATATTTTCTTATCATATATAAGCAAAATTATTAACATAATTATAAATATTAATAAGGTTTGCACGCACACACACACATGCATAATGTATGTAATAAAGTAAAAGGAAAGCAATGGGGGAATGTGAGGTAGAAGCTATGGAGTGTAAGGGGGTTGAGAGAGAAGAACATGAGAGTTATGTGTGTACAAAATGAATGGATACCATTATTCTTTCTTATATTCACTTATGTATGACTATACAATGTGTACTTATACAAAGGATGCATATCTGGCTATAGGTCATTAGTCTTTACTCCAACAACCTTCCACTTAAAGGCTAGTGCACCTTTATGGGAGTATAAGAAGAAAGTGAAGATACTATCCAATGGCCATTAGCACTCTATAGTGTGCAAAGCGCTCAAAAGGTAAATTCTTTGTGAGAAGATGTGCAAGGTTATCATATGTATGGATCTTGACAAGCTCAAATGCACTTGTTCCTAAGAACCTCCCTGATGAAGTGATACTTCACCTCAATTTGTTTTGTCTTTGCATGAAAGATAGGATTCCATGCCCACTAAATAGCACTTTGAATATCAAAGTGCAACATAGAAAACTCTACTAGAATGCCCAAGTCTCCCACTAAATAAGAAATCCATATAGATTCCTTGTAAGCCTCGGTAGCTACAACATACTCTGCCTCAATGGTAGTTAAAGCTATGTATGGCAACAATTAAGAGACCCAAGACATTGCACCACCTGTAAAAGTGAAGAAAAACATATAATAAACCTTTTAAAGTCTACACTTTCTATAAAATTGGCATTTACATATCCAAGCATAGATGCATCCTTCCATTCGAAGCATATGCACATAGATTTAGTGCCATTCAAGTCTCTTATGATACTCTTTACTACCTCCCCATGCTTGTTGCCATGGTTTGCCATATATACTTGCTAACAACCCCCACCATATAGACAATATCTACACATGTAGCAACCATGGCGTATATCACGCTACTAACTATGGATGCATAAGGAACATTGGCCATTTCAATCCTTTGCGCATTTGACTTGGGGATGCCCTCCTAACTAAGTTTCAAACATGGAGACAATGGAACATTGATAGCCTTTCCCTTCTCCATATTGAAACACTCAAATATCTTCCCAATGTATTCCTTTTGAGATAAATAGAATATCTTTTTGTCTCAATCTCGCATAGCACACATACCAAGAATGTAAGAACCATGCAAAGTGTGGTAATCTTGACTAATGGAGAGAATATCTCATCAAATTCAATCCCCTTCTTCGTGGTTAAATCCTTTGGCCACCAATCTTGCCTCATACCCATGCATGCATCAAATGGAGATACCTTTAGCTTATACACCCACTTACATGGTAGTGCATGTTTGCCCTTAAGTAAAGGAATTAACTCCTAGATAGCATTCTTTTCCAAAGAATCCATCTCTGACTATGTAGCCCTCTTTTACTTATGACTATCATCCCTAGTCAAAGCATTTGGATAATAATAAGGCTCACCACAATCTATGAGCATGACATATTCTAGAGATGAAGTATCTATATCTAGTAGTTTAGAGACCCTAATAAACCTACATAAAACACATTGTCTCTATATCTAGGAGTCTAGAAGCCTTTGTAGACTTGCATTAAACTAGCTCAATAGGAGCCTTTGACTATCCTACCTATCTGTCCTGTAAGACACGAGGTTGTCCACTATCATGTGATACTCCACCTTAACATTAGCAAGCTGTCCAAGCCATGCATCATGTGAAACATGTCATACAATCTACTCATGTGTTGGTTGTACATCTTCTTGAAATACCACTCTATGAATCTCAACTATTTTGGTAAGCTACTTATGCATCTTATCCTCATTAAAGATGGCATCATGATTGTGTACTACCCTTCTAGACTTAGGATCCTATGAGTAATAGTCCATTTCACCTAACTCTCCATAGGCAATAAAAATGCATTTTTTGGACTTACACTCAAGCTTATTCTATTTGTTCCTAGGTATATCTATAAATGCCTCACAACCAAAAATACTCCATGATCATAACTAGGTCTCTAGCCATACCATAACTCCTATGGCATCTTGCCATCTAATAGCTTGTTAGGAGACTTATTGATCAAATGCATTGATGACTTTACAACTTTAGCCCAAAATCCATAAGTGAGTATTAGAGAGCACACTACAAATCCTTTCCTAAATGGTCCTATTCATCTTCAGCATTTTGAGCAGGATTCATAGGAGCTATCAACTCCCTCTTAATACTAGACTTGCACAAAAGTTTGTAAAGGTACGCAAGGTATACTCTCCATAATCATCAATCCTCAAGCACTTTGGCTTCTTAGTTGAATGATTTTTTGGAAACGCTAAGAACTTTTGAGATGCATCCAACACATCACTCTTCTTGCAAAGAAGATAAGCCCAAATCTTCCTTATGGCATCATTTATGAAAGTGATAAAGTAAGATAATCCGCTCAATGAAATCGTGGGTATTGATTGGCCTACACAAATATTTATGAACCAAATCAAGACATTTTGATCTTCTACTCCAATACCTCTCTTATGCAACAATTTCATTTGTCACCCAAAGAGACAATGCTCATAAAAACCAAGATCGAAAAAATCTAGATAAGGAGGATAGTTCAAACTGCACAAAGCTTTCATTCTGATGATTGATTTATGCCCCAAATAATGATGCCATAAAGAAACAAATGGTTGTTTGGTGATAGCCCTTTATCATCATAAACATGCAAAGGATACAAACTACATGATGAAGAAGCCATAATCACAAAAATATATATGCGCACCAAAAAAAACAATACATACACAACTACAAACTCAAAATAGACCAATAGATTGCAAACAGAGTGCCTCACATAGCCAACCAACAACTATCCAAATATCAAACTAGCATAAGATTTATATAAAAATAACATCTTTTCATTCCCAAAGGCATATGAACTTTTTACAAGCTTTTCCAAGTGTTCCAACTATTTTTTGAGCATAAAAACTAGCCATCACATATCAAGTACATAAAAATTGCCTTCACAAATTAGAATTAGCCTGCATAATCATTGCAAGTCGACCATAAACCAACATTAGAGAATATTAAATAGGATATATTTGTCCAATTTTGCGTTATGTAAAACTATTGATTATGCTAATTTATGTGCACTCCTATGTCTGCTTTCCATTCTCCAAATATAATGTACTTTGCCCTTCCCTTCTCCCACTCCTCCTATCTGTTAGAGAGAGAGAGAGAGAGAGAGAGAGAGAGAGAGAGAGAGAGAGAGAGAGAGAGAGAGAGAGAGAGAGAGAGAGAGAGAGAGAGAGAACACATACCATGTGGATGAAAGAAAGGCAAAAGCAATTCATTGAGAGATGCTATATATATATATATATATATATATATATATAGAGAGAGAGAGAGAGAGAGAGAGAGAGAGAGAGAGAGAGAGAGAAACATATGCCATATGGAGGAAAGAAAGATAAAAGCAAGTCATTGAGTGATGCTTTAATTGTATCTTATTACTATATTATTTTGGTTGTAGGTTCGAAACGCCCTGAACCTCTAGAGGGCTTCCCAAACCCCCTTTTTCAAACCTCCCTTCTTCAATGAGAACCCCTTCCCCTCCCCTCTCTCTCACGTGTAATCTCTCATTTTCTCCTCTTCTCTCTTTCACGTATAATCTCTCTCTTTCTTTTCATCCTCCCCTTTTTAGTTGAATTCCTTCCCCCTCTCTCTCACACATGTGTAGAGCCTAGGTTCTGTGTGTGTGTGTGTGTGTTCAAAAATCCCCGAACTTACCCCCTTTTCCAAACCTCCTTTTTTAATTAAAACCCCCTCCCCTCCCCCCTCTCTCTTGTGTAATCTCTCCTTTCCTCTTTCCCCTCCCCTTTTTAATTAAAAGCCCTTCTTTCCCCCCCTCTTTCTCATTGTAGGGCCTACTCTCTCTCTCTCTCTCTCTCTCTCTCTCTCTCTCTCTCTCTCTCTCTCTCTCTCTCTCTCTCTCTCTCTCTCTCTCTCTCTCTCAAATTAAAACCCCCTCCCCTCTCTCACATATAATTTCTCTCTTTCTTTTTTCCTCCCCTTTTTAATTAAATTGGTCCCTCCTCCCCCTCTCTCTCTCTCATGTATAGGGCCTAGGTTCTCTCTCTCTCTCTCTCTCTCTCTCTCTCTCTCTCTCTCTCTCTCTCTCTCTCTCTCTCTCTCTCTCTCTCTCTCTCTCTCTCTCTCTCATTAAATCAAAAGTTTAAATTAAAAAGTTTCATCTAACAGAGAGAGAGAGAAAAACGTTTAAATTAAAAATTTTAATCTAACTGAGAGAGAGAAAAAAAAACTTTCTTTTTAATTAAATATTTTTGAAATATTTTTTTAATTTAAAGATTTTCGAACATAGTTTTTCACACACTTTGAGAGAGAGAGAGAGAGAGAGAAGAAGAAGAAGAAGAAGAAAAAGAAGGATCAAAAAGGAAGAAAAAGAGAAAAAGACGAAGAGGGGGGAAAGAGGAAAGAGAATAGTCTTTTTTAAATTAAACTTTTTAATTCCCCCCTCACCCCCTCTCTCTCTCATGTGTAGGGCCTAGGTTCTCCCTCTCTCTCTCTTAATTAGATTAAACTTTTTAATTTAAAATTTCCTTTTAATTAAACATTTCTAAAGTTTTTTTTAATTTAAAGTTTTTTGGATATCTTTTTTCATGTACTTTATGAGGGAGATAAAAAAAGAAGGAGACAAGTTGCACTCTTCCTTTGCCTTGTCTTAACCATGACAGCAATAGCCACAACCTGGCTGATTCGGGTTAAAGAGAGAAGAAGAAATCAATGAATGTTGATGGCGTAAAGTTGGGGGAAGGTGCTGTTGTATGGGTGCAGGCGACAACACCCGAACCTTCCTTCCCATACTTTGCCCTTTCTCCACTTGCCTTACTTAACAACAAGTTGAACTCCTTGAAAAGAGAGAGATGATACTACACTGATAACTAGTTGTACTCATAGTGAATGTGACATAAGTCTCTTGTCTCCTCAAAAAGACATCATACAACTGAAATTTTATGACTTCATACACTTGAAGTACCAAAGGAACTGGAGTTAAAGCCTGTTGACCCTCTAAATCATGACACACAAATCTGAAATAGAAAGATAGAAGTCGCTTCAGGACCCATTCTCCCACAACCATGATATCACTTCCCCAAGTCATAATATCATGAGAAAAAGCCTTAGAAATACAATCCCCACAAGGCAAATTCCAATGACCAACTTTTAATGTCATATAGTGCCACCACTTCATGAAACTTCTTTGTACTTCTATCATCACCAAAAACAAGTCCAAAATACCCTGCACTTCATGAAGCACCATGGAATTTTGCATATTGTCTTTAGGAACTCCACAAGTAATGTAGAAAATAACATCATCTCCCAATATATGACAACAAAATAATGGTTCTTTGTGTAAAGAATCAAGCTAAGAAACCCTAAAAACAATTATAAGATTCAAAGAAGCAAAAACTTCTTTATGGGGTAAAATCCCATGACTTGCTCCATAAAGTACCACTGTTGGAACTTGGATCAAATTCACTGCAACTGTGGATATACTCTGATCTTCACGGGATGATTCATCATAAACTCGTTGCACTAATCTTCTTAATCGAAACCCGTTCACTACCAGCTTAATTACTTCGCCCTGCAAAGTAGCCAATACAAAAGTACCTTGTCCAACATCCTTTACAACTTCATAAGGTCCAGTGTACCTTAACTTGAGTTTCCCCGGATGCTTTCCAAGCTGTGAATTATACACCATAACCAAATCTCCTTCTTTAATTATCTTCTTTTTAATGTGCCTATTAATCCATGCATCTCTTCTTGAATGAACTACTCCATGAATGTAATGTGCCATGATCCAATCTTCCTCCAACTTCATCAATTGCTACAACCTATTATGAACCGATTCCTCAGGGCACAACTTATAAGTAACTACTATTCTAAAACCAGGCAAGCACCAATAACTCCATAGATACAACTGCCTCAAGACCATAAACCAACTTAAAAGGAGTCAAACCTGTTGAAACTTTATATGCTATACGAAAGGACCATAATATAAAATCCAATTTTGTGTCCCAATCCTTACAGTTATCAACAACAATTTTCTTAAGGATTCGAAGTAGAATTTTATTAAAACTTTTAACTTGTTGTAACGTGTCCCCCTGTCCACTTGTAGGACACGTCTTAGCAACCCATCGGGAAGAGAGTCTAGAAAGCGCCACCCGGCACTCACAAGGAATGTCACGGCGTTTGCGATCAAGGTCTTCCCGAGTCTGCCACGAAGCGAAAGCATCTGGCCGCTCCCACATAGGACCGACCTCAATCAGGGTTTTCCTATTAGTCAAGTTTCTAGGAAGTAGCTAGCATCGAGCCCCAGACGAACCACTTTGCGCAGAAACATCAGGGTCGAAGTGGATTTATACTGCACTTGGTTCAAGGAGAATGGAAAACGAGAGGGATGCGAAGCTCGACCTCTCTGCCCGTAAGGCATAGTCCCATTTCGTACCCCTAAAACAGCATAAATCGGGACTCTAACTCTATTGATTTCAGGTCATCGCTACTTCTCTAACAATTCCTTCGAGAAAAGTTCTCGGCTAACCGGGACCACCCTTCTGTAGGACGGACCCAGAGTTACGTCCACCGCACTTTCCTCAGGTTGCTTAGTTATCTAATTACCTACCACATTATGTTTGAGAAGCAAAAACAACTTCCTTAATTAACCAATTAAACACTGGTTCCTTCACGTAACTTAGGCATTAACATAGAAAAACAATGTCAAGCAAGTTCCTTTTTCAACATTTGATCTTTATTAATCATAGTCTTTGGAATACATCAAATATCCTGCCCGAAGGCTATCCAGCAATCCTCAGGGATTGCTACTCCAAGTTCCGCCCGTTGACTAGTATGCGGGCCTCGAGATCCCATCTCGAGTCACGTTGACCCCTTGTGCAGGATTCGAAGGCAAGGAATTTATGGCCAGAGCCTCCCCTGGCACCCAAGCGTCCTCCTACTCCACGCAGCACCCACGGAGAGACCTCTCGCGGCGGGTTCGGTCCACGTACCCGGTGCAGTTAATAACCCCCTTGGACAGGGTCAGGTAGACAGTCAGAGGTAACTGATATTGCATCTCCCTCCAGGCTTTTAACCCGAAGCATTAGTTGTTTTTTTCGAATTAGTTCCTTGAGCAAAGAAGTACAAACAATGCACCTAAGTGTACAATCACGAACATTCCAGTGGTCGTTCGTACGGCCAACTACTAAGGTGTGATTCCTTCTCCTCGAATACTTCCAACATTCGATCCTGGATCATTCGCGAATTGGCAAGATCCCAAGGGTTTAGCAAGCTGAGTTGCTTGTTTACCCTTTTACCTTGGATTAGGGTTTATACCCTGTTGACCCCAAATTGTCACCACCTTAGGTTTCCTTATATTATGGTCAGTAAATCCTGGACAACCCCATTGACTAACTTGGTTGGTCGATTTGCTTTTTGGCAATTCATCGCTGCCCGAAGCTTGACAAATCAGCTCCCAAGAGGGAGTGTTGTAGTAGGGCAACTACTCAATTCTTAGAGAAACTAACTAGTAATTAGAACTCGTCAACCTTGGTCTAAGGTGTAGCAGTACTAACTTGTGATTTAGTCGCAGGAGCATAGGACCTTGCACACTGATGCATGAGATAGGTGTCAGTACCTAACTTGTGGGATTATATCTCTCATCATACGGTATTTCTTGATCCAGAATAACTTTGATCAAGATATAGGGTTTGGGAGTCCTATTGACCCCAATCGAAGACTCTAATCCTACTAGGCTAATAAACATTTTGGCCCTAGGGCCCCTAGTCATCTGATCCTTAGGGTGAGAACCTTAGATCATTGTTACACGGGCGTTTAGATAAGCCTAACATTTCTGAATGTGGGTAGAACTTTTAAGAATGAAAATATTAAAATTAGCATCCTAAGTGCGATACTAAGCACAATTTTAACATAACTTAACCTAACCTAGCACATTGAGGTGATAGTCTTACGCTAACTATTCACGCCATTATGAATCTCATGTGAGTTACTCAATTACATGCGATTTACTTAATTGATCTAACTATCTTACAAATAAAGATGATCCTTTCCTTAGAGATGCAAATACTTCACTCTAAAATTTGCAAAGACTTCCCTTAAGAGATGAAAGTAACCGCAAGATGCATGAGATGTATCATTCCATGAGAATATGCAATTTCAAGACCATAGGCCTTTCACATTTATGCAACTATAGGATCTACAATGATCTTTCCATCTTTCCTTACGTTATACGATTTTGATTGACATTAAGAACTACCTCCTATAAACCCTACGTTTATGCATTGAACTCAAAGCTTTTGTATTTTAATGAAGGTACATCCTTTCCCCAATTGTGATCTTTGATAAAAGAACCCTATGCGTGAACGCATCATTCCTTTAGGTCCAGGTGCCAATGAATACATCATTGGTTTAATCCTTCCTTTACTACTTCACTTAGCCTAAATTGTATCTATCATTTCATGCGAGATGCATACTATATGTTTTTTTTGTTCCAAGTTCATAGATCTTCTTCTTTCATTGCAACTATTTATTCATCGTTAAACCACTCTCTACAATTATCCTATATGCGAACACAGCAAGGAATTTAATACATAAGTGTATCAAGTGCTATATGCCCCTTCCTTTCCAACAAAGTGAACCTTCAAATACGTAAGAACATCTCAAAAATTCATTTAACCTATATGCACGATGCAACAAGAACGTCTTTGCACAAGTGCATCCTTTTAACTCGTGTATCATATGTTCAAAATGCGACTACCCTTGACCATGGAAGTGCAAGTATTACAAGTTTCTCGTCATGCAACCGAGCAAAATATATAAATTTTCCAAGGCATTTAAGTTTTTCTATGTGAATTAAAACATGCTTTATGCATCCTTTCCATGCGAAGTTATTTTTCGAAACTTGAGCATTTAATATCTGGGCGTTGCCCACTCTTGTGCTTGGGTTGGAAGCTCCCGCAAGCGCTCCTCTCAACTTTTGCTTAGGAGCCATTGACGAAGTAAATTTCAACTCAACAAACTCTCCCTTGGCTCCCTTATGAGTTCCGAAGCTACTATTGCCCGAGATCTCCGTTGCACAGGAAATAGGCCTTGTAGGACATGGACTAAAAATCCCGAGAGACGCGGGTGAACTTGGTCTAGAGGAGCTTCAATAGAAGCTTCTCAAGCTTCTGGATGATCAGAGATGACGTGAGGAGATGTGATGGTGATGACGAATGGACTGATGATGGTGAGGATGACAATGATGAATCATGTGAGGGAGAGGAAGATGTTGGCGATGGTGGCGGCAACCTGGCGATGACGATGGTAGCCTGGTGACAGTTGATGGCGCAGGCAATTTGATGGCGGGCAGCTCGAGACGATGCGCCCCCAAGCTTGGGAGGGGGGGTTTATATAAGGTGAAGGTAGGGGGGGTGTGGGGGTGGCCACACAGGTGGCAGATTCCATGCTCTCCTTCCCATGCCCCTCCACAAGCTCCTACACACTCTCTCTCCCCCCTCCATGCAACGGGTGAAAGAGAGGGAGTTTATTAAAAAAAATACAAATTATTCATTATCTTTTTTCTTGGGGGGAGTTCCTATGGTGGTTTGCGGTTTTGAGCCACGGTGTCATATGCACAACGCAGGGGATGGTATTGTTAATACACAAGGATGGAGCACTTAGACCAGAGTTTCTTATTGCGGGAGATTACTTCGAATTGCTTTTGCGCAGGATCTAGGGTCTTTAATATTTTGTTGTAAAAATATTACATTCTCTCCCCCTTAGAGGAATCGAGATGTCCTCATCTCGTAAAGATCTGGGGTTATTGTTGGTTGAGAGTACTTTCATCCATCCAGGTGGCATCCTCTTCGAGGTAATCTTTCCACTGGATGAGGTATTCTCTCAAGGTCTTAGATCTTAAATGCCTCTCCTAACATCTAGGATTCTGTTAGGTCATAGCTCAAGGACCCCTTGGCTAGGCATTACAATTTGTTGACCATCAAGCACATGACTAGGGTTAGGCACATACTTTTTCAATATGCTGACATGGAATACATTATGAACTTTTAGGTTTTCAGGGAATTGAATTCTGTAGGCATTAGGCCCTAGGCACTTGAGAATCTTGTAGGATCCACAATACCTTGGACTTAGCTTTTTTCATTCACCCAAGGATAGGGAACTCTTCTTTGGACGTACGCGAATGAAGACCATATCACCTTCAATGAAGGATCTATCTTGCCATTTCAAGTCTCGTAGGCCTTCTGTCTGTCCTTGGCAGCTTTGATGTCTTGTCTTATTTATTTGATTTGGTCATCCATGTCTTCCAACATATGCTTTGAAGCTTCAACCCTCAAGGTTGGATCCGAAAAGATCAAAGGAGTACGACAATCGTGCCCATACAATGCTTGAAAAGGGGTCATCTGATGCTTTGTTGGTAAGAAGCATTGTAAGCAAACTCAACCAGTGGCAAATATTGAATCCACTTTTTGGGTTCGCAATAGCAGTGTGCCCTAAGCATATCTTCAATGACTTGGTTGACTTGTTCTGTTTGGCCATCAGTTTGGGGATGGTAAGCTGTACTGAAACAGAGTTGAGTCCCAAGGGCCTCGAAGATAGCCCTCCAGAAGTGTGAGGTGAAGAGAGAGTCACGATCACTAATGATTCTTCTGGGTAACCCATGCAGTTTGAATATTTCCTTGATAAATAACCTTGTGATGCTTGAGGCTTTATAGCTTGTCTTAACAGGGATAAGATGTGCAACCTTGGTGAGCATATCTACCACGACCATAATGGAGTTGTACCCTCCCTGAACTTGGGGCAAGCCAACAACAAAGTCCATACTAATGAATTCCCATTTCATTTGGGGAATATCTAGTGGTTGCAATTTCCCTGGCATTTTGACATGTTCGGCCTTAATGCATTGACAAGACAAGCATTCCGTGACATATTTGAGAACATCACCTTTGAGCCTATCCCAATAGTAGCTCTTTCTGACCGCATTAAGGGTCTTGGCATAGCCAGGATGTCCTGAGAAAGAGGAGTCATGGGCTTCCCAAAGTATCTTCTGCTTGAGTGATTGGCTTGCCAGGATACATAGTATTGTCCTAAAGTAGACAAGTCCACTATTGATAGAGAATTCTTGATACTTCGTTTTTAGCTTCGGGTCTTAAGCTTTGATGGGGATCTCCCTTAGCAATTTCTGATAGGTTGGGTCATGACATGCCTCTTCTCTAGCTAGCTCAAGAATTGGGTTGTTTGGCATGGATACCTTTGTGAGTAGAGATCTTGCTGTTGATGGATCTTGCAAAATCAAAGAATTTAGAAATGCCTTGTGAGTGAGTGCATCGGCAACTACATTCTCCTTTCCAGGCCGGTATTTGATTTCAAAATCATATTCTTCCAGTACTTCGATCCATCAACATTGCCTCATATTGAGCTCATTCTGGGTGAAAATCCACTTAAGACTCTTGTGGTCCGTCACTAAGGCGAATTTGTTACCTAACAAGTAGTGTCTCCAAAGTTTGAGAGCATGGATGACACCTAACAGCTCCAAATCATGGGTAGCATAATTTCTCTCATGGCTCTTCAGTTTCGTTGAAGAGTATGCTACAGGATGGCCTTCTTGTATAAGCACACATCCTAAGGCAAGTGCGCTAGCATCAGTTATCACTACAAACTCCTTACTAAGATCAGGAAGTTTCAGGATGGGTGCTAATACTAAGCTTTGCTTTAGTTTTTCAAAGCTGGTTTGTTCAGCAAGTGACCATATGATTGATACTTCCTTCTTTAGCAAATCAGTCAAAGGCACTGCAATCAAAGCATAGTTTTTTATAAAGACGCTGTACCATCCTGTCAATCCAAGAAAACTACATATTTCTTTGACAGAAGTTGGTGTTGGCCACTCCAGAACGTCTCTGACCTTGGCCGGATCCACTGAAATTCCTTCCAGTAATACAATGAATCCTAGATATTCAATCTGTCGCTTGAAAAATGCACACTTCTTCTTCTTAGCATAAAGCTTGTGTGCTCTCATTGTTTCAAGTACAATGCGAAGCTAGGGTTCATGATCTTTTTCCTGCTTGGAGTAGACTAGGGTATCGTCAAAGAAGACGAGTACGAAGTCATCAAGATAAGGCCTAAAGATATCCTGCATTAACCTGTTGAAGGTAGCAGGAGCATTTGTCAGCCCGAATGACATGACTAGGAATTCAAAGTGTCCATACCTTGTGCTGAATGCAATCTTCAGGATATCTTCTTCCTTGATCCTTATCTGATAACATCCAAACCTGAGATCTATCTTAGAGAAGATCTTCGCACCTTGAAGACGGTCAAGAAGTTCATCTATTCTTGGAATGGGGTATCTATTTTTAATGGTTGATTGATTCAACCCTCTGTTAGTCAATGCATAGCCAAAGCGTTCCATCTTTCTTCTTCTGGAACAGCACTGGAGCTCCCCATGGTGAGCTACTAGGACGGATGTAACCTTGGTCTAACAGTTGTTTGAGTTGCTCCTTCAGCTCAATCGCTTCCGGGACGAACATCCTATAGGGTCTCTTTGCGAACTGGTGCAACTCCTGGCGCCAGCTTGATTTTGTGATCGACTTCCCTTTGGGGAGGAAGTTCTGTTAGCTCTTCAGGAAATACGTTTGTGTATTCCTTTAGCCATGAAGGTTCTTCCATAGATTCCTGATTCTGATCTAGCTTATTTAGTTTAATCAATTAGACAAGTAGGCCCTTCCTAACTCCTTTTATTATTTGTGTTGCTTTTGCCAACTGAATTTTTGGCTTACCAACCTCTCCTTGAGTTGTAATTAGTTCCCCTTTAGAATTTCGAAAGGAGACTTGGCTCTTTCCATAGTGAATGTGGGCATCATTAGGTATTAGCCAATCCATTCCGAGCAAACATTCATGGACACCTAGGTTCATTACTCGAAATCTGACTGAAGTCGGCTCTCCTTCCAGTAGAAATTTCGCCTTAGCAGTTTGCCTGGTACAAGAGACCTCTCGACCATTTACTAATTTCACAATTAAGGTAGGTGCATCTTTTGTGGCTATTCCTAATCTTTTTGCACAGACTGGTGAAATGAAGGGATGTGTACTGCCACAATCAATCAAGGTTTTGAAGCTTTTACCTTGATAATCCGATGGAGTTTGAATCATCGAGAATTGGCAATTCGGGCCTTTCTTATGAAGAGCGGCATGAACCGTTGCCCTCTCAATGTCTGCTTCCATGGATGGATCTTCTTCATCACCCAGCTCCTTATTGGCAACACTGGAGGTTCTCCCTTTGGCCGTGACGGTGGCTCCTTGGCCATGGATGGCTCCTTGGAATGGCCATTGGTGTTGTGCTCTGCTAAGCTTGGGACACTGCCTTTTGAAGTGACCAGGCTCGTTGCAATGGAAGCAACGGAGATTGCGGCCATTACCTTGTGTGGAAACGAAGTTATTGACAGTGTTGGCCCTAGCTTTCTTCCTTTGTCCCTGATTTTGGCCTTGCGCTCTCTTAACCTGAGACCTATGCCTTCCCTTGTTCTGATCCTTGTAAGACCAAGTCATGTTATTCCTTGGCTTGGTCTGCACCTCCTGTATTATTGGTGCAACTCGAATGAGTGTGTCTTGTAGGTCCATTGGGCGCATTGATTCCAAGTGGGTGTTTATGGGTGGATTCAACCCAGCACAAAACTTTGACACCAGTTGTGTCATATTCATTTGTGGCGCGTACTTTAAGAGAGAGATGAACTTTGAATAATAAGCATCCAGGGATAGTCCAAGCTACTTTAATTCATAAAACTCGTTCATCTTCTGTGTGCGGTAGGCAGGTGGCAAGTATCTCCCTCGCACGGCTTTTTTAAGCTTCTCCCAAGTGACTGTCCCTTTCAAGATCCCTTGGTCTCTGCACCATTGTTTCCACCAAGTCTTGCTTCACCGATAAGCTTCAGTTTGGCGAGCATAGCTTGGTTAGCGGGTGTGGTTCCTGCTGCCTCGAAATAATCCTCCATGGACTTGATCCAGACCTCGGTGTCAGTTTTGACAGTCCTTCCCTTACCATCGAATTCGGGTGGCTTAATTTGTTTGAGAAGGAACTTCTTTTCTTGAGTTACAGTTGTACTTAGTGCAGGGGTCGGACTAGGAATCTGCACTTGAGGTTGCGCCTGGATAGTAAGATTCTTTACGTTAAAAACTTACCAAACGTTTCTCACATTACATTAATACACCCAGTATAGCTTTTAGCCAAGTGACCTAATCACTTAACTCCTTTACCAACACTTATAGCCATGACAGACAGTGATAAAAATCTTATTCATTCATGACGGCATAGCCCTTTTGAGTACATTTATTTTGGGAAAGTAGAACAAGCTGATTGGCACATCGGTTTGGAGAAAATAAGATTGTGTTACATTCGGCTACGGGGACTGAGTAATAATATGGAGAATGGTCATGGATTTTCAGGAATCGATAGGTCATAGGAAGCTTGGGGTATCCCTTCCTTTGATACCCGTTCTTCTCATAATGTCCCAGCACTTGATTCTATCGGCAGGGATCACTCGAGTCACTTCTTCGTACACATACTTGTTCTGCTTGACTTTCTGACTGCCGACATGCAGGGTTGCATTTGCGTGAGCCTCGACAAAGATGAACAACTTCACGATCTTTAAATACTCCATCCACTTGATTCTCTTCAAGTTGGTCTAAAGGTATACAAGTCGATGGGCTACTATGTAATATATTCCTGATTCGCCCGTCCATCTCTATTCCACGTACAGGGGTCAAGGATTGTAGATGCGATCTAGAATATTCATCATGCCTAACCTCCATCGATAATCCGAAGCACGCATTGCAGTCATAAACATAACATGAAACACCAAGAATTTATTCCATGCTTCGCAACTCTACAGCCCAGTATCCATAAGTAAGTAAGGAAATGTTCTCAACAACAACATTGCTCTACTTCACCCATTAAGTTCCCTTACAAATATTAGATCCCGTTGGTTTGCTCTAATACCAACTGTAACGTGTCCCCCTGTCCACTTGTAGGACACGTCTTAACAGCCCATTGGGAAGAGAGTCTAGAAAGCGCCACCCGGTGCTCACAAGGAATGTCACGGGGTTTGCGATCAAGGTCTTCCCGAGTTTGCTATGAAGCGGAAGCATCTGGCCGTTCCCACTTAGGACCGACCTCAATCATGATTTTTCTATTAGTCAAGTTTCTAGGAAGTAGCTAGCATCGAGCCCCACATGAACCACTTTGTGTAGAAACATCAAGGTCGAAGTGGATTTATATTGCACTTGGTTCAAGGAGAATGGGAAACGAGAGGGATGTGAAGCTTGACCTCTCTGCCTGTAAGGCATAGTCCCATTCTGTTCCCCTAAAACAGCATAAATTGGGACTCTAACTCTATTGATTCTAGGTCATCGCTACTTCACTAACAATTCCTTCGAGAAAAGTTTCCGGCTAACCGGGACCACCCTTTCGTAGGACGGACCTAGAGTCACGTCCACCGCACTTTCCTCGGGTTGCTTAGTTATCTAATTACCTACCACATTATGTTTGACAAGCAAAAACGGCTTTCTTAATTAACCAATTAAACACTGGTTCCTTCACGTAACTTAGGCACTGACGTAGAAAAACAATGTCAAGCAAGTTCCTTTTTCAACATTTGATCTTTATTAATCATAGTCTTTGGAATACATCAAATATCCTGCTCGAAGGCTATCCAGCAATCCTTAGGGATCGCTACTCCAAGTTCCGCCCATTGACTAGTATGCGGGCCTCGAGATCCCATCTCGAGTCACGTCGACCCCTTGTGCAGGATCCGGAGGCAAGGAATTTACGGCCAGAGCCTCCCCTGGCACCTAAGCGTCCTCCTGCTCCAAGCAGCACCCACGGAGGGACCTCTCGCAGCAGATTCAGTCCACGTACTCGGCGCGGCTAACAACCCCCTTGGATAGGGTCAGGCAGATAGTCGGAGGTAACTAATGCTGCCTCTCCCTCCAGGCTTTTAACCTAAAGCATTAGTTGTTTTTCTTGAATTAGTTCCTTGAGCAAAGAAGTACAAACAGTGCACCTAAGTGTACAATCACGAGCATTCCAGTGGTCGTTCGTACGGCCAACTACTAAGGTGTGATTCCTTCTCCCCGAATACTTCCAGCATTCGATCCTGGATCATTCGTGACTTGGCAAGATCCCAAGGGTTTAGCAAGCTGAGTTGCTTGTTTACCCTTTTACCTTGGGTTAGGGTTTATACCATGTTGACCCCAAATTGTCACTACCTTAGGTTTCCTTATATTATGGTCAGTAAATCCTGGACAACCCTGTCGTCCTAACTTGGTTGGTCAATTTACTTTTTGGCAATTCACCACTGCCTGAAGCTTGATAAATCAACTCCCAAGAGGGAGTGTTGTAATAGGGCAACTACTCAATTCTTAGAGAAACTAACTACTAATTAGAACTCGTCAAACTTGGTATAAGGTGTAGCAGTACTAACTTGTGATTTAGTCGCAGGAGCATAGGACCTTGTAGGCATGATGCACGAGATAGGTGTCAGTACCTAACTTGTGGGATTGTATCTCTCATCATACGGTATTTCTTGATCAAGAATACATTTGATCAAGATATAGGGTTTGGGAGTCCTATTAACCCCAATCCAAGATCCTAATCCTACTAGGCTGATAAACGTTTTGGCCCTAGGGCCCCTAAATTCCTTGCGAAGTCTAGCATTTGGTCATCTGATCCTTAGGGTGAGAACCCTAGATCATTGTTACACGGGCGTTTAGATAATCCTAACATTTCATGAATGTGGGTAGAACTTTTAAGAACGAAAATATTAAAATCGGCATACTAAGTGCGATACTAAGCACAATTTTAATATAACTTAACCTAACCTAGCACATTGAGGTGATCGTCTTCCGCTAACTATTCACGCCATTATGAATCTCATGTGAGTTACTCAATTACATGCAATTTACTAAATTGATCTAACTATCTTACGAATAAAGATGATCCTTCCCTTAGAGATGCAAATACTTCCCTCTAAAATTTGCAAGGACTTCCCTTAAGAGATGAAAGTAACCGCAAGATGCATGAGATGTATCATTCCATGCGAATATGCAATTTCAAGACCATAGGCCTTTCACCTTTATGCAACTATAGGATCTACAATGATCTTTCCATCTTTCCTTGCGTTATACGATTTTGATTGACATTAAGAACTACCTCCTATAAACCCTACATTTATGCATTGAATTCAAAGCTTTTGTATTTTAATGAAGGTACATCCTTTTCCCAATTGTGATCTTTGATAAAAGAACCCTATGCATGAATGCATCATTCATTTAGGTCCAGGTGCCAATGAATACATCATTGGTTTAATCTTTCCTTTACTACTTCACTTAGCCTAAATTGTTTCTATCATTTCATGCGAAATGCATACTATATGTTTTTTTTTGTTCTAAGTTCATAGATCTTCTCCTTTCATTGCAACTATTTATTCATCGTTAAACCACTCTCTACAATTGTCCTATATGCGAACACAGCAAGAAATTTAATACATAAGTGCATCAAGTGTTATATGCCCCTTCCTTTCCAACAAAGTGAACCTTCAAATACTTAAGAACATTTCAAAAATGCGTTTAACCTATATGTGCGATGCAACAAGAACGTCTTTGCACAAGTGCATCCTTTTAACTCGTGTATCATATGTTCAAAATGGGATTACCCTTGACCATGGAAGTGCAAGCATTACAAGTTCCTCGTCATGCAACTAAGCAAAATATATAAATTTTCTAATGCATTTAAGTTTTTCTATGTGAATTAAAACATGCTTTATGCATCCTTTCCATGCGAAGTTATTTTTCGAAACCTGGGCATTTAATATCGGAGTGTTGCCCACTCTCGTGCTTGGGTTGAAAGCTCCCGCATGCTCTCCTCTCGACTTTTGCTTAGGAGCCATTGACGAAGTAAATTTCGACTCAACAAACTCTCCCTTGTCTCCCTTAGGAGTTCCGAAGCTACTATTGCCCGAGATCTCCTTCGTTGCACAGGAAATAGGCCTTATAGAACACGGACTAAAAATCTCAGGAGTCGCAAGTGAACTTGGTCTAGAGGAGCTTCAATAGAAGCTTCTCAAGCTTCTGGATGATTAGAGATGACATGAGGAGATGTGATGGTGATGACGAATGGAGTGATGATGGTGAGGATGACGATGATGAATCGTGTGAGGGAGAGGAAGATGTTGGCGATGGTGGCGGCAGCCTGGCGATGATGGTGGCAGCCTGGCGGTGTGGCGGCAACTGATGGCGCATGCAGTTTGACGGCGAGCAGCTTCAAACGATGCCCCCCAAGCTTGGGAGGGGGGGTTTATATAAGGTGAAGGTAGGGGGGGTGTGGGGGTGGCCACACAGGTGGCAGATTGCATGCTCTCCTCCCCATGCCCCTCCACAAGCTCCTACACACACTCTCTCTCCCCACCATGCAATAGGTGAAGGAGAGGGAGTCTATAAAAAAGAAAAATTTGTAAATTATTCATTATCCTTTTTCTTGGGGGGGAGTTCCTACAGTGGTTTGCGGTTTTAAGCCATGGTTTCATATGCACAACACGGGGGATGGTATTGTTAATACACGAGGATGGAGCACTTAGACCAGAGTTTCTTGTTGCGGGAGATTACTTCAAATTACTTTTGCGTGGGATCTAGGGTCTTTAATATTTTGTTGTAGAAATATTACACTTACCCATTCGCTTGAGGGTGATAAGGCACAAACTTCTTATGTAGAATCATACGCTTAGAAGTCAACTCCTTAATCACTTCATTCAAAAAATGTTTACCTCGATCACTTACCAACTCTACGGGGCAACCAAAACGGATCATTATGTTAGAGTACAAAAACTGAGCCACACTTGCTGCTTTATTATCCCGCAAAGCTTTGGCTTCAGCCCACTTAGTACAATAGTCCGTGCAAACCAAAATATATTGATTCTTACTTTGATAAGCAACTAGCTTCATGGGGCCAACAAAATCAATCCTCCACTTTTGAAATGGTTCCAAAGGTAAAACTGGATGATCTTGCATTCTATCTGTAGATTGAGGTTGACCCTCCCTCATGCAAGTAATGCATTCCTTGGCATACTGAAGAGCATCTTTAAGAACGGTTGGCCACCATAATCCTGCTTGAAGAACCTTCCTAGCTATAATCTCACCTGAGAAATGCCCCCCAGTGAGTCCAGTGTGTGCTTCATACAGAACAGCAAGCTGCTCTTGAACAATGACACATCTTCTTAACACATTATCAATACCTCTCCTATAAGGAACCCCCAAAATCACTTGATAATTCCTGCTCTGCAAAGCCAACCTCCTACAATGATCTCTAAACAAATTAGTAGGCCTCACTCCATGAAGCAGAAAATGTAACATTTGATTGTAGAAGGAATTGAATTGGCTTGCTCAAACATTGAAAAGCTCTCCATCAGGCAATTGATCATTTACCCCCAATATATGGTCCATTGTCTCAAGTCTATTGAGAAAATCAACTATTGCATGCTCTTTTCGTAGTGTATGAACTACTTTGTGATCAAACTCTTGCAAAAGTAGTATCCACCTTGCCAATCTACCTGTAAGCTGTAGCTTATTAATAATATACAATAAAGCCTAATGATCTACATGAAAAATAACTTGATTCCCTAACAAATAATGTCTGAACTTTTGCAATGCAAAAATCATTCCAAGAGCTTCCCGTTCAGTGACAGTATAGTTCTTCTCCGATGTTGTAAGCCTCCTACTTGCATAGTAGACCGGTCTAAACCAACCTGAAATCCTCTCCTGCATCAAAACTGCCCCCATTGCAATATTAGATGCATCAACAAATACATGGAATGGAAGATCCCATTGTGGTGGTTGCAAAATTGGTGCTACTACCAACATCTTCTTCTATCTTGATCATGCCTCCAAACAAACTGAACTCCCTTCTTAGTAAGCGATGTAAGTGGAGCACAAATATGAGCTAGATACCTCAAATATCTATTATGCCATTTAACCTGCCCCACAAAGCGCATCACTTCGGGGACTGTTTTACGTATAGCAGCCTTCTGAACAACTTAAATTTTCCTTAAATCAATAGCCATACCCTTTTCTGAAATGATATAACCCAAAAGAACTCCTCTTTTGGCAGCAAAAACAGATTTGAAAGGATTAAGGGACATTCCAAATTGATGGCATCTTTCAAAACAAAGTCTAAGATGCTGCAAATGATCCACTTTCTTGCCAAATACACAAAAATCATCTATGAAAACCCTCATAAAATATGTATGATAAGGATCAAAAGTTTTATGAACTGCTCCTTGAAACTCTAGAGGTCCATTCTTTAATCCAAAATTCATGACAGTACTTACATAAGCTCCCCATTCCGTTATGAATGCCATCTTATCCATATCATCTGGATGCATGCAGATATGATTATATCTCGAGAAACCATCCAAAAAACTGTAAATCTCATGACCTACCACATCATCCAATAAAGAATCTGTAAATGGAAGAGGGAATGGATCAGTGATTGTTGCCACATTCAACTTTCTATAATCCACACAAACCCATATCTTGCCATTCTTTTTAAGCACCACCACAATTGGTGACAACCAAGTCACTGCATCTATAATATACTTATTCATGGTATGCTCATATTTTAACTCTGCGTCTATAATAGCTTGCTGACTTGCTTTGTCCAGATCCTCCTCCGCCTCTAAAGGGGTCTTCTTTTGATCTTTAATAGTTTCCAAACCAATGTCTTGACTTCCCTCAGAGGTACCATTGCTTTCCACAACCAAATTATTGTTTTGCTGTAGGAAATTACTATTATGCTCCATGAAGTCAGTGTTTTGCTTCATAAAGCATCAGCTTTGCTTCACAGGATTACTCTACTACTTCATGAAGTAAGTTTGTTGTTCTAGAGGTACAACCACTTTTGATGATAATATTGCTGGAGATAGCTTATACTGACACAAAATCTTTTCAATATCAACTTCAAAGACTGGTATAATTTTAGGATTAACTTGTAGAAAAAGTTCCTCCTCATCATCATCAATCTCCGTTGCAATATTAATTGTCTGAGCAACTAACGGACGGTACTTAGGTTTCAAAACCACTTGATTAATTATAGACAACTTGACTTCTTTACTTCCATGAGGAATAATTGTTATATCTGAACCCCAATCTTGCTTCAATTTAGCAAGTCTAGCCCAAGGTCTTCCCAATAGCATATTATAGGAATCTCCTAAACCTTCCATACAGAGAACAACAAAATTGACCTTGAACTTCAACCCGACTACTCGAATAAGCTGATTCTTTAATATTCCCAATGGCTATAATCTTCTTTGATATGCCATTTTAACCTGAAATGGTGCTGCAATAAGTCCTTGCAATTTATGTGCCAAGTACATCTCTTCAGGCAAAATGTTAACTCTTGAACCTCCATCCAGAAGAACATCATCAAATTTGCTACCCAAGTAATCAACTTGAATAGTCAGAACCTTGTAATCTACCACCTCCATTTGTGTGGGAATCACCGCTTGACATTCTGAAGTGTGTTCCCTGTCCATATCATAATGTTTCAACACTTTATCATGATTTGACTTAATCTTAGTTAGAAGCTTTTCCTTGAATCCTGGAATTAAATCAAGGATTTGCTCCAAAGTTAACTGTAATGCCGACTTAGTTAGTGCAACAAACAACTCATGAGAACCATACAATGCCTCATATGAATCCAAACTTTGAGGCTGCATACTAGACTGCATTCCTATCATGAACATATCTTGCTAATTTTCCTCATGAAGGAATTGACTGTCTTGCACTTCATGAGGCAATTTAGCATATTTAGGCTGCTTCATATATGCTGCTTCTTCTGTAACTTCAAAACTTCTTTGGAGGCTGCTTCCCTAGCCTTTTCCTGATCTTCCCAATTAATCTTTTGCTGAGCTTTTGCCCTAGTAATGGCCAAAACTGCTGTCTCATCCGCCCAATCTTCCACAACTATGCAATTTGAGCAATCACAACCAACCAGTGGATCTAAGCCATGCTTAGATACAATAAAGACACCCTTACCCAGCACCTCTTTTTGTAAAACTTCTTGGACTTGTTGGTTCAACTGATGGCTTACTGCCTGGCTCTCCATGACTTTTGCATATAACTCAACAAGAACTACTACTGCAGGTGCCAGTGGTTGCTGTCCACGAGGTAGTCCTGCCGGTTGCATTTCTTGTTGCTCCTCGGTCTACATTCCCCTTTCAACCCTATGGCGTACCCATAATTCATAGCTATGTCCTGACATGTGTTCCTGCCTACCATAGTAATAGCAAGGTCCTCTCTACCTCTATTGAACATTATTCCACTGTCGTGACTGGTCATTACCCCATTGCTTAGGTGTTTGACCTTTTCTTCCAAAACCTCTAAATCCTCTCTAGTGTACCATGTCTAGCACAATTTGATTTACCAGTGCCATTGGGGGTGCTATTTGTTGCCTTGCATTCCTCACTACTGGATTATATCAGCATTCCCTAGCTTCATGGCCAACTTTCTGGTAGATTGAGCATAACTTCCCTTTCCTTGAATAAGTCACTACTCCCATATCCAAGAGTTTTTTCTTTATCTTCTTTTCCAGCTTCTTCTCCAAAGTTGTTTTATCTCCTTTGTCCTTCCCCTTCTGCTTATCTTTAGAAAACCTTTTATCGTTCTTAGATTTCTTTTTGTGTTGTCTTTGTCTCCTTTTGCTATTTTCATCGTCTGAATCACTTGATTCAAAATCTGTCTCAGAGTTTGATGAGGTATCCTCATCATCCACCCTATCATCTGAATCAGAATCCTCAATATCAGAAAACTTGAAGAATCTCGGTTACTCTTCTTCTTGGATTTGCTCATGCCAAGCCTTCTTTCCACTCTTCGTGCCGCTTTAGCCAATGCATAAATGGTATTATTGTTCCCCACCTCTGCATTAGCAATAGCACCTGCAATACCCTTATCCAACCCCTTAACAAAGTATGAATATTGTAAATTCAATGAAGGTCTATCCTGTTGATTCAAGCTATTCACTGGGTTTTTAAATTTTTGGGCATAATCCTGCACTAACATGTTCCCTTGCTTAATTTGCTTCTTCTTGGATTTGCTCATGCCAAGCCTTCTTTCCACTCTTCGTGCCGCTTTAGCCAATGCATAAATGGTATTATTGTTCCCCACCTCTGCATTAGCAATAGCACCTGCAATACCCTTATCCAACCCCTTAACAAAGTATGAATATTGTAAATTCAATGAAGGTCTATCCTGTTGATTCAAGCTATTCACTGGGTTTTTAAATTTTTGGGCATAATCCTGCACTAACATGTTCCCTTGCTTAATTTGCTTCAACTTTTTAAGCACATCTTGAGCAGTCTTATATTTTCTAAACCTGCTTAGAAAAGTAGTTTTAAGATTATCATATGTTGTAAAATGTCCAGCATCATAAGCACTGTACCAATCCATGGCTTTACCCTTAAAGGTTGCTGCAAACTGCTGTAATTTAACTTGGTCCCCAAACATATTGTTGAAGCCATTTGCCACCCACCTTGTCTCAAACTGTGCAACAGGACAATCCGGATCCTCCTTCTTTTGCCCCGAAAACTTTGATGCCCTAACTTTAGGGTTGAGTGGTGGGTTGGGATTCATGGCTTTAGGCTTTCTCTTCTTTAGTGAAGGCAAAGAGACTTCCTTACTGTGATAACCCCACTCCTCAATAGGATTGTACTCCCCAGCACCAAATGCTACCATCTCTCTGCTGCTCTATCAGGAGGAGTTGCAGAATACTCCAATTTAGGTAGTCCATTATCATCTTCAATGGGACTTGGAGGAGATTCACTTGATGTAGCAAGAGAATGATAAGCTGTAATGGTACCCGTGGAGGTACCAATATCTTGAACATTGTCCTTAAACAATGAAATGACCTCTTCATCCAAGATGGGATTTCCTCCTGCTTCACTATCATCATTTTGCCCTGACCCCCATTGTTGTCCTGTCAATACTTCTGTGAATTCCCTGGATTTGCTTCGGGTTAAGATAAAATTTGATAATATGGGTAATTCTTTGACATAAATGCAAAGATACCAAAATAAATATTCAATCTGCATCATACTACTTCAAGCAATCTGCTTATGCTCCAAGAAGCAACTAAATTATCCAATACATATAATCAAAGGTAAATATCATGCATGTGCTTTAACATTAGAAAACAACATTACAAGACTTTAATAAGCTTGTCTCTAGGTTTTCACTGCTACTCCCAACCAAATTCTGCTTCATGCAAGCAACTGTTGCTTCATGCAACAACTATTGCTTCATGCAGCAAATTTGAAGCAAGTGTTGCTTCATGGAGCAATTTCAAATTTCTGGCCACAAACTGAGTCATTTTCAATTGTACCTTCCACCACATAATTAGAGAAATGATGACACAATCGATATGCGGAAAACCCTTTGAACTATGTACATAAAATTACATTTTCTTGCCAAGAACGAGGTCATGTTTTGAAAAAGCTTTCAACTAGAGGTTTGGATCGACAATGGCAAGATTGCCAAAGCATTTGTTGCCCTCTCTATGCAGAATGCCTAAAAGAACAGAGAATGCTTCATGAAGCAAATACTCCATATCATGCCCAAAAATCATAGAAACTCAGAAATAATCATATGATGACATAGATCTACTCTACTCAGCACTACAAATCAGAAAATGAGAACCATAATGCATAAAGCATGATGTAAATAGAACAGATACACTAGAAATGATGGCACCAACTGCCAAAGCCTTCATATTTCGAAGTGAATCCATCATACATCAGAAGTAGATATCAGAGATTATCAGATAAACAAAAAGAATACATGAAAATGCCTCTCTGGTCACGTTTTTACAACTACCCAAAACTGCACTTCATGAAGCAGTGAACTTCCTGAGACATATAAAGGCTGCTTCACATAAGAAATAACAATGACTAAGGTAATACACCATTCTAAGGGTAAATGTAGTGTCAAGCCAACGGCTAACAGTATAATGGCGAGAGAGAGAGAGAGAGAGAGAGAGAGAGAGAGAGAGAGAGAGAGAGAGAGAGAGAGAGAGAGAGAGAGAGAGAGAGAGAGAGAGAGAGGGGAGAGGAGGGAGATTAGTCGGCCTTTATTGAGCGATGTGTGTGCATGTGCTTAGGCATGGCCATATATGCATTTGGTTATGCATGTTGGGCCTAATGTGTGTGCATTCTTTCACTTTCAAGTCTAGGATATCCTCGAGACTAACATATCTTCAAGTTTGAGTGATTCTTGTTGGGCCTTTAGTGAGTGTCATGTGTACATGTGGATGAATGGACATCCATTGGAGAGGGGAATCATTAATTGGCTTTTCACTTGCACTATGTATGCATGTGCTCATGCATGGTTGTTTACGCATGTGTTTATGCATGACTATTCTTTTATCTTTGAGTCCAAGTCACTTTCAATTTAGGGTTTTCAATTGCAAATGTGTTTATCGATTGTGTCTTCAATGGCTTTGAGATTTCTCTATTGGGACTCTTATAATCTATTGAAAGTTTCGTATAGTCATCATGGAATAAAGCAAAGCCATGGATGATGTTCCAGAGATTTCTCTATTGGGACTCTTATACTCTATTGAAAGTTTCGTGTAGTTATCATGAAACAAAGCAAAGCCATGGACGATGTTCCAGACATAGTGTATTTGAATCCATTGAATGCAATTGATTTGATTGAATTAAAGAGAACAGCCATGACATTGTCTCTTCAACGGTTGCTGGCTTGGAGCCATTCACATGGGTATGGGAGATAATTGTTCTAATTGTATTTGCGTCAAGCTATTGTATATTTTTTGGGGAGATAGTCATTTGTGTATTTTGTTGCAACCAAAATGTGGAATTTAATAGAGTGAATAAAGTTAATGTACGAAAGATGAAAGAAGTGGCAAGGCAACAGGGAAGGCAAGTTACTAAATCTACAAGGACAGCAAGGATTTGAAGAAACACTGAAGTTATTTCAAGTTCTTCAGAGTTTAAACGCCTCGAGACCAAGATGAATGAGTGGATGGAATTGTAGATGAGTTTATCCACAAGTGTTAATCATGCGCTTGCCATTTACTCTGCAGAGTTGCATGAATAAGCTAAAGGTTTGTATGGTGTTGTGTGCAAGACAAAGCACACCTAGAGTGTTCTTTAATAAGTCTCAAGTATTTTGGGTGGTGAAGTGAGGGAACTTTTGACAGTTATCTCTGAGACAAGCATGTTGATGAATTTGTTGCTGAATGATATATGGGTATCGTTTTGGGGGCTTGAAATTAACCAGGAGCCTGTGATTTGCCATAGGGGCTGTCGACTACCGTTCTTGCAGTTTCAAATGAATGTTAATAGGTTTAATGCCTTGCTACATCAATTGAGCTGTCAAATGAATAGTCATAATTGAGGAGGACTTGCTCAAGATGAGGCTTATGATCTATTATTGTCTCACTTATATTATTTTAAAGTACTTGGGGCAGTGCTTTTTTTGTGATGATGTGTGCTTCCTTCTTGTAATGATATGAATTTAAGGACCTCAATTGTTTTGTAACATTACATCAAGCTGTGACAATGCCTATTGAGTGGTTTGCAAATGTTAGGCCAGGTATTGTTATTCTAATGTTAAGTAATCTTTGTTGATTGTAAATGTGTTTACATTTACGTTCTGGGCTTTTAAAATTTTAGGTGCAAGAAAGAGAGGAAAGATTATTATGTCCCCTGTACCGTCATCGGGACGAAGAGTGGCTATGGGACTTGCTTCACATGGCCATGCTGTGTTGGAAAATGGAAAATTTCCTAGTGATTCCTCAAAGAAAAGAAAGCTTCATTTTGGTTAGGCCCAATGGGAAGTTTCAAATTATTTGTAGCATTTGGATGTAGATGCATAGGCGTAATCAAAGAGTGACACTTTGTGGTTTGTTGATACTTGGGTTTATGGTACAAAGTTATTGGCACAGTCTCTGGAGCAAACTTTGGTTTTGGGCTTTGGTTCACCTATGTGGATTATTAATACTGCTGGGAGTCTGTATGTGATGCTTGGATACGCTTAAGCTTTGTGGTTCGTTTCAGCGTAGCAATGTTATTTCTGATTGTAACATCCACGTATCATGTAGAGCTACTTCTAACTGTTGTGAAGAGCAAGTATGGATGCAACTACGATATTGGTACATGGTCATTGCATGTATATCTGAGTCTATGTACTCCTAGATGCAAATGCATGTTTGGCCTTTTGTACATGCATGTAAGAGAGAGAGAGAGAGAGAGAGAGAGGGAGAGAGGGAGGGAGAGAGTGCGAGTGTGTGTGAATAGAGAGAGGAGAGGTGTAAAAGGGGTGAGAGATAGAATAGATGAGAGGTATAAAAGAGGGGAGGGAGAAAGAGGTGAAAAGGGGGGAGGGAGGAAGAGATAAAAGGTTGAGGAGGGAGAAGAAAGATAAAAAGGGAGGAGAGAGGGAATGAGGATGATAGATGTGAGAAAGAGAGATGGGTAACAAATATATACGAGAGAAGAGTCGTAAATGGAGGGGGGGTGAAGAGGGGTATGGAGAGGGAGGAAGAGGCCAAAAACAGTGAGAGAGATTTGGGATAGAGAGAAGATAGTGAGTAAGGATATGGTTTCCTGCACTCAAGGATACAAAATATGCATTTCATATGTCTTTTGTTTATGGTTTGGTGCAATATTATTTCCAAATGTAACATCTAAGGATCGTATAGAGCTACTTCTAGATATCATGCAAAGTACATATGGGTAAAGTTTACAAAATTGATGCATAAAAGACATTGCATACATATATGAGTCTCTATGAATCTAGATGCAAATACATGTCTATTCTTTTATGGATATGCATGAGAGAGAGAGAGAGAGAGAGAGAGAGAGAGAGAGAGAGAGAGAGAGAGAGAGAGAGAGAGAGAGAGAGAGAGAGAGAGAGAGAGAGAGAGAGAGAGAGAGTGTGTGTGTGTGTGTGTGTATGAAAAGATAGGGAGAGATGAAAAAATTGTATGGGAGAGGGGTCGCAAACAGAGGAGAGGCATAGACTAGGGGAGGGAGGAAGACATTGTGGATATACTCAATGTTTTCAAGTACATATGGGTGAAGCTGAACAGAATAAGAGGTTTCAACGATCTCACATTGATAAAATACCAAGAAAGTGGTTGATGTATGAATCTAAAGACCTCGATTGTTTTGTGACACTGCATCAAGCTATGACAATGCTACTGAGTGGTTTGCGGATGTTAGGCTAGGTATTGTTGTTTTAATGTTAAGTAGTATTTGTTGGTTGTTAGATGTGTTTACATTTATATTGTGGGTTTCTAAAATTTTAGGTGCAAGAAAGAGAGGAAAGACTATCATGTCCCCTGCACCATCAACAAGATGAAGAGTGGCAATGGGGCTTGCTTCGCCTAGCCATGTTATATTGGAGAATGAAAAATTTCCCAGTGATTTCTCAAAGAAAAGAAAGCTTAGTTTTGGTTAGGCCCCATGGGAAGTTTCAAAAATTTTGTAACATTTGGATGTAGATGCATATGCACAATCAATGAGTGACACTTTGTGGTTTGTTGATACTTGAATTTGTGGTGCAAGGTTGGTGCGCAGATCGGTCGCAGATAGCTCACGTGGTGAATCCCGGAAGGTCCCCAAGAACAAAGTACTCTACCTTTTTGCACAAAAAACCATGTAAAAGCATGCACGACAAGAGGCAAGAGACAAATTGGGTTCAATCTCCCCCATGCCTTGTGTGAGCGCTTCACAAAGCATGTATTTTATGTATATTTCCAATCTTCATGCTCAATAATAGCCCAATTACAAAAATATGACAAGCTTTTAGCTTTTGAGTTTGCTTTCTACAAAAATAGGAAAATAAAGCTAATGGACGGTGCCCATAGTGTCTGGCACGCCCAATCTCAATGTCCAAATAGAAATAACATATCCGGGCGCATAAGCGCATACAAAATAATAATCGATAATCAATGTCTCAATAGACATAACAAAATATAGGCGTGGCGCCTATCAAAATATAGTCCAAATGTTGAATACCCGCTAGACTCCAATGCTTTCCTCCACCACTGCTGCTATCTCTACACATCAACTGAAGCATTCACAATCGTTAGTAAAATAATACAATTAAACCGACAAAAGTGAATACCTAGCAGTCTTCAGCTACATAAATAAATCAACTGGTTAGAAATAAATCCTAACCTTAATTTATTACGAGTGCGCACTCTAAACTCATAAACGTTTATTAATTTAATATGCATTTTGCGGAATCACCCGCTATGGAATCACCCATGTATACACTAAATTAATGAAACGCCCAAAAAGGACAGGCGTCCCCATCAACTTCTCGCACAAAGAATCCTCTTTGCGTATGAGCCCCGGTCATCTAAGTTTACGGAATCCACCGTAAAACCTCACGGAATCCACCATGGAATATGCCTCCTGGCATCATACCCCCGGGGTGGGATAGCAATTGACCTCAATTGCTATTAGCTCAATGTGGAGCTAACAGAGTGGGGAAAGCATTTAAGTCTCTAGCGTGCATTCATTGTGCTTCCTCTACAGGATGGTTCTTAAATTTCACTAGATATCTAGAATACCTTCGGCTAGTTCTAGTGGTCATGTAGTCAGTGTCTATAATGGCTTCTGGTTCAAGTATTTCAGTCTCTTCTTCTAGTAAAGGTGGGTTTTCATAGACAGGGTGGATAGGTAATTGGCCTCTAAATGGTCTCAATAAACTAATATGAAATGTATTATGAATTTTCCAATGAGATGGCAATTCTAACTTGAATGCATTGTCATTAATCTTATGAATGATTCTAAATGGTCCATAGAATCTAGGAGCTAATTTGACAACTGGATGTCTATCTACACTTTGCAGTCTACGCTTTTCTATTCTAAGCCAAACATAATCATCAACTTTGAAATTCATGGCTTGTCTTTTCTTGTTGGCTTGTTTGGTATATGATTGTTGGGCTTTAGCAATCATATCCTTTACCTCATCAAAAATACTATTATGCATAACAGCAATATCATCAGCACTCTGTATTCTATTAGACAAAGATGCAACAGGTGTAGATAATCTATATCCATAAATAACTTCAAAAGGTGCTTTCTTTGTAGATGTGTGCGGTGTATTATTATATGCAAACTGTAATAAATGCAAATGAGTATCCCATGTCTGAGGTTTAGAAATAGTATATGCACGTAAAAGATCTAAAATGGTGCTATTTGTGGCTTCTGTTTGTCCATTTGTTTCTGGATGAAATGCAAATGAGAAATCAATCTTTGTGCCTAGATTTGCAAACAGTGTAATCCAAAAATTATTACAAAATCTAGAATCTCGATCTGAAATAATCACTTTTGGCAATCCATGGTTAGTAAAAACAGTTTTCAAAAATAACTGTGCTACTTGTGATGCTGTTAAAGTTTTCTTACATGCAATGAAATATGCTTGCTTACTAAATCTATCTACAATTGTCCAAATCATGTCATGGTTAGATTTAGTATTTGGTAAACCAGTAATGAAATCCATAGAAATATGTTCCCAAGATTTAGATGGAATAGATAAAGACATTAATAATCCATACTGTTTACCATGATGTCTCTTTATTCTTTGACAAATCAAACATTCAGAAACGAAATTAGATACATCTGCATCCATATGCGGCCAATAAAAATCTTCAGTTAACATGCGTAATGTAGAAATGATACCTCTATGACCTTGATATGGGGGACAATGAATTTCATTCAAAACAAAAGATCGGAATGGAATAGTAACACACAGTCTCTTTTCAAAGAACATAAATCCATCATTATATGACAATGAATCAACAGGAATGAAATTATTTTGAACTAATTTTTGCCAATCAGAATGAAAAGTAATATCCTGGTGATATGTGTCTTTCATAGCAATCAAAGAATCAAAAGATATGATGGAAATATTATGAATTGCAGGTCTTCTACTCAATGCATCAGCAACTACATTTTCTTTTCCAGGTTGGTATTGAATGATAGGATGAAAGCTTTGAATGAAGGAAGCCCATTTGATATGACGGTCAGAAATTTGGGGTTGGCTAAGTAGATGTCTAATGCTTTGCTAGTCAGTCTTTATCATGAATTCTGAACCCATTAATTAATGCTTCCATTGTTTTAATGCTTGTACAACTGCTAATAGTTCTTTGTCATAAGTGGAATATTTGAGCTCAGAGGGTTTCAGCTTAAAACTAGAATATGCTATTGGATGGTTGTCTTGCATTAATACGGCTCCTATTCCTGATCCGCTAGCATCAGTCACAACTAGAAAGAATGGTCTATTAAAGTCAGGCAATTGTAAAACAAGGGCATTGGTTAATGCACGTTTGAGTAAATCAAAGGATTTCTGCTGAGTTTCAGACCATTGATAAACAATTCCTTTCTTAAGAAGTTTGGTTAATGGTAAAGCAAGTAATGAGAAATTACGTACAAACTTCCTATAGAAACTAGCAAGACCAAGGAATGAGCGTAATTCATGTACATTTTTAGGAACAGGCCAATGCAATATTGCGTCAATTTTCTTAGGATCAACTTTAATTCCTTTTTTTGATACAATATGACCTAGATATTCTATTTCTGTCTTAAAGAATTCACTCTTTTCAGGATTTGCAAACAATAGATTTTCTTTCAATAATTGAAAAACTAATGATAAATGCTCATAATGCTCTTTTTCACTTTGACTGAACACTAAAATATCATCAAAGAAAACAATCACACAATACTGATATTTTAGAAAAATACGGTTCATCATTCTATTGAAAGTGGCAGGTGCATTAGTTAATCCGAATGGCATGACTAAGAATTCATAATGGCCAAACTGTGTCCTAAATGCAGTCTTAAATATGTCGGATCTATCTAGCCTCACCTGATGATATCCAGACTTAATGTCAATTTTACTAAATATAGAAGATCCTTACAGTTTGTCCATAAGGTCGTCAACTCTAGGTATAGGATACCTATTCTTTACAGTGATCTTATTTAATGCTCGGTAGTCAATACACATACGATAGGTATTATTCTTTTTCTTGACTAAGAGCACAGGTGCACCGAATGGAGAACTACTAGGTCGAATTAGGCCTCTATTTAGTAATTCTTCAACTTGACTCTGGATTTCTTTTTGCTCTATTTGATTGTGCCTATATGGTGCTTTGCAAGGTGGTTGTGTGCCAGGTATTAGATCAATCTTATGGTCTTCTGGACGTGATGGAGGTAAACCTGGTGGTAGGTCTTCTGCAAAACAGTCCTTAAAATATGCAAGAAATTCCTTATGCCTAGGATGCATATGATTTTCCTTTGCGTGCAATTCATTCACCCAAATGAGATATGATTTAGTATTCTTGTGTAGTGCACGTTTTGCTTGAGTATGTGAAAGCAGTGGAAAAATATGAGATGCATGTATACCAAATAATGTAATAGATTTTTCTTGAAAATTAATATTCATTGTGTGCGTAGAATAATCTATGTTTGGATTATGCTGGTGTCTCCATGGCATTCCTAGAATAATGTCACTTGACTGTAATGGGACAACTAAGAAATTTCTTCTTTCAATATATGGACCAATTTGAATTTCTAAATCTTGAACTTCTTGTGTGCTATTGTACCTAGTGCCTAAAAATGCAGCTTTTATGCGATAATGCGTAGGTATAGTATGCAATTTCAATTCCTTTACCAATTTTGCTGAAATAAAGTCATGGGTACTACCGTCATCATGCAATATAGTTCTTTCTTTTCCATGCACCATACATTTCATAGTCAATAATGAATGTGAAGTAGGCATACCTGGTAAAGTGTCGGAAGTAGTAGTAGGATCATCCTCATCTTCAGTGAAATCTGGCATATCCTCATGCTCGTCTTCGTCCATGGCTCCAAGGTAGTTGATATGTGCTGGTGGCTTCTTTGAATGACAATTTGCTACGAGATGCCCTGGCTGGTGACACTTATAGCATACTATTGGCTTAGCTTTGGTCACATTATTTGCAATGGCTGGGAGTCTGGGTACATTTGGAGTTGCTTGTGAAATAGGCTTTGGATTTGGATTGACAGTGGATGGTAATGCAGGTGGTTTAGGCCAATTCTTGCGGAAAGATGGTGATGAGAAACGACCTGGATTAAACCTTCTGAAATTGGAATTGAATTGTTTAGATCTATAATTACCGTTGGCTTGGAATTGCTGTGGTCGTCGATCTCTTCCGCGTAACTTATCTTCAGTGTCGTGAGCTAAGGAGATGGCGTCTTCAAGGGTAGCATGCTTGAACATGTTTACTTCAGCGTAGTAATGTCCAAGAAGTCCAGACATATACTTCTGCTTATGCGTCGTCTCTGGTATGTCTTCAAGCATGCGTAACTGTAGGAGTGCATTCCAAAAACGCTCTGTATACTATGGAATAGGCTCACGATCTCGCTGTTGTAGTAGATCCCATTGTTTGATAGCCTTCTCATGAAATTGCGGTGGAAGGAAATTTTGCATGAACTTCTTCTTGAATTCTTCCCATGTAGCAAGACATTCTATACTTTTGCGGACTACAGTCCACCAAAGTGATGCTCTGTCTATCAGATGATTAGTAACACACTTGATTTTATCTTTTTCGGGATAAGTTTCCTCATGGAAATAGTCATCAAACTGGCTAATGAATGATAAAACAGTCTTTCCTTCTCTTATGCCATTGAAAATGCGGAACTTGAAACTTCGTTTACTTATCTTGGATTCCTTGCGAATGGTTTGTGCTTCAAGAGTGGTGTCGATGGTACGGCGAATCAAATCTTCAGCTTGAGGTTCTTCTTTATCGGTGGATGCTCTTTGTAGCTTTGTCAATTGCGCTTGCAAGGCTTGCCTAGCTCTTCGCTCTTCTTCCAATTGTAGCATGATTAGATCCAGCTTTTGTTCCATGGTAGGCTCAGGTAGGTCGTCTTCAGCCATAGGATCATCCATATGTGGGGTAGTCATCCTGTAAAACTCAACAAACCTTTCTCACTCAAAATCAGTTAGCGGGATGAGCGTAGCTCAAATTTGGGGTTACAAGGCTATGTATTTTTGGGTATTTTCTTCTTTAATTTTCAGAATTTCTGCAATATTTCTGTCTCCATTTGCTGAAAGTACTTCAACGAACTTGTAGATAAATAGAACAGCTTGCTGCGAACAACTTTCCAATTCAGAGTTTTTGCATACGAACAAGTCTTCTATGAGTTTTAAGCACTAGTCAGTTCTGATTTAGTCTGACTTGCAGAGTTGCAGACTTAGCAGACTTGCAGAGTTGTTGACTTGCTGAACTTAGGCCGACTTGCAGAACTTGCAAAACTTGATTACTGTCGACTTGCGGAACTTAACTTCAGAAGTGCGAGACCTGGAGTTTGTGTACTTGTCGGACCTGTGTAACTTGCAGAAAGCCTTAAGCTTAAGTAATTAAGCTTAAGCTTATGAAGCTTAAGGAGAACTAACAGGCCACCGTTGATTTCGTGAGGGGGGGGTCCGTTTTTTGCGCCGGATTTCTCGGGATGAAGCCGTTTTGTGACGATTTGGATTGTTGGAGCTCCCTAAGCTTAAGATTAAGCTTTATTATGATAATTAACTTGATTATGAAGAGAGCTTATCTCAGTAACTCCACGACTTGATGATGGAAGTGTATGAGTGGTCCTCCCCCTGCAGAGCTTGGTCCTTCGCGATCTGACAATGGAAACAGAGGTTCTTGATCGCCAGAAGTCTGCTTGTATCGACGGTTCGCGACGAGATTGAATGTAGAGCCCGTTTGTTCCTGGAGCTCCGCCTTCGCCCGAGATTGGTAGCGATTGGAAGCTCTTGATCTCTGCTTCGCTCTGATACCACTGGTGCGCAGATCGGTCGCAGATAGCTCACGTGGTGAATCCCGGAAGGTCCCCAAGAACAAAGTACTCTACCTTTTTGCACAAAAAACCATGTAAAAGCATGCACGACAAGAGGCAAGAGACAAATTGGGTTCAATCTCCCCCATGCCTTGTGTGAGCGCTTCACAAAGCATGTATTTTATGTATATTTCCAATCTTCATGCTCAATAATAGCCCAATTACAAAAATATGACAAGCTTTTAGCTTTTGAGTTTGCTTTCTACAAAAATAGGAAAATAAAGCTAATGGACGGTGCCCATAGTGTCTGGCACGCCCAATCTCAATGTCCAAATAGAAATAACATATCCGGGCGCATAAGCGCATACAAAATAATAATCGATAATCAATGTCTCAATAGACATAACAAAATATAGGCGTGGCGCCTATCAAAATATAGTCCAAATGTCGAATACCCGCTAGACTCCAATGCTTTCCTCCGCCACTGCTGCTATCTCTACACATCAACTGAAGCATTCACAATCGTTAGTAAAATAATACAATTAAACCGACAAAAGTGAATACCTAGCAGTCTTCAGCTACATAAATAAATCAACTGGTTAGAAATAAATCCTAACCTTAATTTATTACGAGTGCGCACTCTAAACTCATAAACGTTTATTAATTTAATATGCATTTTGCGGAATCACCCGCTATGGAATCACCCATGTATACACTAAATTAATGAAACGCCCGAAAAGGACAGGCGTCCCCATCAACTTCTCGCACAAAGAATCCTCTTTGCGTATGAGCCCCGGTCATCTAAGTTTACGGAATCCACCGTAAAACCTCACGGAATCCACCGTGGAATATGCCTCCTGGCATCAAAGGTTATTGGCGCAGTCTCTAGAACAAACTTTAGTTTCTGGCTTTGCTTCACCTGTGTGGGTTATTAATACTGAGAGTCTATATGTAATACTTGGATACACTTAAACTTTGTGGTGTGGTTCAAGTATCTTTCAGTTGTGATTCATTTCACCGTAGCAATGTTATTTCTCATTGTAGCATCTAAGGATCATATAGAGCTACTTCTAATTGTTGTGTAGAGCAAGCGTTGATACAAGTTTACAAGTTTCGTGCATGGTCATTGCATGTATATATGAGTTTATGTACTCTTGGATGCAAATGCATGTGGCCTTTTATACATGCGTGTAAGAGAGAGAGAGAGAGAGGGTGAGAGAGGGAGGGAGAGAGTGATTGCGTGAGTGTGGATACAGAGGGGGGAGGTGTAAAAGAGGAGAGAGATAGAGGGGTTGCGAGTAGAGGAGAGTAAAGCATGTGATGTTTTTTGCACTCAAGGGTGGCAATGTTACTGTGCAGTATGGAAGTGAAACTGTCGTGTGATAGCATTAGCATGCGATAGTGAATCATGTGATGTTTTTGTGTAGCATTACCTACTGTGTGATAGGGAAGTGAAGCTGTCGTGCTATCGCATGACAGTTTTACATATATATATATATATATATATATATAGAGAGAGAGAGAGAGAGAGAGAGAGAGAGAGAGAGAGAGAGAGAGAGAGAGAGAGAGAGAGAGAGAGAGAGAGAGAGTGCCACCCATGTTTGTCTTTTCTTTGGTAAGAAATCATACATACATACATAGAGGGCCATATAGGATAGATATGTGCTGTCGGTTTGGCAAATATGCAACACAGGACACAACATGTACACACACAAACGTAGAGACAGGGAGATTGTAATGTTATATGGGTAACAGAACGTAGAAGTACAGATTGGAGTTAATCTATACTACATTATTATTGTGACTGTACCTTAGGTAATGTCCAAATCACAAAAATGTTGCCAAGCCTCCTTTTAAAACTTGCACGTTTTGCATGGACTCCAATCTATATCTATATCTATACTACAATATAGATATAGGTACAGTCACAATAATAATGTAGTATAGATTATTGTGATTGTACCTTAGGTAATGTTCAAATCACGAAAATGCTACCGAGCCTCCTTTTAAAACTTGCATGTTTTGCATGGAAAAGGATGTGCCAGGTGTGATCTATAGTCCCTCCACATTACTCCCACTCCTTCCTAGAATCATGCTGCGTCTAGTTAAAAAGATCGAGTGGGAGAGCTGGTCGTGCATTGCGCCAA
This sequence comes from Lygodium microphyllum, assembly GCF_053477565.2. Taxonomy (NCBI): domain Eukaryota; kingdom Viridiplantae; phylum Streptophyta; class Polypodiopsida; order Schizaeales; family Lygodiaceae; genus Lygodium; species Lygodium microphyllum. Next base: position 125,204,762 of record NC_141140.1, read on the forward strand.
CGTGTCAAAGTGCAAGGGCATCACATGGGGCCCAGTTTAGAGCCGCGTTCGCGCATCTTACTGTGCTTCCAAAATCACACGCCTAATTTCCCAGAAGCTGTGGACAAGAGGATTCGTACCTCTTTCTCTCTCTTTCAGAGGAACGAAGAAAGAAGGCTCGAGAGCAGGTCTTCCTCGCATTCCCGCAATTTGGTCAGTGCGTCGATTGATGACTCTCGACAGTGTGCGTATAATGTCTCGTACGATTTGTTAAGAACAAGATTATGTTGGATTTGATTGAGAGAGAGAGATAGAGAGAGAGAGATTCGTTCTAAGCATTCTGAGTGCTAGGGTAGGTCGCTTTGTTTCATGTATCAGATATAAAGATTGCCTGTTACCTTATTTCGTGTTCTCCCTGCAGACATTTCCTGCTGTTCGAGTTCTGAAACGCCGGCCAACATCCGCCGGGAGTCATGCCAATTACTTGATCTATTCCTAGTGTTAGATTGCAGACCGCAGACGCACACATTTATGACTCTCTTGTTTACAACATTTGTGCTTGGGCAGTGGATGGTCTTGGAAGTCAGCTGCAGGCTTCCCCTCTTCAATCTTCATTGCCGTTACTGTCTGGCACGTGATCGATGGGATAAGGAATTTGCAAAGCTTGATATAGGTTGACGATGTGACATTGCCAAATTGGGGGTGCTTGTCAATCAAACATTTCAGTTTGTGAAACTGGTAACTTCTGCTGGTTGAAAGATTGCTGAGAGAGGGGGAAGGTGTGCTGGCACAAGTGAGAGTTTCACAGGAGTCATAGTTATTTTAGAAAAAGGAAGTTTACTCAGGAGTTGCTACATTCCTGTGAAAAATAGATGGAGTCTCAACATCGGCAACTGTCGGTGACAGAGTTGAAGTCTTCGACAATTGAGCCACACGCTGAACGACAGAATGGTGAAATGTTTTCTGTCAGTGAAAAGCTCCCAACATATATGAAAGAGCTAATTGCAGGAGGAGCTGCTGGAGGGTTTGCCAAAACTGTTGTTGCCCCGCTCGAGCGAGTGAAGATTCTTTATCAGGTAACTGACAAATTTTAATATCTTGCTTTGTCTCCCTGAGTGGAATTGTTTTAAATGGAGGCAATTAGTCTGGTGCAGTGAGATTGTTACACCGTTTTTCTTTGTCAAACTTGTACACACTGCCTTGCTTTAGCTTAACAAGAAAAATGCGAAATGACATTTTTAGTGTCAGAGTGTATCTAGCCGTTGCAGTTTCAGCCCTCCAAAGAAACAGTAACCTGCCATGTGAGAAGGAATGGATAGCTAATTGTACTTGTTTTATTGCCAATTTCTTGTTTTCTTTTCATAGTATTTTGAAACAACTACCAATGTTTACATGCAGACACAGTATATGAAATTTCAATCTCTAGGTGTAATTAGGTCGCTACACTGCATCTACAATAAAGAGGGAGCTTTAGGCTTTTACAGGCAAGCATTTTACAATATCCTAGCTTTGTATAGCACATTTTGTTCGTAGCTTGGGTATATGCTTGACATGCTGTTGTTGTACACCTACCGCAGGGGTAATGGAGCTAGTGTGATTCGCGTTGTACCATATGCAGCTCTGCATTTTATGACATATGAACAATATAGGAGATGGATTCTAGACTATTTTCCTTCAGCTCCTTCAGGTCCTTCTGTGGATCTGCTAGCTGGGTCTCTGGCAGGAGGCACTGCGGTCCTTTGCACTTATCCGTTAGATTTGGCTCGAACAATATTGGCATACCAGGTCAGATGTTGATGATTTCAATCTGGTGTTGCAAGGGTGCTGTTAAAAAAGGTTTCATGAATCTGTGAAAGATGCTGGTTTATTCCTAAATCTATTAGACAGTGACCAGTCTGCTTGTGTATAGATTTTGATTTTTCTCTGCTTTTGTCAGTGTATGAGGTTTTAATATTTGAGTTTTCATTCTGGAGCAGGTAAAGGATGTTTCAGCAGGCACAACAATTTACAAAGGGATTGGAGATGTTTTTTGTAAGGTTTCAAAGCAGAGTGGTTTGAGGGGCATGTATCGAGGAGTTGGTAAGTGATTTCCAGATGCATTTTATAAGCTTCTCTATTTTTTCCATGAACCCAAGGATCATCTTCCATAACTTTCACAATGTTTGTGCAGCTGCAATCCATGTGTTCTATTTGCAATCAGCAGGGTATTTGGGTCCCTGGGGGATGGGGGGAGCCTTTTCTTGTTGTCCTTGCTGTTACATAACTAATCTTTTAGTAAGAATGTGTGGAAAAATTGAACTGGTCTAACCACAAAGCTGGACTCATTGGGCAGATGTGAACTTCTTGAATGCTGGAACTTTCTCCCACATGTGCCTCAAAGTTGCAAGGTGCTATCTTCTACTTCATAGGTTGACCCAACTGTCTAACCTTACTAAATTTGGTTTAGTAGGGACTAGGCACAACCCAGACACTTGCAAAGAGAGGGCAGTTCAAGCAACAAAAGGTACAGGAGGGTGCATCTTTATAGGTGACACCTCCTAAAACTATAGGAGACTCCAAAATTGTGATTGCATTACCTAGAGAAGGGCTGCTGAAAGTCAAAGTCCCCAATGGATTTTAGGTTGGCTCACATGAGGAGATGTCTGGGAAACCACATTTTTCAAGACTTCTTTACACCGGGAATGGTGAGATGAAGTCTTTTAAATGGCAAATGCAATAATACAAATAATTTAACACTAGTTTTTGTGGCAAATGGGGAGTGGAGTTATTAGTAGAAGTGGAAGAGGGATAGGCTGATGATAACCTAGCACATTGATACCATGTTGGCTACCAGGAACTCAACTCAAGAAGAAAAAGGAGGACTCTCAACAATGAGCAATGATGAACAATGGATAGAGATGAAAGTGAGAAAGACAAGGTTACACAAGTGAATATCAGTACCCGTTTAACAACTAGTCAAGATACAATTGGATTATCCAATTGAGTGGAGATTGGATGCTTAAAAGTGAAAAGTAGAGGTTACAAATGACAAGTGTTTGCTTAAAATGATAAGTATTGAGCCAAATGACAAGTGTAAGGAGAGTTGTCTCTTCAAAATAACACGTCTTATTCTGGATCGCATATATTATCTTTCTTGAGAAAGAAACTTCTAAACCTTTTACTCTAAAAAGGTTAAGAATTTGAGATAGCCAATGAAGTCAAAACTATTCATTGCAAAATTTTGGAACCTTCGACGCAAACCAAATTTCTATTTGAGCAACTTTGAAAAATATTAAACTTCTAAATTTTAGAAGTTGCCAAATTTAGATTCTGGAGAGCTTAATTATATAGGTTCAGCGGTTCATGGTTTGTTTCTTTGATCACGAGTATTTGGTTTTGCTTTTTGAAACCTTTCATTATATGGGCTTATAGTCAATGTGACTACTCAAGTGTAAAAGTCTTAGGATTTTTGGTCGATTTGATTGCATGATTAAACTTTGAATTTCTATTGGATATCCCATCATTGATGACCTAGTATAATTATAGGGTATTTGGCTACCCTTAATTGTATATGTTTATTGGTTCATGTTTTCTTTCTTTGATCATGAGTATTTAGTTTCTTTTTGGAACTAGTCATTATATGGGCTTTTAGTCAATGTGACTACCTGACTGTAAAAATCTTAGTCATTTGGGCTTTTTGGTTAATGTGATCACAGGACTAAACTTTTAATTTCTCTTGGGTATCTTGTCCATGACAACCCAAGTATAAATATAGGGCATTTTGATCATTAGCTATCCTTGAATAGAAAGATAAACATTTAACCATATTTTGAAGCACTCGAATAATACAAATGGCCTTTCAAAGTATATGAGCATTTAATTAATTTGAATAATTGAGCTAATATGTCTTAGTAATAGCTGATATATAAAAGATTGGTTACGCTAGTTATTGGTAAGGAGCCAATTATCCAAAGTCTCTAAACAAGGATGCTTCAAGGCATTTAAAGCTCAAAGGTTATCCATATTCTAGCTTTGGTGGTGTAGAACTACCTTAAGCCTAAGTTTGATTATGAGTAAATAACTTATTTGTTGGACCTTGAAACGCTTGCCAAATCAGGTAATGTCCACACTTGTATAGAGTAAAAAGGAGCTTTCTATACAAACATTGATTAGTGAAGCTTTGGGTCCCTCAACTTAGGATTCTCATAGACAATGGGATACGCTTTTGCAAAAGTGCAATGACTTTACAACCATCAAGACTACTCTCCACAAATTGCTTTGAGGTTCGATGGTTTTGCAAATGCCTCACGAGCTTAGACATTGAACTCACTTGCTAGTTTCCAATATATGACCTTGATGTTGCTTGAGCATGAGTTTGCTTTATGATTACAAAGGAGGTTTCCATCTCATTCTTGTGGCCACCCTTTAGATACTTTGGATGCTTTAGAGAGGGGTGACACACAAAAGAAGAAAGAAGGGAAAAAAGGGCATCTTTGCAAGGATTGCAAGAAACTAGCGGCATTGTGGGAAGAGAAGAACAAGAAGAAGAAGAAGAGCAAGGATTGCTTTGACTCTATCATTCCCACTCCTGATTTTGCCATACGAAAAAGGCTATGGCCTCCTTGGAAGCATTCTACTAGGCCTAGTGGTGTTGGCATTAATTAGGACTCTTCAGTGCTAGAGAGGGAGTGTGAGTGAGTGGTGGTGGTGGTGTGGCATGAGAGGCCTCATCCATATGTAGGTGTGTTGGATCTTGAGCATGGCTTTTTACATACACTGACCGAGCTAGGTAGATTCAAATCTTGGGTGACGGGATGCTTGGCAGAGAACAATTTTTGCTCCTAGTATGTTCTCCCATGAGGGGACACTTTGGCAGCTAGCCAATGGGGGGATCCATGGTCATGATAGTACTTTCCATGGAGCTGATAGGCAGCAATATTCAGCTGTCTACTCTTTGTGATTAGGGATTGGCATGATTTCAACATCAACATTAGTGTCTTTTCAAGGCACCTTGGTGGCTTGATCACCCATTGCTTGGGTATCGGTGGTCTAATTTGATAGTTTTTGTTGTATGTACTATGGTGGGTCTTTCATCCTTGTATACTCCATTGTATTTATCACCCAATGATTTGAGATGTGTTAGCAATGTACATATCGTGGGTGTAAGGAGTCATTGTTAGAGTGCACTTCATTTCCTGAGGTGGTGCATTTAATGCTGGCTGACCTGCTTTTTATTTTGCATTTATAGAGCCTATTTAAGGCAGCTCCTCTTCTCCACACTATGAATTATGTGATATGAGCACATTGCCACTGGCTTCCCACAGCCTGTATCTTTGTACATGCTATCGTGCTTGGGTATGTGGATTCCGTTTCCAAGTTCATTATCTTGAGTTTGTGTGTTTTTGTTCTCTTTTTCAGTCAGTTCTCTCTCTTTGCTTCTATTGCTCCAAACCATTCTGACAGCAACAACTGCGCTGACGTAGAGGCTGTTTTTGCAGCAGTAAACAGAAGTGTAGGCAGCTGCATGGGCAGTAGGGGCAGCAGTAGCATGGCAATTTGGAGTATCATTGCCAGGTAGTAGGGAGGCAGCATTTTGCAGAAAGTAGGAGTTGTAATGGCTGCATTACAGCCAATAAGAACCTTTTAATATATATGTAACTTTCTTTTTGGGGCTGTAGATTTGCCAATAATTGAGAAATCAATGATGGGGACAACTTTTCATTGCTTAACAGTGGTCAATGTGGCATTGGCTGTCTTGCCTTGGCCGCTTGATATCAAGAAGTGGACTGGAGAGAGAGAATGAGGAGAAAGAAGACTAGATGAAAGAAGAAAGAGTGCAGAAGAGAGAGTGACGAGGAGAGAGAAAGAGAGGAAAGAGAAAGAAGCCATTGAAGCTGCGAGCAAGGTGAGAGAAGAAGGACAGTAATGTATTAATGTGTTAAAAGATAAGAAAAATTACATGTCCTCTTCTTTTATACCAATGTCAGTGTGACATGGTATGACATCAATATCATTTACACACTAAATCCTTATTTTTCCCAGCTTCTTACAATTCATCCCATCCCAAAGGTTTTTGCCCTAAAAATCAAACTTATAAAGATGGGAAAAGGATGGATAGAATAGAGTACTACTCTGGTACAAGTGGCTACAAAAATAGGAAAAGCACTAATATGTACTAAGTAATGGATGGAATCGGAAGTGGAAAAGTGAATAGACCATATGGACATCCACTTGAAACGATAAAACTGAAAACTAAACCACCATAACTCCAAGAAAAGACACCTGCAAACAATAGGCAGCTTGCTGTCTACTATAGAATCTGCTATAGTAAAATTGAGATATCTTTTGATGGGCACATCTAAATCAAGTGTGCTATGAGTCAAAAGAAAGCTCATCGGATATACTTGCAGCCTATATGTATTCCTCCTTTGTATCAAATCAGAATTGAAATTGAGCCAAAACAATAAGCTGTCCATAAACTGTCTGCAATAGAACAAGAGATAAAATGACTAGTTTTCAGCCAAACAAACCTTTGAAAGATAAAGATTTTGAATCCCAATATGGATGTTGGTCTAATGAAGGTGCAAAATCTTGCTCAGAACCTCTTGGATCAAAAGGTATACCATCATAATAATGATCAAGAGGAGAAGATTTGTCATTAAACTCATAATCTTGACCACCCGAGTCAAATGGGTAGGAAGAAAGATCCCTATAATCATCACCATAAGCATATCCATCATCCATCATATTATAACCATCATGAATTTCCTCATTATCAGCATACCAATCATCAAAATCATTATCCAAGTTTTCATAACCATGATCATTTGCATCCAACTCCTCTTCTAGTTGATGTAGTTCTTGATTTAGTGTGAACTGATGCATATCCTCAACTAATCCATCATAAGCATGATCAAGAACTTTAGATTCTTCATTTTTAGCATGCACATTTTTCTCCTCAAATGGTCCGAAGGGTTGATCACTTACCAAGTGATCTTCATATACATTGTCTTCTACTAGAGGATCAACTTGCTGATCAGCTTGGTCTTCTTCATATGGTTGATCTTCGTGATCTTCATCTCGGTCATTAGCCTCTTTATACTCTTCTTCTTTCCCATCATAGAACCCATTGTCCACTTTAGAGTCATCATTACCTTGAAGAGGCAAAGAATTCAGCATTGTAGTTGATTGATTCCCAGTGATTTGTTGTCCAAGATCTATGGAATAATCCTTTTCATCCTGGCTTTGTACAAAGTATACTTGCTGTCCATGATTTACTTCTCCAGATTTAGACATAAGAGCAGCATCAAGATATTCCAAAGAAGTAATCACATCTTGTAGAGTAGGCGGAGCACTATCCTTGAAGTCATTGCACGAAGTAGTAATTGATGCAAGCATTTTCTTTTTCCATGAAGCATGTTTCAGCAAAAGATTAATATCCATCTTTACACAATTACAGATATCCTCATGGTAAATACAGAGACGAATCAAGATGAAAGTAGCATATTCCTCTAAATTGGTAGAACATTTCCCAAGAAGTTTGACCAATGAAAGCATACCAACATCCAAGATTTCCCATGCTAGCTGTCCTTCTAATGAATTCTGTGATCGCCTACTAACCAATGGAGGTGTATGAACCATCGTAGCCCAGCCCATTGATTAGCATCAATCTGAGCAAAGAGAGTAGAAAGCAATACCAATGCATATTCTAACTGTTTATGAGACGATTGATTAAGCAATGATATTAACCAATGTAATGCATCCTTGCCTTGAAAAGACTGCAAAAGAGTAGTACCACTGCTGCAAAAATACTTCATTGATGCCCACAAATCAGCTTGAGGCTCCACTTTCTCCATGGTTAGTAATCCCAACAACATGCATTTAGCTTCAACATTATAAATACATCCTTGTAAGATACTGTTATCATAGAGATTGATAAGAGTTTGCATGACACTTTGCTAAACCAATTGAGAGGAATGTGGTTGCAATTGATGGATAAGTACTTGCTCAACCAAACTCATATCTATTACTTTTCCAATGCCATTTGAGAGTCATCATAAGCCATAAAAGCATGTGCCAAGGTACCCATAATGTCTACCAAAGGAATATCCAACCTATTAGAACTAACATCTCTAATTAGACCAATAATACTCTGCTTCCCTATTTGTGGAAAGTGCAGTCCTTGACCGTTGTAAGAGATCTGCCCACACATCTTAGTGCACATCACCCTCTGCTGCTCATAATTCTTTGAAAGCGGCCTCCTTGTGTATATCATGCTCAGCTTTGCTTGTTGCAATCAATGCTTGCAAGTACAATTCATGATGTGTCCCCAATCTCCTGATGAATTTCAAACTGTCCACAATTCATGATCTATCGTGTTTTGTTGACTTCTCTGTATTGACAGGATTCAGGGCAAGCATTCATCATTCGATTGTGCAGTTCTGTACTTTTTTCCCAGCTATTTTAAGAAGTTAAAACCCTTCTTGTCAAGTCCTTAAGCTTGTTGGAAAGGTCAGACCTGTTCAAGCCTGTAACAAGTAGCCCTTGAAGCATGCTACTATCCAAGATGCAAAGGTGAACATCAATCTAAACAAGGTAATTGCTTACAGTTCCACTGTTCAGCCTGGAAACTATTGCTGCCCTGTCAAGGCTCTCCATAGATTTCAGAATGACAAGGAGAGTGGCCATCAACTGCTTTTCCTTTTGCTATATTGATATGTGGACCAAGCATAGGCAGAAGGGGCTCAACTCTTGCTGACAATGGCTAAAGTAGGAACTTTTTGTGCATTCTTCACTTGTGCCTTAGTTGCATTCTGCATTAAGATGTACAACACTTCCTGTTGCCATGGCCCTCAAGGTTGTGGAGCTTGGCTAGACCAGACGGAAAATCTTTCGTATTATGGCTCAGTTGGAGGGTCAGTAAATCCTTGGTACTTTACCTGCAATAGTTAAAATCGTGCTTTCCAGGGAGGAAGAACAGAGACTTACTTCAGGCATGTCAGTGCCAGACTTACTTCAAGCATGTTACTTCATGCATGTCAGTGCTGCCAGGAAGCATGTCAGTGTCAGAAATGATGCTCTGCCATCCCGATCATCTAGTTGCCTTGCTACTTGGTACCTTGCAACATTGTTAAAAGGTCCTTATATGGGTAAATCATCTCAGACAACATGGGAAATGTTGCCCCCATAGATTACTGTCTGGTCAGCCATGATTAGCTGCTAGCAATATCACAAGCCCCTTGTTATGGTTCCCTTGAAAGCATGTAGTGAGGAAAAGCTTTTCAATATTTTTGCATTGCTTTGTGGGGTTGCTTCGTACTCCATCGAGGTTCTGATCTCAACATCCACCATAACCCAAAGGGAGGGCTTGTGGTTGTGGGCTCCTATATTCCCAAGACTGCAAAACAGAAATCAACCAAGTTGTTATAATTGGCAATGCATTACTTGCTGTTGGGAAGGATACTGTTATTATGACAAGTCGTGACCTCATGATGACACATAGAATCTTGCAACAAAAGCAATGGAGGCAGGTAGTGTTAAGAAGACTGCTAGGGTTTGCACTGAGGACACACAGAGTGTACGACCACTACAGAAACACAAAGACACAGACACAGACACAGAGGGCAAAACTCAAACCCTAAACGCAAAACTCAAAACTCAAACACAAACATAAGAAGGGAGAGAGAGAACACAACTCTGAAGTGAATGAATGCTGTAAATGAACGTAAGAGTGTACAGTGTGCTCAAGGGCAGAGCAATGTCGGAGTGTGACGTCAACCGAAGACGGATCCCAAGTTTGCGACCACCAGTCGGAGTGTAGGAGTGCTGAATAGTGAATGGCAGCAGGCTGGTCACCAAAACGCAATAGTCTGGAGGCTGGAAACTGGTAAACGCAGTAGTGTACCACCAATCGGGGGCTGGAAACTTTGCACAGTTTGCTGTAAACAGCAGGCTAAAAGAGTGTCAGGGCTTGCAATGCTGAAAACGTAGGCTGGCTGACCTTGGAGATGATGGACAGCAGATTGAACAGTAGTTTGGGACAGTCTGGAGCAGTCGCCAGCAGCTGAGAGTTGTCGCCTACAGCAATGGACAGGCTGAAGATGATGTGGCTGTAGTCGATGATGGCTGGACAACAGATGGAGGTGGGCTGTAGGCTGGAAACTTGGGGCCAACAGCAGTAGAGGGTGTGTGGGTTGGTGTAACCTGCAAAACAAGGATGACTACTGAATGGGGGCAGCCTGTCTATTTATAGATGTGGAAGGGCGTCCCAAAAATTAGGGTTTCCACTAAACTTTCTCGAACCGCTCCCCGTTTTAGGGTTTCCACTGAACTCTCTCGAACTGCTCCCTGTTTTAGGGTTTTACTCTAAAAGAGCATTTTTAGTGTGTTTTGGGGCTGTTTAAGAGGCTAATCAGCAAGTAATGCATATTTTAGCTCAACACCCCCTCTCAGGCCCAAACCAATCCTCTCCTTTTGCTACTGCTACATCATAATTTTTGTATCCAACCTCAAAATTTTGGGCCTTTTGAAAAGACTTCATTGCCGACACAGCTTGCGGTCAGAGGATGAAACAAAGTTGCAGAAGAGTTTGTGTCTTCTCGAAGATGAGTCTTCAAAAGACAACAGAGAGACCGAATTTGTAGATGTTCAGATGCACAACGCGGAGTTTGACCAACATGCTTATCTGGTAAAAAAATCTGAAGGTCTTGAGCAATTACTGGAAGAGCGTGGTGTTGATGATGCTGCCGATTTTGAAATACATGAGCAGTCAGACCATCCGAAGACTAATAACTTGCTAGAGGAAAAACTGGAGAAGCAAGTTGTTTCTTTAAGTCTTAAAGTTGAAGGTTGGGAGTGTCATCCAAAGGAATCTGAAGGAGACGAACGCTTTGACTATGGGACACAACACCAGATGATTTTCAAGATAGCCATATACATGAAGCTCAATCCAAGAAGCATAGGGCGGAGGTAGATGCTTGGAATCAATGTCTTTTGTGTTCTGAAAAAAAAATCAGAGAAAGGCTGGTGGAAGAGGCTTCTAAAGGAAAGGAAGCCACCTCCAAGGGCTTTTGTATCTTTGCTTACTTTGCTCTTCGTATTCATGTCCTCACTTCAACAAATACTGTTGTCTTGCTGTCCTCTGTACTCTAGGGTTTTCTGAGGATAAAGAAAAGGCCAAAGAAATTGAAGTTAAAGCTCAAATCTCCATCACATGAAGTGCCAATGCCATGGCTATGATCTCTTTGTTGATTAAGCTCTCCCAATGTAGTTTCTTTACTGAGAAAAGTGAAGAATTTTCCTGCTGTCTTGAAGCAAAAGTTTGTTAAACACTCCGTAAAATGGTGCTTGATCTCCTTTAAATCACGAATGGAAGGTCGTCCAACAACTCCTTGATGTTAGTAGATGAAGATGAAGGAGCAAAATGAAGTAGAGCCTGTGGTCTACCATGAAACTTGGAAGAGGTTTGGGAAAGTTGAAGAAGAAGAAGAAGACTCTTTGAAAAGTAACTATGTTTAAGTCTTCCTTGACTTCAGTGAAGCCTCTTTTTTCAAAATGCTTGTCAAAATTTAGCTAAAATTAAGTGATGACTTGCTATTTTGATCTTCCACCCCCATATCTGACCTTGAAGATCTCTAGGTGTAGTCTCCTGCTAATTGTAGATGGTTTGCAAACCTCTGCTAGTCATTGTCTTTGTTAAGTACTTGTCTGAAATTGATTTTGATGGAGAAAAATTGGACTGAAATAGAAGGAAAAATGGATCAAAGACCAATGCTCTGATACCACTTGTCAAGAAGTGGACCCGAGAGAGAGAATGAGAAGAGAGAAGACTGCAGAAGAAAGAAGAAAGAGTGCAGAAGAGAGAGAAATAGAGTGACGTTTACGAAAAAAAGAAATAGAGTGACGAGGAGAGAGAAAGATTAGATTAGGAGAGAGAAAGACAGGAAAGAGAAAGAAGCCATTGAAGCTATGAGCAAGGTGAGAGAAGAAGGACAGTAATGTATTAATGTGTCAAAAGATAAGGAAAATTACATGTCCTCTACTTTTATACCAATGTTAGTGTGACATGGCATGGCATCAATATTATTTACACACTAAATCCTTATTCTTCCCAGCTTCTTACACTTGAGAGCCAAATAAATTTGCCGATAATTTAGAAATCAATTGTGGCCTAACTTTTCATTGCTTAGCAGTAGTAAATATGGCAGTGGCTATCTTGCCTTGGTCGGTTCGGAGCCATGGTTCAGAGCCAAATAAGTTTGCCAATAATGAGAAATCAATTGTGATTTGTAGTCTAACTTTTCATTGCCTAACAGTAGTCAATGTGGCAGTGGTTGTCTTGCCTTTGCTGTATTATAGAGGTCAGCAGGTGTATTACAGCCAATGAGAACTTTTAATATTCATTTGATTTTCTTTTTGGGGCTGAATCAGAGCCAAATAAGTTTGCCAATCGTCAATAAATCAATCGTGGCATAACTTTTTCATTGTTTAACAATGGTCAATGTGGTCTTCCCTGCCACCAAGGAGTTATGATGACCTGAAGACACTTCCTAGTTCACCTGGTCATAGCAAAGACATTGAAATGTTGTGTTTCAGAGGGTGCAACAAGTGCCTGTACTAGAAATATTTGATAGACATCTAGAAGAGTGTTTTGTGTTTGGTTCTTCGTGGGGGTTACTTGTGTTTCATCTCTTTGCAGAAATCCATATTATTGCTCGTGAGATGATTTATGAGTCGCACTTTGCCATGTTCATTAGCTTTGGTTTCTCTTGGGGGTACTGGTTGTGTTTCATCTTTTTGCAGGAATCTAGTTTGCTGTGTGTGAGATGATTTGTGAATCTTGCTTTGATGTGTTCAGTGGCTGTGGGCATGACTATTCAGTATTTTTCTGACTGTGTGGCATCCAGTCTTCCATGGTTGAAGATTTGTGGATGTTCTTCTTGGAATATGGAGCTTTAGGCTTTTCCATGGACTTCTTTGACATTGGCAAGACTACTTGTGGGAGCGGGAGCTTTTCCTTCATGCTGTGGTTAATCCTTGTGCTATTTGTGATGTAGAACTAGTTTATGGAGCCGGATTGGCACATCCATGTTGTACATTGGATGATTTTCTTATATTGTGGTTCTTCTGCCTTCTAACCTTGTGAGCATTACTATGGTCCTCTTCTCTTGTTTGTACTTTGCACTATTTTGTTCATGTTCTTATGATGATACTTTGTTCTCTTTCTCTCTCTCTCTCTCCTACCTACCCCCCCCCCCCAAAAAAAAAAGCACTTCTCTCAAGCCCACTACAATCTCGACAATGTGATGACATTACCATGACCTGTACTTAGTTGATGTATACATGTTGAACTTTTCACATTTCATAGAATCGCATTTTTGGTGCTTATCTTTTTTATATAGTTGTACTGATGTCATTTCATGCTGAGTATCAAGGTGTTAGTAGAGTGTTTCAGAGAACCCAGGTACTCTACAGAGTACAGAGGTGTAAGTAGAGTGTTTCAGTGGACCCGCATACATGGAAGATACATCGAGTGACCTTGCACTCTGACCATGATGATAAATTGATTATAGGATCCTTCTTAAAGGCTCTCCAACTCAATGATTTGCATGTTAGCTTGACACTTCGCATGGCCTGACTGATTCAGTTCCTATGCATGTGCCTGCCTATCCATCACGATTCATCTCACATTTTTGTTTTCTTCGATATCTGTCCTGACCTTTCTATGGGTCCATGAAACTGCTGCCTGTTTGTTTATGGTACCTGTTCGTGTGGCCATGAGATTGTTAAGTCCTATTAGTAGTCTAGTCAGCTCATGTGTGAGTTTGGGCATGTCCAGTAGTGGGCCTGGCATTTTAGTATGATTTAGGTATTTTTACTTGTCATTATGGTGATTGTTTGAACATTTATTGCTGGGTTGACCAGCATTAAATGCTGGCTGACCTGATCACTATATTGGCATTATTTTGTCCTATTTTATTTGGGCTCCTCCTCCACAATTCTATGAGTCATCTCTTGTAGATTCCAATGCAAGGTTTTGTTGGAGAGAGGTAGCTGGTGCCAATGCCCACGCAGCTAGTGACTCATTGTTATACACGATTGTCTCGTGTTTGGTCTGTGGATTGCATTTCTTGAGCACATCTCTGAGTTCTCCTTTGCGGTGTTCTTGTGCTCTCTCTTTTCTCTCTCGTGTCTTGTGTTTTCTCTTTTCTCTCTCTTGTGTCTTGTGTTTAGCAATTTATTTCCATTGTTGCATCCACTTCTAACATGGTATCATATTCCAAGTTCTACGCTCCTGTTGCTGGTTTCTGCTGATTATTGATCATCTTTGTCACTGTAGCTGGATGACCAGTTTTTGGGCGTTTTCAGCAATCAGATATCTGCATTTTTGCTGCGTGATTCTCCTCTAGCTATTGTTAACTGCATTTTGTACTGATATTGCCTGCATTTACTGCTTTCCTACATTATTTTAATACTGGCGACAACATTTAATGCTTCTTTCTCTACGTTTGCTCCTTGTAGCATTTGTGTTCGCTGCCTCTTGGGCTCTTGAAGGCTGGGCGCCAGCTTTTCAGCCTCTGTTTGTCTTATCTTGGCTGATTCTTATTAGATTTTGCAGATTTTGTTGATCAGTTACCCTTGACAGTGCATGTGAACTCCATTTCATGCAATCTTTGCTGTGTTTTGGCTGTACTCTCTCTCTCTCTCTCTCTCTCTCTCTGTGTGTGTGTCTCTCTCTCTCCCCCCCGGCTCCTCCTTTTCTTTATTAGCTCTTCCTAACCTCTCTAGATGGCTCCCCCATGGTTGCTCTACTGATGACAAACTTCACACCTCTGATAACATGGAGTGTTGTTATGAAAGCATGGTTTGTGCAAAAGCAATTATGGTACGGTGTTTATGGAGTTATTGAGTGTCCCGAGTGCCCCACTCCTCTTTCAGCTGATTTTGATGAGGACAACCGCGAGGAAGCTATACTTACATGGGATTCCAATGATACCAGTACCCTTTGTCTCCACAAGCTCGTAGATTATGCAACCTTGGCCTTCCTTCATCTCTAGTGCATATTTTGCTCTTCTACACTGCATCTCTAAAGAAGTTCCACTGGCAATCACTTCTTTAGGACAACTTCAACGATATGGGTGAAGCTTCAGATGTTGTACGAGGCTTCGTTGACCATGCATGTAGTTACTCTCTATGGACAGCTCTAGCAGATGAAGTTTGAGCCACAGGATACTATCTAGTCATTCTTGTTTCAGTTACACAGGTATAGGATTAACTTTATCACATGTAGTCTGCCCTTTTAGAGGCTCATCTTGTGGGGAATGTGGTCTACAAGTCCCCTTCGAAGTTTGATGGAGTGGTCAATGCTTTTTTTGCGAACCTTGACATCATCGACGCTAGTGAGCTTTATACATGTTATTGATATTGCTTGAGCATGAGGTATATTTGGGGTTACATCTGTCACAACTCTATAGAAACAGAATTTGTATCCTTTTTCATTAATTTGTCTATATAATGATTTATTAAATTTGTTTCCTTTGCACTAATTAGATATAAAGAAAAGTGCATTGGAGCTGGCCACTGATGAGTGGTCACAGGTTATGGTGGACCCACGCGGTGGGTTAGAGAAAAGATAGTTCACACTTCCACCTATATGGCCGATTGGGTGCCTGTGACCAGAACTCACGCATATCAGGGTTAGACTCGCACACAGAAAGGATTGATGCCTTGAAGTGTGGGCTAGATCCGCCAGAACAGACAGTTACAATCAACAAGATGGCATGATCATGAAATGCTTGTACAATGTGCATGTGTGGGCTGAAAGCTTGTAATGTACATTTCTTTGCATAGGAAAGTCACATGAAGATTTTGATACTGTTCTTGTGATGTACACAGAAAAAGCTTTCATATGACACCCATATTGGGGGGTCCCTAAATTTTAGGAGGTCCCTAAATTTTTTGAGCCTCGAATTAGCCTAAAAATGCTAGTCTTAAAAAATAGGGATCTCATTCTAAAAATAGTAAATTTTGTTCTCTGACTGTGCTTACTGAATTTGGTTGTTTCTATTCTTGACAGTATTCAGCCCAAAAAGGAAGGCCATAGAGAAGAGACAAGTGTTAAGACACTTGTCACACAAGTTTCCAAGTGTCCCACCACTTGTCACATCTCATGACATGTGGCTAGACACTTGTCTTGTGCTATTCCACTTTCCCCTTTTGTACTAGCTCTTCCCTCTCCTATAAATAAGAGCTCGTTTTTCTTCATTTAGCATCATTTTTCTTTGCTGTAAACTCATGTACAGCACCCACAGATAGCCAGAAACTGGCCCAATCCATCCCCATCATCATCCCCCACTTCTCCATTATCAAATTCCTCCATATTCCCTCTTTCATCACTGCTGTTTTACAGGACAGCAAGCCTGTAAAATCATTACAGCAACTCTTTCTTCCATTTTAGTAACAAGAAGCAAGCCCTATCCATGTATAGCTGATCAACGATGGAAAAAGGCTGATTTCCCCTCTTTCTTCTCTCATACTGTAAAGAAATCAGTTTTTATCATTGCATAATAGATAATGCATGTGTGTTTGTACATCTTTGTATGATCTTGTGAGAGTGAGAATTACTTCTCCTCACTCTCAGGTTGATTGTAACTGAGCTCTTCCCTAAGGGACTTGGGTTGAGTAGAAATACATTCCTTCGGGGGGGGGGATTGCCCATCTTCAACCCTCAATCTTGTCTCCATTACTTTTACATTTTCATGGTTGTAATTTTGTGAGTAATTTTCATTTTCAGCTTTTAAGTGTTTATTCTCTTTTATATTAAATCTTGAAAACAAGCGAATATCATAATTGTTAAGCATACTACGTTGTTCGGGGCATTTACAACATCTCAGTATGGTAGCTCCAATGAGGCATTTTGGCTTTAGAGAGGGGTGACGAGAAACAAAAGCCAAAGGCTTGGTGTTATCACTGTGTAAGATGAGACATTTGTATAAGGATTGTAAAGAGTTAGCGGCTCCAAGGAAGAAGAAGGAAAGGAAGCAATAGGATACGGGCTTCTCCTCAAGTCATTTACCTTCTACGACTTTGACTTCGAGCCTCTGGCCAAGGCAAAGATCAAGGTGTGAAAAGGGTCTTCTTCAGATCAAGAAAAGGGCTTGATAGCTCCTTTTGCTGGGTCTAATCTCATATGAGAGGACACTTAAGTGGTCTTGGCCAAAGGTGGAGAATCCATATTCATGTATGCTCAGAGGTGTGACATCGATATCAGGTTCTCTTTGAGGCACGTGTGAGAGTGCATGACGGAAGAAGAAACGCGAGAGAGAGAGAGAGAGAGAGAGAGAGAGAGAGAGAGAGAGAGAGGAGAAAAGAGAAGATGAAGGAAGAAATACTGCACTGATTGAAGAAGAATGCTGAATACAATGACGAAGACTGATGAAGCCCGTCGAATCGGGTCCATGTTTAGATGACCATAACGAGCATGCCAAAGCACTCTAAGCTTGTGGAAAGACCTCGCGTCTAAGGCTGTGAGCTTCTTGTGTACTGGTCCAAAGAGCCACTCTCGTAGACTCATCCTCCATAGTCACTGTATTCCTAGTGAAGACCATGCGGGTACCTAGCTAGGTAAGACTGTAAACAGATAAGAGGTTGAAGCCCAACTTTGGAATATAAAGCTTTAATCTTGGCCGAAGAAGACTATCAGTCTAGTAAGAGAGGGATGGTTCCCATGCCATGGATGAGAACTGTAGAGTTGTTACCACTGGTATCGATGCCCTCTTTGGATCTCAAATCCTGAAGCCAATCTTGTCTGTAGGTCATATGAGAAGAAGTGCCACTATCCATGAGCCAAGGCTTCTCCTGGGAAGAAGTAAGAGCTGTATCCTCGTCGTCGAGTATATGCACAAAGACAGACTCTGTGGTAGCGGGGATCACCTTCGAATCCTTCTCCTTTGGCTTCAAATGGGGGTATTGAAACTAGCCTTCCTTTCGTGGATGGGCGGTAAATCCTTGATTACAACTTAATTACAACAGCAAACAATTAATGCAAATCTGAAAATACAAATTTACCTATTGATCTTGGGCAATGCACACTCCATTGGCCCCAAAATTGGCCCCCCTTTCGGTATTTCTTTAGCTTTATTGAAGAAAAAGTTAATTTACAATGGAATTCTCCCGATCCCCTTCGCAATCCAAACTCCCCTTGCTATCCAAAGTGACCAGCAAGTCTTCAATTTGATTTGCCCCTTGATTCAAGCATTTAATTGGCCTTCACCCACTTCATAAACGATGGAAATGCGCCAAATTCAATGGCTGGCTAGTTCTCCATTTGAATTTGCTGAAATTCACCTTCAGCCTTGTTGAATCCAAGTCTTGGAGCTTCCAATTTTTGGCATGCTTCCCAAGGCTGTTGCTAAATCCTAATTTCTGCTGTAAATTAGGGTTTATAGTAGAGAAATTTGCAATTTCTCAGCCTCCAAGGGTTCAAATGCTGAGATATTCAGAGTAAGGCTGTGAAATGATAAGGAGATGAGAGAGAAAGCTGAGGAGAGAGAAAATTCAAAGTTTTGTCGTGAAGAATGACTGAAAATTAGTCAAATGTAGCTGCTGCCCTGCTACAATAGCTTGTAGATGCAAAGAATTGAAGAAAATCAGTCATTTATTATTACTGCCTTGTCTCAATAGCCTGTAGATGCTGTCACCTGCTTTTGATTGGTCTTCTCTTGTCCTTGGCTGTCTCAGAAGGTCCTCCAATGGTTGCAAATCAAACCAACATCTCTCTCTCTCTTGCATGCTAAATACACTAAAAATGCCTCTCTTCAACCTCTAAAGACGTTTTTCAGTCTTGCATGGGCATTTTTGACAAGTGGTAGCCTTCCCAAATGGTTTTTTCAGCATTATTCATAATTAAATATTAATTTTCAGTCTTTAAATACTAAAAATTAATTTAATAATTATTTCGGTGCCCTGAAAAATAATGACTGGCTAGGCAACTTTCATTCTTGAGTGTCTTTGTGCTATCTTTGACCATCAGATTGATATTAAGTATCATTTAAATACCACTTCTCTAGTATCACCAACTGATACCTATGGCCAAATGAATGACCTAGGCCAACAATTGGTACTAGATACCACCAAGTACGTGTGCGCATAACTTATAGTAACTTTTGCCTTTGACATCCTGTGATTTCCTCGGATCTCGGGCTTGTAAATTTACTCTAACCCCAATTACACCTCACATGTACAACATTCACTTAACCATGTGGTTAAAAATTAATCCACATGTTAAGTGAGGTTTCAAAAATACATGTCTCCATGACAGCCCTCTCCCTTAAAATCCTTGCAATCGTCCTCGATTGCACTACCAAATGCATCAAAAGCAAAGTTACATTGGAATTTCCATAGGGTATCATAGTCAACACAACATTGCGCACTGTTATTCAACCATTCCATATGCCCAACATATATTGAAAATTACCAGCCAACATAACATAGCATAAGACTTACAAAGAATCTAAAAAACATTACTAGATTATCCTGGCATGTCCATTTCTCATGAGCTCAAGTCATCTGGTAAAACCAAACCATAGCATAGCATAACCAAGCATAAACCATGGCTAAAACATCAATGGCATCATAACATATGTTGTTGTCCATGGAACTAGATGTAAACCATAGAAAATTGAGCATAATCTGATCACTTGCTGATCTGAGAATTGATCACAAATTGCTGCAAACGTGACCCCAAATTGATCACAAGTTCATTGCAAAAACTGACCAGCAATCAATGCAAAAACTAATGCAAAACTGATTCAAAAAGTGACCATAAACGGTTCTCAAGCTGATAAAAAACTGAGCTGAAACTTATCAGAATTTTTGTCTTAAAACTGAGGCAAAATTCATGCTAAATTAATCATAAGCTGATGCAAAAGTATAGTTCCAGTGCCCGGGTGAAACTCATACTCATCTGCATACATCTCACAATGACTAGTACACTAAGTAGTGATCTCATAGCAAACATACTGTTAGCGCAGTACCTTGGATGCATGCTGAATACATCCGAGATCCACTATATACGAGAGCTGTCCATAACTGGAGGAGGGGAAGTGCTACCTACCCCTTGAGCATCAAGCAATACTCTGGACCCTTGCTCTGTTGAACCTGACGGAGCCCGAACTAAAGTCGGCTCTAAGTGAAAGGCATCTAGGTAAAGCTACAGCAACTGAGGATGGTCTGCTAAGTCATCCTCTTCCATCCATTTGGCATCCATTGGTGAATAATTCTGAAATTTCACCAAGTATCTTCTGGAAACTTTACCTTTGACCTTTCTTTCCTTATGTTCCAAAATTTGCTCAGGTACCAAATTCTCATCCAGCTCCTCAACCTCTGGCTGAATTTCAGCAGACATATCCTCTGGCACATCACCATGAAAGGGTCCAAGCAAGCTCACATGAAAGGCATTGTGTATCCGCGAGTGTGGATGCAATTTTAGCCTATAGCATGCATCACTGATTCTCTCCAACCCTTGAAATGGCCCATAGTATCTCATAGACAGCATTGGATACAATCGCTCTTTGCCCTTTATCTTTTTCAGCCGTGCCTTTTCAAATCGCAGCAATACATAATCGTCCTTTGCAAAGTGCAAAGCATTCCTATGACGATCAACTGCTCTCTTTTGCTTATCCTGTGATCTTTGAAGCGCATATTTAACCTTCTAATAAGTTGCATCCATGCTTTCCACATAGCGATCAAACTTAAAGATCTTATCTTTTGTGTGCAAAATAGGGGGTACTTTCTTACTACCCTCTACCATCTCAAATGGAGCTTTGCCCATAGAACTATGCACTGTGTTGTTGTAAGCAAACTCAACCAAGGGCAAAGACTACTCCCATTGTGTCTGTGGTATGAAACATAGCACCTCAAAAGATCTAACAGTGTGGAATTTGCTTTCTCAGATTGATCATCTGTTTGTGGATGGAAGGATGATAAGAATTTCAATGTGGTACCCATATTCTCAAACAAGCCCTTCCAAAATAAAATGGTCATTCGGGGATCTAAATCACTAACGATTGACTTTGGCATACCATGATACTTAAAGATGTGCTGTAAAAACAATCGTGCCATATGATCAGTCTTTATTTTCTTCCTCACCGGAATGAAATGGGCTTGTTTGCTAAACCTGCAAATGATAGTCCATATGCCATCATTCCCTGTAGGTGTCTTAGGAAGCTCAAAAATAAAATCCATTGCAATGCTCTGCCAAGGTCTATTTGGAACAGGCAAGGGCTGCAACAAACCCAACATCTTTTGCCTATCATGCTTTACCTTTTGGCATACAATGCATGTCTTAACAAACTGTTCTACATCATGCCTCAAAGCTGGCCAATAAAAGAAATGCTCCACTGCCTTGACCGTGGCATCAATATCTATGTGTCTTGCATACGGAGGAGCATGACTTTCAGTGATAACTCTAGGCCTTAACTGGTTTGTGACACAAAGCCGTCCATGCATCATTATAAATCCATCTCTTACACAAAGTGTCCATGCCTTTGGCCATTGCAAAGCTGATCATAAACATTAGCAAAGTTCGAATCAGCAACATATTTCTCTTTCTTGGCATCCAACTCAGTGTGATAAACCATATTGAAAGCCAACAACTGAGGTTTACGTGACGGTGCATCACTTTTCCTACTCTTTCTCTACGATCTGTTCCTCTTTCTAGCCCTATTTTTCAGATCTGCTTTGATTTTCAGCTTTATTTTCAGATTTACCCTTTTTCTTAGCCTTTCCCTCTTTGACATGTGACTTGGCATTATCATCATGGAATCCTGCATCCTTTCCACACAGCAATGTGTCGGCTATAGTAGTAGTTTCTATAAGCTGAGACAGGCTGGAAACAGTGGACTTAATGCAAAAATCCCGAATACCCATTGGCAAACTACAAATATACTTCTCCACTTGCTCATGGAGGGGTACTATACGATAAGAAGTAATTGGCAACAATGCATCCCAAAACTTCTTAATATACTGATCCAAGTTCTTGCAGTCTTTGGAATTCAATTGATTCCAAGCTGTCATAATGTCTACTTCAAAGGTACTTGTCAACCAATTTGAAGCAAACATTTGCTTGAACTGGACCCAAGTGGTAGGTGACTTCCCTTGAATAAGAAGTGTAGACCACCATTGCTATGCATTTCCCTTAAAAAAATGTGGCTGCCTTGCGTATCTTAGATGCCTCTATGAAATTGCCTCTAGAATAGGTTGCATCAATTTACTAAATAAAAACAAGTGCTTTCAGTCTATCTTGTGCACCATTGAATGGCTCAAACTTCACGCTCTTGCCACCTTCATCATAGTCCTTCGGCAGACCTATGGGAGTCAAGTTATCATAAACGGGCTGCTCCAAAAAGGGTGGATTGGCTGTATTTGCATAAAAACCAGCACTATCTGAAGCACCTACATGACCAGCACCAAATCCTTGTGCTCCAACAGTCCCTGGGGCTGCTGATACATATCCACATGGCCCACTTTGTGCCCCAAGCATCATGCCTATGCTGCTATACATGGGATTGGGCATTCCACTTGCATTACTCGGATACATTGGGTGTTGTGAGCCATGCATTGGCTGCTGTATACCATAGGGATTTGTGCCATACATTCTCGTATGTGGTGCCCGTCCAATCATAGCATGAAAAATGGTACTACCACCAAAGTATCCTTGCTGTCCCATGCTTGCATATGCATAATTGCCTTGCTGCCCATGTTTCTATGGATTGGCACTACCAAGTTGCCCATGCATTTTTACTTACTGCCGCACGGATACCAACTCTTTGTGCTCATTAGGCATTTTGTCCTCTTGTAAAGAAGGCTTAGGCATTTCCTTCGGTTTTTGTGGCTGTCCCGAAGTTGTAGAAGGTGGTTTCTTCTCTTTGCCTTTGCTGTCCTTCTTTGGGGTATTTAAGAATCGAGTAAACTAGGGATCCTTTGCCAATTCAGCAAAAAGATTTGCTGTTGTACGCATTCGATCCTTGAAGCTATCATCAAATTCTTCAATCCCTTGCTGGTCATCAGTCTCTTTATGCATTGAAGTGCCAACATTTGGGTCATGTCCCACATTTTCAGCATGCTGTCCATGCTGAGAACCATGCCTAACATTAGTCATTGCATTTCCCCCTTCACCACGTGATTGACCAAGGAGTGATATATCCTCTCCACTTGATCCCATATCACCATGTGAAGACATGCTTGCTGTAATTCATTGTTGAGAACAATTTCAGCAATAATGCAATAGTCCCAAGTTGTAATCAAGTACCATGGGCTTACCAATTCAAAGGATTTGATGGTATCCCGGCAACGGAACCATGAAACCAGCCTGGATAGGTGGTAAATCTCTGATTACAACTTAATTACAGCATCAAACAATTAATGCAAATCTGAAATAACAAATTTACCTATTGATCTTGGACAATGCACACTCGATTGGCCCCAAAATTGGTGTCCCTTTCGGTATTTCTTTAGCTTTATTGAAGAAAAAGTTGATTTACAATGGGATTCTCCCGATCCCCTTCACAATCCAAACTCCCCTTACTGTTCAAAGTGACCAGCAAGTCTTCAATCTGATTTGCCTCTCGATTCGGACACTTAATTGGCCTTCACCCACTTCATAGACGATGGAAATGCCCCAAATTCAATGGCTAGCTAGTCCTCCATTTGAATTTTCTGAAATTCACCTTTAGCTTTGTTGAATCCAAGTCTTGGAGATTTCAATTTTTGGCACGTTTCCCAAGGCTATCGCTAAATCCTAATTTTTGCTGTAAATTAGGGTTTACAATAGAGAAATTTGCAATTTCTCAGTCTCTAAGGGTCCAAATGTTGAGATATTTGGAGCAAGGTTGTGAAATAATTGGGAGATGAGAGGGAAAGCTGAGGAGAGAGAAAATTCAAAGTTTTGTCATGAAGAATGACTGAAAATTAGTCAAATGCAGTTGCTGCCCTGCCACAACAGCTTGTAGATGCAAAGAATTGAAGAGAATCAGTCATTTATTGTTGCTTCCTTGTCTCAATAGCTTGTAGATGCTGTCACCTCCTTGGTTGCCTCAAAAGGTCCTCCAATGGTTGCAAATCATACCAGCAACATCTCCTCCCTCCCTCCTGTAGGTTGAATACATAGTCTCTCTCTAGCCTCTAAAGACGTTTTTCAGTCTTGTATGGGCATTTTTGACAAGTGATAGTCTTTCCAAATGGTTTTTCTAGGATTATTCATAATTAAATATCATTTTTCAGTCTTTAAATACTGAAATTTATCTAATAATTATTTCGGTACCTTGAAAAATAATCTGACTGGCCAATAATTCAATTGGCTAGGCAACTTCCATTCTCGAGTGTCTCTGTCACTTTGACCATCGTATGAGCGTTAGGTACCATTAAACGTCACTTCTCTAGTGTCACCAACTGACACTTATGGTCAAATGAATAACCTAGGCCAACAATTGGCGCCAGATACCACCTAGTACTTGTGCGGCATAACTTATAGCAACTTTTGCCTTTGACATCCCGTGATTTTCTCGGGTCTTGGGCTCGTAAATTTACTCTAACCCCAATTACACCTCATATGTGCAACATTTACTTAACCATGTGATTAAAAATTAATCTACATGTTAAGTGAGGTTTCAAAAATACATGTCCTCACGACAGGTACTTTTGCCAACACTTCTCCTCAGGACGAGTGTCCTTTCCATAGTGTGGACACTTGGGCTTCTTCTCCTTCAAATCCTTCTTGTTCTTTTCCTTCTTCTTCTTGGCCTCCTCTTTCTGCTTCTTCTTCCCTCCTCCTGTAATTGCTATAAATGCCTTGGTGGAGCCAAAACCACTGGAGGCCACCTCTCTGAGTTGCTTGTCATGCTCCAATACAAGTGGTGAAAGCTCCTCCCATAAAAGTCTCTCATGGGTGCTCGAGGTGATACGACTAATGTAGAAGACATCAAACCGGGGAGAGGGCACCTGAGTCAAAAGAATCATAGCCATATTCTCAGAAGAGATCTTCCATTCGAGAGAGGTAAGCTCACCTCTCATATACTCCATTTTCATGATGTGCTCCTTCATAGAAGGAGAGTCATCAAGACTGAGCATCTGCAGCTTCTTCTCAAGGAAGATCTTGTGGGCAAACATCTTGTGCTAATACAAAGAAAGCTTGCTCCACACTTCTGCTGCAGTCTTCCACCTGTAAACATGAACAAGAATAGAATCCTATAGACTCATAAAGAGAAAATAAGTGGCTTGAGAATTGAGCTGATCCCATAAGATAGCATGGTTCATAGAAAGCCCATCACCTGGATCCTCGTGGGGATGAGGAATAGATGAAGAAATGAGCTCCCAAAGATCAAAGGTGTGGAGTATACACTCCACCTTGTAGGACCACAAGGAATAGTTGGAACCATCCAGTTTGTATTCTTTGGGTATTGAAGTGATAACATGCACTTGAATAGAGGGTATCAAGGAAGGCATTTTCACTGCAGATGGGGCCTTCACTTTAGATGGGGCCGGCTGTGATAGATGAGTGGAAGGACGGGTTCAAGGAGCCTCCTCCCATCGTTGGTAATCACGAAACTTGCGATAATCACGTCTTCGCTCAGACGAGTGATGTGAGATAAGCTCCTTGTCTGAGTCATCAAAGCCTTGAAATTGATAAGACATCTTCCAAATTTGCAATCACCTTGAAAGCTGCAACACAAGATAGGCAATGGAGTGTGCTGCTTGCACATGGCGACTTGTCGCCTAAGGAAGAGAGAGGAAAAGTTGCCGCCACCTCACCAAATGATGTCACCACCTCTTGAATGATGTCACCTACTCCTGTAGGGCTGTTGTCTCCTTTTGTACAGCTGCATTTGCAGCAAAACACAAATTTTGCCACCAAATAGTTGATGTCTCCTCCACAGAATGCTGCATTTGCAGAAAACGCAAGGGTTAAAGGCTGCGTTTGATGGTTTGGGATCCTCCTATGCAAAGGATCTCACTTCCATGCTCTTAATCGGGCTCTGATACCATGTGAGTGCGTGAGACGGAAGAAGAAACACAAGCGTAGAGAGAGAGAGAGAGAGAGAGAGAGAGAGAGAGAGAGAGAGAACAAAAGATGAAGGAAGAAATATTGCATTGACTAAAGAAGAATGCTGAATACAATGATGAGGACTGATCAGTCCTTGCACGCAGCCCGGAGCATCAGTGAGGCATCAGATCAGGCCGAGATGATGAAGGCAGCACCAATGACGGAGAGTGTCGGAGAGAGGTGTGCTGAAGATAACCTGCAGAAGTGAGAGAGCGATCAATGAGATGGCTATAAATAGCCAACACCCTCCAAATTTGGCTGACTGCTGCAGGAGGCCCTAAATCTGGCCGACTGCAATAAATGCGCAAAAGTGTCTGCATTTAGTGCAGTCTGACTGCTGAAAAAAGTAGGGAAAATAATGACAAAAACAATCAGCAGTCATGGAGCTGACACAGACCAGAGGTGGAAACCTCATGATAGACTAGGTCTGGCATTTTTTACTTGTCATTATGGTGATCATTTGAGCATTTGCTGCTGGATGACTAGCATTAAATGCTGGCCGATCCGATCACTTTATTGGCATTATTTTGTCCTATATATTCAGGCTTCTCCTCCATAGTTCTACCAGTCATCATTTGGAGATTCCAGTGCAGGGTTTCATTGGTGAGAGGAAGTTGGTGCCAGTGCCCACGCAGCCAGTGACTCACTGTTATATGTGACTGTCTCGTGTTTGGTATATGAATTCCATTTCCCGAGCACATCTTTGAGTTCTCTTTTGCACTGTTCTTGTGTTTTCTCTTTTCTCTGTCTTCGGTCTTGCATTCAGCAGTTTATTTCAGCATTCTTCTATGCTTCCATTGCTACATTCACTCTAGAAATCAGAGTTTCTAGTCAAAGAGCTTCTTGGGTGGATCCTCAATACTGACAACAGACTGCGTGCTGTGCAGTGTGCACTTCTTTTCTAGGAGAGCACTACTAAAATTGTAAACTGTAAGGAAGAAAGCTATAATAAACAAAGAGAAATCGCAAATGTTCCAAGTGTTCTCTCTCTTTGCTTTGTGCACACAGGTCCTACACTTTATGGAATGCTACCTTATGCTGGACTGAAATTCTATATCTATGAAAAGCTAAAAGGGTCATTACCAGAGGAGATTCAAGGATCTGTCTCTTCGAAGCTTGCTTGTGGAGCTATGGCAGGCATGATTGGACAAACTTTCACCTATCCACTTGATGTGGTGAGACGTCAAATGCAAGTACGTAACGATTTCCTCCACCCTGATCTTACTGTAGCTGCTTAAGGGTTTTTATGTACATTCTTTAAGTCTACTGGTCATTTGAATCTTTCATCATCGTCTTTCACAGGTACAAACTGCTCAAACCTCTGAGCAAGCTTACAGCAACACACTCAATGGCCTTGTCTGCATTGCTCGCACACGTGGAATGAAGCAGCTGTTTGCTGGTCTGAGTATCAATTACATGAAGGTACATGATTGTACACGGTGGAATTCTGTGCCTTTTCAAGCTTCAAAACTGGTCTGTTTTAGACTAATTGGCAGGCTAGTGGTGATACTTATGGGCTTGACTGTTGTGATTGCAGTTGGTTCCCTCAGTGGCTATAGGATTTGCAACATATGATGGCTTAAAGAGCTGGCTGAGGGTGCCTCCTCGTGAACATAAGAAAACAAACTAAACTTGAAGATTGACTCTTGCCATTTTCGTTGACATGCAAATATTTTGCTTGTCAATCTATTCCTGTGGTAAATGTGTAGTAATTACTGTGGTGCATTGTTCTATTTTGTCAGTGAGCAATGTGTGAACAAGTGGCCTAATCAAGTACATAAGTGCAATCTCTTCGAATAACAAATGAATGCTTAGATAAATGAAAAGTACAATCATGTAGTAGGAATGACTGAATGCCTACTAAATGCTGGCTGAGGGTGCCTCCTCTCATGAACATAAGAAAACAAACAAAACTTGAAGGTCAACTCTCTCATTTTCCTTGACATGCAAATATTTTGCTCGTCAATCTATTCTTGTGGTAAATTAGTGGTGATTGCTGTGGTACATTATTCTATTTTCTCAGTGAGCAATGTGAGAACAAGTGGCCTAATCAAGCGCATAAGTGCAATCTCTTTGAATAACAAATGAATGCTTAGATAAATGGAAAGTACAATGATGTAGGAATGACTGAATACCTACTAAATGCATAAGTGATGTACAGTGCAGTAGAATAGGGGTGCCCATTGCTGAAGGAGCCAAGGCTTGGAACAGGCGGTAGATGCCCACACAGGCCTCGAAGACGTGGGTCTGCGCTGTGGGTACTGAAGGTGGGGACAAAGGTACCCTGAATCAGCAGGATGTAAAGTTGTTAGGACTTCAAGGGGGACCCTGAACTACTGTGTATGGATGCTGGTGAAGAAGGAAATTTACGTCTGGCAGTAGCAGGCACCATGGGTGCAGGATGTTGCGTTTGCTGAAGAAGGCTGCATGGCAGGATGAAGAATCCAGTTGTAGCAGCAAGGGCTGTGATTTGGTAAGAACAGCAGCATGATGGTGGCAGACCGCAGTTGATAATTAAGTAACCAGTCGATGGGTAGCTGACACCTGCATTTAAGGGTAGGGACAGCAGTGTGTGACCTAGAGCAGCTGGAAGGGTAGCAGTGGTTGTGTTTTGGGTTGCCAATACAGTTGCGGAGGCTGGTGGCTGTCATGGCTGATGGAGAGCTAGATGTGGATAGCAGGAGGTTGAAGATCTGGTGCTGAACAGTGATGGCCTCTTTTATAGAGTTTTGGAGGCGTTTATAGAGTTTATAGCAGTGGTTGTGTTTCAGGTTGCCAGTAGGGTTGTGGAGGCTGATGGCTGTCATAGCTGATGGAGAGTTAGGCGTGGATAGCATGAGGTTGAAGATTTGGTGCTGAACAGTGATGGCCTCTTTTATAGAGTTTTGGAGGCTTTTGTCCTCCTAAAAATCAAATAAATAAGATAGTTTGGTTTGTCTTTTGGGGATGTTCTAGATCTGAATAAATTGGCCAACACTTCCATAATTAGTCTCGGCCTAATGCTGTCACATAACGGGCAAACCCTCCCCGGTTATCCAATTGTAAATGTAACCCAACTTTAAAGAGTTGCCTGCCAGAAGATTTTGGTCTTTCTTACCAAGGGCTTGAAGGAAAAGTAAGTTTCTTTACTAGGGGCTTGAAGGAAGGTAAAGTTTGTTTTACTAGGGGCTTGAACAAAGGTAAAGTTTGTTCCCTAAGTTTTGGCTTTCTTGCCAAGGTCTTGAATAAACTGTGAAATTTCTTATAAACTTACCTGCTCAAGCAAAGGTAAAGTTTGTTCCCTAAGTT
Source organism: Lygodium microphyllum (assembly GCF_053477565.2). NCBI lineage: Eukaryota > Viridiplantae > Streptophyta > Polypodiopsida > Schizaeales > Lygodiaceae > Lygodium > Lygodium microphyllum. Next base: position 125,234,106 of record NC_141140.1, read on the forward strand.
TTGGCTTTCTTGCCAAGGTCTTGAATAAACTGTGAAATTTCTTATAACCTTACCTGCCTTGAACACCAATGAGTAGCTTCCAAATCAAGGGACGATTGACAGTACCGTAGCCTACCTAGCTCTAAAATACCAAAGATTCCCACCTGCTCTCAATACTCGTGAAGCCTCTAAACATTTGCTCGACATTGTAATCCTTTAGGTGCTGAATTATATTGGGATCACTATAATGCTGCACAAGAATGGACAGTATGTGCAACGTTGAATAAGAGACTCTAAGTTAATAGAATTGAGCATGGTGGAAGGGTGGAGCAAATGGGCCTGAGAACTGGCTTATCCTACTTTGCATAGTCTGACAGATGATAGAGTTAAGGTAAGGGTTTTTACTTTTCTGTATCCCTTCTTAAGAGCTTGAATGTCTTGTGTTGTAAACAGGTGGATGGAAATCTGTGCCAAATTCTCATGTGGGTTTTTCTTTGTTACATGCTTTCATTATGTTCAATGGTTCTTCATTTGCACCTTGTAATGAAGTGCTCGATAAGTATTTAGACAAACACTTCATAAATACTTTGGTACTACAATGGCCCAAGTATAAAAGGATGTAAGAGACTCATTTTCGTTTTTTACCACATTAATACATTGAGCAATCTTTCCATCTTACACCTTTCATTGCTTTCTTTGGCTTTCTCTCTTTTTTCTATGTTCTCTCCTCTCTTAGTATTTTTCTCCCTTGTCCTTGTAGCATGTGCCTAGCCATGTATATTTACTTTGCACATAGTGCTTGCATACCTATAAATTGTAGGTAGTGGCCACCCATCACTATCACTTTATTCATTATTCTTTCTATGACAATAGAATAAGAGAAGGTAGGTTACACATTGATTATTGGAAATTCCACATGTCATCTTGCTCTCTCTCTTGCTTGAACATTCATAGTTCTTGCTTCTACTTATGCTGTCACTTTTGCTCCACCTTTCAATTGGTATTAGTGTAGGTATTTGAGGAGCTACACCGACATTCACTTCAGCCATACAAGAGAGCTTCATTCTCAATTTCTACAACAATCACTCATTGAGATATGCATAAGTTTCATTGCTTTCATTTCTTTACAAGTGGTATCAAAGCTATGTCTTTGATCCATATCTTTTATATTTCCTTAATCTCCATACCTCAATTTCATAATTAATTTCAAGAAAATTTCACAACAGAGTTGTACAACTCCATTGATTATACTCATAATACTCAGAGAATCTTCTACAATTGATTGAGGACAAGTTCAGAATAATTTGGAGCAAAGATGATTAAACAAGTAGGAGAATGTACAAGTTTAGCAGGTTGTGATATATTTTGGGGCCATCTTGGTGGTCATTTTGTCCTCAAGATTTAATGGAGTTCGCAAGCTTCAATCTCTATCTTTCCATCCTTGGCACAAATGGACTACATAAGCTTTCACAGAGTTCGCAAGCTTCAGTTTCTGTCTCTCCATCCTTGGCACAAATAGACCGCACAAGAGCCTTCTAGGCAACATTGGTAGAAAATAGAGCACCATATTGAAGAGATTGTTTTGAGGAATTAATCAAGCCTTATCATTGGGCATTCCATGAGATTTGTATTGATTTTTAGTCATTCTCTTCATTTTCAACAAGAAACCACTCAATGATCATTGGCATCAAAGTTGGCATTCCTTTGGCTTATTTTGGTTGTCAAAACTTTTTTTCTTGGCATTCTTCACTCATGAAACACTAAAACTCAAGAGGGTGGCCATGGAATTTTTCTTCAAGCTTCAAAAAATTTCAAGGAAGCTTCATTTCTTGTTCGTATAACTTCTCTACATCAAGTACATTAAAGGTCTCAAGGCTAAAGTTGACTTATTGGATATGCTATTTTCTTTAGGGATAAGGTAATAATTAAGGAACTTGGTGTAGCTCATAGTTCGGTTTGCACATGGCCAAGAGTAGTGGAACAAGCCAAGTGGAAATGTTTTTGGGGGTTGAAAGGGGATTTATCCTTGGCTCATGTGATCTGACTAAGTAGCATTACCTTTGAGTATGACTTCATCTTTGCACGATGTAAACCACAATTCCTTTATCTCAAAGAAGCAACAAGGATGAAAGTCTTTGTGTTCAAAGTGATCTTTGATCTTAAATTGAGAGGTTGATTAGATGCAAGATGTATTGTAGTATAAGAAGAGAGATCACCAACGTGCCTTTGAAGACATTGTTGGGGAGATGCATGTAGCTTTGGAGGTGCCATCAAGCAGTCGCGACTGTGACGTTAGCCAAAGGAAGAGAGAAGCATTGAGGAGAGGGAGAACAACATTGAGTAGGCTCAAGTGAGGAGAGAAGTGTGCCTTGTTTGGATGACCAGAGGGAGTTATTAATGATGATAAGGAATGAGGGGTGGCAAATATTACGAGGGAAGGACAACTTAATATGAAAAAGGGAAAGCTAGCTAATAACCACGGAATGGGGGGACTAATTAACATTATAACATTAATTTTTATCAATCCCACTAACTTTACCTGACAAACTAGTTAGTTCCATAGTTCCATACTACGCAACATAAGGTTTTAGATATCTAATACTAACTTTTGACTTTATTTTTTGTTTTTCTATCATTAGAAGAAGACAGAATTTTCAAGATGATTTGTGAGATTGATGCCCGATCTAGTGGGTACATTGCAAGGCACCGTCAAAAGACCTTTATACTTCCAATCAATATTAGTAGTTGAGGCACCAACAAAAGATGCCTTTATATCCTTTTCTAATAGCAAATGCTTGCTTATTTGCACACATGATAAATCAATTTTTCTTGAAGTATTATTCTTTAGTACACCTTGTCATTACCCTTTTAATAAAAGTGAACAAACTTTGGTATTCTAGTAAGTAACCACTAGAAAAGTGGGTTACTATACCTCTATAGGACTTCTTTTTTCTTTTAAATGTGTGAAATGATCTCTCATTATTATTGATGAATATTGTCTTACCTTATTATATTCCTTCAATTTTTAGGCCTTAATCGATTGAGATAATTAGACTCTGTACATGATATACATTATCTAACATGATTAGTTAGTTTTAAAAGTTATTATAGATTTTATTTGACGTACCAAAATTTTTTTGTATTGACATGATAGATAGCATAGGACAAATTATGGCTTGATTTAATCTACTATAATTGATTGAAATCCATTCCTTAGCATTCATTCTTTTTTTGTCATAATATGCTAAATTTACTCAAATAGTTTAGTGGATATAACCTTAGGAATTTAGGAATATTCAACGTATTGCTGTAATCGTAGAAGTTTTTTACTTACGCACCAACTTTTTGGAAACAATAATTGTGCTACATCTAAGGTAGATAACATGCAATGTTTTGATTGGTAACTATGCTACATCTAAGATTACTGATATGCAAATGTGTTAACAAATGGAAATTATATACTAAGGGACTTTGGAGTATCTCTTGATTTCCTAGTGTATTTTCAATTTGTGGGAAAAGGATTTTATCAAGTGCTTCCAGCTTCACAAGTTGAGAGGTGTTGGGTTCTCACTTACTCAATTGGATACAGAAGAAATTTGGTTTATTGCTTCCCTTGGACCATAGGATTTACTCCTAAGGAATTGCTACTCATATTGAGTATTTGGTATGGGTTTCCCCAATCTACATGCTCTCTATTCAATAATGAGGTTTGCTGTATTATGTGTACCTCCTATTTTCTCAAATCCTAGAGGTGCAAAGCTTGTGTATATGTGATAGGGGGTTGAGCCCCTTGATATTCTAGAGCTTTGTAATAATCAAGCCTTTGTTGTTCAAGGTCTAAATTTAACAATTTCCTCAAGCCTTTGTTGTTCAAGGTCTAAATTTAACAATTTCCTAAGGCATGTTATTATTGCCATGCATTTGGTCATTTTACGAAATCTTGTCCTAAAAAGAATTATGAGAAAGAAGATGATCTAGTAGCATGAAGGTTCAATGAATAAGAAGCCAAAAACATATGAGGTAGGGAATCACATGATGATGAGATGGGCACCTTTGGATTGGGCCCACAATAGAGGGATAATAAGCATATCCAACCATATGGCAAGGTGATTCAAAAAGGTAAGAACTTTTCCAAAGAAATGGTAGTAAAAATGAGGTTGCAAGGCTAGAGAAGGAAAATGTTAAGATTGCAGGCGAAGGAGCAATGGTGCTAGAAATGATGAGTAGAAGATGGGTAGGAGGGGGTATTAGAACAAGATCTCTCACAAGAATCTTTCTTAGAGAGGCAATACCTTCACAAACATATATCCACCATTGGGGGAACTTGATAATAATACTTAAGGTTTGCATGGAAAGAGCTATAAGAAAATTACCTTAATAAGTTGGAATGTGTGTGAGGTTTGTTAACAAAAGAAGCAGCAGGCTATGCAGGGCTTATTGAAAAGGCATAAACCAAGCATTGTCTATTCGGAGGTGTTATAAGAATTTATGGAACAGATCATCTAAATAGATAAATAGACGAAATTCTTTTAAATATTAACCCTAGGTTCACAAAAATCAGTTTTGCAAAACCGGACGTGGAAATTTCCTACAATACGTTAGATATTTTTGAAGATTGGGTTACAAGTGTTTCAGCAATGCAAGTAATAGAGGGTAAGTGCCGCTATGATAGTAGCCAAATATGATTTTCATCTTAATGCATTTCTAAAAGATGAGGTATTATCTATATTTGAGATGGATTTTTTTGTTGATGGTAAGTAGGTGGATGTGATTTCTATCTATGCCTTCAAAGAGCGAGTACGTGGATGCCTTTTCTATCTATGTCTGGCGTATTGGGCAATGTAGCTCATTTCTAAAAATGGATGGCAACCAAAATTTCAAGGGAGGAGGCCTTCCTTTATGACAATTGGAATATGACAGAATACAATGTTGATGGATTTCATGGTATAGGTTTATGATCAATGATGAGGAGGCTAAGTACACATCCTTATCAGTTGGGGAAGCATTGATAGACATCATTTAACTTACATGGAGGGGGTTTTGGAGTTTTGAAATCACCTTTTAGGATATAGAGAGACTGCTTTAGACCAATAGAAGCAAAACCTCTGTGATGGAGCTTCTATTTTTGAAAAATTAAAATTTTATTTTTCAAAAATATATAAATATTTATAATTATATATTTTTATTGGAATAATTATTTTTGAACTCATGTGATGGTGATGATAATACTATTTATGTTAATGGCATAGAATCTACTCTACTTTACATTGATGATATAACCAAGATTACATGATAAAATTCATTGAATCAAAATTCAAAATAGGTTGGTTTCACACCAACCCAAACCCCTTGCCCAACCTTATAAATACAAGGGTACGATGCCATGTGTTGAAAGGTGTTCGTTTTGTAACTTTCAAGCCATGGATAAATGGGATGGGCAGTAGCCCCTACCCAAGTGAATCATCCGCACCTGAGGCATAAAAGACAAAGAATATCATCAATATAAAAGTAAATATATTAAGTGGTGTCTAAATTTGTGTCACTTCTTTAAAACCCAATTGGCTTAACCACTAGGCTACCATCACCTTTCAAAGGTATTTGTCCATTTCAATGTAAATAACTTGCACCCAGTTTATTAATTCTTTCAAGTGGGCAGGCAAGGGACTAGTGATGTGTAACTAGCCTTTGAAAAAGCTTGATGCTTCAAACTTTTCTCCCCCTTTTTTTCCCTCCATTGTCTTGTTCCTTTTTCTCTTTCTCGAGCAATCATGAATACACAAATTCAATCTTTAACACACCTAAACTCTCACATCACATCATGTCAGTATTTACTTCACTTTCAAACAATCGAAAATGGATTCCTACTATTATTAGCAAAGGTAGCTAGATCACCATATAGCATGCAAGATGTTTGAAAAGACAAGAATAAGAGAGCTCATTCATCTCTATTTTGAAGGGTAGACTCAAAGATTTCAAACTTGGAGTAAGTGAAAGTAGTGTAAAAAATATGTTAATACATGTTTTTGTGCATAGAGAGCTATGTGTGCAACCATGAAACCTCAAACCTTCCAATGCCTAGACCTAATTATAAGTATTTGATCCTTAGTGTTTATGTTTTTTCAAACTTGCTATTAGGCTTAATTATTATAAAATTTATTTGTTTGTAGATCCATCTAATCTTGACAAATGAAAGCCAATTGATTCTATAAAGTTTATCAATATGTAGATCCATCTTATCTTGGGAAATGAAAGCCAATTCATTTTATAATTGATGTTATTAATGTTTTGTATGGTTTCATTGATAAATATATATACAAAGGTAAGAAAAAAAGACACATCTTTCAGAGAATGGGATATTCTTTTATGATCATCTTTATGTTGCTCCCGCATAGTATTGTGAATGCGGTGCAATATACCTCCTTCCTTTGCTTGGTTTTTCAAGATTTGAATGGCTTTCACCAAGCCCAACCACTAGTCAAGGCTACAAGTGCAAAATATTTTATGATGTACAAAGAGTGTTGAACCAAATATCTCAAGTGGGCTAAGCAAGTTTACTTCATTCATATATTTTGATGAATTTGATTTAACTTCTTTTATAAGAAAGGTTTGTATTGAGAGTTTTACAAATATCAAAGAGAAGCATGAATAATACACAATCCAAAGATATTGAACAAAGCTCCTTTTACTTCTAATATAGTTACAAGCATTGATATTGAAGCAAAGCTCTCTTTGCTTTCATCCTAAATACATACATGAATTTTTACAAGGATATACAAAAGAGATATCTCTTTTTGATGCGAGGACTTTTCTTAGAATTGACATTCTTTTTGCAAGACATTTCGACCTTTTGGGCTTTCTTCAACATTTTAGTTACCACATGTGTTACGAGCATGCTTTCATTTGGTACATTTTTGGGCACCTATTCTTCCTTGTTTGCTTCCACACCCTCCACAACCTTCTTGCCTCTTTGGTTAGCATTTTCTAGGAATCTTTTTACCCTTATTTATCATTGGTTTCTTGTGAATCTTTGTTTTGTCTTGAACATCCTTCTCTTGTTGTAATTGAGTATTGCATACTTCAATAGCTTTGCTCTTGTATACCAAGCATGCCCATTACTGCAGCAATCCTAAAAAAGTATATATATTTCAATAAAAGACTTTTACTTTACTATTATTTTGCAATGGTCTATAGAGCTTAACATCCTTCTCTTGTTGTAATTGAGTATTGCATACTTCAATAGCTTTGCTCTCAGATACCAAGCATGCTCATTACAACATCAATCCTAAAAAAGTATATATATTTCAATAAAACACTTTTACTTTACTATTATTTTGCAATGGTCTACAAAGCTTTAAGATAGAGTGAGTACAAACATGCTCACTACTATAACAATCCCCAAAAAATTATATACATCTCAATAAAAAGAGTGTTATTTTACCATTATTTTGCAATGGTCTATAGAGCTTTTGAGATTTCTTTGACATTACCTTTATCAATTTGTCATCACTAAGAAAAATAAAATAAATCAAACTTCTAGCATTTACAATTACTCTCCAGTCACATGAATGGTTATCTTCTTGATGAGAGGACTCTGAAATCAACAACAAAGGGTGAATATCTCAAGCTATTTATGATAGTTTGTATCATCAACTATCTTAACATCTTTTAATCAAGAACTTGCCACAAGAAGTCTGTTCTCCTTCTTGGCAAGAATATTAGAAGGCATTGAAGGTGTTTTTTCAAACCCTTCATTAATCTTCTTACACCTCTATATTAAAGATGATGAGATTTAGTATACTTAATAAGTGACAAAAGTTGAAATGATGGGAGAATCCTTGAATTATTTAACTTATATCTTGGTATTTTCATGGGCTCCCTTCAAAGAGTGAAGAAAATAACATTGCTTATCCATGCAATCTATTGTAATAAGCATTGAAAATAAAGTCATATAAAGAGGATTAAGCAAATTTTCTTTTGGAAAACTTTAGATAGAAGGAATACATGATTTTATCATTCATGGTATGGAATTAAAAGAAGCTCCAAAGTTTCAAAGTCAATTGGATTGAACATGTGTCCAAGTCCACTTATATCAAGCTCGTTTCTCCTCATGATATGGAACATGAAGGGATCAACTACTTCAATTTTTTGTTATATGTATAGAGAAAACTCATGTTTTTTAAAGTGAAAGTGAAGTAAGATGTAAGGATTTAAATAAAAAAATAATAAAAATTATATACCATTCTTAAGAATGAAAATTTGAATTTGTTATACCTTAACCTAATAGAAGAATATAATAATTTATTTCTCTATGTTGATTCTTAGGGATCTCAATGACCTTTAGAGGTTGCAAAATCCTTCTCTTGTCTATATCGTCAAGTTGAAACCCAATTACTGGAAACCTTTAGGATTTACACTTGCAAGTAGACCACAGAACTCATGTTTCAAAGTTTCCAGGTCTTCTACTTTTTTTTCTAGTTTCTTCCCCTTGTGCTCTATCCATTTCTCTACTTGTTCTTATGTATCATTTTCTTCTTTTTTAGTCCTTAAGTAAGTTCTTCAATCTCCAAGTATGACTTTCTTCTCTTAGCTCCTGCCAAATTGCTTGTTTGCTCTTTTAAGTTGTGATTTTTGGCAAACCTTTTAATGTTTATAGTAAATCTTTGCATGTTGGTTTGTAAGAAAGTATGATTTATTACATGATGGTTCTTAATGTATTATGTTTAGAAGTTTTTTCAAATTTTAAAATATCTAAGGAAAAGTATCTTGTTTGATCTAATGTGAATTATATGTCCACAAATTCAATGTTTTATAGTGGTATTCCATGTCTCTTATATCTTAATCTATTACATTTTTTTGGGGTGAGTTTTTTTTTTTGGTGCTAATTTATGAAACACCATTTAGATTCAAGTATTTGCTATGCATGCTACATTTCACATTTCTTGAGATACACGTTGATCTTTCTTTTTTTATTTTTTGGTCAATTTCGACAAAGAAAAGGCATTCGTATAGGTGTTTGTGATTAAAATGACAAAGAGAAGGCTATCTTTGGAAGGGATGAAGCTAGAAAGCATTGAAATGACAAGTGATAAAAAGTTATTTGACTTCCTTCATAAAATGAGAAATTCCTCTAAGTTCAAACATCTTAGGTCAATTTTGAATATTTCCTTCAATCTCAAAGAGTTTCTTGAGGAGCTTGTTGATAAGTTTCAAGTTTACAAAGGGGATTATATTAAATATACAAAGAGTTTTGGAGTTAGAGAGCAAAGTGCACAGTAACAAAAGCAATGTCTTATTATTAAGAAGGATTTAGGTTTTCTTACATTTCTTCAATATATGGAAGATTCATCTTCAAAATAAGTGCAAGGGAAAAAATGAGAATAAGTTGCACGTTTGGATGAAGAGGTTCAAGAGAAGGTAAATATATTTCAAGACACGATTGAGAATTAATTGGTCCAAGATTTTGATGTTGCTTCTTCATGTAAGAGTGATAATGCATAAGTTGAAGAGGACCCTCTTTTATGTGTTCCAACATTTCCAAGCTACCTAATAAACAAAATAAGATATGCCTTGATCAATGGTATTCAACGTCTTTTCAACCTTAGTGAAGATTATTACTTGGGCTATCCTTGCAAGGTCCCCTAGAATGACAAGGATTTCATTGGTTATGACTCATGCTAGCTTGCAACTCTTGATGTGCATGGGAAAAATTTTCAAGATAGTTTCATAGTTCTATCCTTGTTACTTGATCAGATTTGTGGATAATGAAAAGAAGGGCAATGCCCCACAAAAAAAGAGTTCTTAGAGGTTTCAAAAAAGGCTTGACATTGTTGAATTCATGGGGTATGAAGACAATGTTAAGCTTCCATTAGAGGAGAAACCAATGAAGTTTATGATGACATCCTTCTTGAGGAAGACAAAAACCACAAGGTATGAGAGGGATCTTAAGATTTGAAGCTTATTCAAGAATATAGAAAACAAGAGTTTTAGAATTACAAAGATGTTATTGAGTGGACTAAAACCAAAAACTCTCATGTAGCAAAAGGTTCAGAAGAGCCATCTAGAAGTCAAGGGTTACCACCCATCCTTTGCCTTTATGATTTGCTTTTGTATTCATTTTCATTTTCTATTGTTTGAATGTCCATTAATTTTCTTTATGCAACTTTATTGGAGCCTTCATCATTTTGAATGTTTGTTGAAACTTTGATTTTTGTGCCTATAGCATGCAGACTATCATCCCTTATTACAACAAATAGTATTGTGATGAAACATTTGTATGATTGATATTTCCTTTTGAAAAAATATCACTTTGTCTATCACTTTCTACTTTGTGGAGCTTTCTATATGAAGTGGCTTGTGAAAACATTGATATTTTTGTGGTTGTAAGTAAATGGGTGTGTTTGTCTCTCTAATATTTTTGTGATACATAAAACCCGTTCTTTGCACATTCCTCACTTTTAGGGAGCATCATAAGCTTGGTCAGGGTGGATCAATTGCACCTCGATACCATCTAGCTGGTGGAATAGAGACTTGTGCACCTACTTGCAATTTAGCTGAGTGCAATTATGTTTCTTCTTGAGATTCATATCTCTTTGAATGCAACTATCCTAGTTCCAAGCATTTTGCATGCCTTTTTAGGTAAAAGAAAGTTCTTGGAGACCAATGGTGCCAATGATTGATGTGGAAAAAAATGTGTCGGCATCACTAATGCACAATGTCATGGGTGCTCTGATGCTGACTCACAAAGCCCATTTATGATAAAGAAGAATCTATAAATGACTTTTGTTGATTTATGCATTTGCTATGTAGATTTTTGGTCATTTGCTAGAGCTTGCTTAACATTGCATCACTTTTTTTCACACTTTTTCTTACTTCAATTTGGCAAGATTAGATGGGTCAAAAATAGCTAATTTGTATCAAGCCATTGAATGTACTTGGCCAAAAAGTAGAGCGCATTACATGATCACAATCCATTTACGTTATCTCCAGTATAACTCTGACATTTTTTGCAATGTGACCTTTGAAACATGTGTTTCTTTGGTAAAAATATTGTACCTTTACATATCTTGAAGATTTGTGTAGTACCGTAAAGTAGCTTAAAAATTGTATCATTATTATGAGTACATCTTTTGGATATGTTGATTTATTAGTCCACACTCTCCTAGGGATGTGCCCTTTGTGCTTAGTCGGCCTAGGTGCACAAAGCCCACTACCATTGTCAATTAGAGTCATCTATGTAGTTAGGATGTGGATGCATTTTGGGTTAGGCAAGGACTTTGGCTTGGTCCTTCTAACTTTTTCTATGGATCATGGAGTAATCACATGTGGTATTATGCAACCTCGGTATTATTAAACATTAGTGGAAAAGTGCAATCATCTCTTTATTTATTCCCAAAGTTGATGTGTGCTCATAATTGCATTCTAAAATATTAAGCAATAATTGAATATCTCCACTACATTGTGGGGAAGCCTCATTAGCCTTCATATATCTTGTTTATTCCCTTCCTTTTTTAAGTTGTCTTTCTTTTGGGATCCCCATTATTTTTGGACCTCCTCTTTTCTACATTTGCACCACATCATCCAATAAAATTTTGGTGAGAAAAGTGAAGCAATCCTCCCTTTTACCAAAATAGGAAGTGAGTGAGGCATTGCCTCTTAAGCTTCACAATGATGCCAACCATGCAACTCATGGTTTAGGGAAATTTGGTTGGCAAGCCAACTAGTATCTTTTGATTGGTAGATAAACATGAAGTAAAGGCACAACACATTGTAACCATGGAGCACTAAGAGAAGCAACATACAATTGATTGTTTGTAGCCATTGTTAAAATCTTTGCATTGCACACGAGCTTACATATCCCCCTTTTCTTTTCTAGTTCTCTATTTGTATACTTTTTGAGAAAGAGGATATATTACATGATACGATTGTGACTTTAAGCTTGAATTTATGCTAGATTTGTTTAGAAAACAATTGAGAGACCTCTAAAAAGTTGTTTGCTTTGAGTCTTCCACTACCATGCCTTGTATATTTGAAATATTCGTTCTTGATTGTATGGTGAGAAACTTCCACATTGCTTGATGAAATATGAGGCATGGCAAAATATGCTACATAACCAGCAATGAAAGTTAATTGAAAACACATAACAATGTGACTCTCTTACCATACAATAAGTGTAATCTTGATTACCCAAGGCTTCTCGCATTGCGTTTTTGAAATTTAATTGGTCATTTGAATCCATCTTTAAGATCACCATTTGGCAACACAACTTTATTGCAATTATTTAAAAATTTTATAATGTTTCCCAAACTTTAGCTTTTCTATTCCAAACCTATCGATTATTAGCTAACTAACCAACAATAAAAGTTAATTGAAAATCTTACATGAGTTAGTCAATAAAATTACAACAATGTAAGTTTCTTACCATACAATGAGTGCAATGTTCATTATTATAGGCTTTTGCCATTGCCTTTTTTAATCTAATTGGTCATGTAAAGTTAGCAATATCACCATTTTGCCATATTGCTTTATCTTTTATGTGTGTGTGTGTGTGTGTGTGTGTGTGTGTGTGTGTGTGTGTAAATGTAATGTTTCTCAAACTTTAGATTTTCTATTCTAAGTCTATCCATTATGAGTGTGATCTTTAATTGCATTATGCAAAATTTTCCATTGATTTTACTTAATAGTCAAGTCACCTTCTTTAGAGTGTATCTTACCAATTTTTCAGTGAAAGTCTAAAAATCTCTTAGCCTTTACCTACCAATAGATGGTTTTTTGGGGACAAAATTTGGTTCAATGATAATATTGCCTCTATGCAAACCAATTAAGGATAAAACTTGCTCAATTCTAGTTATATCAACATTTTTAGTTGACAAGGTTTTAAGTTTCCAAGAAAACCCTATATAAAGATGAATTAGATTTTCAATTATTCGACAAAGTGCATATGTGAGCATTAGCTACATGAATATCCAAAACTACCTTGAACTATGTGTCTTTGATATGTCTAGAGGGAGCCCTATTCCAATTTCTTAAGTTTAATTGTGTTGCTAAAGACATGCAATAAAGGAAAGGATATCTAGAATCAACTTCCTTTGAAATGTTAGACATGCATTTGAGTATCTTCGAATCCCCAACTATATGCCATTATATATTTGTTGTTTCCAAATGCCTCAACAAAGAGCTCTTCTCCTACTTGTTGAATCTTGATCACATTAGGTATTCAAGTTTGATGGAAAACTCGATGCAATATGTCAAAATCCTCTGTATCTTCTTCAAAAGCTACCAGACCACCTGATAAAGGACATCGAATCATGGCATGGACCTAATGAAAGTGCTCTATTCATAAGGTTTATAGAGATTATTTTTGATTTTGTGCACTTGAATATCTCAGTTTTGTTTAGCTTAATTATAAACTTGGCTACTCCTTGGGCCTCTTCTCAAGATAAATTTTAGAATTTGATAATCGAACATTGTAGAGTAGGCAAGTCGAGAAAAATATTGTTTAATTTATTAAAGAGAACCTCTTTTTTCTTGCCCTTGAAACTTGCTCTAGTATGAAAAGGCTTACCCAAACCTCAATAACTTTACCATTGTTAGATATTCTTTCATCAAAGTTGGTCTTGAAAGAAAACAACTTTTCACATAATCTTCACACCTTCCTCACCAGTTGATTCTCTGCTCTCACCATCCAAAAGCAAGAAAACTTAACCCATGAGATAAGTCTAGCAAACTTATTGACCTACCTTTGCATTTTATTTAGGATTCAAAAGCTTGTGAATAGCTCCATGATCCAAGTTTAGCTCCTTTGAATACACCTTCACTCCATAGCCTCCATGCCATGCTTATCTCACCTCCCTAGTCCATCAGTAGATTCCATCATACGAGCTTGTTGGCAAACAAAATAGGTAAAAAGAAAATAGATAGGCTAAGGGGGCTCATTGAGTTGTAGTCTAGATGATTCAAGTGAACTCTAAAGATCCACCAAACCCATTCATAAGATGAATAGTAACGAATAAAGTAGGTGCACAAAATTGGAAGTCAAGGTGTGTGATACCTTGAGGTTGATCAAGATGGAGATTATTATTTGTTAGCACAATGTTGATTATATTACAACTATATAGCTAATTATTTATTTATTATTTCTCTCTCATTGATAAAATATTACTCATAAGTCGATTAGATTTATTCACTATTTTTTTAAGTATTTTTTTAAATTTTGATGCATGTTGGAGGAGTGATTGTTATTTGTCATTTGGTTAGTGTGTTTATTTTAATATATATGGTGATTGAACTAAACTCGATCACATAACTTTTTCTAATATGAAAATATCTTTTCATTTAGAGAAGCTAAAGATCTTTGTGTCATATCTCATGTGCAAGTAGGTTTCATGGTTGTCACACATTGCATGAGGAAATTATCAAGCCTATACTATATTTGCAATTTTATTTTTTGTAATTTACACAAAAAAAAGGACAATGTGGAAGCAAGGTGCTACATGAAATTATGTTTATTGCATATTTATGAGCATGCATAAACATATTTACTAATGAGTAAGATATCAAGGAATATTGATTGGACTCTAACTCTCTCTCTCTCTCTCTCTCTCTCTCTCCTCTTTGTGCTTTGTCAAGGCCTAAGGTAACTGTGAAAGTGCATAAACCTATTTACTAATGAGGAAGATATTTAGGAATGTTGATTTGGACTCTCTCTCTCTCTCTCTCTCTCTCTCTCTCTCTCTCTCTCTCTCTCTCTCTCTCTCTCTCTCTCTCTCTCTCTCTCTCTCTCTCTCTCTCTCTCTCTCTCTCTCTCTCTCTTTGAGCTTTATGTAGGCCTAAGGTAACTGATTGATTTTATATTCATTTGACTTGATAATCATTGTCTCATTCAACTATACTGGTTTCCAAGGGGGACATGCATAGAGAATATACAAATGAAGACAAAGTTTGCTTTAAGGAACTCATCGATTGTGCACTTTGCACACCATGATGTTGCATTTTGTGCAACGTATTTTATGTTTGCATACTAAAACAAAAAACCATTCATAACTAAAAGACATTGTTGAGCTCTCTCTCTCTCTCTCTCTCTCTCTCTCTCTCTCTCTCTCTCTCTCTCTCTCTCTCTCTCTCTCTCTCTCTCTCGTGTGTGATGTTTACGTGTGTTTGAAATAAATCCTATTCAGTTAAGATGCCCATCTTGTATTATTGCCATTTATATTAGTAGTTACTCTTAGTGTAAACAAACATGGCCATCTTATATGCTCAAAGGATTTAACAATTCTAATCCACACCCATGCTATATTTACATATCTTTTTTTGTCAAACACTCATATAAGAAGACCATCTTGTGTTATTGCGATCCTTGTTAATGGTCACACATGAGAGTCTTATTTGCACAATATATTACCCAATTGCCTTCCTTCCAAGCTGCCTTCATACACCATCAAATATCTAAACGTTGGGATGCTAGAAGCATAAAACTAACCTAAAACCACATTACAATAATGAATATAAACACTTCATGCATGTTACGAAGCACTTGGGCATGCCCATTGATAAAGGCTTTAGACATGATATATAAATTTATAAAGATTCACAATCAAAAGGGATGCTTGCAATTTGCAAAATAGACATTTGATATGTAAACACCTAGGTGATATAATAACAATCAAATATGTTACAAAGAATATGTAGTTTAAAATCACCTTAAACTTAGCTCGAGAAAGGTAAAATGCATGATAGTAGAAGAGCCAAAAACCACAATATCTCTAAGCCTTATGATAATTATTCCTTTTAGATTCTTTTTATTTTTTATTATTTTTCAAACTTGTTGTAATGAACATGGAGAACCCTCTCTCTGTAGGCAAGATCCAAGGTAGCCTATTGCATGGCTATTATTAAGAGTAGAAGAAGCACAGAAGAAGGAGAATCCACATGCTACACTTATGACGTGGAAAAAGAGATTGATGAATGCCTTGCATGCAAATCCATCAAATAGGATTAATATCATGTTGTGGAGAGTGGTGGCCTACAAACTCCCCACCAAAGACAATCTAAATTCAAGAATCTCTCTCTACTCTATGCCCTTTGTGAGAAAGAAGTGGAGAATGTTAAACATCTATTTTGGGATTGCTTAGAGACTTGGGTGTTATGGAAAAAGATTAAACAAGGGATGGATAAAGCGCAATCAAGAAGAGGCAAGATCCAAGGCAACCTCTCTCTACAGTCAAGAAGAGGCAAGCACATGGAGAACCCTCTCTTTGCAATCAAGAAGAGGCAAGATTTAAGGCAGCCTAATGCAGATTGGCTGTTAAGGGCAAAAGAAGCCTAGAAGAAGGACATCCATGTGCTACATTTATGACATGGAAAAAGAGATTGATGAATGCCTTGCATGCAAATCCATCAAATAGGATTAATATCATGTTTTGGAGAGTGGTGGGCTACAAACTCCCCAACAAAGATAAACTCTCTAAATTCAAGAATCTCTCTTTGCTCTATGCCCTTTGTGGGAAGAAGTAGAGAATGTTAAACAACTATTTTGGGACTACTTAGAGACTTGGGTGTTATGGAAAAAGATTATCCAAGGGATGGATAAAGTGCATCTACATGGTGTGGTTAATTGGAGGCAGATGCTAATCAAGGATATCTAAATGAGACATTAGAGAAGGTTTGGTCTATTTTAAGGGTGTTGGTATTGCTACTAGTATAGTCTTTCAGAAATGAAGAAGTATTTGGCAAAATCAAATTCACCAAAGGGACATGAAGTTCAAAGTGCAAGCATTTTTAAGATTGTTCATTGTATATTAGCTAGGTTGGCTACAAAATATGAGGCCTTTAGGCCTATTAGCAAGCTACTAAAGAGTTTCTTCTATGATTTGCCTTTGCCTCTATGTTACTAAGAGCTTTGCCTTGGGGATCTCGAACTAGCCAGAAGGCTCCCAAGCCTATGTGGCACAAGGAGGAGGAGTTTGGTGTTCAAGAAATAAAGATGGTTTTTTCTTAAAAGGTGAGTGGGAGCCATCTTTATTTTTTATCATCTCCCGGCCCACCCAATACTCTAAAAACATCCACAAATGCACATACACTATAAAAAGAGAGTTGATTATTTTTTTAAAAAAATGAACATTATGGAATGGAATAATAATTTCAATGGCTAAATATGTTCATGCAATGTATATGTACTCTAAAATGGTACACAAATGGACATAGACTATAAAAAGATGTATACGCATACACATAGATGTGCAAACACACATACTTATGCATATATATACACAAATACAAACACTCTCATACACACTTAAATATATATGAGTGGGAAAAAATGGAGAGAGAGAGAGAGAGAGAGAGAGAGAGAGAGAGAGGGGGGGGGAGAGAATAGAGAGAATGGATACATACTTATAAAACATGCACACATGCACATACACATCCACACACAAATATATACATATGTATACACACAATGCATACAAACATGTGCATACACATATATACACGTGTACACATGCATACATATGAGGTGAAGAAAGATGAGATATAGTAGGAAGAAAAAGAAAGGAGAGAATAAAAATGATAAGAGGGAGAGAGAGCACACACATCTACAAGGCCGTACAAATAGACACACGTACTAAACACACATATTTATATATGCATACATGTAAATATTTGTGCATACAAACACACATACAAAGCATAGGAAATATAATAATAGGCAAAAGAAAAAACGTGTGTGTGTGTGTGTGTGTGTGTGTATCATTCACACCCACACACACCTTCCCACACATTAATTATGTATTAATCATTAACTATTAATTGTTACTATGTAATTTATACTTAACCTATAAGCAACATGTATATGTACAATTAATATTTATATTGTATATTAGCACTTAAGTAATATATATATAATTTGATTAATTTATTATTTGAATAAATTATAATTATATGTATGATATAACTATATATTAATTTAATCATATATACTAATTATAATGATTGATATATTTAGATAATTAATAACTATTAATATATTAATTAATTATTAATAAAATATGTATAATACATATGCATATAATAATAATAATAATAAT
Source organism: Lygodium microphyllum (assembly GCF_053477565.2). Taxonomy (NCBI): domain Eukaryota; kingdom Viridiplantae; phylum Streptophyta; class Polypodiopsida; order Schizaeales; family Lygodiaceae; genus Lygodium; species Lygodium microphyllum. The sequence continues at coordinate 125,252,165 of NC_141140.1, forward strand.
AATAAGTAATTTTCAATATAGTTGAGGGGTTATCGAATTTACGTGATGTTATTGGCTTAGTGTACGAGGATAATATGCATGCCATGATAGGCTCAATGTGAATAGAAATCACCACTAAATGTGTTTTGTCTTTGAGAAAGTTTGAGAAATGGTCATAAGTTTTTGTTGGAGATATACTTTACGCTTGGTCCCTGTTATGTTGGTCTTTTGCTCCATATACATTAGTGAGTGCCATATCCTCATATATCGTGTTCTATTTTATCTATATTTATATACTTATTAATTGGAGATCCAAGGTGCATGCCACATGGCATGCTCCAGATCCCATCTATGATCTCAACCCAACCTTGCCCATGCCCGTTTGTGACCCCACACGTGTTTGTGTTTGTCCCGTGCTGTGCTTGCCCTCCATTTGTCCCCTAAGTGTAATGATCACTAAGAGAGTAGAGATAATATAAAGTGAAGTGTAGGGCTTTCAACTACGTTTAATTCTGGTGCTATCAAATCCATGACCCCTCAAGGCAATACCACATATGAGATCCTCGGATCATATTGCCAAATTATGCCAAGTACATGATTGATGTATATGTATGTATATTTTTTATAAGATTGATATTTTTATATTAAATCATATATATTAACATATATATGAATATTACATTAAATACATGTGTATATAAATATGTATCAGTGAAATTTTTAATATATTTATAATGCATGGTAAAAATTATTAATATAATATAAATATTATATATAATATATGTATTATTATTATTATTATACTAAAAATAATCTCCCTAGGTTTTGATGCCCGAATCTTAAACACCTACCAAATACTTTAATGCTCCCCCTTTAAACTAAAATAAAACATAAAAAATGTAATGATGGTATTCAATCATTCTCATGGTAGAAATATCTAAGTGGACAAACATATTGCAATCAAATACCATAGATAATTGAAAATATTTATGGTTTTGTTTCCAATGGCTCATGGCTTTTGTGTGTGTGTGTGTGTGTGTGTGTGTGTGTGTGTGTGTGTGTGTGTGTTGTAAAGAAGAAGAAAAAAAAAGTAATTCCATGCGTAGTTAATTGGTTGTCTAATCTATTAAACTTATAATAAAAGAATCTACCGAAGCTGCTGCTGAACCTATGTGGCAGCCGTTGAGAACATCCCAAGCCAAACTATCCCAAAAAAAAAGAGAATAAGTTTCAGACTAAATTAAAAAGTAAACTTGAAGGAAAAATAAATAAAATTTGTTAAAAGGAAAATTTGTGTCGACTAGACTGCACACTCTTAAAAATAGAAGCATGCAAATTCTCTCACAAAAATGAAATCATAGATTAATAGATTTAGATTTACACACATGTGTACTGACTGGATTGCAAAAATCCAGGTAGTAGCATGTGAGATAATAAAGTCCACTAAAAAATGGATAGGGCATTTTACTACTATATTATTTTAGCTATAGGTTCGAAAAGCCTCGAATCTCCAGAGGGCTTCCCAAACCTACTCCCTTTTTTAAACCTCTTTTCTTTAATCAAAACCCCCTCCTCTCCTCTCTTTCTCACGTGTAATATCTCATTTTCTCTTCCTCTTTCCTTTTTTCATTAAAGCCTCATTTTCTCACCTCCCTTTTTTGAATTAAAACCCCCTTCCCTTTTTAATTAAATTCCTTCCCCCTCCCCCCCTCTCTCTCATGTGTAGGGCCTATGTTTCCTCTCTCTCTCTCTCTCCTTTAAATAAATCAAACTTCTTTTTAAATCAAAAGTTTCTCTAGACTCTCTCTCTCTCTCTCAATTAGATTAAATTTTTTTCAATTAAACATTTTAAAATCTTTTTTTAATTTAAAATTTTTCGAACATAGTTTTTCACACACTTTGAGAATGAGATAGAATAAAAGAGAGAGAGAGAAAAAGAAGAAGAAGAAGAAGAAGGATAAAAAGAAGAAGACGAAGAGAGAAGGGGGAGAAAGAGGAAAGAGAATAGTTTTTTTAGTTAAACATTTTTCTTCTCCCCCTCCCCCTCTCTCTCATGCGTAGGGCCTAGGTTTTCTCTCTCTCTCTCTCTCTCTGATTAAACTTTTAATATAAACTTTTTGTTTAATTAAAATAAGGAGGAAGAGAGAGAGAGAGAGAGAGAGAGAGAGAGAGAGAGAGAGAGAGAGAGAGAGAGAGAAATATACAAAGAGCAAAAAAGAAAGAAGAGGAGAAGGACGGAACACAGAGAAAGAGAATTATAGAAAGAGAAAATATAAAATTTGAGAGAGAGAGAAAGAGAGAGGAAAAGAAAAAATGAAAAAAGAGGAGTGAGGGGGGACAAAGACAGAGAGAAGAAAATGAGAGAGAAAATAAGAAGAAGAAGATAGAGAATTTGAACACAGAGAGAATTACAGAGAGAGGAAATATAAAATTTAAAAGAAAAAGAAAAGAAACAAATTTAAAGAGAAAAAAAAAGAGGAGAGAGAAGGAAAGGAGAGGAGAGGGAGGAGAGAGAGAGAGAGAGAGAATAAAAAGAAGAGAGAGGAAAAGAGAAAGAGAGATGGAGAAAAAGAAAAAAGAAAAAATTCTTTTTAAATTTTAAATATTTTTAGCTATAGGTTCGAAAAGCCTCAAACCTTCAGAGGGATTCCCGAACCTACTCCCTTTTTCAAACCTCTTTTCTTTAATCAAAACCCCCTCCCCTCCTCTCTTTCTCAAGTGTAATATCTCATTTTCTCTTCCTCTTCCCTTTTTTCATTAAAGCCTCCTTTACTCACCTCCCTTTTTTAAATAAAAACCCCCTTTCCTTTTTAATTAAATTCCTCCCCCCTCCCCCCCTCTCTCTCATGTGTAGAGCCTAGGTCTCTCTCTCTCTCTCTCTCTCTCTCTCTCTCTCTCTCTCTCTCTCTCTTAATTATATCAAACTTCTTTTTAAATCAAAAGTTTATCTAGACTCTCTCTCTCTCTCTTAGTTAGATTAATTTTTTTAATTAAAATTTTTAAAAGCTTTTTTTAATTTAAAATTTTTCGAACATAGTTTTTCACACACTTTGAGAAAGAGATACAATAAAAGAGAGAGAGAGAGAGAGAGAGAGAGAAGAAGAAGAAGAAGAAGAAGAAGGATAAAAAGAAGAAGACAGAGAGAGGAGGAGGAGAAAGAGGAAAGAGAATAATCTTTTTTTAATTAAACATTTTTCTTCTCCCCCTCTCTCTCATGCGTAGAGCCTAGGTTCTCTCTCTCTCTCTCTCTCTCTCTCGATTAAACTTTTTAATGTAAACTTTTTGTTTAATTAAAATAAGGAGGAAGAGAGAGAGAGAGAGAGAAATATACAAAGAGCAAAAAAGAAAGAAGAGGAGAGAGAGGGAATGGAGAGAAAAAGAATTATAGAGAGAGAAAATATAAATTTAAGAGAGAGAGAGGAAAAGAAAAAAGGAAAAAAGAAGAGAGATGAGGGACAAAGACAGAGAGAAGAAAATGAGAGAGAAAATAAGAAGAAGAAGAGAGAGAATTTGAACACAGAGAGAATTATAGAGAGAGGAAAGATAAAATTTAAAAGAAAAAGAAAAGAAAAAATTTTAAAGAGAGAAGAAAAAAAAAGAAAACAGAGGAGAGAAGGAAAGGAGAGAGAGAGAGAGAGGAAAAGAAAAAAGGAAAAAAGAAGAGAGATGAGGGACAAAGACAGAGAGAAGAAAATGAGAGAGAAAATAAGAAGAAGAAGAGAGAGAATTTGAACACAGAGAGAATTATAGAGAGAGGAAAGATAAAATTTAAAAGAAAAAGAAAAGAAAAAATTTTAAAGAGAGAAGAAAAAAAAAGAAAACAGAGGAGAGAAGGAAAGGAGAGAGAGAGAGAGAGAGAAGAATAAGAATAAGAATAAGAGAGAGGAAAAGAGAAAGAGAGATGGAAAAAAAGAAAAAAAAAGAAAAATCTTTTTAAATTTTAAATATTTTTAGCTATAGGTTCGGAAAGCCTCGAACCTTCAGAGGGCTTCCTAAACCTACTCCCTTTTTCAAACCTCTTTTCTTTAATCAAAACCCCCTCCCCTCCTCTCTTTCTCACGTGTAATATCTCATTTTCTCTTCCTCTTCCCTTTTTTCATTAAAGCCTCCTTTTCTTACCTCCCTTTTTAAAATTAAAACCCCCTTCCCTTTTTAATTAAATTCCTCCCCCCTCCCTCCTCTCTCTCTCATGTGTAGGGCCTAGGTTTCCTCTCTCTCTCTCTCTCTCTCTCTCATTTAGATTAAAAAATTTAATTAAATATTTTAAAAAATAATTAAAATTTTTTCGAATACAGTTTTTCACACACTTTGAGATGGAGATAGAATGAGAGAGAGAGAGAGAGAGAAGAAGAAGGATAAAAAAAAGAAGACGGAGAGAGAAGAGGGAGAAAGAGGAAAGAGAATAGTCTTTTTTTAATTAAACATTTTTCTTCTCCCCCTCCCCTCCTCTCTCATGCGTAGGGCCTAGGTTCTCTCTCTCTCTCTCTCTCTCTCTCTCTCTCTCTCACATTAAACTTTTTAATGTAAACTTTTTGTTTAATTAAAATAAGGAGGAAGAGAGAGAGAGAGAGAGAGAAATATATAAATAGCAAAAAAGAAAGAAGAGGAGAGGGAGGAAACAGAGAGAAAGAGAATTATAGAGAGAGAAAATATAAAATTTAAGAGAGAGAGAGAGGAAAAGAAAAAAGGAAAAAAGAAGAGAGAGGGGGGACAAAGACAGAGAGAAGAAAATAAGAGAGAAAATAATAAGAAGAAGAGAGAGAATTTGAACACAGAGAGAATTATAGAGAGAGGAAAGATAAAATTTAAAAGAAAAAGAAAAGAGAAAAATTTAAAGAGAAAAAAAAGAGGAGAGAGAAGAAAAGGAGAAGAAAGAGAGAGAGAGAGAGAGAAGAAGAAGAAGAAGAAGAAGAGAGAGGAAAAGAGAAAGAGAGATGGGAAAAAAGAAAAAAGAGAAAAGTCTTTTTAAATTTTAAATATTTTTATTTATAGGTTCGAAAAGCCTCGAACCTCTAGAGGACTTCCCGAACCTACTCCCTTTTTCAAACCTCTTTCCTTTAATCAAAACCCCCTCCCCTCCTCTCTTTCTCACGTGTAATATCTCATTTTCTCTTCCTCTTCCCTTTTTTCATTAAAGCCTTCTTTCCTCACCTCCCTTTTTAAAATTAAAACCCCCTTCCCTTTTTAATTAAATTCCTCCCCCCTCCTCCCCTCTCTCTCATGTGTAGGGCCTAGTTTTCCTCTCTCTCTCTCTCTCTCTCTCTCTCTCTCTCTCTCAGTTAGATTAATTTTTTTTTAATTAAACATATTAAAAGCTTTTTTTAATTTAAAATTTTTCGAATATAGTTTTTCACACACTTTGAGAAGGAGAGAGAATAAAAGAGAGAGAGAGAGAGAGAGAGAAGAAGAAGAAGAGTGATAAAAAGAAGAAGATGGAGAGAGAAGGGGGAGAAAGAGAAAAGAGAATAGTCTTTTTTTAATTAAACATTTTTTTTCTCCCTCTCCCCCTCTCTCTCATGCGTAGGACCTAGGTTCTCTCTCTCTCTCTCTCTCTCTCTCTCTCTCATTAAACTTTTTAATGTAAACTTTTTGTTTAATTAAAATAAGGATAAAGAGAAAAAAAGAGAGAGAAATATACAAAGAGCAAAAAAGAAAGAAGAGGAGAGGGAGGGAACAGAGAGAAAGATAAGTATAGAGAGAGAAAATATAAAATTTAAGAGAGAAAGAGAAAGAGGAAAAGAAAAAAGGAAAAAAGATAAGAGAGGGGAGACAGAGACAGAGAGAAGAAAATGGAAGAGAAAATAAGAAGAAGAAGAGAGAGAATTTGAATATAGAGAGAATTATAGAGAGAGAAAATATAAAATTTAAAAGAAAAAGAAAAAAAATTAAAGAGAGAAGAAAAAAAAAGAAAAAAGAGGAGAGAGAAGGAAAGGAGAGGAGAGGGGGAAGAGAGAGAGAGAGAGAGAGAGAGAGAGAGAGAGAGAGAGAAGAATAAGAATAAGAATAAGAGAGAGGAAAAGAGGAAGAGAGATGGAAAAGAGAAAAGTCTTTTTAGATTTTAAATATTTTTGAGAGAGAGAGAAGGAGAGAGGGGCAAAGAGAGAGATATATATATATATAATTTAAAAGAGAGAAGAAGAGAAGAAAAAGATAAAAGTTAAAAGAGAGAGAGGGAGAAAGAAAAAAAAATTAAGAGAAAAAGGACGGAGAGAGAGAGAGAGAGGACAAGAGAGAGAATATAAACATAAAGAGAGAATTATATATAAGAAAAAGATAAAATTTACATATGTTAAGAGAGACTGAGGGGGAGGGAGAAAGTGAAAGAAGAAGAAGAAGAGAGAGAACATGTAGAGAAAATTATAGAGAGAGAAAAGATAAAATTAAAAAAAAGAATAAAAAATAGAGGAGAAAGAAATAAGGAAAAGAGAGGAGAGAGAGAGAGAGAGAGAGAAGAAGAAAAAATTTAAAAAGAGAATGAAGAGAGAGAGAGAGAGAGAAGAAAAAAAGGGAAAAAATAGGAGAGGAAGAGAAGGAAAAGAGAGGAGAGAGGGGGGAGGGGGGAGAATAAAAGGAGAGAGAGGGAACCAGGAGAGGAAAAAAATAAACTAAAATAAAAAGCAAAGAGAGAGAGAGAGAGAGAAAATTAGACATAAGGAATTTTTGGGGGGGGAAAGAGAGAGAGAAAGAGAGAAAAAAAAGGAGAGAGAAACATTAGAAATGGATTGTTGAGCGAAGTTGCCCTGCGATAGCACGACAACTTCCTTGTCGCTTCGAGGCAACCGCACGCAGAACGCTAGTACTAACAATACTACAAGCATGAGCGGTGCTTAGATGCTTGACTGTTTCAGCACAAGCAAGACATACAAATTCCATTACCCTCCAATGTCTGATGGCATGCCACTATCACTGACTTGCCTTTAGGGACAATCTTGCATGCCTTTTCATTACTGTTTTGCTCGGCTATACAAAAGGAAGTCACTGCCATCTCTCAAAGGTAAGAGATGCCCTTTTATGAAGGAGGGCTCTTCACCCTTGCTGATCAGCACCCTTTGTGACCGATGGTGCCTCCTACGAGACTGTTTTGCTGCAAGGGTCAATCAAGAAGCAAACCTTTTGATGACCAAACAAAATCCCAATGTGGCAATGCAACCATTGCGTCCTTATGTCTGCACACACAGAGCTGCAACCCATATCGATAGATCTCCTATAAACGCCCACATAGAACCAAGACACGTACATGGTGCAGGCCAAAAGAAACACGTTGCGTCCTTATTACTCGAAGTTCAAACATCTCGCTTCTACCTTTCCTCTCAATTCTCTTTCAAAAATGGGCCAATCACAAACATTCCGACAGAAAGCTATCTTACCAATATTTATGCTAATCGTAATTGAGAGAAATGCAGGTGATTGAGGAAGTACAGAGCAAAGACTATCAAGTAGAGGAAAAGGCCCAATCTAGTACAGAGTGGAGGCTGTGAGGCCAAGGAAAAGGCCCAATCTGAATAGACCAAGCCCATGCAGAGAGCAAGGTGAGAAAGCCGATGCATTTGCAGCCACAAGCCATGCCTGACTAATCAAACAGGTGCTACAGGCCGACAGCGAGGCGGGCACCCTTCCAAACACAGAGAAGCGGGTGCACTTGAGAGAAATGGAGGTAATTGAGGAAGTACAGAGCAGAGAATGTTAGGCCGAGGAAAAAGGACCAATCTAGTATAGAGTAGAGGCTGTTGTTCGAGCCCATGCAAAGAGGATGGGTGAGAAGGCCAGTGAGCCATGCCCGACTGCTCGATTTGGTGCTGCAGGTCGATAGTGAGGGGAGAAGCAGGCGCACTTGAGAGAAATGGAGTGGAGGCAAGAAAAAGGCCCGCCGATTTGAATCAACCGAGCCCATGCAGAGAGCGCGGGTGGGAAGGCCAGTGCATTTGTAGCCACAAGCCATGGATTGCTCGATGTAGTGCTATAGGCCGACGGGAGGCGAGTGCCGTTCTAGACACAGAGAAGCAGGCGTTGGGAGAAAAAGTAGGGAAGATGGGGGAGGGAGCAATTAACATGTGACAACTCTCACATCACTCAAAGGTGAGTGACTGTTAACATATGGTAACGCTCAGACAACTCTCATATCTCAAAGGTGAGAGTGACTGTTTTAACATATGGTAACACTCTCATATGTGTGAGAGATATCATATGTTAACAACTCTCACTCTCACCTTTGAGTGAGAACCAAGTGTCGCTGTCTCTCTTGGGAATTAGAGTTCAACTTATCTTGCCTTACAAATTACTTTTTCCTTCCTACGAATACCTATATTTTTTAAGACATTGCCTCAATTAATCTAACTAGCATTGCCTCAATTAATCTAACTAGCGTTCCTGGCGCACTTCGCGCGCAAGGAATGCTATGCGAAGCGGGGTGCAAGGGAAGCTTCACTTCCCTATCACATAGTGGATAATGCTATCACAAAAACATCACATGCTTTACTCTCCTCTACTCACAACCCCTCTATCTCTCATCCCATTTACACCTCCCCCCTCTGTATCCACACTCACTCACTCGCTCAATCACTCACTCTCTCTCTCTCTCTCTCTCTCTCTCTCTCTCTCTCTCTCTCTCTCTCTCTCTCTCTCTCTCTCTCTCTCTCTCTCTCTCTCTCTCTCTAGTAGGCGACAAACAGAGTATGGCGACGAGCTCACGACAGCTGGTGTAGGGCGAGTATGGGAGATTGGCAAGGCGGCCGTAGGGCAGCAGCCCAAGGCGGGGCAAGGAGGGAAAGAAGAAAAGGAAGAATAAGAGGAAGGAGAAAGAGGAGGAGGAGGAGGAGGAGGAAGAAGAAGAAGAAGAAGTGGGGGAGATAAAATGTGTTCACATGGAAAAAATAATAAAAACGCACCCGCTACTGGACGCGAAAATTAATTGTGAAAGATTCGAACATCAAAACAGAAGGCAATAAAAAAGAAAAATGTCAAGACAAGTGTGGGTGACAATGGTGATTAGGTTAGAACGCATTTTCGAGGACATGAGGAGACGTTCACATGGAAAAAACATTAAAATGAAATCCAAAAACACATATAAAAATTAATAATGAAAAAATCAGAGGTTGAAACATGGCAGAGTAAAAAGGAATAATGGGCAAGAAGGGGATCAAAAAAGGCTATGAAATCAAAATAAAGGTCTGAGGAGAATAGAGTAGGTTCACATGGAAAAAATGACGAAAAGATGTATAAAAAAGGCACGAAAACTCACAAAAATTAATAACAAACAAACCATACCTCAGAATGACTAGTGATAAAAATGAAAAATGTCAAGTGGAAGATATAGGTCAAGGCTATCGCATCCATTGGCTGTTCTGAAGCAAAAAAGACGTGTTCACATGGAAACACGTCAAATTTACATAAAATTCTGCAAAAATTAATAACTTTTGAACCGTTGATCGGAATAGGGAGCTATAAAAAGAAAAAATGTACCATTCAAAGGGACGAACAAGGCTATAAGATTCGATAGGGATGCTGGTGATCATAGGGTGCGTTCACATGGAAAATGTCAAAACAAGGGATAAAGAGAAACAGGGAAGGAACATTTGCGAGAGTGGGGTGAGAGAGGATGGGAGGTGGGTGGGGAAGGGACCCCAACAAGGTAAAATCTGGCCATGGCATAGATGCATGATCAGAATTGGGATATGCAGGAGGGTATGCATCGTAGATGCCAAGGACGTGTCCCCACAGTTAAGACATTAATGGGAAGGGTGAACCAAGCAACAAGGACCTAGGACCTCACATTAGACCACAATCATTGACATCCCCACATTTAAAACAGGACCATCACTAATAAACAAAATGTATAGGGTTAGAAACACTTGGTCCATGTTGTCGAGAAGTGAAGTCAATTGTTGATATCGTGTCTTGTGTCGTTGTCAACTGCAGGAGGTACCAAGGTATCCTCACATCACATGTCCAACGGGGTAGGGACCATGCAAAAGCACCCAGGGATGCAACTTTTTTGAGAGAATTATGGGAAATTGTCAATGGCGAAGGATATTGCACTCATCTCACAACTCAAATGAGATGAAAGAACGATCACTCGCCCCATTATGGACATCGCTTAACTTGAATAATGATGAAAACCCCAAATCTCACACCTGCTTAGAAATCAACAAGGGAGATAGTTCAAAGGAAGTATGCCAGTGTGCGCAGTTGATGGTGCATTAGTGTGTCCAATCCCGTCTAGCATAGGTGCAAGCAAAAAGGCCAGGAAGCCTTGTAGTGCAATGTACAGAACAGGGTGATGTGTCCTGTGGTGATGGCAAAAACCCGTCTCGTGTGTGCATAGGAAAATGGGAACATAACGGACTCCAAATGTCATAACGTCTCTCAATCCTCACCTCTCAATAATTGATTGAGGAAACAACATTCACGCTCAACCCCCCCTCTGTCTCAACTCTGTTAATAATAGATGCAGGAGGGTAGCCCATTCCTGAAATCCATTGATGTAATTCTCATTGTTCATGTGTGCAGAGGACGTATGCCCTGTGCGCAATTGATGGTGCACTGTGCATCCTGCCATGTGCTCAATTGATGGTGCAATGTGAATCCCACCATGGGTCAACATACAGTGCAAGAAGGAAGGCCAAGGAGCCTTATAGTGCCATGCATAGAAACAATTTTGTGCTTTGTGTATTGAGAGGCCCATCTCCCTGCGTGCAACGCTCCATTCACACATCTCACCTCTCTATTGGATATCAAGGGCAAGGACTGGTCACTCACCCCACCGTCTATCTCATGCTTAGTTGATAGATACATAGGATAGCCCATACTTACATCCCAATCCGGTTAGGATGAAAGCTCACATCACTCAAGGGGTTGTCGATGAAGATCACTTCGTCTGTTGTTGTCATCAAGGTGTTGAAGATGAGGCATACCCAGGAGGCAGCCAACAAGTCTAGTACTCGATTGGGTTATAGAAAAGATCACCTATGAAAGGGGGCAGACATACTGATGAAGTGGCAGAGACAGTGCACCAAGAGAGGTGGCTTCAAATTGCTTCAAGAAAAGTTTTACTGGTGAGTCAGTTATCCTGAACTATGGGGTGTTGCCACCTTTTCCACAGACAACTTCCCACCCAAGGGTGTTTGTCACCTTTTCTTGGAGCGAGGCTTATTATGATAGGGAATTGCTTTCTTTTCTCCCATAACAGTTTTATTTTATTATATGATTTTTGTTTTCTTTGCTTCTGTTCATTTCTTTTGCCCTACTCCCAAGGGTGTTTCCACCTTTTCTTAAAGAATAGTCGACATGACAGGAACTAAATTCATTTCTCCCATGACCGATATATTTTTATTTTATTTCTTTTTATTCTTCTTTTTCTTATTGTCTTTAAAGCATCAAATGGCGGGAATGCCATGTATCAAAACCGTCCTCTCCACCTCTATTGCATCAGATGAAAAGGAAGCCAAGGCGGAGGGAAAGGTGGCTGTGAGGGGCTATCAAGATGAAACCATATCATAGGATCATCAAGAGGGTGATCAGGAGCATTAGGTAAAGCCATCTCGACCTTTGTGCAAAGAATGAGGAAGGTATCAACAGTGATTATCAGGATCCCCAAGGGGGATAATACTTCTTAAGACGATAGCCATTAATAAGGAAGGAATCATCCGAAGCATCGACTAACTAAGCCATTCGAATTAACAGCAAGTACCTTATAAGCGCCTATCCAGCATTGTTGAAGCTTGCATGGAAACTTGCCAAATTGAAAATCATAAGTGAGAACTAAGTCACCTTCCTTGAACTCCTTCTGCTTGATGAAGCTGTCATGATAGACCTTTCTGCAAGCTTGCGTGGCTTCCATGCATTGTAGGGCCATATCATCGAGACACTCCAAGTGCAAGAGATGGCGTTGTAGGGACTCATCATCTCCCAAACATTCCTTCATGGCTATGCACAGAGAGGGTAGCTCGAGTTCAACAGGAAAGACGGCTTATATTCCATACACCAACTAGAAAGGAGTTTGTCCTATAGCTGCCTTATGGGAGGTTCTGTACACCTAAAGGGCCTCTATGAGGCGATCATCCCAATCACGACGATGTGCAACTATCATTCTCGTCAAAATCGAGCAGAGGATGTGATTGGTAACTTTGACTTATCCATTGGCTTTGGGGTAATAAGGTATGGACTTACGATGAAGAATTTTGTACTGTTTTGTTACTTCTTCCATAATCTTATTGAGGAAGTGAGTACCTCGGTTGACTGATGAGCTCTAGGGGACCGCCAAAATGGGTGATGATAATCTCGTATAGGAACAAGGCCACACTATTACCATCATCCCACTTCATAGCTTTAGCTTCACACCACTTTGTTACGTAGTCTGTATAGACCAAGATGTATCTTTTCTGCTTTTGTTGGGTTAGCGGATCAATGGGGCCCACAAAATCAATCCTCCACTTCTCAAATGGCTTTAGGGGAAGAATAGGTTGTAGGGGCATGGCACTGGATTTAGTAGGCTTTCCCATTCGCTGACAAGCATCATATCATTTATAATAATCATAGGCATCCTTGTGGAGGGTCGGCCACCAATATCTTGCAAGTAATGCCTTTCTAGCGGCTGCCTCTCCTATGAAGTGTCCACCATAGGGCTCATCATGGCATGCATATATCATTTATAATAATCATAGCATCCTTGTGGAGGGTCGGCCACCAATATCTTGCAAGTAATGCCTTTCTAACGGTCGCCTCTTCTATGAAGTGTCCACCAGAGGGCTCATCATGGCATGCTTTCAATACGATGCCAATCTCTTCTCCTGCCACACATCTTCATAAGACTTCGTCCTTGCCTTTCTTGTACAGAGTGCCTCCTAACAAGGTATAGGGGGGGTTGATTCCAATAGAAGCTTCTTTTTCCCATAGCTCGAGATACCCAGGGAGTACAGTTGGATTGCCAAAAGATTGGCTATGTCTGTGTACCATGGGGTAATTGTTTCGATTAGAAACAAGGAAGTATCGAAAAAGTCTGGATCATCTTACTCTTCTTCATCGTCACTTTGAGGGATTTGTGACAGATGATCAACCAGAACATGAGAGTGACCGGGTTTGGTAACCACTTCAAAGTTGAACTCCTAAAACAAAAGGATCCATCTCATCATTCTTCCCTTCACGTCGGCCTTGTTCATTAGGAAGGACAGGGATTCATAGTCCACATAGAATTTGAAATGCATTGACAGTAGATAATGTCGAAACTTCTTCAAAGCAAACACTATTGCTAGACACTCAAGCTTTGTCACTTTGTAGTTTCACTCTCTGTCAGTTACTTTTCGGCTTACATAATAGATTGGTTGATCTAACTTAGAGGGACCCTTTTGGCATAAGACTACACCTAGGCCTTCAAATGACGCATCAATGTGCACATGGAACTCCTTCATCGAATCAGAAGGTTGTAGGATGGGTGTTTTAATCAAACACTGCTTCAGGGTGTTGAACACTTCGTCACAATTGTTGGTCCATGTAAACTCGGTATCTTTTCTTAAGAGTTTATGCAGAGGGGTTGCCTTTGTTGCAAAGTGCGCAATGAATCTTTTGTAATAGCCCACATGGCCAAGAAATCCCCTCAATTTCTTTAAGGTTGGTTGGGGCTGTCAAGGCGGCAATCTTCTCAAACTTAGCAAGATTTGTTCATATCCCTTGTACAGAGACAATGTGGCCTAGAAGAACTCCTAAAGAGACGCCATAGACACATTTTTTGAGGTTGAGAGAAATCCCATACTCTCAACATCTGTCAAAACACTGCTCTAAGTGTCCCCAATGCTCACGGATTAAGCTATAGACATAGAAGTCATCGAGATACACCTCAATGAAATCATGTAAATGGTTCTGAAAGGCAGCCATCATCACTCGTTGGAAGGTAGCAAGAGCATTATAGAGCCCAAATGGCATCACTCTGTAAGCATAGGTTCTCCATTCTATTGTGAAGGTTGTTTTGGATTGGTCCTCTTCTACGATTTGGACTTGATTGTATCCGCTGAATCCATCCAAGAGGGAATAAAGCTCATGGCCTGCCCCCACTATGTCCAATAATTAGTCTATGAAAGGGATAGGAAAATAATCCTTCTTTGTCTTGGAATTTAGCTTTTGAAAGTCCACACATATTCTAAGTTTCTCAATCTTCTTGGGTACTACCACAATGGGTAACTCCTTCAAGGAAGTGGTCTTCTCTTCTAATGATGCACTAGAACTAGTATCCTCTTTTAATGAAGGCTTAACTCGCTCTTTGGGAAGCCTATTGGGATCCATAAAACTTCAACACCACTTTGTTGGGTCCTCTGCCGAGGGTTAGGGTTCCGTCCTTTGAACCAATCCGTCCTTGCCCTTGCTTTGAAAAGCCAGGTCTTCCCAACAACAAAGGGTATGAAGTCCAGTAAGAATTTGGTTTAACCACTAGATATGTCAGTCAATAGTCTCTTCCTGTGAGGGTTTTCTTTACATATAGGAGAATACCCAATGGTTTGATTCTGCTTTAGTCTGCCAATCTGATAAGCCACTATGTAGGTTGAATTCCTTCATTGTCACATCTATCATTATATTTACTAATGAGCCTTCATCAATCAATGCATCTGCAATAAAGCATCCTTCAATCCATATACCAATCTCTCGGGTTCCATGATCCAAGAAGGCATTAGCCACATCTACTTCCTTTACGAGTTTTGAGGTTCTGTTGGACTTGGTCGCCACGAAGGGAACAATTCTTAGGTCTCTTCTTCTTGTCGGTATGCTTTTGAATTTTGTTTGATAGCTAGAAGACAACATCAGCAACTGTTGGGATGTTAAATTCAGTTTAAAAGTGTCTAGGTCTTTGACCAAATCATACTCTTTGATAAGATCCACAAGCTTTTCCAATCGGCTAGGAAATGGGGCCACGTCCACTTTTATATTTTCTTTTTCTTCTAGGAATAGCAACATCTATGCTTCTTCCCCATGAGGAGGTACTTCGGCATCCTCTATCTCCTAGACCTCTGGTCTTGCCTCTGCAAGTATCTCTATGGCTCTCTGTGGCTCTGTACTTCCTTATTCTGGACTACATTGTTCTGCTTTTCCCGAGGAAGGTTAAACTTCATAGTCTTGGTAGAGGGAATACTCTCTTTTGGAACTATGGGTTTTCCTTTCTTTGCCCGCGTTATTGTGGCCACTTTCAATTCCACCAAATTGGAAACAAGTTCTTGGATCTTCTATTGGGTATTAGTAGATTTCACAAGAGCTAGACTTGGACAATCTTTTGTAGTATGGCCTTCTCCTTTGCATCAACTGCATAAGGGCTTGTAATCCATAGACCTTCTCGGGTTTGGACAGTTTGGTGAGATATGACCCTTTTCTCCACATCTGTAATACTCCACCTCTAATCTCTAGCCACCGCCTTGGCCACCTCCAAATTATCGTCCTCTGTAACTTTGAGAGGGAAACGTCCTTGGACCTAAATTAGGACTAAACTCCCTAGGCTTTGGTCTAATGTCATGTGTTGTCATTTTAGATTCCAGCAAGTTGAATCTTGCGTCTTCATCTTTCTTTCTTCTTTCATGCATCTCTTTCAAAGAGCAAATATCCTTTGTATGGTTCTTCCTCAAATAGTATGAATATAAGGCTCTAAGAATGGTTGGTTTTCGAGTACATTCAGTGGCTAAATGTCCTTCTTGATGGCACTTTCTGCACCATGTGTTAGAACACATCACATCTCTTCCACTTCCCGCAGGAGTGGATATATTGGTGGTATTTACCTTCAGCATCTTTAGTTATTCTGTAATCACATCCATTAGCTCTTTCTGGATACTTGCGACTGAGTTGGATAGGTAATCTTTCAAATTTTCACCTCTTGGAGTACTTGTAGTAGGGTTTTGGGAAGCTTCTATTATCACTGCATACACTGGTTGGGTTGATCCAAAGGGTCATCTGTTCTGGTTTTGATTTAGAGCTCGTGTTGAGACTTGGGGTTGTTGATTCCAGTTAGTAGGGTTTCACTATTGTTGAGTCGCCATTGGAGGAACTGATTGAGGCCACTGTTGTTGTAGTTAAACCATCATTTGAGGCATTATCATCTGCGGCCACTGTGGATTAGGTGCACTGTACTATGGCACTATTTGCATTTGGGGGTAGGGATAGGGAACTATCCTTGGGACTGTATTTGTTGAGTATACCATTCCTGGCATGGAAGTCAATAAGACTCCTCTTCCTGAGGCCATTGACAACCTTGCTTCAACTTTGTCATACAGTCTTTCACCTTCTACTGCAGCTTGCAAATTGACTGGTCTTCTCAATTCCATGAACTTGCGAACTTCTGGTTGTAGGCCTTTGAGAAAAACTCCCTTTTGGATGCCTTCATCCAAATGATGGTTGGTCCATCTCTTCGGGATTAATTCCATTCGCAACACATAAGCTTCTACTCTTTCACTAGGGGCTTACTTAGGTTCATGAATCCCTCTCACATCCGCTCTTCAAAACCTTCGCACCTGAATTTAGTGAGAAAGGCCAACATGTCCCAAAAGTTCATGCTGCTTGGCTCTTATACCATTGAAATGTCGCGCCTTTGAAAGTGGTGGGGAATATTGCTAACCAATGCTTGAGGGTTCTAGCATTGTTAGCCATGCATGCTACCATAAACTCTGCTACATGAAGATCATGATCTTCATTGTACTCTCCCTTAAAAATGGGCAATGGACTACATTTGCTAGTCTATCCCACATCAATATTTTTCAGGACGGATTTGACTGGGAAGGGGACCTTGAGTCACCATGGGGACCTCTGTGAAGAGTGCTTTTAGGATGTCAAGGGAGGCTTCTGCTGCAAGCTTGTTCTCGGCCTTGATTTTTGCCTTCTCTCTTCTCACGTACTTTTGGACTCGTTCTAGTGCTTGCCTCTTGATTATGTCATTCATCAGGGGGTTGGCTCCAACTAGTTTGGTCTGTACTCAATAGAATAGAATCAGAGGGGGTTCAATCTCTATAGGCCTCTCTAGCTAATATTTCTTCTACTTCATTCTTCTTTACGTCTCCGAATTCAGCCTTCAAACCACTACAGAGGGGGAGATATTCCATTTTGAAGATATCAAAACTCATTCTTCTGAGGATCATTGTTGTGCCATCATCATAATAATGCCAGCCTCTAATGGTTTTAATAGTGCATGTTGTGAAGAATAATGTATCCACCAACTTCCAGTGGGTTGCGAATTAGACAAATAGGAGATTGTTAGTGCACCAGGCATCCCACATGTCCTGTTGTTGAGCAGCTACGAACAAATTCCAATTCTTTTCTTTCTTGTTTTCATGAACCTCCACTGACCACGACTCCTAAAGCTTCTTCACCATCTCCCACTTGATGATATTTGGAAACTTCTCAATGAATGCCAAAATTTCCATATATGGTCATTTTTTCTGTTTTTTACACTTCAATTTGTTCCCAAACAATTCACCACTAAGATGCACGTCTCTATTACTTCAACCAAAAGAGGAAATAGTCCACCACATAGAGCATGCATCATGATGGTAATATGTTTCTACCATTGTGGGATGAAATTCTTGTGTGGAAAGTGGCTTTAGTAATAAGAATCTCCAATTCTTCAGTGGTAGAAGGAACTTTGCAAACATCCATTGAATTCTTTTTTTCTTGGCAATGCCCTTTTCTTCATTTTCAGCCTAATCTGATGCTTGTTGATGGTAATTTTTCCTTGACTATGCACCAAAAATATAGAGCTCCAAAAGGAACACCAAGGAAATAGGGTTTCTACTACAAGAAAATCTATCTCGTAACATCAACAACCATCTCTTTCATCTTTTATATGATCTCAACAAAGAAAACAACACCAAGAACAAGAAATCTTCACACAACTTCATAGAAACAATTCTCCCACGGCTTTAACTTCAACAAAATTCAGCGTTCTGTTTATATTCTTCATAGAATTCATTATTCAACAAAGAAAACACAAAAAAAAACCATGGAAAAATATCACATAGTATTCATCTTCATTGTCTTTATAGTTTCCTCTCACAATCTCTCATATAAAGATACATTGTTTTGCATAGAATTTGCTATCTCTGACTCTCTCTTTCTCTCCCAATCAATAGTATATCATCTACTCACTACAATACTCAATAATCACTCATAATAATCCTTCTTTGGTTGTGGATGCCCCTTCCAAAAGGTGTGTTTGATATAAAAGGTCAGCAAAGCCACTATAGTGACTCTTCATAGCTCATCGGTGATCACTGTCACTTCACTCCAGTCTTCTCTTGAGTCCTTAGCAGCTACTTCTTTCACTTTCTAGAGCTCTTTTGAACTTCATTCACCTCTTTCCTAGGCTAGAAAACTTTCCCAAAGTCACACATACATTTCACAAAACACTTACAAAGGCATATAGAACAGAACATGACAGAAACAAAGGCTCTACAGAAGCTCATTAAAGGGTCACAGAAGGTCAACAAGAAGCATCAAAACCACATAACTCATACTAAAACCATTCCAAACTATCAAAAACCATTCAATGAGCTTTCAAACAACCTCAACCTTCATCAATCATTAATCCATGCTTCATACAAAAGAAAATCAAAATAAAATAGAAGCTAAACATAAGTTATCACAACCTCAACAGAACCTATCATAACATCACAGAGTCTCATATCTCTACTGTAAATCATCATGACGATAATGGGTGTGGCCGACCACACCAGCTAGATCATGTTATGTTAGTATCTTGCAATGTGAAACACGTACCTTCGAATCTCGATGTGAAGCACTGCTAGAATACCATGCAAAGCATGGGAGCACATAGTCTTGCTACTATATTTTTGTTGTAAGTTCGAAAAGCCATAAAGGGCTTCCTGAACCTACCCCCTTTTCCAAACCTCCCTTTTTCAATTAAAAGCCCCTCCCCTTCCCTCTCTCTCACATGTAATCTCTCTTTTTCTCTTCCCCCTCCGTTTTTTAATTAAAAGTGCCCCTTCTCCCCCTCCCCCTCTCTCTCATGTGTAGGGTCTAGGTTCTCTCTCTCTCTCTCTCTCTCTCTCTCTCTCTCTCTCTCTCTCTCTCTCTCTCTCTCTCTCTCTCTCTCTCTCTCTCTCTCTCTGATTAAAAATTTTAATTTAAACTTTTTTTGATTAAATATTTTTTAAAAATTAATAAAAAATCAAATATAGGCTTTCACACACTTTGAGAGGGAGATAGAAGAAGAGAGAGAGAGAGAGAGAGAGAGAGAGAGAATAAGAATAAGAAGAATGATTACAAAAAGAAGAAGAAGAAAGAGAAAAAGACGAAGAGGGGAGGAAGAGGAAATAGAATAGTCTTTTTTTAATTAAATCTTTTTCTTCCCCCTCCCCCCTCTCTCTCTCTCTCTCTCTCTCTATGTTAGATTAAACTTTTTAATTTAAACTTTCTTTTTAATTTGATATTTTAAAAACTTTTTTTAATTTAAAGTTTTTAGGTTATAGTTTTTCACACCCTTTGAGAGGGAGATAGAAGAAAAAGAAGAAGAAGCATAAGGGTAAAAAAAAGAATAAGAAGAAAGAGAAAAAGACAAAGATATGGGCAAAGAGAAAAGAGAATATTTTTTAAATTAAAATTTTTTTGTATAGTTTTTTACTTAGAGAGAGATAGAGAGGAAATATATAATTTGAAATAGAGAGAAAATTGAGGGGGGAGAAAGGGAAAGAGAGAAAATAGAAAAATAGAGAGAGAATAAAAAATATAGAGAGAGAAAATAGAGCGAAAGAAAAAAAAACTTGAAAGAGAAAGAGAAAGAAAAAGAAAAATATAGAAAGAAAGCAAGAGAGAGAAATATACAGAGAAAGAAAAAGAAAAATATAGAAAGAAAGCAAGAGAGAGAAATATACAGAGAAAGCAAAAAAGAAAGAGGAGAGAGAGAGAGAAGGGGAATAGAGAGAAGGAGAATTATAGAGAGAAAATATAAAATTTAAGAGAGAGAGAGAGGAAAAGAAAAGAGAAAAAGAGAGGGGGGAGGGGGAGGGGGAGAGAGATAGAGAGAAGAAAAGTAGGGAGAGAGGAAAAGGAGAGTGTTAACCTCAGCACAAAAAGAAAGCAAAAAAGTGAAAAAGCGCAAGCTAAGTCAAAGGCAAAAGTGCATTCTTAAACACAAGGCATCACTAAAACTTTTTGTAAAAGAACGCCAGGCTCCCTCTTGTGCAAATTGTAAAGGTAGATGGGTAGTAGAAAGGAAGGCAAATAGAAAGAAATGGAAAAAGGACCTTACCACAACAGTCAATCATGTAAAAAAGGAGATAAAGGGATGATCGCCCAAAAGGGATTTAGGGTTTTGTATATAAAGTTAAAAAATAAATGAAGAGCTTATTCTTTGGTGTGTGACAAAGTGGACTCTTCTTCTTCTCTCTTTCTATTCTCTTGCTTGCTAGCTTATGAGTGCTTGAGGGAGGGAGTATGAGTGAGTGAAGGAGTGAGTGAGTGAGGATGGGCGATCTTGGAGGTGAAGCCCTCCACTATTTGCTCTCTTCTTCTTCTCTTCTCTCGTCTCACCGTGGCTATGGAGGATGGAGCTTGGAGAAAGAGGCTTGAGGATGCTTGAGCTTGCACCATGAATCGTGGAGCTATCGGAGTACTTGAGAGGGGAAGCAACTCAATCGCGTATCAAGGTAAGCTCACTACACTCGTAGAGAGGGATGGCGCATCACCTATGTGAGAGGTAGCCATTAGTGCTCGCTTGAAACACTTGAAGAAATAAGCGATCTGTGGGTCTTGGAGGTTGAGCAAGAGCTCCCTTTACATTTTGCTTCCATTGTCGAGACCAACGGATTCAAGCTTGAACACTTGTGCGCTCCAAATCAAGCATCAAAGTAAGGGTTTCATCCCTAAACTGGAGCTTGAGATAGATAGAATATTTTGGGTTTTTAATCTGTGCTATTAGTAAGTATTTTTGGTTTTTGATGATTAGTTGAGTAGGAGAAATCTTTTCAGTACTTTGCTTTTGATTTTTATTGTATTTAGAGTAGGTTAGGATCGAGAAATCGAAGCGGAAAGCTTAGGGTTTGCTGTTATAAAACAAGCCCAAACAACTCATAAACAAGGAAAAAATGGGAAAAATGAGTGATTAGATGTGTTGGAATAGCAAGTGGAGTGATCGGTGAGATAAGATTATGCCCAGCCCAAGGGTTTAAGACCTCGGGAGGCAAGGGAAAGCCTCATTTGTGACCTAATATTGTGTGTGTGTGTGTGTGTGTGTGTGTGTGTGTGTGTGTGTGTGTGTGTGTGTGAGCTTGGAGACCCTTACTTGGCAACAGATCAATCAAGCTAGATCAGGGGTTTTCGTGACATCCGGGTATATGAGACCCTTCCTCTATATCCCTAGTTGTATTTTGGAAAATTTGGAGTGCTAGCATTGCTTGTATAAGTAGCTTTTGATTGAATCATACTCGAGTATGTCATTTCAGCCCCGTCGAAATCGGACAACTGTAACAGTGTTTGATTCCTAGAATCGGACACTCAGGCCACCTTGTTCGATTTTCAAAATCGGACACTTAGGACCAGACTTGCCACATCACCACTCAGGCAAAATCGGACACACCACCTCATCTGGTTGACCCATTCGATCATGACAATTGGACCAAGTGCCCTTGTCCAATTCCTAGAATTGGACATATCCAAATCGGACCACCCCATGTTGTCCGATTGAACATACCGTGACCAGTTGTGACAATCGGCTGTCCGATTCCTAAAATCAGACATACCCTAAATTGGACACACTGGTAAATCAGACACGGCTTGAGAGACAAAATCTAGAAATTTGACAAATCCCGACTGATAAAGAGCGTGATTCGCACCAAGAGAACTCACGAAACACCTTACAGACAATTATAGACCTAAAAATCGTAGCCGAACAGTTAGGAACCGTGTTGACACACATTTTAGCAAACTTGACATGCTTAGTGTTGTAGGCTGATTGTAAGACCCCAAATTGACTGTGAACAAACTAAACGACATAGTGTAGACCTAACAAGCGGCAAGGAAGGCCAAGAACTGAGCTTAGAGCGCCATAAGACCACGACCACAAGCGAGAGTGCAGAAGCTAAATACTCATCTTGTCTTCACACTCGTACTATTTTTCAGCAAACCTGAAGTACACTTGATAAGAGCTGAAAGCCTGATTGTGCACAATGCACGAAAAAGAGTACACCCACACAGAGTGAAGTGTAGGATCCAACTGAAAATGCAACAGAGAAGCCATGCGGCGCAGCAAGGACAGACCCCATCGGAGAAGTGGATCTACCTGAACTAATCAATCTCATCGACAACTTGGTGGAGCATGAGACTACAGACATGGCAAAGACAAGCACTAACCACAAGAAGCTCGACCTAGGAAGTCTTCTAACTGAAATCCAGTGACGGTTGGTCACCAATTATGACCTACAGGCCCAAATAGACCACCACAGCAGCAAGACGTCCGAGGATGTCATAGCAGACCTAGGAGAGGAGAGGAGACTAACGTGCGAAGCCTTGTGCAGCCTGGTGACCTACAATCAGGAACAGCAAGCCAGGAGCTTGCAGTTGGCAGAACATGGAAGTGCATGAAATTCAGCGGATACTAGCATTGGCAAAGAAAAAATAGAATGGGTCTTGATGCCAAGAGGGAAAGAGCGCTAGAGGGAGATCTTACACTGAGTGAGCTTCTCATGAAGCGACTATTAGACAATGCTTCCATCGAGCAAAGTGCCACTCCAATGGCAACCATGTTGCTTGCAAGATTAGGAGTTACTCAGGGCTCTAAGAGCCAGTCTAAAATCCCAATAGTCGCAAAAAGCAGCTAGACAAGTACCAGCCTAATGATGATCCATATAGCTTCATGGAGCAGTTTGAGCAAGTCTGCAAGACCAAGGCCTCACTGATTTTAGTTTGCACTCGCAAGCTTTTGGTTTGTGCTTAGGAGGTAAGGGTAGGACTTGGTACATGAGTCTAGACACTGCCAAGCAAACTAACTTTAACAGCCTCGAGAGTCTCTTCATTAAGCGATTCCCTAAGCCTGGGTACTTCGACAACGTGCTAGTGTGGCTGATGAATGTCAAGCAAAGGGATAATAAGGATATCTGTGATTATGTGACCCATGTGAGGAGTCTCTTCAAGAGAATCTCTAATGGCTAGTGACCAATTGAGAGAGTAGTGTCCACAATGCTCATTAATGGAATATGAAACGAAGAGCTCTACAAGGCCTTGGTCGGCAACTCGAGCTTACAGCAAGATGCACTGACGAGGATCTTTAAAGTGGCCATTAGAGTGGATGACCAGCTCAAGGAAAGAAATTCCACGAGCTCAAGTCGAGAAGAGACTACCTCCTGGAATCCCGAGAGAGCTTCAACAACAAGCAAAAGATCACGTCCAAGTACTCAGGTTAAGGCAAGGGTACTGACTCAAGCTAGGAGCTAGTGAAGATGAGGATGGAGCTAGCTAGATTACAAGAAATAATGAGACAACCGATATGTGAAAGGGAGCAAAGGATCAAAGGTTGGACTCGAAAGCTATGGCGGGAGAGCAAGAGCAAGAAATGGAGAGACTAGAAATGGGAACTCCAACGGTCACAATGTGTGACCGGGCCTTCCTTTATTCAAACTGTCACTAAAAGAATAAAGAATAAAGTGACGGTGACGGGCACTCGCCACCTGCAGTGTGCAGTGGCGGTGACTGTCAGTGTAGTAATACACAGGCGGCTAGGCAGAGGCGCCTTTACCCCCAACAACCTCCCACTTAAAGGCGAATCTACCCCAGTGAGGAGTGAAAAGAAAAAGAAAAAGACAGTACAACATCTACACATGTACAACAGGATGAGGAAAGACGTCATCTCATCCCACATCCATCAACCTCCTAAGGAAGGCAAAGCGCTCTGTAGAGAGGCTTTTCGTGAGCAGATTTGCAGGATTTTGGTCAGTCGAGATCTTGACAAGATCAATAGACTTGTCCTCAATGACCCCACGTATGAAATGATACCTCACCTCAATGTGTTTCATCTTCGCATGGAAGACCGGATTCTTGGCTAACTGAATAGCACTCATAGAATCCGAATGCAGTGTAGGGATAGCATCAATGCCAAGGTCCGCAACCAAACGACCCAACCAAATGGCCTCCTTGCAAGCCTCAGTGGCTGCAACATACTCGGCCTCTATAGTAGAAAGGGCCGTGCATTTCTGCACCCTCGACATCCAAGAAACAACACCTCCAGCATATGTGAATACATAGCCAGAAGTGGACTTCCTACTATCTACATGTCCTACATAATCAGAGTCAGTGTACCCCACGACTCCTATATCCTACCTGCCATAACATATGCACATATCTGCAGTGCCCTTCAGCTACCTCATGATACCCTTCATGGCATCCCAATGCTTCTTGCCAGGTGTAGCCATATAGTGTGCCACAACACCAACTGCAAAGGCAATATCCGGACCAGTGGCTATCATGGCATACATAAGACTGCCCACTACTGATGCAAAGGGAATCTTGGCCATCTCAGCCCTTTGCTCATCTGTCTGCGAACAATCAGCCTATGATACCTTCACATAAGAAGCCAATGGACAGCCAATAGGCTTTACGTCCTGCATGTGGAAGCGCTCAAGGACTTTATGAATGCACTCCCTCTGTGACAAGTAGAGGAGTCCCTGATGCCTGTCGCGCCTAATGTGCATGCCAAGTATGTGAATGGCTTGTCCCAGAACTTTCATCTCAAAGCTCTTCTTGAGTTGAGCCTTAAGAGCATCTAGCTCATCATGAGCTTTCCCTGCTATCAGCATATCATCCACATAGAGTACCAAAATTAATAAAGAACCATCACGGGCTTTTTTCATGTAAAGACACGGATCCATAGCACTCTGGCTATAGCCCTGTGACTGCATAAAGGCATCAAACTTATGATACCACTCCCTAGGTGCATGTTTCAAGCCGTAAAGACTTTTCCTCAATTTGCACACTAGGTGCTCCCTCCCAGGTTTTGCGAAGTCCTTAGGCTGCTCCATATAAATCTCATCATGCAAATCCCCATGTAAGAAAGCCGTCTTGACATCCATCTAGTATAAATCCAAGTCGAGTTGAGCAACCAAAGGCAAGACTAAGCATAGGGTGGTCATCTTAACCACAGGAGAAAAGACCTCATCAAAATCCACACCATGCTCCTGCTTAAAACCCTTTGCTACCAATCTAGGCTTGTATGCCGGCTTGGGGTGTCTAGGGGTACTTTTTAGCTTGTACACCCACTTGCATAGCAAAGCCTTCTTGCCTGTAGGCAAGGAAACCAAATCCCAAGTGTCATTCTTATGCAGGGAGTCTATCTCAAACTGCATAGCCCTCTCCCAGGAGTGACTATCATCCCTGCACATAGCCTCATCATAAGTGAAAGGCTCTCCTGCATCCGTAACCAAGACATAATGCATCGAGGGTTGAAATCTATTTGGTGGACGTCTGTCTCTAGTAGACCGTCTCATGACAGGCTCTGCTGCCTGCCCAACTGCTGTCCAACACCTTGACCATGAGCATCTGTTGCAGCTGTAGGCTATCCAACTGGTTGTGCGGGAGCTCTAGACTCCTCCTGAAATATGACCCTGCAGATCTCGACAACTCTCTCAGGCTGCCTATGCATCTTGTCTTCATGGAAGACTACATCATGACTGTGGATGAATTTCTGCGCCTGCGGATCCCAGAGACGGTAACCCATCTCGCCTGCATCCCCATAACCAAGGAAAATGCATTTGACACTCTTGGGATCTAGCTTACTTCTCTTGTCCTTGGGCACATGGCAAAATGCCTCACATCCAAAGATACGGAGATGCGCATAAGAGGGGGGTTTTCCTGTCCATACCTCCTCTACAACCTGGAAATCCAAACCACTAGAGGGTGATCTGTTTATGACATGCACAACTGTACTAACTGCCTCAGTCCAAAAGCTCTATGGTAGGCCTTCATGGCTAAGCATACTGCGTACACGCTCCTGGATGATTTTATTCATCTACTTAGCCAAACCATTCTGGGGGGGGTGTAGGGGGCGGTCAACTGACGCTTAATACCCCTCTCATCACATAACTTCTCAAAAGCACGTAAGACATACTCACCCCCATTATCTGTCCTTAAGCATTTTAGCCTATACCCAGACTGGTTCTCAACCAATGCAAGCCATCTCTGAAACACAGCCAAGACATCGAATTTCAGCTTAATGGGATAAGCTCAAACTTTTCGTGAAAAATCATCTATGAACGTAATAAAATACTTTGCACCACCCATAGTCTGACAAGGCATGGGCCCACAAACATCCGAATGTACCAATGCCAAGGGCTCACTCATGCGTGGCCTGCCAAACTTCTTATGCGTAGACCTAGTTTGCCTGCCATAAAGACAATGCTCACATGAATCAAAACATGCATAATCAAGGGGCGATAAGTACTGCAAACCAGAAAGCATTTTCATTTCCTTCAAAGACATATGGCCCAAACGGACATGCCAAAGAGATACATGTGGGATAGAGCCCACAGATAAAACATGATCAAGGGAAGAAGATAATACAATCAAGGGATAGAGACTACCAGCCTTGGCACCTCTCGCAATCACAAGTCTGCCATGAGTGATCTTTCATGCAGAGTCTCCAAAACATACATGATATCCTGTGTCATCAAGCTATCCAGCTGACATGAGACTGCGTGTCAAAGCAGATACATGACATACATCCTCCATAACAAAACTGCTGCCAGAGGGAAACTACAGCCTAACATCACCAATGCCCACAATATCAAGAGAGTTGTCATCACCCAAGCGCACAGAACCCGAAACAGTACGGTATGAATGAAACCACTCTCGGCAAGGTGTCACATGAAAGGATGTACCTAAGTCCAAGAGCCAACACTGTGTATACATAGAGTGTATCTCTGTCATCTGCGAAGCACTAGAAGAAGCTGCTAGGATATAATCATCATCATCAATATCCTCAGGCTGCATAACATTGACCTCTTCAATTTTAACACTAGACTTTGCAGGTACTATGCTGCGATCAGAAGACTTATCCTGCACTTTGTCTTTCCCCTTATCTTTGCACCTTTCATTGCACAATTCATGGCATTGTGGCCTAATATGGCCCTTTTTCCCACAATGGTGACAAGTAACATCTGCATTCTTGCCATGGGATTTGCTACGTGACTTCCCACAAGACTTGGACCGAGATTTCTGAGAATCCCATCCACGGCCACTACCACTGCCATGCTTTCCATATCCATCATTTCTGCCTTTAACTGTCATAGCATGAGACACACGAGAGGCATCCAAATTCTTACGGTTAATCTCTCTTCCTGCAGAAGAGCACTCTCAACATTAGATAATTTCAAGGTAGCAGTAGAGGCACATAATGTAGTGCAGAATACATCCCATGACTCATTAAGAGTACCAAGCAAGAAAAGAGGAGTGACATCCTCTGCAAAAGTGATGTCCTACAAAGTCAAGTTCTTGAGTATAGCATGGAACTGGCTCAAGTGAGCAGACATAGTCACATTCTCCTTCATGCCGCAGATCCATAAGCTGCTTCAACCAATACATCTGACTCGCTGGACTTTTCTTGTCATAGAGATTTTTTATCTTTTCCCACAATTGCCATGCACTCTATTCTTCCTCAAAGACATTATAGTGAACCTGTTCTGTGAGAGACAATGCAATAGTGGACTTGCATAACTCATCAAGCTCAAGCCATTCCTCATCTGGCATAGTTGCAGGCAGATGCCCGCTTAACCTCAAAGGTTTGATCTGCGATTTCTGCACTAACACTTGCCAAATTTGGCTCTTCCAATAAGAGTAATTCGTACCATCAAGCTTAGTGATGTTGAAAATAGCATGATCAGTGGGACGAACTCGCCATAATGCAGGCTGGAAGACTGTAGACAGTTCAAAACCGCTTGCTATTTACTACATAAAATGACAAAAAAATCACCAAAATTGAGGTAAAATGGCGAGGAAAGTGGAACCAATGCTGTTGTCCACCAAGTACTAGTGAAAGTACATCATTTCAGAGTGTTTCAGCATGAAAAATCCATGTCAGTCCATACATATATGCTTGCTGTAATAAATTTTAGATTTCAGTAAAAGAGAGCTAACAATGCCAAAATTGGATCCCAAGGCAATCAGATACTGCCAAGACCAAATCCGACATCATGCGGGCATAGCATAAGCATATGATGATCGATAAGCATGGATCCAACACCCAAGTATGTCATACAAACATCTACCAGTGAGTAGGCACACCCCCCAGGCAACGGGGCAAAGTGTTCTTACCACTACCAAAACTTGACACAAGTAAGTGTCAATTCACAAAGATACGAATCCAAAACTGAGACTTAGCTCATAAGCATACAGTGAACCAATACATATGGTGTATCATCCCAAAAGGTAAGAAGTCCCAAAGTCTCAAGTGTCTGTAACTGCTTAATAGCATGTAACGGCTTAATGCATAAAAGTACCACCTGCTCAATGTCTGATATGCATTCAAGAATGTTCTCACTGGCATAAAAGCCGTATGTACGAGCTCAAGAGCTCAAGCCAAGGCAAGACACAGTGCCAATGACATAAG
The DNA here is from genome assembly GCF_053477565.2 of Lygodium microphyllum. Lineage (NCBI taxonomy): Eukaryota > Viridiplantae > Streptophyta > Polypodiopsida > Schizaeales > Lygodiaceae > Lygodium > Lygodium microphyllum. Next base: position 125,280,708 of record NC_141140.1, read on the forward strand.
TCCAAGACAATACATCAATAGTATATCCCGAACATGTAGGCAATAAAGCATCCGTATATAGCACCCATAAGCATGTAAGACATCAAGCACATCCCAAGATACAACTCTGGCAAGCTAATAAATAGCTCAAGTAAGCTCCGAGAATCCAAGGTCACAATCCAAGACTGAGCTCCAGTAGCAATAGGCTCCAAACAATGTAACTAGCATGTAGTAATGGCATAGGCTAAGCATGTCAAGACCGGTCAGACATAAGCAACATACATGCCATAAGTACATCCAAGACGGAGCATCCAAATGCTTTGCAAAGCAAGCTCAAGCTCAACCAATGATCCCGAATTAAAACCAAGCTCTATGTCGAGCTCCAAGTGTCAATACATCACCATATATGTCCGAAACATAGCCTGAAAAGCATGGCATAAGTATACATGAGTAAAATGGCTTCAGCCCAATTGTGTACAGCAGTGATTTATGTTCAAAACTAAGAATTTCAGCACCAAAATCAGCTCCAAATGGTTGCCAAACAATAGGCATACCTTCCCCTAACATCCAGGCATCAAACGGGACCAACCGGGCATAAAATGACAATGCCATATGTCAATGTAACACTGTCATAAACTGTCTGTGGACTGTTATGACATTCCCAAAATAGTGTTAAATCAATCCAAATGCTATGCCAACACATCAACCATCAAAACCAAGCATCAAAGCATATTCATATGCCCGAAATGAAGCCTTTCCAAGTGCCAATGGAGGGGGAGGGCTGCTGTTGTGACTATCAATGCTGAAGACACATATGGGAGGGCTGCATGATTCCACCAACTATAAATGCTAGTCATGGGGCTGCAAAAAATGGTGGTCAACCTTCGGAGGGGTCCGGTTAAAGCCAAGGAAGGCCTCAAAGAAGCTCCAGCAAGTCTTGTTCAAAGACAAGTGAGATATGAAGCAAAGGAGCTTCAACGATGGCTGCCCCAATCTTGTTTACAGCCTGTGAGACCTGAGAATTGAAGTAAACCCTAAAGAAAATGATCAAATACCTCTTATGTAATGCCCTAAAGGTTCCCAACAATGCCGGGAAGGTGCTCGAGAAGCCGGGGAGTGACGGGAGCTCGAAGGAGTTGGATATGGCTGCCAGGAAGGAGACCCAATGCAAGTAGGGAGTCGATGGGATGTTGAGAATGCCATAAATCAAGCTCAAGAGTCGGAAAGCAAAGCTTTGATACCAGTTGAAAGGGAGTGACGGATCGAAGGTTGGACTCGAGAGCTATGGTGGGAGAGCAAGAGCAAGAAAGGGAGAGACTAGAAATGGGAACTCCAACAGTTACAATGTGTGACCGGGCCTTCCTTTATTCAAACTGTCACTAAAAGGATAAAGAATAAAGTGACAGCAACGGGCACCTGCCACCTACAGTGTGCAGTGGCGGTGATTGTCAGTGTAGTAATACACGAGCGGCTAGGTAGAGGCGCCTTTACCCCCAACAATATGCCCCCACGTCTAATGCATTTATTGTGGCGGAAATCACTTGCCAACTGAGTGTCAAGACCCTAGGTCTCGACCTTGTGCAAATTACGATAGGTTTGGCCATGATGCCATGCATTATAGATTGTTGGGGAGACTTATGTACTCGCAGCCGTACAATCAGCCTTACCTAGTGAATAGGCCACCAAACTTCTTCGGAAGGGGAGCCCCATTGGCCCTTCTAGCACCCAATGACACCAACCCAGCTATTCCTAAGATGGAAATAAACCCTACGGGCATATCTAGACCACTTGGACCACCCTACGTGACCCAACCACCTAGTGACACTCCAATCCACTACATGGAATAGCCAAATGACGAAGAGCCTTACGTACACCCTTACATCTCTTACGATGAAGAGGGCAATGTAGTCCTTATGACTATCGACCAGTACCAATGATGGTGTTAGGTAGAGGGAGAGGTAGAGGCTTAGGAGGGCAGACCCAAGAACTAATCACATGCTGTGGTTACCTAAGACATATCTCTTCACGTTTCCCTGAAATGGAGCAAGCAAGTCGAGACAAGGCTGATCTTAGATGCGTTGAATGCAGAATCATTCATCTCTTTGTTAATTGCCCTAGACGAAATCCATCTCCTAGTTTGGCAAATGAGCCATCAGTTCCATAAGGGTTGTTTAGTGTTGAGACACTCGATGGGGAGGTCATGCCTATCCCATTGTGTGTCATGATCCGTGTGCAAACCAAGCAGGCCGACATATCATTGCCAGGGCCTAGCAACTTAGACGCAGCCTCAATAGGGAAAAGAGTCGAAGACGAAGAAAGAAGAGACCAGATGCGAAGGTCACACTGAAAACTAAGAGTGCCACGATGTTGTCTATTGGAAAAAAAGTGACTAACATAGAGGTAGAAATGTTAGCTTCAAAGACGGTTGAGAAAGAAAGTGTAAGGATTGGGGAATACCCCAACCCAAAGCGCCAAATTGAAGCCATCAAAAAGGTGAAGGAGTGGGTAAAGGAAGCCCAAGAACACCTAAAAGACGTCAAGCCCATATTGGAGGACAAGATTGATGATCTCTCAAGCATAAGTACGTAGTGTCACCTCCACAATCAAAATCAAGAGATACAATGGCACCACAAACAGTGCCACATAAACAAAGCCTAAACGCTACGAGCCAATGAATCAGCCAAGGCCATTGCCCAGGAAGCACAGAGATAGGATCACGACAAGCAGCTAGCAATGTGCTCACCTCACTAGTAACCACCCGTGTGATGCTAAGCTTAGGAGATCTGGCTAGGCAGCATCAGCCGCTATGGCAAGAGCTAAAACAGTGGATTGAAGGACCAATGGAGCAAGGTGCTACTAACTTGAATGAACACGACGTAGATATATAGATACTGAGTCTGATGTTGCACTCAATACCAAAATCCTTACATGTCAATGCTTTTTGGGAGGGCACTGAAACGCATGCTATCTAATTGGTCTTAGCTCTAGGCGACACCACAAGGAAAGAGGTCGTGGACACAAGAACGGGAGTCAGTGTGTTGAGCCATGTAGTGCTCTAGACCTGGGGCAAACTACTAGTCGAGATGACCAAGTTTAATGTCACTTTGGCTAATGGAACGAAAGTAAAGCCATTCGGCATGTTAAAGAATTGGCCAATAAAAATCGCAGTGGTCCAATTCTCGCAAGATTTTATAGTCATGAAGGGAGTGGACTATGATATCCTACTAAGCCAACCCTGGATGCGCAATGCAAAAGTCATAGAAGATTGGGAAAATGGTCTAATTTTCCTAGGCAATCGAATGGAACCCATAAGAATAGAGATGGACACGTGGAAGGCCACGCCAGTCGACCTAGATGCCATCTCCACTATGGTGAAAGGTGACGATCCAGACAGAAAATCTTACAGGCCACTTACTAAGTATATCCCTTGTCCTGAGGATGAGCAAAACTAGATGCATGTCCTTACTACAATTGACCTGCCATTCTCGGACAATGAGGAGTATGAACAAGTCATCAAGGCAATTGGTAAGGCCAACAATGTGCCCTTAGTGTAGTCTATATGATGGCTAGAAGCCCATGTAGAAAACCCAATCCTGTCACATTCCAAGGATCGAACAATAAGCAAGAGCTCCATGTGATCTTAGAGCACCTGACCGACAAGTTAGCTAGTAACTCATTAGCAAATCTTAAACTACTTAAAGATCTCTTGAAGAAACCTAAGTAGCGGGACGATGGACCAAAGTGCATGACTTAAACTTGATGTACAATTGGGCCTTAGTCATTGATGAAAGAAGCATGAGTATCAGGACTTAGGAGATGATGGATAGTCAGATGAGGTGATTTTGACGAATGAGTACGAGGACTGCTACTCCTTCAATGATGACAAGAGTGAAGGGGAGATTGATACAACATAATACAACATTAAGAGACACATGATAGCAAATACGAGCAGACTTCAAACCGCACAAGGGTAATGCCTTCATAATTGAAAAAGGAGTCAAGCGCATGGATTGTGATCGCACTTGGTTGGAGCACGTAGATGCAATAGACTTAGAGCAAGCAAGCCTAGCCCAACCAAGTGCCGCGCCATTGTTGATGGATTCACCATCGGAGCTACGACCATCTGGAGAAACTTCCTCTTCTAGCGAAGACGGAGAGTTTGATTTTGAATCAGAAGTAAGCTCATATAGTGATCCCAAATTACCTCAACCTCCTAAGACTAGACGCACCAAAGGGGACTTACCCATCCAACTCAGGCATCAAAGGTTAAAAGAGAAAAGAAGGAAATAGCCTAAGGATGTGTAGGTGGAGGAGCAAAGAACACCACAAGACCTATCAAGGGGATTCACCAAGTTCAAGAAAGGCGATAGGGTAGTGATCTTGCTGGGAGCCAAACACTAGGGGCAAGCAAGTGAACCAATAGAAGGACATGCCAAGGTCAAGGATGTCAATTTAGCTAAGGAAGGGGAAACTCCTTAATCTATCTTTATTGCCAATGACTTGAATGAGGAAGAGGAAGCAAGTCTCATTGCTCTTTTGTGAGAGTATATTGATGTCTTTGCTTGGTCTCTCGATGAACTCAAGGGGGTAGATCCAAGTATAGTGACTCACAACATACCCACCATGACACCTGATGCAACACCAATCAAGCAGCGACCGTACCCTATGAATCCAAAGCACACTCACACTGTCAAGGAAGAAATTGATAAGCTAATGAGAGCAGGATTCATCTACGAGATTGAGCATACAAACTAGGTTTCACCCATAGTCATCGTACTAAAGAAGAACGGGAAGATCAGAGTATGCGTAAACTACAAAAAGGTAAATGTTGCTATGAAGAGAGATAATTATCCATCACCGTATAGTGAGCACATGCTCGAGAGAGTGGCTAGTAAATAGGCCTACAATTTTTTGGACGAGTTCTCGGGGTACAACCATGTACAAGTGCACCCTTGACAATAGGCACAAGACTACCTTTGCCATAGAGTAGGGAGTCTTTGCCTACATAGTCATGCCCTTTGGTTTGACTAACGCGCCAGCTACCTTCTAGAGGCTCATGTGTACTATATTCAAGGATATGCTTAGAAAGGAGTCAAAGGTTTTCGTTCGACGATCTGTGTGTTCACTCCACTTGGAAGGAGCACGTAGACAAGCTTCGAGCTATCTTTGAATAGTGTCGATTATATTGTCTCTCGTTGAACCCTGTAAAGTGCCAGTTCTGGGTGAAGTACGGATGCATCCTAGGACATGTGGTGTCGAAGAATGGCATCGCCACCGAATTCTCGAAAGTCAAGGTCATTGTCGATCTCCCACTACCACAATTGATTATAGGGGAGTTCATTGCTTCCTAGGCCATATAGGGTATTGTCGACGGTTTGTGTTGAACTATGCATTGATGGCTAGACCTCTATACAAGCTACTAATCATATCCGAATGGACCAAGGAATGCCAATACGTGTACGAGCAACTGAAAAAGGCTCTGACCACTACACCAATTTTATGGGCCCTAGATTGGACAATCATCTTTCATGTTCACATTGATGCTTCTAAATTCATTGTAGGAGCGGTGTTGTGCCAGCTTGGTGAACACAGCTTAGACTATCCTGTGAGTTTTGCTAGCAGACAACTCACGAATACAGAAATAAATTATTCAACAACAGAGAGAGAGAGAGGGGTTAGCCATGGTATTTGCTGTAAAGAAGTTTCAAGACTATCTTATGGCTACCCCCTTTACCTTCTTTTTTCACCATATCAAGCCTTGCTATATCTTGTTAACAAACCTTGTGCTATAGGATACATCACTCGATGGCTACTTTTGCTTTTAGAATTCGACTTCTCTGTGGTTGTATGCAAGGGAAAATAGCATTACATGGCTAACCATATGTCTCGTATTCCCATAAGAGAAGCCATTGGACAAGGCATTATGGACAAACTACCCGATGCCCATCTCTTTAATCTATCTAGTGAAAGAGATCTATTTAAAGCTGATTTGACCCCATATTGGGCAAATGACATAGTCCAAGTACTTGAGCACAGACTCCCTGAACGACCAATAGAAAAGCCCCGACTTAAGTGACTTATCCTAAAAATCCAACCCTATTAGGCAGCTAATAGCAAGCCAATTTTATTGGCTAGGGAAAAATGGATTGCTGCACTGATGTGTATGCGAACATGAAATGCATGATGCACTTACTGAAGCACATGGCAGAATTGCAAGAGGAGACTTCAATGGAGACACAATAGTCTGCAAGGTGCTGCAGTCTCAGCTATGGTGGCCTACACTCTTCCTAGATGTAGTATGATTGGTAAAACACTGTGACAAGTGCCAACAGACCAAGGTTCCAATTCGCAAGGATCAAATGGAGCTAACCCCAATCATTGCAAGACAACCATTTGAGAAATGGAGAATCGACTTCATTGGACCAATAACCACAGACTATCTCATGAAGTGGGTGGAAGCACGAGCTACGACAAAAAATGATGCTAGTACCACTACTAAGTTCTTATGGGAGGAGGTGATCTCACAATGATTCAGCTACCCCATTAAACTTGTTAGCAACCAAGGCACACACTTCATCAATGAAGTGATAGCTCATCTCCTATCCACCTTTCTAATCATCCATTGAAAATCCTCACCATACTACCCTTAGGCGAATGGCTAGGTTGAGTCTACAAATAAATTTCTAGTAACCTCCTAACCAAGGTAGTCTCTGCTTCTCACAGTGACTGGGATAACAAACTCATGGTAGACTTGTGGGCCTACCATACGGCATATAAAACAGTAGACAATCAAACTCCCTTCAAGATGACCTATGGAACTGAGGCAATTCTACTTGTAGAGTTCTTCGTTCATAGCCTAAGAATCACTCTTCAAGAGAGATGGGATGGAAAGGAGGCATTGATAGAGCGCCTAGTCAAGCTGGAACGCCTATCAGAGGCTCGGCTTCTAGCCACCCATGTGCTAATATGAGAGAAGGCAAGATGCAAATGCTAGTTTGACAAGCATATCAAGCAACGAGACTTTGAACATGGCGACTTAGTACTGATGTACTTAGTCAAGGGACATAAATAGAAAATAAAATTTTGGGGGTTAAGACCTTTCAGAGTTCGTGCCATCGGTCAAACTGGCAATGTAGAACTTGAAACCCTAGAAGGAAGGGGCATATGCTTCTTCAATGGTAGTTGTATAAAGAGGTACTACCCTCCCATGCACCCGCTATATGAGCCTCTGATGCTAGAGTCCCCTGCCAATGTATGAGTGGCCACTATCACTAAGATAGACGATGAGGACGATGAGGCCGTAGAATCGGCTTACTTAAGCATAATGGTCACTGCTAAGAAAACACACACCTTCAATGCATTGATCGATGAGGGAGCCGACTTTAATGTCCTGGCTCACGATCATTGGCTTCAAATCGACAAACCACAGCTACAACCCACTAACATCAAACTCAGCCTGCCATATGGGGACCAATCATATGCACTCTTGGGAAAGTGCAAGGCTGCAATGTCTATCGAGTCTGAAAGCATACCAATAATCTTCTATGTGTTGCCAAACACCAAAGATGCAAGTACTGAATCACTGTTAGGACACACATTTAAAAACCAAACTCATTGCAATGTCAACTACGAGTCCCAGTGTATTCACCTCGCTATAGGCAACGTACGTATAGTCACCACTTTCAGCAAAGCTGCGCAACTCCTTCAAAGTCCGCAAAGCCACCGGTAGAGAAACCCACTGACAAGTCTAAGGAGGGGGGTTATGACTCATCACAACCTACCAAGCCTCAATGTTAGCAACCCGTTAAACCCAAAGCTGAAGCCCATGAACCCCAATTCAAATGGGTACCTAAATATCAAGGACCGCCATCTAGGAGCAGACACCCATGCCCTCGCAAGGTTAAGGACCCACACCTGAAGAAACTACCAATATCGATGAACGGTCAAGCCGCAATGGGTCCCAAAGACCTTATTGCAAGTGCAAGGTTACCATGAGGGTAACACCCATATCTAGGTATCTAAAGCCAAGACAACCAAAGCCACTCCTCATGAGCTACCCTCAAACTTGGCCACACAAAACATCCAAACAAGTCAGGCACTTAGGCCACTAGAGAATCAGATTGCTAAGTCCATAGAACCTTCAAAGCCTAGACCAGGCCTAAACCAATTTATCACCCAAAACTGCGGAGCAAACCAAGAAGCAACCATTCAGTTGGGCTATTGAACTCCCTAGTTCTGTCAACCATTCAGTTGGGCTGCTGAACTCTCTTCCAAATGACTTGATTGCTTGCCTTAGACACTTGGATGTTACTTTCATGATATTGGCTAAAAACTACGATTGACTAGACTTAGGTCTTTTGGAAGAGCCTATAACAATGGAAGTGCATACACTCCCTTGCTCTTGGGAGGAGTCGGAATTTGTATTCATTAAGGATTTTGAAGCAGTTGAGGAGTTAATTGCCACTGAGATATCCAGAGAACATGCAATCAAACACTGTCTCATTACGTCGTATAACAAGAACATGATCATCGCTATAGACCAAGAAATTGAGGAGTTAAAACAGCTTACTAACAATGATTTCTCTTTCTTGCAGAAATGGTGCGCTCTTTGATTGCAATGGGAGCTACAAGGATGCCAAATAATGACCAAAGTTGAGGAGCGGCGCGCAATTAAGGCATCGGAATATGACCCAATCTAAGTAACTCCAACTTCTTATAGGGTATTGACTACCATCTGTAATCGACCCCTAGAAGAACACATTAGGGGATATCGAAATATGACCCAACCTATGTAGCTTCAACTTCCTATAGGGTGTTGACTACCATCCGTAATCAACCCCTAGAAGAACACATTAGGGGATATCCCTATCTAGATCGCATCCTCACCGAGGAGGAGTTGCACATTGCTAGCAGAGTGGACTCTGGTGACTTTTCGCTTGATGTTCTCACTTACGTTACGCATGTAGGCATTCATCCTTTCGACATGGGCAGCTATAATAATTTAGAATATAATCCAAATTTCTATACTTGGCTTATCCGAAAATAAAACACTAAGATTATGTACTGAAGGCCCTTCATACTCTAACCCTTTAATCCTAGGAAGGATTCTTCTCATTTCAGGGGGGGGGGGGGGGGGTAAGGTGAATCAAACCAAATACATTAATCAAATCAAACACATAAGGAAAACAATAAAGGAAAAGCACACATTAGAAACCTCAATCAATGCCTAAAAATAGAAATGGAAGGATGAAACAACTTGTGATTGAGGAAAATGTCAATAGAGTTTGAAATCAATAGTCTACTTGAAGGAAAACTCTACTTCTACACTCAAGCATTTCAGTTTAGCAACCATGTAGTCATTTCCTTCTGCTTGTAATTATTCTGAAAAGCACTAATGGTGAATATGACTTCATGACAACAATCATCATTGCAGGCCAAGAAAAGGCTGGAAAATTGCATTTTTCAGAAGAAGGGTAGGCAAAATATGGCCTTTCGGTACCAATGCCATTTGCGAAAACACGTGGAAGCAGTGAGCCAAGGAGTCGATTATACCCGCTGTGCAAAATTTCTAAGAACTTTTAACAAGAACCGTGGCACCATCACCATATGCGAGAGGGGGAAGAGACTCACCAAGTATAGACTTAGCTAACCCGTGACTTGGTAGAAAGGGCCCTGGGATTGGCCAATAAGGTGGAACGGAAGCTAGAGAGAAATGTGTACACCATGCTAGGAGTGGACAAAGTGAAGGTCCATACCAACAACGACATCAGCTTGGCAAATATCCCTGACCCTAAGATTCAACTCCAAGCAAAAATGGTACATGAGTTGTTCTCTAGTTAGAGGTACAACACCATCATGAGTTGCATTAATGTCCCTTTGCTAGAGAGCATTGCAGCATGATCAATGGATGATGTGAATTTCAATGGTTTCATGAGAAAGACCATTGAGACCTCGGCTAAGGCCTTGGCAACAAGAGGAGGGCTAGCAGGAGGAGAGTCCCCAACTACCAAGACCAAAAGGAAAGCCTCATCTTCTAAGGCCTCAACCATTGGATTCGGTGGGTTCCTTATTGCGTCCATTATCAGAGATGCCTTGGGGCAAGGGTAGAGAGAGGGAAAAGAAGAAGAAGTTGAAGAGAGACCACTAAGATCACCTCCTCAACAAGAGTAGCAGACACAAACAAGTGAAGAGACAGAGACTGATGATGAAGGGCAAGGAGATTTGCAGACTAGTTGTCAAATGCGTAGGGAGTGAAGGGGAGCTACAAGCTCTACCCCAAGACCTACGGACCACTTATTGCTCAAGTGTTTCAAACCGAGCGGCCATGGCTACCTCTCACATAGCCGACATGCAATGCCTACCTTACGGGTGTAGTGAGCTTACCTTGATGCTCGATCGAGTACCCTCCTCTTTCTTGCACACCGGTAGCTCCACGATCCTTGAGGCAAGTTCAAGCAACCTCAATCCCTCTCCCATGAGCTTCATCCTCCATAGCCACACGTGAGACAAGAGAAGAGAAGAGAGGAGGGGAAGATGAAGAGAGAAGATGGAGAGCTTCTTCTCCAAGATCCCTCACTCTCACACAATCACTCCCTCACTCCCTCACACACTCTCAATCCCTCTCTCAAGCACAAGCAAGAAGGCAAGAAACAAGAGAAGAAGAAGAAGAAGCTTTGGCCACACACAAGAATGAGCTTCTCATTCACTTTTCAACTTTATATACAAAACCCTAAATCCCTTTTGGGCGATCATCCCCTTTTCCCCTTTTTTACATGGCTGGCCGTAGCCTAGGCCCTTTTTCCAATTGTCCTTCTATCTTCCTAGATTCCTTTCCACCGCCCATCTACATTTACAAATTGCACGGGTGAGATCCCGGCGCTTCTTGAATTAAACCATGATGCACTTGCGCTCTTTTACAAAAGTTTTGACTTGCGCTTTTCCTTGTGCGCCTTTCTCCCTTATTTAGGACTCTTCTCCTTGTGCGTCTTTGTCTTCCGTTTCTCTTTGCCTTGGCCTTTGTCTTTGTCTTTTGCTTTAGCTTTTTCAGATTTTCCACCTTCGTTCGTTTGAGGGTTAACATTACCCCCCCTTCCTAGACGAGTGCCAGTCCCATGGCACTCACCATTGTAGGTAGCAGGCTGTAGCATGCACTGAAGACGTGGGTGACAAGGACGCATGTGGTTTCCGTGGAGGAGTGTTGGTGGTGGTGTGGCAGAAGGTCCTGGGGGCCTGTTGGTGGCCAAGGTGGCTGGTGGAAGGTTGTTGGAGTTGGTGGTAGGGCTATTCTGTGTTGGGAATCGCATTGATGGCCAGCACAAGTGTTGGTGTGTTGGGGATTCTGCACATGACGATTCTTTGCGGGCTTGTCGGATGGTAAGGGATAAGCATTCAGAGTTGGGTGTTGATGAAGAACGAACGACACTTTTGTTGGAGTCTTCAACACCTGCAATTGGAAAACCTCTCATGTGTTCTCTCCTTAAGGATAGTGCCAATCTTCTCTATTGTGCACAAGACATAGTGCAATTAGTTTGGGAGACAGGTCGAACTCTAAGCAAGCTGAGAGTATTGTCTTGCACTTGAGGACCCAAACTGTGTATATACTTCGGTGCAAGTATTATGTGAGTGCTTGTGCATACTTAGATATTACTTAGTTAGAAGACTGTCGGCCTGGTTCCTTGTATAGCAATGGGTCACTGAAGCAAGGGGCTAAGTTGATGGAAAATTTTGTCGATGAAGACGGGGAGTACACTTGAAGATTGCTTGAGACATTATTATGGTCTTGTCAAGGTCATGTAGCATAATTGAGCTCCTTGATGTCTAGCTCTTGGTAGCTAGTGACTACTTGTAGTGCTTGAAAAGTATAGTGTACTTTTCCAGTGTCTTTCATGCCTTACTTACCACTGTTGATTGTAATGGCATTGAGATGGAGTGCAAAAGAAATGGCAAGTGGTTCAGGGTGACAGGTCTAACCATAGGCGAGCTAAGCTCCCTAGGTATGTCCTGCCCTTGATGTGCCCTGAACAATTGTGGGGGATGTACAAAGGGCTAGGAAATTATGGACGGAGCCAGCCGACCAAGGTCACTGGACGTATCTAATTTGAGAACCCCTAGGTGTGGTGTTGTGATCGTGTGTGTTTTTTTTTTCTGGTTCTTTTTCTTTTTCTTTCTTTCTCTTTTTTTTTTTCTTTCTTTCTTTCTTTTTTGTTTTGTTTTGTTTTCTTTTCTTTTTTCCCTTTTTTTTGTGGGAAAAGTGAATACAATCAATGCCATACATTGAGACTGTTAGCCTTTCATTTGGATTGAGAAATGTTGGGATTCAAAGGCTATGAAGAATTGATATTACAGAGATGATTGTGTCACCAGCCTTGATGCTAGAGGAACTATTGTTGTAATGAAGAGATACACTTGAGATTTTGCAAACCTCTTTGTAACATGTGAGACATCGAATAATTGAGGTAGCACTTGGAGTGAGCTGTGCATGGACAAGGGCAGAGCATCTTGCAAATTGAATCCTGGATGATGAAGAGACATTCGTCCTTGTTGAGAGTGTGGCTCCTGCCCGAACATAGAGTTTGGCCACGAAGGAGGAGGTAATCGATGATTATGCTTTTGCCATGCTCAATTGCAATATGTGCTTTTTCTACAGAGGTGTCCTTGGGTTCTCATCCAATTGTGTTTCCATCATGGCTTTTGTTTCTTGGTATTCCTATCAGTTTCTCCATAATGGTTCTTTGTGGGGTTGGTGGTTTTGTGGTGACTTGGATATTAAACGCTTCTAGACATTGACTTGTGACATTCTGCATCCATTTGTCACTTCGTGAGAGTATATGCTCGCTTGCATTAAGTACACCGAACCAATGCAATCATGTTAAAACATAAATTTTCAGAATGCTATGATGCCCATCCCCTTACTTGTTAAGGTTGCATACATTAATGGTAGGTAAAGGAAGTGTGTACAAGTGGGGATCTTGCTCCTTTACTCATCAAAAACAAAAAGTTATGGCATGATGACTTGTCAAGCTACTTGTACATCATAGGGGCTTAGTCGATAGGTACTAGGCGGGGTGAGTCCGGTTGGCTAGGCGACCGGGGCAGTGCTGGTGCAGGGCTCCCTTGAGGTTGGGTAGGAAACATGTCGACTGGGACATGAATGGTGCAGTCCCAGGCCACGACCATTTCCAAAATGTCTTTAAACAGTTCGTTAAATTCTTCCCTGTCCCAGGCCGCCTTTTCTCTTCGTGGGCACCTGGTGCCCGAGCGTACGTTGGGGGTCTGTGCAACTGGTGTTGCCACCTGCTACGCTTTTCCTTGAGTCTCGACTCTCTTGTCCTGGGGATTCTTCGGCCCTCGTCCGAGTCGGTGTCGCTTAGGCCCTCGCTTCTTTGCATATTTCTTGAGAGTGGGTACATAGTGTACCGGTGGAGGGGCACGTGCCGCATGCTCCCGTCGTCTGTGAAGAGCGTCTCTGCATGCTAGATATTTGTGGTTCTCCATGTGTTCCATCTGGAAGCCTGCAAGATGGAATCCAAGGGTTAGGCCTTGATATGGAATAAGATTGTTCGCATAGGAGGGATTTTCGTGTGGGTTGTCAAATGCGTATGACTAGAAGAGAAGGCGCGGAACATGTTGTACTCATTGTAATGGTGTCCCTCTATCCTCTTACTACGAGTAGATCTTGACTCATGCCAAGTTACGTCGGTTGGTGGTCCTATGTTTGGAGGGCTCATCCTTGGAAGGATAGGCCGGGAAGGGAAAGTGTGTAGAGAGGGATTGCGCCCTGCTTACATCATGAGGGACGTTGGCCAGGGTTTTCCATGGTGGCAATGCGGGTGCATGCCTTTTTCTCGGAGGCGGACATGATCTAGTGAAAGGGGGATCGGCTTAGCGTAGCCTGTTGGCCTTGATTCTTCTGTCTGCGCTTGGGTTTTTATTGCTTGTGTGTGTTGATGATGTCCATGAGTCCATGTTGCTTTATGAGGATAAAAACCAATTGTAGAACTTAGGATTGTACTAGAGTGTGGCATACGCATCCAGCACTCGTGGCAGCTTACTTAGTACCGATAGATATTTTGCCACATCGAGCAGCATGGAACCTTGTCCGAGTCTACTGGCAACGTGTAACTCCTCCTCAGTGAGAACCTTATCAATCAAAGGGCTCTCTAGGCTAGTTCCAACTAAGTCCGTACCTCGAATGTCAGTTAGCACTCGAAGGGAAGTTGGTGCCACATAGATTGGGTCTCTTTGAGACCGCCATTTGGCCAATCGCTCCTCAGAGACTGTCATGATCCAAGCCCCTAGTTCGGCCATTGCAACGAGGTTCTCACACCAACGCTGTTCAAATTGACTTCGGTCCTCTGTTAGTCGCTTTAGTTGCTCTATCTCTAAGAGATTTGGTTGGCAGAGCATATCATTGAAAGTGATAGTTAAGCGCAATTCGTTGGCTTCCTCGTCAGAGATAAGTCGCATGCGTTCATGCAGGAGCCTGTCTTAGTGCTCGTTAAGATGTTCTTGCTCTTCCCAGGATAGAGGAAAGGGCAAGTAATCTCCAAGCTGCTCCTTGGGGATTGTGCCCATGTCCGCAAGGACGTAAACTTGTGCGAGCACCTTGAGCTTAGCATCCAACTCAGCTAAGCATTCTGTGATACTTCTATGTTCAACAAGGGCTTGCTCAGTTGCCATCTCATGCAAGGTTCTAGGAGTTTGTCTAGGCTTTAGCATAGTTGGGGGTTCAGGCCTATATGAGCAAGATTGGTCAATGCTAGGATTGCTCATGCTCTTGGGGTTTCCATGTTCCTCTTGAGGCTTCGTTATTGCGTCATGGTTCTCCTTGTGTGTGACTGGTGTGAATTCGTCATCCCGTCATGACAGTGTTGTATCCACTCTTGATTGGTCGATGTCAGTTCTATTGTCGGTGGATTGAGTGTTGAAAGCAACTGTTGATGGCAACAGCTGCTTTGATTTTTCAGAGCACACGAATGTGTCTGAAGTTTCACCGCTACTAGTAGAGACATCAATGGATTCACTAGTGGATGGACTTGATGCTTTATTCTCCAGCTCTCTTGGTCCCAACGTTCTTGGGGTCCACAACCACCTGTAGCTGCTGTTGTTTTCGATGTTTTCTCCTCTTTTTTCTTAGTCAATGAAGGTGCATCTCTCAACAACTTAGGACCCTGGACTAGGTTAACCATTGATGTGCTTGGTTGGGCCTCAGCATTCTCTTTCTCTAGTGTGTCCTTTCGGGACATGGCCGTGGCCTGCTGAATAGCCTCGCTAGGTTGTGAGAGCACAACTACCTCCCTTTTCGGAGAGTCTAGCCCTTCAGCCAACTCCCTTGTGTTTAACTCCTCCAGCCTAGGCTTTAGGCACTTTGAAAGTGCTGGAGTTGTTGAGGGATTTGGTTGCAACACCTCCTCCACAGGTAAACTACTAAGGACACGTTCCACAAGGGGCATTGTCACAGCCAAGGGATGTGACTGCTGTGATCCCTGATTGGAGGTAGTAGCAGCTAGTTTAGTGGGCTGGCTACCCTTGGTGGATTGTGGTGTCAAGTCCCTAGGGCGATCGGAAGTGGCTGTGTTTTTTGTTGCCCTTTGAGCGCTCATCTGTGTAGATCAAGCATAAGTTGATCTAGTCACATTAGGTTGCTCATGCATATCCTTGGGTCGAGAGCTAGAGATGGCGTCATGTCCCACCTCTTGGACATTTGGAAGCTTAGATGGAGATAGAGATTGGAATTGAGCAGTTTCCCTTGACAACCGCTATTGTGCTTCCTGTGTCTGTTTTGAAAAAGAGGATAACACCATATTGGGAAATATGGGAATTTTCCAAAAGTTTGGGACACATGGTCAAATATTTGCATTTGTCATAACTTGAATACTATAACTCCAAATCGAGCGCTCTATAGCTCAATAGATTCCATTTTTCAAGCACTTTCCAATGATAGGTCGCATCATATGGTTTTGAGAAACTTATGGGCATGTTATCCAGGTGCCATCTTTTTAGTATTTAAAAAATAGGAATTGGGAGTTTCCCAAACTCACTAATATTGTGTTGGATGTAGGAGATCTAGGACTCTTAGGTGGACTTGGCACTGGCTGAATGATTTGCTCGAGGCTATTAGACGATTGTGCCATTTGCTTTGTTGAGCGATCAGCCTTGCCTTGAGCAATGTTGTGCCTATGATGCTTGTTCTCCCCTTGGGAAATCAAAGGCTCTTTGGGCACTAACGATTTTTGTGCATGCTCAATGGCTACATATGACATCTGTCTATTTAGCATGCTAGGTTGAGGCTCCTTCGAACAATCATGTCTAGTTTCTTGCCTCGAGACCTAAAGTTTCTCTTAGATTTCCTCCTGTGCTTCATTGCTTTTGATGCACTCTGGCCTTCAGCCTGATAGAGGCGGTTTAGCAGGGGGATTTGGTACCCAAATCCATCGGTTACCTGCGTAGTACCCTTGAGCACGTAGCAACGCTTTGGATATCCATTGCGGTGTTGTGCTGACCCTCCATCAATGCCTGTGTCTATAAGGCTTGGGCTTCTTTTGGGGTCTTCTACGATATTTGTAAGTCCCAAGCCCGTCCTTGGCATTGTCTCTTGACCTTCTTGTTTCAGGCCTGGCCTCACTCATTGGTTCTTGTTGTTCGACCTGTGCTTGTATCAGTTTTTCCAACAAGTCCTTGCTCTTGTTAGTAGGCTTGACTGTTACGTCAGCACCTTCCTTGCCTTTCCCTCGAGGTTTGATGAGGTCACCCTTGCTAAAGGTTATGACTATCCTCACACCTAGTAGTGTCAGGTGTATCCTTTGTGCTACATAATCGGCCTCACACTTGGTCGCCCCTAGGAGGGTTTCTTTCTCGCAGCTAGCACTATTTGGAGGAATATGAAATAGGATAGGCAAGCTTTCCGTTTCAATTGTCGCAAGGATTTTGCACTTCCCTATGAGTGCTTGTGGGTGTCCCCCATAAGGGCTAAGAGTTGCACTAGTCGGTACTCTAGTTGGCCTAGTAGGGTCCATGACTCATAGGTCAAGATGTTAAAATTTGCTCCTTCATCAATCAGAGTATCGATAGTATGCTCTCTTTTTGTGGTGAGTTTGACCCTAAGATAAGCAGGTGGGTATATGTCTTCATCTTCCGGATCGTGGCTTGTAAATTTAAGCCTTCTAACAAATGCCCTTGAGTTCTCAACTGCACGACCAGATGTGGATTCTCCACTGATGTCTTGGATCGTCAGTGCAGTGCTATTCAAGGTACATCTCTCGTCAAGAGTGTCATGTCTAGTCATCTTCGCATTTGTAGCTTGCTGAAGTTGCATTTTGCTCTGACTAGACACGGTCTGAACACAATGTCTTTGTGTTCTCATGGCGTGGCCTTTTTGCCCTTGATGGCTAGATTGGCCCATTGATGTTCTAGGGTCTCTGTTTCTCCCTGTTCAGGTATGGGCTTTTGGTTGCTCTTTTGCAAGTGAGAATCCATGCTCGTGTAGAGCCATTACTACACTAGGGTCCAATTTGGAGGACCTGTCACGGTGTGCGTTTTCTCTCCAACCTACTCGGGGGAGGTGCGGAGGGGGCAGCTCCCTCTTCGGGGGTCCGCGGGGGGGGGCAGTCCCCCCCTGGCCCGCAGGGCCGTTACGGTAAACACCATGCGCAATTTGGAGGATCGTTTATAGCCAAATTTTGAACTACTTGCTCTAAGTTTCAGCCCAGTGACGGATCTCTAATGTGCCTTTAGCTCTACGTAGCCTTTGGGGTCAATTTCGGGGTTTAGATGCGTCAAAATTTGTGTTCTAGATACCTGTCCGATTTTGATAATTTTTTGTCTAGTTCTCAGATGTCCGATTTTCAGGAGTCCGATTATCAGAATTGAACGTCCGATTCTGGGTGGTCCGATCGGCCCAGTGGTCCAATTTTGGTCACGTCCGATTCTGGGAATCGGATCGGACAGAGTGGTCCAATTGCTTCGATTGGATGAGCGTCCGATCGGACAGGATGGCCCGAGTGGTCCGAGTCCGAGTGTTCGACTAGTCCGATTGCTTCGATCGGATGAGCGTTCGATCGAATAGGATGGTCCGAGTGGTCCGAGTCCGAGTGTCCGAGTGGTCCGATTTTCAAAATTGGACGGGTTGGTCCGAGTGGTCCGATCAGACAAGATGGTCCGATCGGACGGTTGTCCGAGCGTCCGATTTATGGACTGGTCCGATTCTGGGTGGTCCGATTATGGACTGGTCCGATTCTAGGTGGTCCGATAATGGACTGGTCCGATTCTGGGACTCGGATGAGTTGGTCCGACTACGCGGCCGATAGCCCGTGAGTTGCACGCAATGCCTCTAGGCTGACGTCTATTACATTGAATCGTCCATCGCCTTCCAGATAGGTGCAAGACACTACAAGGGAATGCCAGACATGCCTGGAATCACTATGGTGCTCGAATCAAATGGCATTCCAAGGATCTGTGCCCCTATTTCCCTGTTTTAGCCTGTTATACAGCAATAGAAAACCCTACTGTTTGCTTCTTTTTCTTTGTTTTTTCCTATCCTAAATGCATCCAAATCACAAAGTAAATACCTACACTACTCCATCTCACAACATAAATCTCAAAAAATCAAAAAACCTACTTGCCAAGGAGATCGAATACCATCTTCAACCCCCTCACTTCCTACCTATCTCAAGCACCGGTTCGGGGGAAAACCCTACTCCAATGCTCGATTTGAAGCACGCAAGCGCTCAAGGCTTGAATCCGTTGTCCCGGCACGGAACCAAAATAAAGGGGAGCTACAAGCTCTACCCCGAGACCTACGGACCACTTATTACTCAAGTGTTTCGAACCGAGCGGCCATGGCTACCTCTCACATAGCCGACGTGCAATGCGTACCTTACAGGTGTAGTGAGCTTACCTTGATGCTCGATCGAGTACCCTCCTCTTTTTTGCACACCAGTAGCTCCATGATCCTTGAGGCAAGCTCAAGCAACCTCAATCCCTCTCCCATGAGCTTTATCCTCCATAGCCATGCGCGAGACAAGAGAAGAGAAGAGAGGAGGGGAAGATAAAGAGAGAAGATGGAGAGCTTCTTCTCCAAGTTCTCTCACTCTCACACAATCACTCCCTCACACTCTCTCAATCCCTCTCTCAAGCACAAGCAAGAAGGCAAGAAACAAGAGAAGAAGAAGAAAAAGCGTTGGCCACACACAAGAATGAGCTTCTCATTCACTTTTCAACTTTATATACAAAACCCTAAATCCCTTTTGGGCGGTCATCCCCTTTTTTACATGGCTGGCCGTAGCCTAGGCCCTTTGTCCCATTGTCCTTCTATCTTCCTAGCTTCCTTTCCACTACCCGTCTACATTTACAAATTGCACGGGTGAGAGGCCGGCGCTCCTTGAATTAAACCATGATGCGCTTGCGCTCTTTTACAAAAGTTTTGACTTGTGCTTTTCCTTGTGCGCATTTCTCCCTTATTTAGGACTCTTCTCCTTGTGCGTCTTTGTCTTCCGTTTCTCTTTGCCTTGGCCTTTGTCTTTGTCTTCTACTTTAGATTTTCCAGATTTTCCACCTTCGTTCGTTTGAGGGTTAAGAGGGAGTAAAAGAGGAAAGCTTCATAGGGAATGATGGAAGAAGAAAGGAGAAAAAAAGAAAAAGCAGATTTGCAACAAGCTCACAGGGAGTCTAAAAAGACCAAAGAATAAAGAAAGAAGAAAGCAGAAGAAGAGGTAGAAAGGTTGAGAGAAGAATCGAGAAGGTCTGAGGAGGAGAGAAAAAGGAAGAGAGCCGAAGAAGAAGCAAAGCTGAAAAGAAAGGAGGATGAGGATATGGCTCTAACTACGCACCGATCAATCGAGTAGTAGAGCAGGAGAGATGAGCTGGATACCATGAGCCCATCAAGAGAGGAAGGGCCAGACTCGAGCACCCATGTGCCGGAAGTCACGCTGCCTCCTCCAAAAGAAGGCAAGGGCAAGGAACCAATTGTACCCATTCCTATCCTCCTAGTGCCAACCATGCCCACAGTCATAACAACCTAGGGCTCCTCCATGCCAAAAGTAGACTCCAGCAATGTCTTAGCCTGGGTGCAGTACCTTGTGGATAAGGAGACAACCTAAGGGACCAGAGAGGGTACCTCAGTGACAAGGACCAAGACTTCGACTATAGCTGACATTGAGTCTAGGCAAGATTAGAAGAGGCAGAAGGTGGAAGCCTCTACCACCTCCATACCCACAATAGAGCTGCCAGGTAAGGAGTATGATGAATATGTAAAACAATTGATGTCATAGTTGGAAAAATCCAAGGAAGAAAAGAAAATAGCAGTACCAAAGCTCGAAGCTGAAAGGGAGGCCACAGCTACATTCAAGTTGGAGAAAACACGCCAAATAGCCATGACCGAAAGGAAAATTAATGAGCTGAAAGAGCAGCTGTAGGGCAAAAGAGGAGATGGAAGCTGAATGGCAGGCAAGATTAGACGAAGAAATGGAAGTCTTAAGGAGCATGCGAATTCATAATGATGAGCTTGTAAGGTTTTGTGAAGATCTGCAAGTACATGCAAAAAAGCTCCAGAAAGCCTTAGAAGAACTAGAAGTTGTGAGAGAGGAAATGGTATGCAGATATGAAGAAGAGGTGGAGACATTGAAAAAAGAAGTAGCCTTGGAGGAGGAGGAGCAACAAACGCTAAAAAGAGAAATGGAGGATCGGGAGTAAAGGCTCATAGTGTTGCCCCCAAAGGTAGGGGGAAAGCCTGGAATACATGAAGAAGAGAGCAGAAGAATGGGTCAATCAAAACGAAAGAAGAGTTAAAACCTTGGTGCACCATCTAGCTCAAGTGGAGAAAGACAAAGTATTGACCAAAAGCAGAGCATAGGTCATCCACATGAGTTTCGAGGCCCATCAACATGCCTTTCTCAATATGCTACTTGATGTCACTCAGATAGAGGAAAGGGAGGCCATCAAAACAATTGAGAAGAAGCTTGGGATTGCACCTTTGATCTTAATTTCCACTTCCCTACCAACTTGTGCCAAGTCCTGCCCATTGAGGTGGTAGAAGAGGTAATTGCCATTAGAAGCAGGCTAGGAGACAGATGGCTGATGGAGAACCCCACCCTTTAGGGCATTGAGGATGCGGAATTTTGGCAAAACAAGGTTTCTGAAGTCTCGAGATCAGTGCCAGCCTATGTGGAGGAGGCGTATTTGTGATGTAAATATGGACACTTTGAACTTTTTTGTAACATCATGCCCTATGAGCAAAATAATCCTACATTCATGTCATACCCTTGAAGGATAGAAGTGGATTTTGACTGCAATGTCTACGTCCGGTATGACTTCCCTATAATCTACAATGAGCATTGCATTAAGCCTGAAGACGCCCTTGTCTTCACCTTAGAAGACCTCTATGATTCCTTAGTCCGCTTCCACGAACACCACCTGTAATTATATTAGATTACTTAGAATACTGCTTAGGCAAGCCCCCACCCCATAAGAGTGCAGCCTTTCAACCCTCTATTTTGACCCTAATGCTATAGATAGCTACGCAATGGCTTGACGAATGATGATAGCTACACTACTTCCTTCATTTTCCTTAGCTCTCTTGGAGGACGTGAATGATAGCCAGTTAAAATGCTACAATCATCCATTCCTCTCCATCACCACTCTCCAAGTCTACCTTGATGTGAAGGGATATATCTAAGGCCACTTGTTCCTTAATAAATCTCTTAGACCCCCTTCTCCACCTCATCATGACTCTGAGGACGAAGCCTAGCTTTCATCATAACTATGTAAATCCAAGACAAAAAAAAAAGAGAGAAAAGAAAGGAAAAAGAGAGAGAAAGAAAAGGAAGAAATAAATCCAAATGAAAGAGAAGCAAATGCAAGAAAATCACTTAACTCCACATAGATCACAGTCATTGCACCTAGGTGTTCTCAAGTTGGGTGTGTCCGGTGGCTTTGGTCGCCCGGCTCTATCCCTAACCCCCTAGCCTCATTTTGATTTCCCACTTCAAGCACTTAGGGCACATCAAGGGAAGGACATACCTAGGGAGGTAACACTCACCTATGGTTAGACCTGTCACCCCAAGCTATACGCACTACACCTCCCTTATGGACAAACTGGGTCCTCAAGTAGGGGACAACACCTAGTCTTGCCGACCCATATCCCAGTTCCACTAGCACAAGCACAATGCACCACACAGCAAAGCAGACACACCCCCAGGTAGTGCACCTTCTTTTCTTTTCAGGTACAAACAAAGTTCTAACCACCAACATCGGAGGCCCCATCATCCATGCAATGCGCTCCCGGTCTCCACCACATTAACCAGTTGATCAGCTGCTTATGAAGACCAATAGCCTTGAGACCCCATCATCATCGAGTCACATCACCGCCCTTTCCAATCAACGAACCTTCGTTAGCTCCAAACCGCAAGTGTCCTGGAACTAGCACCTGTCTACGAGGGGGTCCTCTTACAAGACATGTCACCATGCAGATGAAACACAATGGATACAGACCAGGGCATCCCCAGTCAAAAAGTGAATGAAGAAGCTCATTTGGAAAAACACAGGACAATGCAAGCTTAGAAAAAGAGGGAGCTCCACCTACTGTGCCAAGGTCCTCTCAAGGATGATGGAGGCCCTGTTAAGGATGAAGGATGCTCTCTCAAGGATGACGGTAAGCATCGAATATTCTAGCAAGGCTCTCTCAAGAATGAAGGAGAACCTCTGAAGGCCCTCACAAGGAAAGTGTAAGGCGTAATGTAATTTATTTTATGAGGAATACATGTTTCCTCCTGTGCAAATGGTGAACTATGAACATACATAGGCGAAGAGATAAGGCAACTTGAAGGGAATCGAGAAAAGCTAGGTTTCACTCGTGTCGTTGCAACCTTGGCTGGTGAGAGGGAGATCCGTCCGACATTATATTCAAGGGACAGATCCACTCTAGGTCACGGGGCTGCAAGGAAGGACCCGAACCAACTATACTATATCTTCAATTTCAAGGCCGGTCCACACAACACCATCCCTTGCAAGGACTTGTATACAAACTCAAAAAAGCCATCTGGCTACACCCATCCCACCTTCCAACTGCTACCCACCATCAATGCCATGGGATTGGCACTAAACTAGGAGGGGGGTAATATTAATCTCAACACATAAAGAAAGCAAAAAAGTGAAAAAGTGCAAGCTAAGTCAAAGGCAGAAATGCATTCTTAAATGCAAGGCGCTCCTAAAACTTTTTGTGAAAGAGCGCCAGGCTCCCTCCTGTGCAAATTGTAAAGGTAGATAGGCGGTAGAAATAAATGCAAATAGAAGGCACATAGAAAGAAATGGAAAAATGACATTGCCACAACAACGACCGGTCATGTAAAAAAGGGGATAAGGGGATGGATGCCCAAAAGGGATTTAAGGTTTTGTATATAAAGTTGAAAAGTGAATGAAAAGCTCATTTTTTGGTGTGTGGCAAAGTGGACCTTCTTCTTCTCTCTTTCTCTTCTCTTGCTTGCTTGCTTGTGAGTGCTTGAGGGAGGGAGTGTGAATGAGTGTGTGAGGGTAAGGAATCTTGGAGGTAAAGCCCTCCACCATCTCCTCTCTTCTTCTTCTCTTCTCTCGTCTCACGCATGGTTATGGAGGATGGAGCTTAGAGAAAGAGGTTTAAGGATGCTTGAGAGAAGAAGCAACTCAATCATGCATCAAGGTAAGCTCACACTTGTAGAGAGGGATGACACGTCAGTTATGTGAGAGGTAGCTATTATTGCTTGCTTGAAACACTTGAAGAAATAAAGTGGTCATGGGTCTTGGCGGCAAGCAAGAGCTCCCTTTACAGAGAGAGAAAAGAAGAAGAAGAAGAATGGAGAGAATTGAACACATAGAGAGAGAATTATAGAGAGAGGAAAGATAAAATTTAAAACAAAGAGAAAAGAAAAAAATTTAAAGAGAGAACGAAGAGAGAAAAAGAAAAAAAAAGGAAAAAAGAGGAGAGAGAAGGAAAAGAGAGGAGAGGGGAGAGAAAGAGAAAGAGAAGAAAAGCAGGGAGAGGGAGAGAGAAGAAGAAGAAGAAGAAAGAGGAAAAGAGAAAAGTCTATTTTAAATTTAAATATTTTTTGAGAGAGGGAGGAAGAGAGAGAAGAAGGAGACAGGGGAAAAGAGAGAGAGATAGAAAGAGAGAGAGAGAAGATATCATTTAAAAGAAAGAGGGGGAGAGAAAAAAAGAAAAATTAGGAGAAAGGGGAGAAGAAGAAAAGGGGACAGAGAGAGAGGAGAAAAAGAGAGATAATATGAACATAAAAAGATAGAATTATATATAAGAAAAATATAAAATTTACATACTTTAAGTGAGACTGAGGAGGGGAAGAAAGTGAAAAAACGAGAGAGAGAGAGAGAGAGAGAGAGAGAGAGAGAGAGAGAGAGAGAGAGAGAGAGGGAACATGGAGAGAGAATAGATAAAATTTTAGAAGAGAAAATAAAGAATAGAGGAGAGAGAAAGAAAGTGAAGAAAAGCGTAGAGAGAAAAAAAGAGAATATAAATAGAGAGAGACAGAATAATAGAGAGAAAATATAAAATTAAAAAGAGAGAGAGAGAAGTAGAAGAAAAAAAAAAAGAGAGAGAGAGAACTAGGAGAGGAGAAAAAATAAATTAAAATAGAAACCAAAGAAAGAAAGAAAAAATTAGATATAAAAAATTGAGAGAGAGAGAGAGGATAAAAAAATAACGGAGAGAAAAAGAGAGAGAGAGAAAAATAAAAAATAAATTATTGAGAGAGATAACACAGCAACTTCGCATGTCACTTGGGGGCAACAAAGCTCCCGCAAAACGACCTAGTGTTCCGTGTGCTATTATCTACTTGTACAATCTCGCATTATAAAAAAACAACGAGAGGCCCAAAGATTTTTGACGCGCAAAAAAGACATGTACTAAGTCTTAGAACTAGGCAATAAGATGCTGCCCCTCCGGTTGGTTGCTTCTCACACGTTGCCGTCTTTAAGCTTCATCCTATTCAACACGACGCACCTGGGTCCCTGCACGTCTGGAAGAACAAGATCTTTGGTATCGTTGTCTCGCCGGGGGGCACTTCCTGTGCGTCTGTTTTCCAGTGCCATGGGTGACGATGGAGGAAGAGACAGGGGCACCAGCAAGAAGTCTAAGAAGAATGGTGGACAGGCCGAAGAAGCAGCAGCAGCAGCAGCTAGGAAGGCAGCAGTCGGCATCGAGATTGACGGTTACGCTTTCGAAGGGATCTCCATCGGAGGTCACGAGACCTGCATCATCGTCCCTAAGCTCAAGCTCGCGTTCGACATTGGTCGATGCCCTCAGCGCGCCATCGCCCAAGACTTCCTTTTCATTTCTCATGCCCACATGGATCACATAGTGAGCATTCCATTTGAATTTTGTTTGCTTGATAGACGTTTTCTGTTTCAATCTTGCTCTTATCTTTTTCGTGTGTGTGTGTCTCGGTGTCTGGCTGGGAAAAGCATTGCAGGTAGAACCTTGTCATTCGATTGTTCTTGTAGGAGTAGACCTCTTTCATGTTCCGTGACCCAGCCTTTCTTGAAGGTAGGCGATCCCATGGTCCTTAGTAATTATAACAATATCATGGTTGGCCATACGCTGCCCAAGTTATACGCCTTTATTATTGACCATGAACTCATCAAGTGGGCAGAGAAGCATTATCTGAGAGCCCTAGAGTCGACCAGGTTTCTTAAAGGCTATCCTGTCGTTCAGAATGATGAAATATCTTAGAGGAGACAAGGTAGAATGGAACGTCTTATTGGCAAGCAACATACATTATAGTCAGGAGAGTGTACGTGGATGCTTGATATACCAAAGGTGATAGCAATGTTACAATGTGCAAATGTGATGGCTTACCAAACCACCCGTAAAATTCTGTCAATATATTGTGATTATTTTTGCTGTGTTGAATGTGGACACACTAAAATTGCACAATCCATGGCTACTAGGCAGCATGTCTCAATGATGATATGGAACTGTTTGTCCCTTGTGCTCTTCTTAGGACCTGCTACATCAAGATAAACAATGATAAATCCACTGAATTCAGGTCTAACTCTTGTTTTGCCAATTCATGCCTAAATTTAGCCCTTGAAGGGTTGGATTTTGGTGTGCCATGATAATTGTGATGAGGGTACTTGAGACTCAAGACCTTAGGCTGGCAGACTGGATTGGCAAGTTTTATTTTTTTATTCCTGGTTTTGGAAGTTAGTGCTATGGTTTGCCACTTGGTGTTTTACTATCAATGTAGAGATCAATTATGTCTGACTTGATTCGAAAAGATTTTTCAATATCAATTCCAAAATATAGTCTTATAGTGATATTTCTATCTCTATATGACTTAAGTCATGCCTAGAAAATAAGAGTTGGGTAATCTCTGGAGCATCAACATTTGAGAAGTGTACTTAAGATATTAGAGACATTTCATCATTTAGGAGCATTGTAATATCTCATGAAAGAAGCAACAATTCTCTCTCAATTTATAATTCGTTTCATATCATTTGCCTTTTTGAAATCTAGTAGAGTATCATGCATAGACAATTGTGCTTTGCATTGTTGGTATGCTCATTATTGGTGAAGGAGTTGTGTGCGCAAGTTGAATGAAAGTTGTCGGTGTGTAAGGGCGGTGTAAGAGCTTAGGCTTTCATTACCAAGAAGCAAAAGTTTTATCTTGTATGTGTGTAGTTAGTGCTTCTCACTAGAGAGTAACCCACTTCTTGTTCTTCCCCACTTATCGAATGAAGTAGATTGAGACTCCACTAGCCCCTTTACAACTCCATTGGATTGGTGAAGCCCAACTAGTGCTTTTAACTAAAACTATCTAGCGTACATCGAAAGAGTGCTTTGTGCCTGGCTTCTCTGAAAGCAAATTGTGCCATTTTATCCCTATGCAATTGATTTGTGAGTTGAGCCTTAGCCAGCATTGGGGGGTGGTGATTAAAATGTTTTATTTTTTAACATTTTGGGTGCTCTTGCTCATGGGCATAAGGATGTGTTCCAATGATCCCATAGACGAGTATGTTCTAGGACAAAATATTCTATGGTCTGATATTCTTTTTTTGGCAATTCTCTATCTTTTGCCAAAGGTCCTAGGAAGTCTTGATTTCTTTAAATTAATCAAGAAACACCTATTTGGTAACTTCATATTCTATAGGAATAGGAGGATTTCTCAATCTTAAACTTTTTTCATAATCTTCAAACCAATTTCTACCTTCATCCAACAATTGAAATTTTAAAATTTGAAGTTTCATGGTTGAGTCAGTAATTCGCTAGATTATGCATCTAAGCTCTAATTCTTCAAGAAATCATTGAGGATCCTCTCCTTTTATACCATGAAATTCTGAAAAAGAATTGGCTATTGGAAAACAATCTCAAGCAAAACAATTCACAAATCACAAACAAAGTCAAATTTCAATAGTCCTCAATGAGGGCACCGACAAAAGATGTTTCATGAGTAGTGTTCGAAGATAATCCTCTCACACAACAAAAATGAGATGACGAGTGCTGGTAATGCGTACTTGACTTTTTTTATGTACTATAATACGAAATTTTTTTAAACACAAACAAACATGCCAAAACTTAAGCTGCATAAAGTCATAGAATACACACAAGAGACGATTGATACTAGAGCAATAAGTATCATACCTTAATTGTGTCAACATTGGCACAAGAATCCACTTTTTTGAGACTTCCATAAATTTCAAACCTTACATTGGACCAAGGCTCTAATTGAATACTTTAAGATTTTTCGTCTTGACTTGGTGTGACCCTCCTCTCTCTTCACATTAGCAATCTTTGCAAAAAAGAAGGTCCCAAGATGCTTAGTTTATTCCCCTTTATATAGTTTTTTTCCTCCTCACATAGGACATGAGCTTTTAAAGCTTAAAGCTTCTCTTATTTGTTGTCATTTTAAAAAGTTTTAAAGTTTTTCTATTGTTAATGTTTTTTTTTCAAAAGCTAACCAACTTTGTCAGCCTCCAGATGATTCTTTTCCTTTATCACATGATGTGAATCGCCCCTCCTAATTATGTCCTCTAACATCCTGACTAATTTACATATAAGTAAGGTTGATTATTTTCTTTGGTATCAGCATAAGCATTATACCTAAACACCATCTCTTCATGGTGTCTTCCTCATATATTTCTCATAAAAAATTCAAAGGATTAGGTCTCTTCTCCATGGGAGCCAAACCATGAGCTACTACCCACACAGATAGCTTATAGCGGATTCACATACTTCAATGTTTTGAATAATCATGCACTTATAGTAGTCTCATCTTGAGTGCCCGCATATGCACCTGCGATAATTAGGGATCCAAGAGCTGCACCAATCAAATTTCATCTCCAATAAAATGTTCACAATAGTCAAAAGAAAAGATAGGTCCATTGGCCATGTCATCCACATTTCATCTTTATTATTATATATCTTTGCCTATCTAGGATGGTGGGTATTTGTAGCATTGACCATAGTTATAGGTTACTTGGTGACTTGGTATGAATGTAAAATAGAGAGAGAGCCGTATCAATTGTACCCTATAGTGAAAGCTGTTAGTACATCAAAATAGAGGAAGATGGAAGGCGAGAGAATAGTATGTAGTGATTGAAGATTAGTACTAAATTATTGGCATTTTGGATTCTCCGTTTTTTTGGTTGCATGAACATTCATTGCTCTTGAGAAAGTAGTTAGTTGGCAAGAGCCTCGTGCTTTACAATTATGAGTTGCTAATTGTAATGTATGCCCCAATTATCATGATTATTAAACCTTGGATGGTTTACGCAATTTTGTCAGTTTACTAAAAAAAAGGGAAGCCAAACCATAAGTTTTTCTTTGACAATGGATCCACTTGTTCTTATTTTCTTTTTTTAAAGTGGTAACTTGTCAAAATCTCTATGTAAACGATAGTTATTTGTTTTGTTGTATGAAAGTTTGATAATGAACCATTGAATAATTATGCTAATGGTGTCACGAGAATGTGAAATTTTGTTGCTTTGCTTAGCATGTGATCAAAAGCTAAGCAAATATGCAAGTGTAACTTGTATATGTAAGGTGCAAATTAATTATTTCACAATGTGGGATTTAAAATTCCAAAATATCTGTTGATGCCAAAGGTAAAAGTTATAATAAGTTATGTTTGACAGGTACTAGGTGGTACTTAGTGTTAGATTTGAACCTAGACTAATTTATTGGCCACTAATGTTAGTGGTTGGTGATATTGGAGACTAGGCATTAATTAATTTATTAATGCTAGTCTAAGGGTCAATAACTACTCAAGGATACTTGGAAGACAAATTGGCCTAGCCAATTTAATTATTGGCTAGTGAAATTAATTTTTTGAGCTCTAGAATAATTATAAAATAAATTTTTAGAATTAATATTCTAAAAAATAATTAAATAAGATGGATAATGTTGAAAAATGAGACATTTTTGGGGGACTCGTGGCAATCTATTCTAGCCATTGTGAGAGGGGAGGAGATTGTTAGAGAGTAAGAAGATGTTGATGTGGTTTGCAGCCATTGGGGACTATTTCTACAGTAAGTGATAGTAGTTTGGAGCCCTTCAAGAGCACATAACAGCAGTCCAAGGTTCGTCTGGTGCAGGCAACAGCATGTAGGAGGGGGCAACAGCCTTTATAGTGGTCCTAAATTGTAGGTGACAACTTCCATGGTTATTTAAGCAGGGCAGCATTAGTTTTTCAGCCTTTCTCTCGATGAAACTTTGAAATTTCTCCCTCTATAGCATTCCCTCTCATCCACCAGTCATATTTCAAGTTATCCTAGTAAAATCCAGCCATTTGAATCATCAAAGATGGAAATATTGAAAAATCTCTACTATAAACCCTAATTTATAGCAAAAATTAGGGTTTGATAGCCATCTTGGAATGCATGATCAAAATTGAGAGCCTAGGGCTTGGATTCCAACAGGTGAAATTGATGAATTTCAGGGATATTCAAGAGGCCAGCCGGCCAATATCAGACTTGGGGTTGAATTTGTCTTTCAAGGAGTAGGGTGAAAGCCAATCCCGGAGCAAACCGAGAGGCAAATTGGTTTGGAGGCTTGTTGGTTAGTTTGGACAGCAAGTAATACTTGGTTTAACGAAGGAGGTTAGAGACATTATCTAAGATTAAAGTGGTAACATTTGCATTTTTCAATTTATGTGAACTTTATGCTTACTGTAACTACTATCAAATCAGGTCATTACCACACTCTCTGAAGAGGGAGGCTAGTTTCAAATGACCAACCAGATATAATATATTTTTGATCCATTTGTAGATGGAGCGAGGATTAACAAAACCAACATATATTGCATTAGAATCTTGATAGACAGCACAACCACATAGTCATTGAGCTTCCAACAATTGATGAGTTTGGACAAGGCAAATGCCATTTTTGATGTATTGCTATTAGTTGTACAAAGTGCAACATCTAATGTGATTTTGAATTTCATAATGATTGAGGTTTATCTATTCTACCTCTAATGAAATTGGCCTTCGGAAATAATCTAAAGAACAATGAACATAAACTTACACACATGAAACAAGAGCACACTCGTGTGTTAAGAGAGCATTGATCTTTTTTTTTTCCATGAGAGAGTGTGAGTGATCAAAATATTTTTATGATGGTATCTCCATTTCCCACATTATGAGCAAATATGATTCTTTTGAGATGAAATTCATGTTACTTTGAACCATAATAATGCTATTTGTCCTATCGTGTATCCTTGAACAAGTTTTAGTGTGCCTATTGGAAGTTTAAAACTCTTTGTGCTATCTCAAGATGCAAGCTTGCTTTTTGCCTTGCTAAGTTCGTATATGCTCCATTTCATGTCACAGAGTCTCTTCTATCTTCCTTGAACTTTGTATCATTTTCACAAAGATATGTGTTGAAAGTCTTTTTCTGTAACCTCAATCTTTCACTTCTTTAACATTGTTAGCATATCTTTTTTCAAAAAAACGAGAGGTTCCACCATATCACTAGTTACTAGTGATTTGTAAATCATATATTCCACTTTCAACTTGTCAAAGTGTAGTGATGCGGAAGCATATGGATAAGTTTGAAGACAATGAACACGAGAAAGGGAGAGAGAAAAGAGACAAAAGAACCGTGGAAATGTGCATTCAATGAATGCTAAAATGAAGAGGGCAGATCTACAAGGGCTATTGGTATATCTCCTCCAGCTAGATCTCCCCCACCGAAGAGCTGATTGCACCAATAGTAGCCTAAGAAATGCTAGTCCAGGGGATGACTAATCTCTAACACCTCCTCTTAGATCTTGGACGCAGCATAAGGCTCAGGGATAACACTTGCACCCAAAGTAAAGCAATATCTTGTTGTTGACCTCCGTTGGTCAACATCTCCGGCCCAATTTGAATTCGTCAAGCTTGTAAGAATCAAAGGTGAACCCCCAGTACCTGGTAGATAACGAATATCAAGATTGGGGGTCCCCCTCAGGAACCATAAAATCCTCATAGGAGCCTTTCAATGTACCGGCTTGGGTTCACTCATGGACCCAACTAACAAACCTATAGGAAAGCACAAATCAACCCGAGTGTGAAGAAGCTAAATCAAGGACCCAATCAATTGCCAATAGCGGATAGCATTCGCGATCGGAGAATCTGTATGGGCGGTAGCCTTCTAGTTTGGATCCATAAGAGTAGAAATGGCCTTATACCCCTCTATCTCAAATGTGGCCAAAAGCTATTGCACATACCATTGTTGGGAGATGAAAATTCCCCTCGGAGTTTGGTAAATCTCATGGCCTAAAAGGAAATGGAGAAGGCTTGTATCTGATATCTCGAACGCTTCATCTAGTGCCACCTTAGTCTCCTTTAACCTTTTGGGCATGGTCACTTATCAAAATAAGATCATCCACAATGCACATAAAGCACGAAAAACTCGTGCCCTTGAGCTGAGGTGTGGATATACAACTGGGGATTTGAAGAGGAACATTGATACCCCAGCTTCCCTTAGAGAAATGAGTCTATCTTCTCGTTCCAAGCACGGGGAGCTTGTTTGAGACTATAAAGGGCCTTCTTCAACTTGTACACTTGTCTATCGGATGAGGAAAAGCCAGGAGGCCACTCAACTTAGATCTCCTCCTTCAAGTCACCATTCAAGAAGGCAGACTTCACATCAAGCTGATAAACTAGCCGTCTCCTGTGGTGGTGGCTAACTGAGGCAAAAATGGCTCTAATGGTAGCCATCTAAGTTGTAGGTGCAAAGGTGCCATGGAAATCCACCCCTAGCCACTGTGCAAAGCCCCTTGCAACAAGTTGCGCCTTGTGCTTATCCAGAGTACCATCGCTATGATATTTGGTCTTGAAGATCCATTTCACACCAATCACCTTCCTATGAACAGGCCAAGGCACAAGATCCCAAGTGCCATTTTGTTCAATAGCATCCAACTCTTGCTCCATAGCCTTCTTCCAATGCTATGACTGCAAAGTCTCCTTCATGGAGGTGGGCTTTCTATGTAGTAGGGGACGGATTATCAAACGATAGTTGGTATAAACAATTGGTAGTATGTGCTTGGTTCCTTCGAGAACATCGTGGACTATCTTGCAGTTGCCACTCCTCAGGGAGGACTCCCTTAATTCTTGAATCATAGTGTGTCTCAAGCCCAACGAGAAGGCAACGGGATCTCTCTTTATAGCTCTTCATTTGGAGAAGTCTCCAAAACATTTACCGGCGGCGACTCAATCGAGGAAGCTGGTGGAGAAGTAGTATCTTTATTCGAAGATGAAGCATCTGTAGGAGGTGTGGGCTCCAAAGGTACAGTCTCTAGTGCCAACTATCTCGTGGATCTCCAAGCACGGGGTGCTCCTAAAACCCCCCCCCCCCTTTTGAGACTAGAACCTCCACAAACTGAACATCTTGACTCTTATAGACATGTTGCTTAACGGGGTCATACAATTAGTAACCCTGGGACTGCGAACTGTAGCTCACAAACACTCGTCTTCGGAAAGCCGCTTCAAATTTATCACGTTGTGTCTTCAGGATGTGAATACACCCAAAAACCTTGAAATAAGAAACATTAGGCCTAGACTCAAAATACGCCTCATAGGGTGTCATACCAACAACGGTTGAAGTGGGGGATCGACTAAGGATATGGACTACATTAGCCACAGCCTCACCCTAGAGACAATGAGTTGTCTTTCTGTGCTCTATTATGGTGCGAGCCATCTCAATCACACTTCGGTTCTTCCACTCCAATATGCCATTTTCTTGAGGTGTGTTTGTGTTTGCAAACTCTTGGTGGATACCCTGATCTGCAAAAACCTAGCGAGCTCATTAGAAACAATTTCTCCTCCCTTATCTGATTGTAACGTCTTCTGTTTTTGGCCTAATCGGTTCTCCTCAAAGAGTAACCAATCCTTGAAGTGGGATGATAAAGCCTTCGACTTCAGCCGCAAAAAATAAGCCCATGTCATCATGCTAAAATCGTCCACA
Source organism: Lygodium microphyllum (assembly GCF_053477565.2). Lineage (NCBI taxonomy): Eukaryota > Viridiplantae > Streptophyta > Polypodiopsida > Schizaeales > Lygodiaceae > Lygodium > Lygodium microphyllum. The sequence goes on from NC_141140.1 coordinate 125,314,111, forward strand.
ATTAGCATGAAATACAAGCTCCCCTTAAGGAACTCCATCCTTACAGGTCCACAAAGATTGTACAAACAAGCTCCAAGGATATTGATGACCGCCTCGAAACCTTGCTGGGAATTGCATCACGATGCTATTTTCCACGAATGCAAGATATACATGGCTGCTAGCTCACCACAATGTGTGGCATACCTCGAACAAGTTGTCCCCTAGATGCCTTTCGAAGGTAATCATAATTTGGGTGGCTAGACCGAGCATGCCAAAGCTTGGATTGTGTATGAGAGGTAAGAAGAAGAGAACTCAAGGCAGAAGGAGACCTTAGCTTGTAGACTCCATTCTCCTCATAACGGGAAGTAAGCACTTGTCTTGATCCTGATCAAGAATCCGAAAGGAACCCTTATCAAACTCAACTAAGAGACCGAGGGCACTAATCTTGTATATTGAAAGAAGATGGTTACCCAAGCTTGGCACATAAAGCACCTCTGAAGTATGGGCACCACCTTACCCATTTGGAATAAGCTGCATGTTATTGTTGAGCTAAAATATGCATTACTTGCTGATTAGCCTCTTAAACAACACCAAAACACACTAAAAATGCTCTTTTAGAGTAAAAACCCTAAAATGGGGAGCAGCTCGAGAGAGTGCGGTGGAAACCCTAATTTGGCAGGCTCCAATTCACATCTATAAATAGATAGGCTGCCCACCATTTAGCCATCATCCTTGTTTGCAGGTTACACCAGCCCATTCACCCTGTGCTGCTGTTGGTGCCCAGTTTCCAGCCCGCAGCCACCGCCTCCATTTGCTGTCCAGCCATCATCAATTGCAGCCACATTATCCCCAGCTTGCGTTTACACCATGGCAGGCCCTAACACTCTCCGACACACCTTCTCCAGCTCTCACCCTGTTGTTTACAGCACCTGTGCACAATTTCCAGCTTCCGATTGGTGGTACACTACTGAGTTTACCTATGTCCAATCTCCAAACTGTTGCATTTTGGTGACCAGCCTGTTGCCATTCACTATTCAGCACTCCTACACTCCGACTGGTGGTCATAGACTTGGGATTCGTCTCCGGTGGATGTCACATTCCGACATTGCTCTGTCCTTGAGCACACTGTATACTCTTACATTCATTTATAGCATTCATTCACTTCAGAGTTGTGTTCTCTCTCTCCCTTCCTCTGTTTGTGTTTGAGTTTTGAGTTTTGCGTTTAGGGTTTGAGTTTTGGCCTCTGTGTTTGTGTTTGTCTCTTTGTGTTTCTATTGTGGTCGTATGCTCTGTGTGTCCTCAGTGCAAACCCTAGTAGTTTTCTTCACAGTTATCCCTCCCTTGAATAGGAATAGAAGAGCTATTTCCAATGAGAATTTGCCCATGCAAAGGCCGCAAATGGGCAACACTTGCTGTAGAAGGAGTCATGTGCTAAGAGGCACCACTGTCAACAATCCACTCATGAGGGTGTGGGGCCATCAATGTAGCATTGAAACCCCTAGGGGTCTATGCCTCAATCACTTCCAAGTGGAGGAAGGTTGTTGATGAGGGAGTAGTCTCCGCTCCTGGCTGTCAGAAGTGGTGCAGCAATGGAAGCATAAACAACTTGCTGAAATAAATTGCTGAAACACAAGACGAGAAAGAATGAATGAATGAACACAAATATAGATGAGAACTCAGATGTATGCTCGGGAAACAAAATCCACATTGACCTCGAGACAGCAGCATATAACAATGAATCACTGGCTGTGTGGGCACCTTGGCACCGGCTCCTCTCTCTCTTGAAGAATCCACAAGTGATGATTGAAGTACACAAAGAGGAGGACGAGCCCAGTAATATATAGGCATAAAATGGGGGGAGCAATAAATGCAGTCGGCTAGTATTAAATGCTCCCCAGCCCTAAAAAGGGCACTAGAAAAATGCCAGAAAAATACTACATGAAATGCCACAGCCTTTGCAGCACAGACTCACACCTGAGCGGACTAATCTACTAATATTGACTCCTTTGAAGACTTCTCCTTCTTCTCCTTGTTCTTGTTTTCCATGTCGTGGCAATCCTTCTTCTAGTGACTTGACTTGCCACAGATGTGACAAGTGGAATTCTTTTCTTTGTCCTTCTATTTGTCCTCTTCCTTTTGGTCCTTACTCTTCTTTTGAGAGGAGTGACTTGTCAATGCCCCCGATTTGGAAGCATTCGGCTCTTTCAATTGCTCCTCTTGGTGCAAAACCATAGAAACCAACTCTTCTCAACAAAGAGTCTTTGTGTGCTTTGAAGCAATCAAAGCGGAGTAAAATGCACTAAATCGGGGTGGTAAGTGAGAAGAGTTATCGCCATGCCCTTTGAGGTAATCGCCTTGCCTATGTTCTAAACTTGGATTTGCAATTGCCAAAGCTTATTGACATGCTTCCGCATAGAAGAAGACTTGTTAGGACTCTAAGTCCTCACATGAACCTCTAGAGACACTCGCTTCATCACGGTCATTTGATTGTACATTTGATTAAGCTTCAGCCATATCTTTCGAGCCACAATGATTATGCTCATTAATTCATTGTTGTATTTAAGTACTTAATTAGTTATTACCACCCTATCTGAGAACTTGAGAATAAAGGTTGGTTTCATGGCTACCAAAGTCTTCACATGAAGCTCTCAAAGAGGTCAATGAAGCGAAATAGTTGCTACCTATGAGGCAAGGTGTGCAAATGCAAGGCCATCATGGAAGTGCCAATCCAATGGATTTTGGATAGTTAGGCATGCATGCAATGATGGGATAGGTATGATACTTTGGTGATAGCACTATTTTTTATGCAATGGTTGGATAGGGACTGTATATGGGAATGCATGGCACAACTCCCTATGGTATGCATTCACCAATGCATTGTGTGTTAGTAGTATTGTAAGCTCATGAGTGAGTCTAGGCCATGGCCAGTATTACTAGCTATTTTAGGCATTTTATTGTGGCCTGTATGATGTATGCTTTTATTGCTAGCCGACATGATGCATTATTTACATTCTTTTTGGCCTATTTGTTTGGGCTCCTCTTCCACATTCAATCATTCATCACTTGCAGATCCAATGCATATCCTAGTGGAGAGTGGAGCTAGTGCCAGTGTCCACGCACTATTGTACGTGATTATCTCATGTTTGGTATATGGATTCCATTTCTCGAGCACATCTTTGAGTTCTCTTCTTTTGCAATGTTCTTCTATGTTTTCTCTTCTATCTTGTGTTCAACGCTTTATTTTAACACTTGTTTATGCTTTCATTGCTGCATCCACTTCTAACATGGTATGAGATCTCAGGATCTATGCTCCTGGTGTTATGTGCTCCTGATTATAAGTCTTCCCTTGCTGATTATTGATTTTTCCTTCTTGTTGCACACTGTCTATAGCTTGACGATTGTTGTTTACTGCCATCGCCCTGTTTCCAGCCTTCCGAAGGCTACTTTTTGATTTTTTGCATTATTTTATTGTTGATTAGCTTGTGTTTTGATGTCCACCTATTGCATTTTATGCATCTACTCTCTTGAAAGCTCGGCGACAGCATCTACTGCCTTCTAATAGTGTTTGTTGGCTGTTTTCCATTTTCTGCAGTTTATTTTGTGGGATCAACTCGTGAATACTGTGTGTGAAATCTCATTTTGTGTAGTCTTTGCTGTTTGGTTGGCTGTACTCTCTCTTTTCATACCTTCACTCCTCCTTATCCTCTCCATATGGCTCCTTTGTGCACTTCTATTGATGATAAGTTACATGGATCTGACTATCTAACATTGAGTGCTCTCGTGAAAGCGTAGTTTGTGCAAAAGTGGTTATGGAACATCGTTTGTGAAGCTATTCCATGTCCTTAGTGCCCTTTCTTAGCTCCTAAAGATTTTGATGAGCAAAACCATGAGGAAACTTTGTTTCCATGAGATACGGATGATGAGCGTGCCTATTTTACTCTTCTTCGATGTATTTATAAAGAAGTCTTATAGGACATTCTCAGAAGTATGGTCAAAGCTTCATATGTTGTACGAGGCACCTTCCACCATGCGTGTAGGGAGACATTTTCCAGCGGCTGACAACAGTATTGTTGATTAGGTGATAGCATTTTGGAGGTGCTTGGTAGTAGGGGATTGCATTAAATGCAGGTTGAAGCAGTTAGTAGGCAGATTTAAGGGTTTTCTCACGAAGAAAATCAGACTTCTCTTTCATCTTGGCTTTCTCTCACCTTCTCCTGTAATTTCTCAAAAGATCTTAGCATTTCGTTGCCATTCTTAGCAGATCTTAGCTAGATTTTTGTAGTCAACACAATGATTTTTGCTGTAAAAATTAGGGTTTGACAGCCACCTTGGACTTGTGCCAATAGGAGAAGGCATTGTACATTGAAAACAGCACCATGAAATTCATGGAATTGATAAGGATTTTAGATGCTAGCCCGTCCATTGTAAATTGGGGTAGCATTTGGCCAATTGGTGGCTCTATTTGTACAAGTCTTTGGTGAAAATCAAGGGGCAATTGGCTCAAATTGCTTAAGGGGCTTTTGAATCAGCAAAGGAGATTGTGGAATCTCTACTTGTACACTGTCCATTAGCAATCAAAGCTGGTCAAACTGACCATTGATTACTCATGATTGCTTGTCCTGCTTGTCACTATCCTTGGAAATGCACACTCTCTTGCCAATGCTCTGATACCAGTTTAATGAAAGTTTTGGTAATTGTACTATTTAAGCTTGTTTTGGGGCTGTTGTACGTGGCTAATCAGCAATGTAATACTTTCTTAGCTCAAGAATGCCATGTGCCATTTGATAAATCTCAAGACTAAGGAAAAAGTGGAGAAACTTGAGATTGGCCATGCCTAACTCTTGGTGCAGAATCTATTGCATCTGATCCACCCCTTGTGAATCTCTTCTTGTAATGATCAAGCAATCCACATAAAGGATGACTAAAACAGATCTTCGACCCTCAATTTCATAATAAAGATTAGGATCATTGCTTGATTGATGAAAGCCACTTTGAATAAAGAACTGATTGATCTGTTGGTACTAAGCCCTCGGAGCTTGTTTCAGGCCATAGAGAGCCTTCCGCAACTTGTAGACGTGATCCTCCTTACCTTGCATACAAAGACCAAGAGGTTGACAAACAAATGTCTCCTCCTCAAGTATGCTGTTCAAGAAGATAGACTTCACGTCCATTTAAAAAACAGGCCAATGTTGATTGGTTGCAAGAGCCAAGATAGCCTGAATAGTAGACAGATGGGCCATAATGCTGTAATAACCTGTTTTTGTGCACCTTGCTGTTAATGGAGTTACAAAGCTACCCAATGGATTCTCGATGCCAAGAGGAGAAGATTGGTTGTTGTTTTCACTCCATCCATGCTGTTAGCTCATATTTCATGGCTGAAAGCTACAACTTCTACAACAAAGAAGAGTAAAATGGCTCTTTGTAAACTCGGGCTGCTCAAAATGAGAGAGAAGTCATCTCGAATAGTTAGGATAATATTTCCAAATGAGTAGCCAAGTGCTTCTTGATCAAATCTCATTTTTCATTAATGGCTAATCAATGACTTAGTTCTTAATCATCAGTGAGCTACTCATTGGACCAAACTTAAGCTCAAGGCCTGCTTCGTAAGCCAACTGTTGTAAATGAGCTGCTTACTATGGCAAAACTTTCAATATAACTTGATTCTAAGGTGCAAACTTTCAATTTAATGAAAGTTTCGCATTGCACCTTGTTACTTTTGCCTTGCTCTTGTACCACATAGCTTGTACACTTGTCCATTGCATGCCCAATGTCAAATCCTTCATTGCTTGTGCAATGGTTACCATGCTAACAGCTAGGGGTACCGGAATTCAAGTTCATTTTAATTAAAAATCTTCGTGAAGTTTAATTGAATCATTAAGTTCATTTCTCATTTTGGTGACGACCGGATTTGATACCATGTGAAGATATGCTAGGGTCTGCACTGAGAAAACATAGAATGTACAAACATGATCCAAACACTAACTCAAATTGCAAAAATGCAAAATATGGTAGAAGAGAATCTGGTGAGACTGAATGAACGTTGACACAATGCTCAAAGGCAAGGCAGTCCAACAGCCAATGACTTTCATGGGAGTGAGTTGAGGAAGGTGCCGGGGTGTGTTGTCCATCAGAGATGGATCCTGAGTGCAGTGACCATGAGTTGGAGAAGAGACTGATGAAGAATATGCTGAAAACAAAGAAAGACCTTCTGTAGATGAAAGTGCAGATCAGGTTGATGCTGAAAAGTGTTGAAAAACTGAAGATGCAACAACTTGCAGCGGGAATGATGATGTGGCAGTCAAGGTGGGCTGATCAGCAGTCACCGGAAGCAGACCAGCAGCTCGGTGAAGCTGAGACGTGGCTGGAAACTCTAAACACTGCCTGGTTTGAGGATGGGGACAGGCTGCACAGGTGATCAGCAGGTGGGGTGGCAGCAGAAGAAGCCAAATGGAGCAGTAGAAGACCTCTAAGGGCTGGCGACAGCAGGTTGGCCTACTCTATACAGCAAATGTAGCATTGTGAAGGATGGCAACAGCAGCTGGAGTGTCTTGAGCAGGTACTGAAGTTGTTGTGGAGGCAAAAGGGATGCAAAATGATGCAGATGACCTAGCACATTCTCTATTTATAGAGATGGAAACAACCAAAGACTGGTTTGCTTATGGGACACTGAAGCACACAAAGTGCTTTTGAGTTTTTGGGCATGAGCTAATGTTTAAATGCACCTTTTCTAGCTTAACAATGGATGAAGACCTTTGTGAAACTTATGCATGCGACAGTTCAGCTTCATAAAGTTGAATGGCACAAATAGGTAGGCTCATTGATACTTGCATGTATTGCAATGATAAGAAATGGACCAGTATATCCATGGACTACAACTTGTGCAATCAAGGCCATGATTCAATTGGGCCATTTTGACTAAGATGGCTTGTTTTATTTTGACTAAGGTGCAGTTTAGGACCTAGTGTGGGAGCTTTCACTCAACCGCCAAGACCCATGGACCGCTTATTGTTTCAAGCGTTCCAAGCCGAGCAGTAATGGCTACCTCTCACATAACCGACGCGCCATCCATATCTACGGGTGTAGTGAGCTTACCTCCGTGCCGTTCGAGTTACCTTCTCTCCCGCACACTCCGGTAGCTTCACGATCCAAGTGCAAGCTTCAAGCAAGCTCAATCCTCCCGCTCCAAGCTCCAAGCTCCATTGCCGCGAGCAAGAGAAGAGAAGAGAAGAAGAGAGGAGAAGATGGAGAGCTTCTCCTCCTCGGTCCCTCACCCTTGCACACTCACTCCCTCACACTTTTACACTCCCTCTCTCAAGTACAAGCTCAAGCAAGCAAGAAGAAGAAGAAGAAGAAGAAGAAGAAGAAGAAGAAGAAGAGGAGAGCTACTTTTGCCACACACAAGAATGAGCTTCTCATTCACTTTTTAACTTTATATACAAAACCCTAAATCCCTTTTGGGCGGTCATCCCCTTTTCCCCTTTTTTACATGGCCGGCCGTAGCCTAGGCCCTTTTTTCCATTGTCCTTTTATCTTCCTAGCTTCCTTTTCACCGCCCGTCTACATTTACAAATTGCACGGGTGAGAGCCCGGCGCTCCTTGAATTAAACCATGATGCGCTTGCGCTCTTTTACAAAAGTTTTGACTTGCGCTTTTCCTTGTGCGCCTTTCTCCCTTTCTCCCTTATTTAGGACTCTTCTCCTTGTGCATCTTTGTTTTCCATTTCTCTTTGCCTTTGCCTTGGCCTTTGTCTTTCATTTCTCTTTGCCTTTGCTTTGGCCTTTGTCTTTGTCTTCCGCTTTAGCTTTTCCGGATTTTCCACATTCGTTCGTTTGAGGGTTACTATGATGCCTATCCCATTACTTGTTAAGGTCGCATACATTAACGGTAGGTGAAGGAAGTGTGTACAAGTGGGGATTGTGCCCCTTTACCTACAAAAACAAAAAGTTATGGCATGATGACTTGCCAAGCTACTTGTACATCATAGGGGCTTAGTCGATAGGTACTAGGTGGGGTGAGTCCGGTTGGCTAGGCGACCGGGGCGGTGCTAGTACGGGGCTCTCGTGAGGCTGGGCAGGGAACATGTCGGCTGGGACATGAATGGTGTAGTCCCGGGCCGCGACCGTTTCCAAAATATCCTTAAACAGCTCATTAAATTCTTCCCTATCCTAGGCCGCCTTTTCTACCCTTGAGCATTTGGTGCCCGAGCGTACGTTGGGGGTTTGTGCCACTGGCGTTGCCACATGCTGCGCGTTTCTTCGAGTCTTGACTTTCTTGCCCCGGGGGTTCTTCAGTCTTCGTTCGGGACGGTATCGCTTAGGGCCTCGCTTCTTGGCATACCTCTTGAGGGTGGGTACATAGCATACCGGTGGAGAGGCACGTACTGCATGTTCCCGTCGGCAGCGGAGAGTGTCTTTGCAAGCCAGCTGCCTTAGGCTCTCCATGTTTTCCTCGTGGGGGGACCTGCAAGGTGCGAACCAAGGGTTAGACCTTGATATGGGATACAACTGTTCGCATGGAAGGGATTTTAGTGTGGTTTATCAAGCGCATATGACAAGAAGGGGAGGGGTGAGGCATGCAGTGTTTGTCGTAGAGGGATGGCCCCCATGATTATGTTCATTTTGCCTCCAGCCATTAGCAGATATTGGCTTATGCTAAGTTGTGTGGATTGGTTGTCATGGTGTGGGACAGGGCACATCCTCGGAAGGATAGACCAAAAAGGGAAGAAGGTATATAGAAAGGGACTGCACCCTGTCTACATCATCAGTGTTGTTGGTCAAGGCTTCCTATGGCGGTAATGTGGGTTGCATGCCCTTCACTTGGAGGTGGGGATGGTCACACGGCTTTTAAATGTGTGATGAGAGGAGGACTTAAGGAGCTTAGCCTGTCAGACCCAACTCTTGTCCCTGCGCTTGACCATCATTGCTTGTGTGTGTTGATATTGTTTATATAAGGTGACACAAGAATCAGTGTTTATTTATATACATAATGTCACTTCACGAGGATAAGAACCGATTGTAGAACTCGGGGTTGTACTGAAGCGTGGCACACACATCCAGCACTCGTGGCAGCTTACTTAGTACCAATAGATATTTTGCCACATCGAGCAGCATGGACCCTTGTCCGAGTCTACTGGCAACATGTAACTCCTCCTCAGTGAGAACCTTATCAAACAGAGAGTTTTCTTGGCTAGGTTTAGCCAAGTCCCTACCCCGAATGGCAGTCAGCACTCGTAGGGAAGTTGGTGCCACATAGGTTGGGTCCCTTAGGGATCGCCATTTGGCCAATCGCTCCTCAGAGACTGTCATGATCTGAGCCCCTAGTTCGGTCATTACAACGCGGTTTTCACACCAACGCTGTTCAAATTGACTTCGGCCTGCTGACAGTCGCTTTAGTTGTTGCTCCAGGTTTACGAGATTCAGTCGGCAAAGCACTTCATTGAACGTGACGGTTAAGCGCAGTTCGTCAGCCTCCGCGTCAGGGATGAGTTGCATGCGTTCATGTAAGAGCTTGTTATAGTGCTCGTCAAGATGTTCTTGCTCTTCCCAAGATAAGGGGAATGGTAAGTATTCTTCGAGCTGCTTCTTAGGGAATGCGCCCATGTTCGCAAGGACATAGACACGTGCGAACGCTTTGAGCTTAGCATCCAACTCAGTTAAGCATTCTGTGACACTTCTATGTTCAACGAAGGCTTGCTCGATTGCTATCTCATGCAAGGTTCTAGGAGTTTGCCTAGGCTTTAGCATAGCTGGGGGTTCAGGCCTGTATGAGCAAGATTGGTCAACGCTAGGATTGCTCATGCTCTTGGGGTTTCCTTGTTTCTCTTGAGGCTTCGTTATTGCGTCATGGTTCTCCTTGGGTGTGACTGGTATGATCTTGTCACCCTGTTGTGAGGACGTTGTATCCACTCTTGATTGGGCGATGTGAGTTCTATTATTGGTGGATTGAGTGTGGAAAGCAACTGTTGATGGCAATGGCTGCTTTGATTTTTCAGAGCGCACAGATGTGATTGAGGTTTCACCGCTATTAGGAGAGACATCAATGGGTTCATTGGTGGATGGACTTGATGCTTTATTTCCCAGCTCTCCCTCGCTCTTGGTCTCAACGCTCTTGGGGTCCACAACCACCTGTGATTGCTGTTGTCTTCGTTGTTTTCTCCTCTTTTTCTTGGTCAGTGAAGCTGCATCTCTCAACGACTCAAGACCCTGGACTAGGTCAACCGTTGATGTGGTTGGTTGGGCCTTAGCATTATCTTTCTCTAGTGTGTCCTTATGGGACATGGCCGTGGCCTGCTGAATAGCCTTGCTAGGTTGTGAGAGCATAACTACCTCCCTTTTCGGAGAGTCTAGCTATTCAGCCAACTCTCTTGAGTTTAACTCCTCCAGCCTAGGCTTTAGGCACTTTGAAAGTGCTGGAGTTGTCGAGGAAGTTGGTTGCGACACCCCCTCCACAGGTAAACTACTAAGGACATGTTCCACAAGGGGCGTTATCACGGCCAAGGGTTGTGACTGCTGTGATTTCTGATTGGAAGTAGTGGTGGCTAGCTCAGTGGACTGGCTACCATTGGTAGCTTGTGGTGTCAAGTCCTTAGGCAGATCAAAAGTGGTCGTGCCTTTTTTTGCCCTTTGCGTATTCACTTGTACAGATTGAGTAGCGGTTGAGCTAGCCACGGTGGATTGCACAGGCACATCCTTAGGTTGAGAGCTAAGAGTGGTGTCGTGTCTTGCGTCTTGGACATTTGGAAGCTTTGGTGTAGGTCGAGATTGGGATTGAGTAGCCGCACTTGACGAGTGTTGTGCTTCCTGTGTCCGTTTAGGAGAAGAGGGTGTAGGAGACTTGGAACTCCTAAGTGGCTTTGACACTGGCTAGGAGATTTGCTCGTGGCTGTTAGATGATTGTGCTATTTGCTTTGTTGAGCATTTAACCTTGCCCTGAGCAATGTTGTGCCTATGATGCTTGCTATCCTCTTGGGGAATCAAAAGCTCCTTGGGCACTAGTGGCTTTTGCATATCCTCAACGATTACATCTGATGTTTGCTTGTCAAGCACACTAGGCTGAGGATCTACCCTCCAATTGGTCCCGTTGGGTTTCTTGATTTCGACCATGAGGGGCTCGGTCACTCCACAGTTTTTGACTTGGGACTTGGTTTTTCGTTTCGATCTCCTTTTACGCTTCTTTGCTCTTGATATGTCTTGGCCTTCAGTCAACAAAGGAGGTTTAAGAGGAGGTTTTGGTATCCAAATCCATCGGTTGCTTGCGTAGTACCCTTGAGCACGAAGCGACGCTTTGGATATCCATCGCGGCGTTGTGCTGACCCTCCATCGATGCCTGCATCTATAAGGCTTGGACTTCTTTCGTGTACTTTTATGATATCTGTAAGTCCCAACTCCATCCTTGGCCTTGTCTCCTGACCTTTTTGTTTCAAGCATGGCCTCACTCACTGGTTCTCGTTGTTCGACCTGTGCTTGTATCAACTCTTCCAACAAGTCCTTGCTCTTGTTAATGGGCTTGATTGCTACGTCAGCACCTTCCTTGCCTTTCCCTCGAGGTTTGTTGAGGTCACCCTTGCTAAAGGTCGTGACTATCCTCACACTCGGTAGTGTCAAGTGTATCCTCTGAGTTACGTAGTCAGCCTCACACTTGGTAGCCTTTTTGAAGGGCCTTCCTAGGAGGATTTCCTTTCCACCATTCTCGCTATTGGGAGGAACATAAAACAGGAGTCGCAAGCTTTCTGCTTCAATAGTTACAAGGATTCTGCACTTCCCTAGAAGTGCTTGTGGGTGTTCCCTGTAAGGATTAAGAGTTGCATCAGTCGGTGTGAGCTCTAGTTGGCCTAGTAGGGTCCATGCTTCGTAAGTCAAGATATTGAAATCTGCTCCTTCATCAATGAGAGCATCAACACTATCCTCTCTTTCTGCGGTGAGTTTGACCCTAAGATAAGCAGGTGGTACTATGTCTTCATCTTCCGGGTCTTGGCTTGTAAATTTAAGCCTTCTGACAAATGCCCTTGAGTTCCCATTTGTATGACCAGATGTGAAATCTTCACCAATGTCTTGGGTTGTCTGTGCAGTGTTGCTCAAGGTACATCTCTCATCAAGAGTGTCATGTCTAGTCATCCTCGCATTGATAGCTCGATGATGCTGCATTTTGCTTCGACTAGACGCAGGTTGAACACAATGTACATGTGTTCTTGTGGTGTGGCCTTTTTGCCCTGGATGGCTAGATTGGCCCGTTGAGGTTCTAGGGTCTCTGTTTCTCTCTGTTCGGGTATGGGCTTTTGGTTGCTCTTTTACAAGTGAGGATCCATGCTCGTGTAGAGCCATTACTACACTAGGGTCTAATTTGGAGGACCTGTCACGGCGCGTGTTTTCCCTCCAACCTACTTGGGAGAGGTGCGGAGGGGGCTGAGAGCCCCCTCTACGGGGGTTCGGGGGGGGCAGTCCCCCCGGGCCCGCAGAGCCGTTACGGTAAAATCCATGCACAATTTGGAGGACCGTTTATAGCCAAATTTTGAACTACGTGCTTTAAATTTTAGTCCAGTGAAGATCTGTGATGTGCCTTTAGCTCTACATGGTCTTTGGGGTCAATCTTGGGGTTTAGATACGTCAGAATTTGTGTTTTAGATACCTGTCCGATTTTGACAGTTTTCTGTCCGATTCTCAGATGTCCGATTTTGAGGAGTCGGATTATCAGAATCGGACGTCCGATTCTGGGTTGGTCCGATCGGACTAGTGGTCCGATTTTGGTCACGTCCGATTCTAGGAGTCGGATCAAAAAGTGGTCTGATTCTGGGAATCGAACGGCCTAGTCCGATTCTGAGTGGTTCAATTCTGGGACTCGGACGGCCTGGTCCGATTCTGGGGTTCGGACAGCCTGGTCCGATTCTGGGGTTCGGACAGCCTGGTCCGAGTGCCACTTGGCAGGTTCGATCGGACTGTCCGATTCTGGGAATCGGACAGGGCTGGTCCGACTCTAGTAGTCGGACGGTCCGATTCTGAACTGGTCCGATTCTGGGGCTTGGACGGCCTGGTTTGACGACGCGGCCGACGGCCCGCGAGTTGCACGTGATGCCTCTAGACTGACGTCTACTACACCGAATCAGCCAGCGCCTTCCAGATAGGTACAAAACACTACCAGGAAGTGCCACACATGCCTGGAATCACTATGGTGCTCGAATCAAATGGCACTCCAAGGATCTGTGCCCCTATTTTTCTGTTTTAGCCTGTTATACAGCAACAGAAAACCCTACTTCTTTTTCTTTGTTTTTTCCTATCCTAAATGCATCCAAATCACAAAGTAAATACCTACACTACTCCATCTCACAACATAAATCTCAAAAAATCAAAAAACCTACTTGCCAAGGAGATCGAATACCATCTTCAACCCCCTCACTTCCTACCTATCTCAAGCACCGGTTCGGGGAAAACCCTACTCCAATGCTCGATTCGAAGCGCGCAAGCGCTCAAGGCTTGAATCCGTTAGTCCCGGTAACGGAACCAAAATGTGGGAGCTTTCACTCAACCGCCAAGGCCCACGGACCGCTTATTGTTTCAAGCGTTCCAAGCCGAGCACTAATGGCTACCTCTCACATAACCGACGCGCCATCCATATCTACGGGTGTAGTGAGCTTACCTCCGTGCCGTTCGAGACCTCCTCTCCCGCACACTCCGTTAGCTCCACGATCCAAGTGCAAGCTTTAAGCAAGCTCGATCCTCCCGCTCCAAGCTCCAAGCTCCATTGCCACGAGCAAGACAAGAGAAGAGAAGAAGAGAGGAGAAGATGGAGAGCTTCTCCTCCTCGGTCCCTCACCCTTACACACTCTCACACTCCCTCTCTCAAGCATAAGCTCAAGCAAGCAAGAAGAAGAAGAAGAAGAAGAAGAGGAGAGCTACTTTTGCCACACACAAGAATGAGCTTCTCATTCACTTTTCAATTTTATATACAAAACCCTAAATCCCTTTTGGGCGGTCATCCCCTTTTCCACCTTCGTTCGTTTGAGGGTTAACACCTAGGTCATTTGTTGATTGATTGACCAAGATGGCATCACTTGGCCAAGAACTCATTCTATGCTAACATATTTCCCACCAGGAAAATTTGGAACTTAGCTTCTGTCTGTGCCTTTGGCCCCTAGCTGTGTAGAAAGTTTACATCAACTTATTCAGCACACACCTAGCTTCTGTCTGTGCCTTCTGTTTATATCCCTTTCTTGAAGATGATGAAGGATCTTAATTGGTGTTTATCCTAAGCTGTGGATGCTTTTTCATCCGTTATATTTGTTCAAGTGTGTGATTAGCTAGCTGGTGGTGCTGAGCCTTTAAAGTAGAGTAGTAGTTTGTTTGAAGACTAACCATTTTAATGCTTTCTCAGGGTGGAGTGGCGATGTATGTTGCGACCCGAGGTCTATACAAGATGAAGCCCCCAACTGTTATTGTACCCAAATCTATTAAAGAGACCGTGGAAAAGCTTTTTGAAGTATACAGGAGTTTGGATGGGTCAGAGCTCAATCATCAATTAATAGGTCTGGATGTGGGTATGCCTATTGCCTTTCACATTTTAAATATTACTCCTTTATAGCATCCCTTTTTTGAGCAGGAAAATCTCTTTGCTCCTTATCAGATTGGAGAAAGTTATGATATGGGCAAGGGCCTCCTAGTAAAGGCATTCAAGACCTACCATGTCATACCCAGTCAGGTCTATTACAAGTTCTTCAGAATACTACATGCCCATGCATTTATCCAAGACTTATGTATCTTTCTTTTATAGGTAGGCTCTCCAGTAGGTGTTTAATATCAATGCTGTGGTTATCAGATATGACCAAATGCTTGTATCTAATAACTCAGGGGTACATCATTTATTCGGTGAGACATAAGTTGAAGTCGGAGTATCTTGGTCTTTCTGGCAAGGAGATAAAGAATCTGAAAGAGTCTGCTGTTGAGGTATATTATTGCTGCTTACAGAAATAGTTTCCTTCTCAAGTTTGTACTTGCAGCAAGAAGTGGAACTTAAGTGGTTCTGGTGAAGTGAGGCTAGGGGAACCTGTATGTGTCCTGTACATTGCAGGGGGTCCTCGCTAATTTTCTAGTGCTTGCAACTTTGTCATGTTTTCATTAAATCCTTGATACTTCGTTTGACCACTGATATATTCAAATGCTTGAAAACTTTATCTCCAATACATAGATTGAAACAGCGAAAAAGTAAAGAGCTTGGGTTCTAAAAAGCAGTAAAGTAGCTCAATTGTTTCTTAGCTGATCGGGGAAATATGGAGATAATCCAATAAGGGGTGCTACATGCTATGTTTATTAACTCTTTTATATAGTGCTTGTTGTATCCTTTCTACCTTTTGGCTGGTCGCTTTTTGGCAAGTCATGGTGAAGTCTCCACTCTCCAGAGTGTATGAAAGCATGGTAAGATTGATCTTTTGTCAGCTTTTGAGACTTGCTGTATCCCCATTGAAATTCACAGGACACATTTTCGAAATTCAATTGCTTTGAGAATTTGTTTCATTGATGGCAAACAGAAGGGATCAGATGGACAGAAGCCAAACAATGGTTATTTTCTTCTTTTATGGATTGCCAGTAATGATTTCAGTCCTTTGTTTAGTAATGATCTGGCAGTAACCCTCTTTCTGAAAAAGTATGATGCTTACATCTCTATAACTGGGAGATTAGAACTCCAAAATAAATTCAGTAAAATTGAAGCCACGATCCAGACACTGTATGTTCAAATGCCCAAAAGTCTTGCTAATGTATGCCATTTGGTTCAGACATTTAGTATTTCTGTAGATAGTTTACAGCATGTAGTGTTGCTTTATTGCACTTTGTCATGTTGTTGAAGATGGAATCATACAGGCAAATTTGCTTGATTATACTACATGTATGGTCATAGCATACAGTTGATGATTTCACCTTTTAGTTAATAACCTCACTTTACATATCTAGATGCAATGCTGGAGTCTCAGAATTTTGCGAATCTAATTTTTGACAGATTACCAATGAGATTAGGGTACCTGAGGTGGCATTTACAGGTGATACCATGGCAGACTTTATTGTTGATGACAATAATACAGATGCCTTAAAAGCTAAAGTGCTTGTCATGGAGGTACTTTTTAACTTATTTAATCTTAGTTGTATTGGCATTCTGGTTGCTTCTTTTATATGCAAATTGGGCATTTCCAAAGGCTGAGCTAGGGGAAATGTCAAGGCTCCTGAATTGTGACATTCTGAGCCTTTTGGTGGCATTAGAGCAACCTTGATTCTCGTTATAAAAATTTAATAGACAAATTGAAATTGTTTTTGAAAACTGTGAAGTTCTTAGGACCTTCATGAAGCCTTTGTTGGCTCCTATTGCGAGGAAAAGAGTTTGGTTGTAAAATTACAGATTGAGCTGGATTAAGATTGTATGCAGACTGGTACAATGGGCAGCCATTATGCTCAAACACTCACAAGACCCCTTTCATCCTGCAGGCTACATTTGTTGATGATATGATGTCTGTGGAACATGCACGTGAATATGGTCACACACATTTATCAGAGGTAAGCTGAGGCATAGATTTAAGTAAAGATTAGAGCTCAATTCATTCTCCAGTTTCCTTAGCTGTTCCGAGAGTCAGAAGCAGGGTTTCTGTCCTCCGTATTGTACTCTTATCTGTGTTCTGCAGATAAGGTTCATGTTTGCATCCTTACAAAAGTTTGATATTGGGATCTCTATTATATTGACATGGTGTTGGCTTTTTTTTTTAAACAGCTGATATGTATAAATTCTGCTATAGATTAAATTTAGCCATTCCACCGGCTGTTGTGCATGTGCTGACCTTGATGTGGCTGTTGTTGGTGACACGATTCAATACAGGTTGCTGCTTTGGCGGACAGATTTCAGAATAAGGGGATCCTGTTTATACACTTTTCAGCACGCTATAGAGTGGAGGTATGCTGTGACATCCAAAGCCGTGCCAGTTGTTTGCATATCTTCAAAACTATTGGCTGAGCAATTGCAGTGTTTCACAGGAGATCAAGAGTGCAATGAAGAATCTTCCTCAAAGCCTGCAACAGCGGGCTTTTTGTTTGCTTGAAGGTTTCTGACTCAAAACAGTTTGGGGGTATGTCCGTGTATTCTCGTCAGAAAAATATGAGGTGCACCTGTCTGTAATTTGTGGAACTTGCAACTGATCAGCTTTAGAAATTTTGTATCATCAAATTTCTTTCAAGTCACTTAAGTACCTATAGAATTACTAATGGAAGTCTTTAACTGAAGAGGTGGCTGAATGGGCTCCATGCATCACCGGAACATCTACGATTTACTCTGTTCTTTCCATGCTTGTGAAAATCATTCTCCAGAAAGCTATAGTGTACCTGCAATAACCATGAGCTAGGCACATTACTTGGCCTAGCTCAAACCACTATACTTAACATGCTTTGCCACGTTCAGGAAATTAAATATAGACACACATACTTACAGGACATTGATCAAACTTCTTAGATACATATGCTTTCACAAGCATGCATGCGTACATGAACGCTTGCGCATGCTCATGCGCACAACCTAATCTAGTTTTAACAACTGTTATGTCACACAAATTCTCGCCCGCGCATGCGCACACACACACACACACACCATGACATTTCCTTGCCTCCCTTGTCTTTGTCATCCTCTGTATACTAAATCTGAAACCTTAGGTATCATTAAGACCATTAATTTTGTTATAAGCGGTGGCTCTCTATTGTTGGCACTGCCTTGTGAAAAATCATCTTTAATATAGCCATTGTTATCGGTGATCAGGCCATATTTTAGGCACCGTCTGAGACCACATGTATAATATACAGGAATAATCAATGTGCAACGAATTAGACTAATATATTTGCGAAGGAATACGTGAACATTACAATGTTGCCTATCTTGATATCTCACCTTTTGGTCTTTTTGGCATTGGAAGGATGCACCAATGGATGCTTCAATGGCATAGGGACACAAGCTATGTGCATAATTGTGATGTTCAGGTAACCCTTTACCTACTCAAGCATAGAAAGGCTACTCCCAAGGACTCCCTTTTGATAAAATTCATCATTTTTTGTATACTTTATGACATTTTATTTTAATACATTCAAAAGGACAAATTACATCTTTTTTGGGTCTTGAGGATTCTTTTTTAGTGTAATTAGTTTTTTTAAAATTTGTGTACTTTTAATTTTATCTCCTTGGTTATCTTTGAATCCATTATTGAAATTACGTCAATTTACTAATTTTTAAATAAACATATATGATTCATTTCTTTTTGAGGAGAAATTTATATTAAACACAACCATGTGGATTTATTCTCTCTCTCTCTCTACCATGCGGATTTTTAAACATAAGAGACATTTCTTGAACATGATGGTTGAAAAAAGTTCCATTTATAAAGAACTTTTGTTTACCTCTTATATTAACTTCTTATACACCCCTTAAAATTTAATATAAGTCTTGCAATTGAGGCATTGGATCCCTTTAGGATTTTGGATCGCACTATAAAAAGTAACTTGTTGAGACTTTAATCTCTCACCCTTCTTGAGCATAGTTGGTTAGTAGTGATGATGTAACCACATAGTGAGCCTTCTACAAGCCTCTTTCAATATGTCTAGCCCCTCATTGGTTGCCTTTAATATCGCCATTATGAGATTTGGCAGCTCTCCTTTATATTATCAACATTCTTTTGATTCTTAGCTTAGTCTCCATGGTTGCTACTTGATTTTTTATACTTGTAGCATGTGTTTATTGCCATATTTGTAGTAGCTATTGATGGTAGGCCATTTGACTTGCTTGCTGATAGAATAGTATGCATTCTTTACCACACTTATGCCATTAGTTGTGTATAAATGTTATGTCTTGTGTCTCATGCTAATTGTAGGCGTAGCTCTTGCTAGTTGCCGTATTGATTGCAAGCCATTTTCTTAGCCTATTAGCAACCTTTGGGCACGTAGTCTATGTTGCAATAATGTAATTAACACTATGTAAAGACTTTATCTTGTGCCCAATACTAATTGTTGTTATATTCATTGCTACATATACATAAAGGATACACAAGCGGGCGGTGCCACATTCATGTGTGTTAGCTTTGCTTTTAAGTTTAGGCTACGAGTCATCTAGCCTTGCACGTGTAGTATGCTTAATTGGTGATGTACTTTTTCAATGCTTTGTTTCTTCTTTGTGGACAATACCTCTCCAAATTAATAGCCTATTGCATTATTACGAATACAAGTCTTTGTTATAGCTCATTCCATTGGCTTTATCACCCTTCTTATTCCCCTTCGTTTGGAAGACTACTCTTATCTTAGGGACATCCTTTCCTAGAAAGATAAGCCTAGCTTCTTGTAAGGTTGTATTGCACAATTATTTGTTGTCAACACCACTTTGTAGTCATTGGCCAACCCAAGATATAAATTTTGTACTTGGTTTTGCATTTGTGTCTACTTGTTCACCGTTTTTGGTTGGTTAACCGCATCTCCCATCATATACCACTACTCATTGGTGCAAGTTAAGGCTTACCACTTGATGGCACCCAATCTCCTATCCATTGTTGAATAGCCTTTAACAAGTTGGCTTGTGCCTCCAAACTCCAGTGCTTTGTGCATTTTGTACAATGGTGTTGAGATTTATGGATCTCAAACACATCAACATAATGAAGCCCCTTGTGTATACTCCCCAAATACGTATTTAGGATTGGATATTGCCATGCTAGTCCCAACACTAGCATGGTACACTACTTGGTTTTCACTAGCATGAAAATCAAATCATGTTTTCATGCTTGCAGATTGAGAAGGATCCTAGTTGTGAGACTATGTTTGGTAAGAAAATGAAACTTTGGACACATGCAATGCATATTGCAAAAAAAGGAAAAATTCTAAGAGATGACTTGAACAAGATGGGAAATTGTATTCTATAAGTGATGGGATGGAATGCTCTTGTTGGTTTTTCTTTTGTGTATGCATATGTTGCAAAAACCTAGAATATTGAGGCTATTGTGGAGGAAAAGAGGAAATAAGATGATTGGAATCTAGGAATATCAAAGAGGGTAGCAAAGGGAAGTGGTAGGTCTAAGTTGAATAAGTTAGCATCTTAGGCAAATAAGTCTCCACCTAACATGCCTATGGAAGATGTATCAAAAGGGACGAAGTCTTATTGCTCTTCTATGCAAAAAAGAAGTTTTATTGTTGTATTGTGCAAAAATGAAGTTTTATTATTGAAAAGTAAACTACTAGAGCATCGTATAGCACACTCAATTAAAAAAAAGACAAAAACTCATTGATAAATGTATCCTTCATCTTTTAAGGAACAAATAAAAAGCTACTCCACAATCTACAAAAAAAAGGGAAATCTCAATCAACATTCCTCTCACATGGTAGTAGATGCGTGTAGTACGGTGCAAATCCAAAAAACTTTGGCAATAGAATGGAACTACATGAACTGTCAAGTAGAAGTGTTACTTTTAGTAATCTCAAAAGAAAGGGTGTTTCTCTTGATGACTACAATAGCATATTTAAAGTATTGTTGTATGATTGATGACATGCTTAATTTCTAAAGTTGTTACATGGATGGAGAACTTTATAAAAGAATAAAAATCGCGGAGTCTTTATCCATATATTGTACCCTAACGATCTTGTTAAAAGGCTTCACTTCAAATCCTTTCTAAAGGAGTTTTTCTTTTCCCAAGATATATCCTTGCCTAGTAACATTTGGCTTTCAGTTTTGTTTGAATGGTCTTTTAGCCCATCTTTGAAAGATGCATTGTATCAAGTGAAAGCATACTTCTTGAATATAAATGAGCAACAATGTTTTTGCCACTTCTACGATTCCAAATTGTACTTCTCACATCTTGAGAAACATGTAGGAACATATGAATTGGAAATTATACTTAACAAAAAAGAGAGGTCTTAACCACATCCTCTTACAATCACACAAGCCATGTAGTGTGGACAAGTTATTGATAGAAGCATTCATTAGCTTTCTTAAAGTATGTAACTCAAATAAAATGCACTTGGTTATTCTATTTAAGAACTTGATTCACAATAGACTTGAAAGCATCTCATATTATGATCTATGTTATCATGATGATTTAAACTATCTATCTAAAGACTTAATTGATCATTTCTTTATCTCCACTTGATAGTCCTAACAATGGCATTGATTTGCAAACTTTGAACACACTTCTATCAATAGTGTGGATGTTGCTATCGTACTCCTTAACCTTACCAAAGAACTAAATATAACCTTGAACTCCTTTCCAACCATCCCTTCCCTCATGGCCTCGTTCAAAGCACATAAATCAAACTTTAAATTGTTTCCAATGCCTCTAAATGTATCTACTTAGAAGTATCCACTCTTTGTGCTTCTCTACTACTCCCATGCAAAGAGGCAATTAGAGAATGCAAGATACTCAATAATCATATATTCCTAACTTCAAGATTGAAAATATAGACTTTTTGGCTTATTGGATCCACACTAGAATTTATCAACTTACCAAAAAGTATAAAAATTGTGCTTGTTCATTTGATATTAGAAAGTGTTATGAATGTATCCCTCGCCATTTAGATTATGGCCTAAAGGCCAGTTTTGCCACCATCATGAAATGGTCATCTGATTAAACCAAACAAACTTATATATCATTTGATTGATTCCCTACTTGATGTAATAGAGGAATTAGATCTAAAGTAGTGTTCACTTTAGTAGCTAATATTCACCAATTGGCTAAAACTTTATATATTTGTAATGTTTTTTTAAAAGTTGAGTAGATTGAGTTATAACTTTGAGATTTTTTATTCACCCACATTTCTAAGGTATATTGAAGCTACAAAGGTTCTTTCACAATTTATGTGAAAGGAAATTAAAAAGAAAAAGGTTAAATTTGCCCCAATGTTCATAAGTTTTGGGGTATATAGAGAATGATTCACCACATAGTCCTATACTTGAGGTTTATATAGATGTTAATTAGTTAATTATTTGTGAGAAGAAACATTCTCCACCTATGTCTCTCTTGCTTTCTTTCTCAGCACACACACATATATACACTTCATTCTTCACCTCTACCTTTCTTACTTACTAGTTTCCTACACACACACACACACACACACACACACACACACACACACACACACACACACACAATGAGACCTTGACTTTGAAATTTTCATTTAAATTAGGACATATATAGTACATATCCTCTCACTAAGAGACTAATACACACTCATTAGTATTCTTGATCTAATTCACACATACACATGTTATTGTTAAATTGTTTCTTTCTTGTCCATACTAAGCTCCTATGTGACCCAAGCACTATGATATACAAATATCTATAAGGTCATAGTTGTTGATACATGCACATTTGACATACTTTCTTAGTTGAACACATGTCCTCTCTCATACAATATCACACACTTTCTACACATATTATATAGATATACACTCACATGCATGCATGTAGACTCACACATATATACTCATGTATATAGTGCAATGACCTGTTAACCTAACCTTCTCTATATTTTTGGTAATCTTACACACACACACACACACACACACACACACACACACACACTCTCTCTCTCTCTCTCTCTCTCTCTCTCTCTCTCTCTCTCTCTCTCTCTCTCTCTCTCTCTCTCTTTGTGATACAACTATTTTCACTATGAAATATTCATCGACCATGCTAAACACAAAGAACAATCGAAGGTTTCATCAAGGGACATGTAAGGGACCACCTTGTAGATAGACACACCCAGATTAGAGCCACTTGATGGTGTTGGTGATGAAATATACACCATCCATTGTCATTCTATATTGCCAATCTCTAATCGTTGCAATGTTTTTTTTTTTGGGGAAGTGTAACCTTATTGGCTGCCTTACCCTACTCTAACAAACACAAGGAAGAAAAGTCCATAGGTCAAAGACAACTCATATATGTGATCAAGCAACTCCATTGTCTCTCCAACACAAATAAATTAAAGAGCCACTTGATGGTGTTGGAGATGAAATATACACCATCCATTGTCATTCTATATTGCCAATCTCTAATGGTTGCAGTGTTTTGTTTTGGGGGAGTGTAGCCTTATTGGCTGCCTTACCTACTCTAACAAACACAAGGAAGAAAAGTCCATAGGTTTTGTGATCAAGCAACTCCATTGTCTCTCCAACACAAATAAATTAAAGAGCAATCAATGAATCCTTTAGGTATACGTACATGCTTTTATTCTACTTCATATCTTCTTCAAACTCCATGGTATCCATGTTGCTCTTTTGTGCTTTGGCCTATGTGTAAGGAATAAATACTTGCAATGGCATTCAATTATTGTAGATGGGAAAATGCTATCAAAAAAGGATAAGGGGAGTATGGTTGAGCACCCCCTCACAAAGGCTCAAATCGAATTCTAAGTTTGGCTTATGTGGTGGTGCAATGGAGATGACTCATTATTGTTTTTGGGAATGTACGTAAGGCTGCGTGGCTTGTAAGAAGCCAAAGCATTGCTTTGCAATGTTGTTAGAGCACTGGCAATCAAAAACATATGGACCCACAAGAATGGAAAGGTCTTTGAAAGGATCTCTAGGTTTTTCTCTATTAGCTTTTAGCAATGTAGGTTTGATGTAATGATTGCTTTTAGAGGGGTTGGCAAGAAGGTTTCTTTGTTTAGAGCATTCTATAAAGCTTTAAAGTCTAGCAACTAAGCTAGGTGAGTTAGAATCGTCTCCTTTTTAAAAGATGACATATATGTTTTCAATCATTTAACACAATACCACATTCTTTTTAAAAAATTACTATGAATGTACCACTCAAAATATTTATGTGATGGTTCCAACATGATTTTGATATATTCAAATGCTCAAGATTGCGTGTCTTATAAATTAAAGAGAGTTAATATAAGACATTGCTAATGTACAAACTTCCATGTAAAATGATGACTTTAGTACAATATTTAGTAAGCATGTTTGTACTACTAAATAAATTGTTTTTATTGTTGAAATGTAATTTCCATTATTATCATGTTTAATTCATTACTTTTTTCTTTAATACTTATTTTTTCATGGCAAGATCTACGAAGGGCTTGTCTAGCGATGCCACCATGTCTACTACTTCCATCATGACCAAAGGCGATGTGCTGGAAACCATAGCTTTCTTCCTTCGAGAATGCTGCTGTCACAACAGAGCTAACAGCTACCAGACTCAAACAGGCCATTTTCTTGCATCTTAAAGATCCTATGACCAGTGAACGAGTTTCACTTGACACTCTCAGCTCTTGGGGCATTTGGATTGATATGAAAAGTAGGCGTTTAAGATGTATATGCAATGAGTTTCATGAGCAGGACAACAGGAGGCAGGCATTCTTCTTATCATAGTAGAATGCATTTCTTCAGCATTTAGCTTCCTCATGTAGAAACATCTTTGTCATCATCATCATCATTATCAAGGTGGTGTAGGTTAGTGCAATTAGGTTGCAAGGCCCTCCATGAAAGCTAGATCTTTAACCTCTTTGCCTTTGTGGTCACACATCATTAAAGTTTAATGGATTTGAATTTTTTAACAAATTGTTAAGTGGGCTAGTATCAGAGATCGGTCTGTCCACCTGCAACAGTCCGTCTAGTACATATGCAAGTAGCTATTCTAATAATTCTTTACTTTGTGGTGTCTCTGTGTGTTCTTGTGGTACTAATACGTCTTATGTTCTTAGTGCAAGAAGTATTGTCTTCGGTGGGGAGATTGTGATCATTGCAATTGGAGGTGTCATTGTGGTTGTCAACCTTCTCAAGCATTTCCTATGGATTGATGCTTAAATGCCGTTAACATCAGTCCATATATTTAGTGGCAGCTTTGAGATAGCCTTGAGAAGACTATCGACTTTGATAGCATCAAGCAAGCTACTCAAAGAAAGTCTAATGCGATTAATACTCATCTATCGATCATACTTTACAAGGTAGTAATGCCTTCAGGTTACATAAATAGCATAATGCAACCAATGAATAGTCTTGATGATGATCTTATCATATGATTTTACCAATTTCATAGCTTGGGATAACAAGTGCTCCTAAGCTTGGAAGTTTGCTTAGTCTTGTTCTTGAAGTGCATGTGTTCATTTACTTTTTT
This sequence comes from Lygodium microphyllum, assembly GCF_053477565.2. Taxonomy (NCBI): domain Eukaryota; kingdom Viridiplantae; phylum Streptophyta; class Polypodiopsida; order Schizaeales; family Lygodiaceae; genus Lygodium; species Lygodium microphyllum. The sequence goes on from NC_141140.1 coordinate 125,339,186, forward strand.
CCCTCCCTCTCCCCTTTCTCCCATCTCTGCTTCTTGGTACAAATATACTATTGTGTAGGCTGCAAGCAACAATTCTTGAGTGTTGTGTGTGTACATATGGGAATGATGGAATCCTCACAATCTCATCAAATACAAAGCAGTCATGATTAGGAATTTTCTTGTAGATAGACTAGCAAACCCATAAGCTAATTGCAATTGACACTATCCATGTTTGATTAAACCCAAAATCTTGTAATCCAACTCCTTGAGATGTGCATTCAACCTCTAGTCAGGGAGAGCATGTATTCAAAGTGGTTACTTGAAATTAAGAAAAGAACTCAACCTTTTTGTGTAATCACATACAAGGAGTTGGTATTTGCTATCATCTTTACTTCAACAAAGATGAGTCATGTAAGCTATAAAGTAATTGAGATTTACAAGTTGAAATTGCCTTACAACAAGAGCAAATAGAGTTTTTGAAAAAAATCAAAGAGTACACTTGCCACATCCCTACCATAACAATGCTTCAAAACATGTCTTCAAGCATGAATTGGTTTAGTATCCTTATACATCATGTTAGATTTGCTAGAGATAGTCTTGTTTGTATCTTGTGATGCTACCTTCAAATCTACATGTTGTAAATGCATGTAATTCTAAGATTTCAAACCACAATAAAATATTACTTTTATGAGTCTTACTATTATTATAGCAAACATATCTACTATTGTAATTATTGTTGCCCACTATTTTAGCTTTGTAGCCAATGTTAGGAAATATAATGTTATTATTCTTGTTGCTTCTTAGGTCTATTGCTCTAGATATGTTGTAATTTTAGGTGTGCCCATTGTTCTTTGAAAACTATTGTGATTTGTGCTTGTTAGTTGGTTAATAAGATATTGTGTTTCAATACTGCTACACATGTTGGGCTTTGCTAGGCCACTGTTGTGAACGCCTATTACTGTAATTTGCATGTAGAATGAGTTGCAAATCTAGAAGAACTATTTGCCATTAAATAATCATAAATTGCTTATTGAAATAGCATTGATAGATAGGAAATTATAGGATAGATACCATAGTCAAGAAGATAAAGGACATGCAACTGACATGGGAGTGCAAAGATGAATTGATTCAAAAAAAGCAGCAATTTAGCTGTGTCATAAGATTGTTGTAGATGCAAGAGGAATCAAAGGAAAGACTTAATCATACACTATAAGATAAAATCTTTAAGAGAAGGGAAAGACCTAATCATACACCATATCCATATCATGAGATGCACATTTTGACTACACCATATCCTCCATTTGGTTGCACCTCCACCCTTTGTAAGTCCCTCTCTCTACCCATACATGTATGGAGTAACAAAATCACTAGGAGTTCAAGAGCAACGCTAAGAGGAGCTATAGGCTAGGCCTCCTTTAGAGTAGCTTTAGGGACTGATCTTGTTGCTGGTAGTGTCTAAACATGCTAGTATAGATAGTGAAAGAAGTTGATAGATTAGTTAGCTCATGTGCAAGTCTGGTTATTGAATGGGCTATCTTGTACTTTATTGGTTACATTATGTTATTTGCACAGCATTTATTGTGAGGGTTGACTAGCCATCTAAGGTCCTATTTGGGATGGCCAACTAGTTCATGATTACGGCCTATATAGGTCAAGCACTCCCTTCATCTCACTCATTCAACATACACCATATCTTCAAGTCTTATTGCGGAGAGGGGGTTGGTGCCCATATCTAATGACTCATTGTTGGGTTTGTATTGTCTCTTGTCTTGGTATATGGATTCCATCCCCCAAGCACCTCTCTTTTGGGTTCTTCTTTTCTTTGCATTGTTTCTCTTTCTTTCTATGCTCGTGTATCTTATTATAATAGCCTTTTCACACTTCCATCACTATATCAATATTTTGACATGGTATCACGCATCCATATTAGGGGCTTTAGTGCTATTTTTTATTGCTTCAGGTCTACGTTCACCTTCATCTGCTATTGATTGGACTTGTTGTGCACTGCTACAACATCCATCTTGTGTATGCAACATCATTTCTTGCCAAATTGGCATGCTTTTAATGCCTTATAACTTGTGTTTTTTGCTAAACTTTCTTGAGGACTCCAAGATCTATTTCATGGTTTTCTCTATGTTTTTGTCAACTGCTTGCCAACCAAGAAATTCGATAGTTGACAACAACATTTAGGAACTTCAAAATGGTGGTTTGTTAAGGAAGCTAGTGACAACTGAATCTGGATGAGAACATGGGTTATAGATCTGCATGCTAGTAAGAGACCCCAAAATATTCAAGTCTCCCAAAAAAACTCCTTGCCTCTCATTCACTAATCCATCATCTTGAACCATATGTTGCTACTGAAATTGTCAAATACGGCCTGCCATATTATGATTCAAGTAAGAGTGTTGTGATTTATTGTCACCTTCCAAATAATGTATTCCATAAAAATTACTTTATGGACTAGGAGATTATAAAAAACTTGTGGATCAAGCCACCCTTACTCTTCATAGTAATATATTGCATGGCTTGTAAGCTTCTTTGATAGCTAGTCTTCCATGGTAGCAATTTATCCAAAACAATTGCTCCCCTTCACAATCGTCCTCCTTTCCATGCTTTCTTTTCTCCCTCTGATGTCATTGAACATCATGACACAAAGCCCATAGCCTGCATGTCATAGCATACCACACTTGATGTAATAATCAATAGCTTGTGCGTCTCTCACAATAAGCTAATCACTGGCCCCTTTTCTCTAGTTGACAATTGTTTCCTCATCTTCAATACCTTAGATTGCGTTGCCCATGAAAACCTATGATGATAGATGTCCCAACTTTCACTTTACTTGATTGCCATGCTGCACAAAAATCTAAGATTGATCCATGGCATCCTTTAGAGGATCTCAATTGTTGCTTGTTTCAGCTCTTATGATTGTGAGAAGGCATAATATGATTTTCAATTTGTAATATTATAAAGCTCTCAAATGAACTATTATTGCATTGTGAGGTGTTGTGGAAGAAGGACCAATTTAGTAGGAAAGACATATTGGTTTTCCTCTCCAACTTTCAAATTTATGGCATATGAATTGTTGGCTAGCCTCTATCAACCCCCAAGACAACACCATAGGAGATAGAAAGGATACTAGGTCTTGGAGAAGCCTCAAACCCTATAACTTATCATGACTATAACATGTTAGATATTCAACCCAATGACCACATATATTAGACTTGGTCATGAATAGGCTATTGTTTATAAAATTAACATCTTGAAATTTGCATATAAGTTTTGTTGTGTAAGGTGAATTAAGAAACTTTCTTCAGTAGAATCGGAGCCTAGAAGGTACGCTGCAACTCCCCAAAAGAAACCATTACCTAATTTTGAGAATAGGTACCTTAAATTTTGCTCTTTTAGACTACTATATAAAATTCATGCGTGCTATTTTGTAGAGCACTTTGACTTATAAGCTCCATAACTTGCCAAGACAGGCTCCAAATGGTAAACTCTCATTTTTCTTGACATGGGTGAGATTTGTCACTTCAACATTGAAGTAGATGTATGATGTTTATTGGTATAAATTTTGTATGCAATCTCAATAAAAGAAGACTTGTTGCACAACAATGGGTTTTATAAGATAAAAATTTATTGTGATTTCTATAGTAAGTAGCATTGTTCTAGCTCATAAACCTCTCTTGCTTCTTTTGGTATTACTATTGTTCAACCAAGACCTATAGTTAGTATTAATCTTGAATATTCCTCAAAGACATAACATGCTCTTCATGCTTAGTAAAATCATGTGGATATCAATACAAGGTTGATAGTATTAGCAACATCTTTAACAAGCCTAGATGAAAATAATGAAGTACCTAGTGCCACTAGATGGAGACATTCAAGCATTTTCATTTGTATATAATAAACATGAATATAAATGCTCTTTAATAGAAAATCTAGATCAATGTTGCCCTATATTTGATGAATATATTATCCATAGATATTTGTTTGCAACAAGGTTGAGCATTGATAATTTTGTATTTTGTGATTTACCTTGCTTTAGTCATACAATTTTCTTTCCATTTATATGATTGTGAATTATCTTTCATTCTGTGCTTTTGCTATCATATTATAGGTCTCAAAACAACATTTTTAAAGTTTTATATCTTTATAAGTGTTATTGGAAGTACTCCCCAGACCGATTATAAGATTTCTTTTATTTAGATAGAAAATCAACTCATATTCTACAATATAAAGTTATAGATAGATCCTTAAATGGATCCCTTTTTATTAGCAAATCTAACATAAATGAACCTCTTACCTTTGCTATTTTGTTTGCATAATTTCAGGGGTTTGTTATTCTTACAAATAAGTGATCTTACTGATTCAGGGTTGTCAGAGTACTCCAATGCTTTTGTAATATCGAGCATGTCCATGGTTCCTTTGTATTATCTGGGTTCTTAGAGGATAAAGACCCTTGATTGGATGGGGTTGAAGGGAGTATCCTTTTGTTTCCAAGCTCTTCTTTTTGTGGCTACAATATAAGCTCACTGGTATTGGATATGGGGTATTGGCTAACTTGAGCCAGAGAGGTGGGTTAGAAGAAGAGTAATAAAGATTTTTAGCAACTTCAAATTGTTAGCAGTCTAGACAACTTGTGTGAGTTGAGCTATGCTAGGCATGGCTAGATATTTTATGAATTTTTTAATGGTCATTATGATGTGCATTTGGACATTTATGGCTGACCATCATTAAATGTTGATTGACCTATTGCCATTTATGGCATATTTTTGTCCTATTTATATTGGGCTCTCTCCTTAGTTAGTTATATCATCACCACAGGTTTTGTTGGAGAAGGAGCTATTGCCAATGCCTACAAGCCAATGACTCATTGTTGTATGCATCATTCTCATGCTTGGTCTATGGATTCCACTTTTCAAGCATTCTTCTGAGTTTTCTTCTTCTTTGCAATTTTCCTTTGTGTTTTTCTCTTTTGTGATTTTTTAAAATAATTTATTGCAACATTTGTTTATGCCTCCATTGCTACATCAACTTTTGACATGGTATCACATTTAAGGATCTATTCACCTTTTGCTATTTTTTGTTGATTACAGATCTTCGAATGACTCTTGCTGATTAGGCAACCCCTATTGAAATTGTGTTGTTTTCAATCCCACCTATTTGTCATCTACTGTATTTATTGTATCGCCAACCAACATTTTGACCTTCTATACCTATGTTTGTAGTCTGCTATCCTTGTGTTGCACCAAGAAGCTCCTAAACTATTGGTGATTGTTTAGCATATCTACGTTTCTAATATTTGTTATTGGCACAATTTTGGGTGACATCTTTTGGTTGTGTCTCTAGTAGATTACTGTGATTTCAACATTGTGTTTTTTGCGATTAGCTTGTATACACTGCGTTTGAACTTTGTATTGTGCAGTCTCTACTATTGGTTTGGTTACCCTCTCTCTTTCATCCTCTTCATTCTTATATTCTCTCTCCCTATCCTCTCTAGATGGCTCCCCCTTGTTGTTCCACTAATGACAAATTATACGACCTTGATTACCTAACATGGAGTGTTGTTATGAAAGCTTAGTTTATACAAAAGTGGTTATGGTACCTTGTATATAGAGCTTTATGTGTCTTAGTCCTCTTTTTGCCAATTTTGATGAGGACAAGTATGAAAAAGCTCTGCACACATAGGATATTGATGATGTCCATGCATATTCTGCCCTTTTGCATCTTTAAAGAAGTCTTCTGATACTCACCACCTGTAGGACTTCTCCCATGATTTGGATGAAGCTTCACATGTTGTACAAGCTCCTTTGCCTATGCATACCATGACTCTTTATGGATAGCTCCAACATATGAAGTTTGAGCTGAATGATACATTTTAGTCCTTATTACTTTGTGTGACATAGGTACAATACCAACTTCGACACATCCGTCTTGTCCTCCCACATGCTTATCTTATAGGGAATGTGCTCTACAAGCTCGCTTTGGAGTTTGATGGAGTGGGCAATGCTTTGTGGGCTTAGATGTCACCGACACTTGTATGTTTTCTATAGATGTACTCAATACTCCTTGAGTATGAGACATCTTTACAATTATAGGGGAGGCTTCCATTGTATTCTAGTGGTTCCAGTGAGGCCCTTATTGTTTTAGAGAGGGGTGACAAGAAGAATAAGTCAAAGCCCTGATGTTATCACTGTGGTAAGAAGGAACATTTGCACAAGGATTGCAAAGAGTTAGCAACTTCGAGAAAGAAGAAGAGGATTTGGACTCCTCTACTGAGTCATCCTCTCCCTCAGACTTTGACTCAGATTCTTTAGCCAAGGCCAAGGCATAGACATGATCATCTCTTTCAAATTGCAGAAAGGGCTTGACAACCCCTCCTTTTTCATTTCCTGAGCATTCTTCATGAGTTTTATTTGCAATGTTTTTCTTTGCTATCCTTGTGTTTAGTGGTTTATTACATAATCTATTTATGCTTCCGTTGCTACATCCACTTTTGACACAAGCATGTATGAGTGGAAGTAGTAATTTATAATGAGAGTAGATCTAACCTCAACTACAACAGTAGAGACCCATTATATATGAAGGCAAACATTTGTGCTAGTCCAAATGATAAATGGAAAAATCCAAGCAAATTTTGAAACACAAACCAAAGCAAATGGTTAGCCCATATAATGGAGGATGAGCATGGATTATTGGATGCACTACATTGACATTTAATAAAGGGTTAAAAAATGCTCCAATAGTTCTTTAGAAACTTTTTGGGTTCAATTGTTTTATTAGTATTTAATGCGTCTTTTGTACAAGCAATGAAATGTTGACTAGAACATTTAGGTGATCAAGTTTAGATAGCATAATATAAGACGAAGATCAAAATGACAATTGGATGATAAGAGTGGTCGGGCTTGAATGGCACAAGATTTACATTGATTTATGGCTTTCTAAGAAAAACTACAAATGAGGGCTAAGGATTGAATGGAAAATGAACTACAATGGTTGATAACTTTGAAATCCCACAACTTGTTCTTGAGTCAAAGAGCATCAAGGTCTAGTTGCTTGGGACGAAGAAGAGGAACAACACCAGCAAAGGCTAGGAAAACAATTGTGTTTCCTTTATGGTGGCTCTTTCTATGCGAGGAGATATTATCTTTTCTTATTTTGGATCCAAGAGATCAAGGTCAATAAGAGGAATATCCTTGCTTTCAATACATGTGGAGGGTAGAGGGATCAATGGAAGACCATTGACTTGGTACAATCCGTTAACTATATCGGGCAAGGACGAGACATAAAACTAAGGATTGCAAGCATCTTCATAGTTCATGTTGGAAAGAGAGACCAATAGCCTTGTAAGATTAGCAACCAATGTGTTAGGTTCTTTTCTAGCTTTTACTAAAAGGATAATTCAGTCATTAAGAAAATTGCTTTAAAAGTAGATAGGGTTTGGTTGATCAAAGGCTTGAGTTTGAAAATCCAAAAGCTTCTTAAGAAGTTTGGCCCTTAAAAGTGGACTAAAATAGATTTAATAACAATGGGTGGTGGGTCAAGTCCAATGAGAGTAGTACCATAGCCAAGTTCTTGGGATCCATGTATTCAGCACTTTACCAATCAGAAGAAGTATAAACATACTTTATATCTTAAATATATATAGTATTAATCTAGCAAGAGGTTAATAGGGATAATGGGAGTATGTGTGTGTGTGTGTGTGTGTGTGTGTGTGTGTGTGTGTGTGTGTGTGTGTGTGTGCGTGTGTGTGTGCGTGTGCGTGTGCGTGTGCGTGTGCGTGTGCGTGTGCGTGTGCGTGTGCGTGTGCGTGCGCGTGCGCGTGTGCATGTGCGTGTGCATCTGCATGTGCGTGTGTGCATGCGTGCATGTGTTGTAACAAAATCCCTTAAAGAAACTTGAACTATATACATCTAGGACCAAAGTATGACATGAAAAATTAAAGATAGAATTTCTCAAGAAAGTTTAGTCATGAATTTATATTATGAGCAAAATGTCAATTGTAACATGATAAAAGTCTTCAATATTCATTATCATAATAGGAGTCTTGAGTGGCTACAATTACATATACACATGTGTGTGTGTGTGTGTGTGTGTGTGTGTGTGTGTGTGCATTCGTGCGTACATGTGTGCGTGCGTGCATTCGTGCGTACATGTGTGCGTGCACACGCATGCTTTGCCACCTTGGCACCTTAAAAAGAGTGGTCATTTTGACATTTGAGAAATAATCAAAACATGCTATTATCTAGACATTTTGGAATCTCACAAATAAATATTTTTCAACTCAATATGGAGAAGAATAAGAACAATTATTTATGAAAAGGAGAAAACATGAAATTCTAAAAGAATAAGTATATGGCCCACATGCACAATCTTTCACAAAAGAAAGACACAAAGTGAGTGTGATGCTCATGGTATGAAGCAACCTTTATGATTGACTAAAATAGCAAAACTCATGTATTACAGCTAAAAGAGAAAAAAATGAGACTCTCTACTTTCCAAATCTACTACCATGTGGACCTAGCAAACAAGGTTGCCTCCATATGACATCAAAATTTAGCAATCAAGTCCTACAAAATTTAAGATGGCATATGACAAGATGGGCCTCATCATCTAGTTCGTAACACCAAGAATATTCACATAAGGGTTTGGCTTGCATATCCTTCTTCCACTAGAAGAGCTATGGATGCTCTCTCATTTTGTGAGCAATGTGGAATTGTACTTGCACAACATGGGAGACTATAGCATGTGAGACACTATTATATCTTGGCATATAGTTTGACCAACATAGACACAAGCTTCTTGAACATTTCAAACAATAGCTTGTTCCGTAATGTTCTAATAAGGAACTGCTGCACAACCTTGTCCTTGGGGGCTTTATCATTATTAGTATGTGAAGTTGGGACAACAACAACCTTAGTTTGAAACCATTCGTTTACAGTAGCTAGGATTTAAAATAAAGCTTTTTACATGAAAACATTAGTGCAATATGGCATAGATATTGCACTCCCAGATCACAAAATAATGTCATACAAAGATCAGTGGGCAATAGAACAAATATATTAAACTCTTAGATCACAAAACAATTTGATACAAAGATCAATGGTTGAACGAACAACTAGATGGATTGTAGATGTAGATGATTGACATGGTTTGGCCAAAGCCATTATGCCTATTTTGGGGCTTAAGCTGTAAAAAATGGGCATCAAAATGATGGTTTTTGAAACTTGTGATTGAAAGCATGTACTTTTCATGGTTGCACAAATATTGACCACTCATCAAAATTCAAGATGAACAGTGACGACAATTGGAACACTTGACTAGGGCAACAAGAGTTGATTGAGGATGATGAAGTGGGCTTCACACACACACACACACACACACACACACACACACACACACACACACACACACACACACACACACACGCACGCACGCACGCACGCACGCACGCACGCACGCACGCACGCACGCACGCACGCACGCACGCACGCACACACACACACACACACACACACACACACACAAAATGAATGTGTGTGTGTGTGTGTGTGTGTTATAATGAACATTTTATCAACCAATCTAATTCTTTTCATTTTTGCAAAAGTTCTAATGAGTATTTTAGATTTTTAGATGATAAAAATACACTAAAATATCATGTCTTGGTTGTAGTCGTCTCATGAGTTCATTACTTTGATGGATATGACAAAGAGAAAACACTGCAAATGCTATATTACATGGTAATATATGATTGAAATTGTGTGTGCTTATAGATGTTCCTAAGCCACATGGTTGTACATGGTTTGGTGGGTAGGTCAAATTGTTTGTATGTTGTTTCTTTGGCTAGCACAATTTGTTAATTAGATTAGACTAGTTTATCTTTAGCAATGCCACATTGGGCATTCGGCCTCTCTTGCATGTGACTCATTCGTGGATAGTGGCATATGACTTGCTCATGGCTACTACATAACTCCTACTATTTCTGTTGGTTATTTCTTTTGTTACTCTTTTTTAGCATTTCCCATTAGGGCATATGCTTATACAATGGAGTCATGGTGAATCATGTATGAAAGATTACCTTAGAAAAAGAAAAAGTGGCCATTACTTTTGTGAATAGAGAGAGCAAGGGTACCCCTTGTTTTTGAGAATTAAAGTAGATAGCTCCTTTGGAAAGTAAAAGGATGGTTAGGGTGCACTAATGTTCACACACGCACACATACACACACGCACACACACACACACACACGTTTTCTTAGACAGTGTGGCAAAGTGTAACGTGCCTATCTAAATGAACCCTTGATGGCACAACTTTAGTAGCCTATTAAGAAATAGGCTTAGGCAAAGCCATCCAAAACTCCCTTGGGATATTGTGGATTTTGTTCCCTAGGGTCTCTTGAGTCTAACTTACAAAGCAAGCTTTGCTCTATATACATGAGGTTCAACCTAAAAATAGGTTCTCTAAATAAATTTTAAGAGTGCCTAATAGTTTATCTAGCCCCCATACATGGTCTTACGACTTTGCGGGGACATCTTCCGGCCATACATCTTCGTAATGATAATCTCTTGATTGTAAAGTATCTATAATCGTAGGTATTAAAAATCCAGTAAGTGTAAAAGTACTATCGTGTTTAGGATCACATCCAATTTGTAATACTCGTTTTCCCCGCCTGGCCAAGGCTATTGATATGTTGCAACTAGTTGTTGATTTTCCTATTCCGCCTTTACCATAAATTGCTATTTTCGTTCCACAAAGCTCCAAATTCTTATTGATTATTGCGACTGCTCCTTGATCTCCCAAAGACCAACTCAAACATTAGAAACGTGTATGAAATAAATTTTCATAATTAATTATTTTTTCAAAAGAGTTTTTTTTCCATTCTGAGACTCTTACCAGAATAAATACTGTGACTATTCTACCATGCTTCTCGGAAAGGGAGGAAGAAAAACTCGTGATTGGTTATTGATCAGTACGCCGTGTGTGTGTGGGGGGGGGGGGGGGTAGGCCAAACCATGACGGGATCAACTACGACCGGGATCTTCCGCACCCCCCCCCCCCCCCCCCCCCACTCTATCCGACCGGTAAAGATCGGATAGGTTCTGTCTAGAGTCATTGGTACCTCCTAGAAAGATCTGGTGAATGCATCAACTTGTTCTAATGAGTCAAAACGGCCAGTTATCAAAGGAACTTCTTGCCGGGTTTCTGTAAAATACTCGTTTGGGCGGGGGCTTCCGAAGACATAACTAATAAGAATTTTTGAAAACACTTCAAAATATTTTATGGGGGGGGTTAGTTTACCTGGCAGTCCACCCTTGTCATTAATTTTACATTATGATATTAATCATATTCTATTGATTATAGAAAAAAAGAAGTTGAATCGATATCTATAAAAACGCAGTATTGTCATGCCTGTAGCGCATAGCAGTAAAAAAAAAAATAGATATAACATATTCATAATATAAATATAAATATAAATATAAATATAAATATATATATATATATATATATATATATATATATATATATAAAGACGGGTTGGGGGAACAAAATAATAAACCGAACCTAATCTTGGAATCTAATTCTGCCAGTAGATGTTCAATTAGCCCTTTATCGGACTTGAACCGATGTCTTATGCCTTACCATGGCATTACTCTACCACTGAGTTAAAAGGGCTTGTAGATATGCATTATTGAAAATGTAGAGTGGAAAACACTTGTAGCAAGACTATCTAACCAACTTCGGGGAGACACATAGTTTACGGCATTGATTTCGGTAGCTACCCCACCCACGGAGTTTAAAGAACCTAGAGGTGCGTGGGTCATATATTCCGCTGACCGTCGTTCCTGCCAGGGTTGTATGTCTCTTTTCAACTTACTCAGATCCAAACCATTCGGGCCTCTGAGAGGTTCTAACCAAGGTGCGCGGAGGTCCCAGAAGCGCATGGTTTCGCCGCCAAAAATGATTTCTCCTGTGGGGGAGCGCATTAGGTACTTACCCAAACCGGTAGGAATATCTCGGTTCCAAAAATAAAAGTTTTGACGCTTATTAATTTTTTTTCGTCGGTAATTCTTAAAAAAACTTTGGATATTTTCTTCCCGTAGGTAAAGACCTACAAATCTAGTACGAAATTCATGGCTTCGTACCTTCGATGATAAATTTCCGTTTTATGCAACGTCCGGAACACTGTTTTTCTATTGTACCCAGAATAATTCAGAAGGGTCTCTTCATGCCATACTACGGGAGGGTAGAAGAAGAGCTAAGCGGGAAGCACCATAGACGTTCCAGTTTTAAACTCATAGAGGAAAAGGGCATTTTATGTTATAAAAATCCAATCTCTTAGAAGTTATGGGGAATCCTAAGTGAGGTGGATTCCCCATCAAAGTTTTCCATATATAAGCATTTTTTAACAAGATCTTTATTCCTCTATTTTATTGATTAAATAGTAATAGATAAAAAAGAATGAAAATGATACAACACCTTTCATCGCGAAATTATCGATCAAGGAAAAACAGTGACTACTTGGCTGTTCCACACGGGTAGAATCATGTTGGGGTACAAACCGATAACATTTGGATGAAGCGTGAAGGTTTTGTTCCCGGTTCGCAACTAGAAAAAGTTTCCCGAATCGTGACAATTGCTTGGAGCACGCAGATCCCTCGACGCATGCCGCAATTTGTTCTGGTTCTACGAGGGACCCGTATCTGACACAAGGTTAGAATTCTAGCTCTTCCAGAGTGGTATCTCACTGACGGCTCGGGCCCCCCCGGAAAGGAGCCTTCTTCGCCTTCCACCTAAGCTGCGCAAGAGGAGCCCAAAGCCAATCCCAGTGGATGAGAGCACGTGGCTACGAACCACGGTGTCGGGGGTTCGAATCCCTCCTTGCCCACAAGAATCTCCCGTCGCTAAATGTTCGTTCTCTTTTTTTTTTTGGGGGGGGGGGGGGCAGAAAAAGATCCTGACTCCGAGCAAAAATGCGTGAATCCAAGGGTCAGCTCGAGGCTCTCCCGGATCTCGTAGGGATCCCCGGGGAAGAGAATCGAGTTGGCCCTTGCGAACAGCTTGATGAACTATCTCTCTTCAACTACCTGAGCACGATGCGGCGGAAAGAAGATCCATGGACCGGACCCCAGTCAAATTATATGTAGCTTCTTATGTAAACCAACTTCAACTAAGGCAAACCCATATTGCACTTGGTTCAAAGAGAGTGATAAGTGAGAGGGAGCTAAGACATTGACCCCTCTTCCCATAAGGCAAAGTCTCACCCCAACCCCTTAAAACGATACAAGGTTAGAATTTATATTAATTTTCTATGACAATTAATATTCAACCCTTCCTAATTTACTCCTTATCGATCACTTCTAAGGAAAATATATTAACTCACCAAGACTATCCTACCAACTATGGAGCCATTAGGGATCTACTATCCCACTTCCCTTTTTGTGATGGGTTTGCTAGTTGTTTAATTATTCACCATTTTGAAATTGACATATAAATATAAATATATAAATGAATATATTAGTCAAAAGGTTCATTTATGCAACTAAGTCATAACATGAAAACAATTGAAGACAATCCTTTCAAAAACAAAAAAATTATGGATGACTTTGTTTTATTACATTAGGTCAATTGTTGGCATAGGACTCAATTTGAAGACAAGATGCTACGAGTCCACCCTCATCTAGTATTAGGACCTTTTGGGATAACTATCTTGAGCTAGGGATTACACTAATCCTAGATGGCCAAGGGATTTACGGCCAGTGTCTTCCCCTAACACCTTTGTCGTCTCCCATAGTTAACATCTAATCCCTGCAAAGAGACCTCTTCTATCCAATGTCAATCCTACCATCCAAAGCAAACCAAAACATTCCCTTGGTGAAAGGATCTTGCAACTAGCCTTGGGGGAGGTCCAACACGTATCCATGCTCAAACTAATTGGTACAAATTATACTTAGAATACATAATCACAAACAATCATTCCTAATGTATCAAACAATCATTGAGATGTAATTTATGCAACTTGGAATCTTTCCTAAGTACCATCCTTCCATCTTAAGGTTCCATTGGTCTTGTTAAGTTGCCATAAACTTGGGGAAGGGCACTAGCCTAGCTCTTGAAAAGACTATGATCATTTGATTATTTCTAAATTTGATTCCTTTCCTTGAGAACCTTTGGTTGTTCTCCAACTCAAGTACTTAGGGCTTAAAGATCATTATGGTTCTTTTGAACCATAGTCTCTCTTTAAGGATCTAAGTGTTTAACTTCATGATTTATAAGGCTATGGAGAGTCTCTCTACATTTGGATCTAGAAAAGGGAGTCCCTTATGCATGTATGATTCCTTGATCTCTTTACCATATTGATCTACTTATCTTGTCCCAACTCTTGGGTTTTTGTAGGAGTAAGGTTACACCTTGTTAGGGACAAGGAAAAAGACATTCTTTTTGTTAGTGTGTATTTACTTTCCTCGATTAACATTCAATGGCTAACATAGGTAGGCTTATATGCCACATCAAACTCTCTAGCCTAATTGGAACTAATTATACCTCTTAGATTTCTTAGGCAAAAAGATGATAGTTCTAACTTATTATTTATATATTCAAAAGCAATGCAATTTCTATTTAGATTAGTGTTATGAACCTAGTATAAATAGTATGACCTACTTAGCACAAGGCAAAGCGAGAACTTTAATAATCCTTTTATGGTAAAAAATTCGATTACTATTTCTTTTCTTTTCTAGTATTCAAGCTACCATTTATTGATGCTATCTTTTATCAATACTAAATTTATGCTAATTAACATAAACTTATCATGCAATAATCATAGTTAATCCCATCACGAGAGGGAATATCCATTCCAAAAATCCCCTTCTAGGGTAGCATCATTTGGAATCTGCCTACCAAATTTATGAAACACGACAAGATGCTTGAAATCCTAGTGGTTGCACTATGTGCCTAGCTAATTTATAAAAAAATAACAACAAATTGTTGACTAAGATATTAATAGTATATTGCAAGTATAACAACACTTGATTTGGCTTAGTGTGACATTGTTTGTGCATGCTATCTCCTATCTCACTTCTTTGTCTTGTCATTTTGGGAACATTGTGCAAAACTCCATGGCTTTATTTGATATTTTCTCCTTATGCTCTTCATTGGTCTTGAAGCTTGGGCCCTCTTCGATTTGAAGTTTTGCAAGGAGATGAGAATAAGAGATGGAAAATGGTGTGAATTGATTAATTGATGGCCTTGGTTAGGGTATGATCTTCGTATAAAAATGGATTCTTCAAGGCTTTAAAGAGTGGACCCTCTTATGGATAATGGGAGAGTAATGAGAGTTTTTGATGGTGATGATGAGTATGGGGAAGAGCCGGGGGGGGGGGGGAGATGAAACATATGGAGTGTTGGAGTGCTGTGGATTAAGTAAATTTGGAACCTCCTTCCCCCCTTTGAAACTATTTTCCTTTCTCTCACTCTCTCTTCGTACTTCTCTTTCCTCTCTTCCCCCCCCCCCCCCCCCCCCCTCTCTCTCTTTGTTAATTTAGTGTGGATCATCACAATAGATTGTAAGAGCCTAATAATAAAAGAAACTCAATGGTCATGGTTGCCTTAGAGCACTCATTGTTTTTTACAACCATGATTGCACTTTGTGTTGTGTTTAACATACTTGTGTTAATATTGATGATAGTGATAATGGCATTCCAAATATTTCATTTGAAAGAGATTGATGATCATAGTGAAGTTGTTGATTATCAGTCATTTGAAGGTAATGCTATTATATTTTGTACTATCAATCTTGTCCATGTCTACTCAAGATTGTGTTTATGACTCCAAAGTTAATCAATCTTGGAGCCTGATTCACTTGAGTAATACTATAATTCATTATGCTTCTTGTCCATGAATTTCAACCACCATAGCTAAACCTTGCTCAAGGATCGGTGTTTCTCAACACCTTATAGGAATCCAGATGTCCTCATCTTGAGAGAAAGTAGGGGTATCATTTACACAAAGCATCCTTGTAATGTGCTTGTCAAGCGCTCCCTTGATGTCACAATTTAGGTAGCCCATTAAGAGATAGTCTTTAGGCAATGCCGTTGGAATCCCTTCAAGTATATAAGATATCGTTACCTAGGCTCACTTGCATCTAGCTCACACGGAAAGCTCTGTTCTATACCCATGAAGATCAACCTAAAACAAGGTTTCTAAATAATACTAAGATCACCCAATAGTTTATCTAGCATAAATCTTCAAGCAGTTAATCATGTAAATTAGCTTAAACTAAAGTATATTTATGTCACACATGGTTTAAGAGGGTGAGAAACGAGAGGGAGTTGTCGTATCAACATATTTGCCCATAAGGCAAAATCTCACCTTGGTTCTTTAAAATGACATAAGATGGGGTTCTATAGTATTTAATGGGATGGTTATCATCTAGCTCTTTCCTAAAATATCCTAAGTCTAATGCTTTTAAAAGAAGAATCTCAGTTCATTGAGACTACTTAACCATAGGATGGATTCGTTGGGGATTAGATGGACAAAAATGATACTATTTCATATTTGGAATAAAGAAATTCTTTTCTTTCATTAACCTTAGTATTCAATATTCTTGATTTTTTACCCTTATTCATGCAAGGGGCATGGGGATGTCTCTCCCTTTGAGGAATCAAGATGTCTTTATCTTGAGAGCACTTAAGGTAAGCTGTATTGGGTTGTAGATTAAGGCTCATCATGTTTTCACTATACTACTTTAATTTCACACAAGCATTCAAACTTCAAGATGATAGAATGAGATCAAATACATGTTTATTGCAATATACTATAGTAAAATAACTTTTATAAGATAATGTTTAGTACAAGTATAAGACTTATTATATCTCATGAAGATATTTCTAACGTTTCTATTCATCTTCAAGGATTTCAATGGGCTATAGTACTTCATCGTTCTCCAAATCTTGAAAAAAGCTGAATGATAAATTTATACAACTTCTTTTCACTATTGGTTCCTCACCTTCTTGATCCAACTCACATGAATTGGCTTGGATATACCTTAGCTCATTGCAATGGAAAAATAGGTGAGTGGGGTATCTCCTTTAGATGTGCCCTATCTCACCACACTTGTGACACCTCTTTCCTTGGTCCTTTGAGTAGTCATGGTCTTCACTAGCAATGACCAATTGAAACATGTTAATGACTCAACTTTTTCTAGTTTGGTTGGGGATAAGGGCATGGTATTGTTCCTAAAGAAGTTCGGCATTTGATGATACCTCAAGGTGCTCTTCATGCTTAGGAACTTGGATGGTTAGAGTAGGACTACTTGATCTCCTAATTATTATATTCTACCATCTTGATGGTTAGAGTTTGTGACTTTTTGCTCTTTTAGAATATTGTGGGATGAGGCATCTCATCTACTTGATCTCCTAATTATTATATTCTACCATCTTGAGGTTGAAAACTATATCTTATTTTGCATAGCCAATTCAATGTCAGGAGCATAGTTCTAGAATTTTCATTTGAGAATGGCTTTTGTTGCTTGTAATTTGACCTTTAAGCTCTCAATGTCATCATCTCCCACCACTGAGTTGTAGCAATGTTGATGGCCATGTGAAATTTTGGTTGTTGGATGACCATGAGATACTAATGAATTTATATTTTTCTCTTATTTACTTTCTTTTGTACAATGCTATTGCTATGTTAGAGACAATCTTGCATATAACATCCTTGGTCTTCTTTTGTAATTTGCTCAGCCTTGTTTTCTAGTGTCATGGATGATTGCAGCTCCTTGAAATCATTGTAGTGCTACTGCAAGCTATTTCCTTGATTGCATAGCCTCTTGCAATTTAGTTTGCGGTCTAGCACTTTTTCTTGTTCTTGTGATAAGGATGTTTGAAGCCCCTTCACTTTTGTAGTTTTGTTATAGTCTCCTCTAGTAGTGCCACTTAAGGTTTCAAATGTCCTTCCCTCTCATAGCTTATGTGCTATTGTTTTCATTCTTTGTTGATGATAGCTCTTTTCCTCCAACAACCTTTGAGCTTCATGTCTCTCTTCCATTACTTTTTCTTTGTGAGCTTAGAGCTCTTGGAAGAGCTCTTCATAAAAGGATATGTCCTCAATGTGTCTCAGAAACCTTGAGTACTCATGGTTCAACCTCTATTTTTGTTGGTCTTTTGTTAAGGGTAGTGGTGGAGATGGATGTTACCTCTTGAGTAGAGACTTTTTGGTGGCTTAATTGGTTCCTTTGAAGTGGAGATTGTTACTATCCCATCTTCATGGATCTTTAATGAAATTTGAGTGATTGAAAGCAAATTTTGTGATTGATGTCATGCACAAAGGATAGGATGTACTAAATAAGATGTAGGCTGTTGGTGAACAACCCTACCTAGGTCTCAGCCTTGATGGAATTTCGAGACCCTTGAGGTACACTATTATGACTTGTAGGTCAAACTTGGCTTGTTTAGCACAATTTATTGGAGATCGAGTTTGGTTGAAAATTTCCAAAATAACATCATTAGTTCTCTCCATTTGAAATCAAGCAAGAAATTGACATAAGATTAAATTTGTACGAACAAATTAGCACCTGAATGTAGTGACAAGCCAATTGTTTTGAGATCTTAAGGCCTAAGTATATGATTTCACACATGTCTCACTTTTATGGAAGCCTCTCAACTAAGTAAGACCGATATCTATTCCTTTAAGGGGGAAAGAATGTAATGTCTTGAGGCAAAAACAACAAAATCCTAATACGTGATCATAATACACAAGTTTTGAAGGTATATAAGTACGCACATAAACATTAAAGGTAATTCGTGTGTAAGGGGGGACTTTTGAGGGAGAGTAAGCCATAGTGACTAAGTAAATAATAACAAACAATAAAGCTTTGAGAAAAGCTTCTTGTTATCATCATCCTTGTCTCTTTGTCATCACGAGGAGGAGGATAGATTAGGCTAAAGTCTGCTATAAACAGAGAGTATGTGAGTTGAGACAATAGCTAAGAATTCATCCTTGCCATCATCATTGCATTTAACATCAAACTCTATTTATTGAGCCCATAAAAATATGGATTATCACTTATCCTTGTTATCACCAGTGGACTCACCCTCTTGCTCTCAAAACATCCTCCATGCAAGTCAATAAGGAGGAGATAGTAGTCGAAACCTCCTAAACCAAGGTTACATAATAGCCTTTGAAGCTCAAATTTCTTGTTATATATATATATATATATATAGATAGATAGATAGATAGAGAGAGAGAGAGAGAGAGAGAGAGAGAGAGAGAGAGAGAGAGAGAGAGAGAGAGAGAGAGAGAGAGAGAGAGAGAGAGAGAGAGAGAGAGAGAGAGAGAGAGAGAGAGAGAGAGAGAGAGAGAGAGAGAGA
Source organism: Lygodium microphyllum (assembly GCF_053477565.2). Taxonomy (NCBI): domain Eukaryota; kingdom Viridiplantae; phylum Streptophyta; class Polypodiopsida; order Schizaeales; family Lygodiaceae; genus Lygodium; species Lygodium microphyllum. The sequence goes on from NC_141140.1 coordinate 125,358,527, forward strand.
GAGAGAGAGAGAGAGAGAGAGAGAGAGAGAGCATGATAAAGAATGATTGGAAGAAGGCAAGACCTTAGAAGACCACCAATATCAAAGGATCGACTTACTTGATGCAACCCATCCTCGCAAGTGATATCCAGTTTTTTGCCTTAGATCTCCACCATCATTTCTTTTCTCAAATCCACTCAAGCTACACTAAATCTTACCTCCAATATATGCAAGTTTCAGAATACTAATTTCCTATCATTTTAACGACCGTCACCAAGCATTATAATCTTCTGCTAGCTAAGGTACTCCCTTGCTTTGCCAGACTCTATGTATCCCATTTTATCTTGCCAAGCTTTAAGATGTTTAAGTTGGGAGGCACTACAAGGGTCCAAGAAGGAATAGAGCAAAGAACATGTTAGAAGAAGGATGCTTACTACGATGGCCCTAAAGAGGCGGAGAGTTGAAGCAGGACAAGATGTTGCACATGTGAATGAAATTTTATATGCACCAACTTCTGTTTAGGTGACTTTGGATATATTTAAAGAAATTTTAATTAAGTAAAATTAATGATTGATTGATTGATTAATTTATATCTAGTTGGCTATTATTAGTACTTGCAACAATGAAGGATAAAGAGTAGTTTTGACCATGTAGAGAAGATCCTTGAAGATCCTTAAATTATTATGCACTTAGAAGAGAATTACAACTTACAACATCCTTAGAATATGGAAATGAATTATCCATAAGAAAATAATCATGATTATTCCTTAAAAGATGTAATTACTAGGAGTAAAGATAGATGCCTTGCTCATGCATGTTAAAGTGTTGCATACTAAAGTGTAGCATCATTTAGAGGAAGGCTTATGATCTTTGGAAAATATGAAGAGGGTTTGAGAAGTATCACATTCTAAACACTAGGGGACTATCATGTATTGCTTTATATTATTGCACTTTAATGAGAAAAAAGTTGTGGATTATATCTTCTCTTGGGGAATATTCCAAGTAAACTATTTTGGTTTTGATGAAATGTTTTAAGATATGCTTGTTGCTTGGAAAATAGATGGTTTCCTAATTGGGAACAGGTTGATTGTCTTGTTTGTGGATTTTGAAAAAGAGATAACGTGCCCGTATGAATGGATTATCGCACCTTAAGTCTCCCCCAAGGCTATTGGTAGAGCCTTTTACCAAGGGGATATATTTGTTAGCACCGAACACTAGGATTCGTCCCTGGATATGAGAGGTCTCTCCGTAGATAGGATATTCAGCTTGGAGATGATAAGGGATGGCAGGGAGGGTTTGGCCATAAATTCCTTAGGCATTGAGGACCATCCTAACTCCTATAAGCCTAAGATGGTCTTGTTGTAAGGCCTTGATGCTAGATAAGGGCAAATTGGTGGGTCATGTGCCATGAGACTTGGACATGAGCATCCAAGTTCTTGGATACATGTCTTGGGTTAAGAAACAAAAATGCCTATGCGACATTGTACCTTGAAGAATGTGCAAATGAATACATTGTTTGTAATTGCTTTCAAAAAAGTTGTTTGATATAGTCTTTAGATTTGTGCAATAAATGAGTGAAGGAATGAGTGTTTAATGGATTAACTAAGGAACCAACTTTTATATGTTCAAATATAATTGTGTTAGGTTAATTAATTAACTAAGCATACCTTCGAGAGAGTAGGTGGATGGGTCCTCGATGGATCCAATCTATGGGATAGTGGTCTCGGTTAACTAAGAGGCTTCCACAAAAGTGAAACATTAAGATAGGAAAAAAATTAGGAAATAGCCAAATGCTTGATTTCCTAGTGTATCATATTATATTTTGATCAATGTCATTTTAGGGGACATCCCCTCATTTCTCACTCACTATAAACCAAGTACGGCATTGGTTCAATTTGAGTTGACATGCAAAAGCAATGGCACTTTATTAACATTAGATAAATTGTTAGATGACCCTAATATTAACTAAGAACCTTGACTCAAGTCGATTCTTAGAGGTGTGGAGTGGAGCTTTTTCTTATGAGGTAGACTCAAGAAAGCCTAGGCAACGAAGTTCACAACATTCCAAGGGAATTTTGGATGGCATTGCCTAGTACTATCTCTTGATAGGCTACTAAATTGTACTGGTTTGTTAGACATGCACAACACAAAAGGAGTGATCAAATTTTTGGGAGTAGTTGTAGCTTTGTTCTATCCCTTGAGCTATTTAATAGAAAACCCATATTTTAGAGACCATTTGTGTATGTCCGTGAGAATTGTGCACGAAAGACTATGTCTATAGCCTTGAAGCAAGGTAAAGAAGCTATGTGAGTTCTCACCAATAATGAAGAGGCTCTACTAATGTTGAAGTTTAACTTGAAACTAAAGCATATTTTGAAGATATCCCTAAACTTGCATAACCCCCAAAGAAATAATCATTGCATAACAACTCGAGGTTGTGGTTATTCCCCGCAACAACAATGTATGGTTGGGTGATGATAATCAAGTTTGATGTGAAAATTCTCAATATTTTATAATTTTCTTAATTATTCTATATAGTTATTTCATGGTAATCAAAAGAATGTTCTTGGATATGGTAGAAAAACCATATAAAATGAGTCTTTTTGGTTCATAAAATTATATGTGCATGTAATTTACTTGAAAAGAAGTTAGCAAACACTGAAAACACATTAAAATTATAATTTACTTTTTTGGAAAGAACATGGGGATTGAAAAAGGATAGTTTCTATGTAGCACATATGTTAAAGTATTTTAAAAACAATATTTCTATGGTTATGACTATCTTTATTTTTTGGGAATGTTAAAATATGTATTTTATGATTCCATGCTTGTAACAACCAAAAAATTTGTGGATTAAGGTGGTTCAACACATTAAAATCCCCATCTCGACACTCAACATTCTACAAAATGCTGCAAAACTCACTTGAGGATAGGGATCCTATGCTCCTTGAGGGAGGTAGGTGTTTTTGCTTTTTTAAATCACTTGAGTGATTGAGAGGGAAAAGGGCCGAGTGATAAGTAATCCTATTATGCATGATGGCTCTTGAGGCTCAAAGAAGCTTATCGGGGTTCTAACCACGTAAATTCTTTGTTGTCTACTAAAAGAGTGTGACCACATACAATCCAATTCTACAGAATTAGAAGGTATTATCTTAGATTGAACAATGTCTTCTTTGTAGAGGAGTGATGTTTTTGTAAGTAGAGATCGTCTTGGTTATTTTATTATGAAATAATGTATTGATTTTTGAAATGTCTATCATGTACTAGAGATTGAGTTTAACGAACCCTATTTAATAAGCTAATAGAAAGAAACTACTTTTGTATATTAAAACAATGTATAGTATATTCTGCCTAATTAAAGAACTAAAGAAAACCTAATTAAAGAGCGTGGAAGGCTTTGATCTTGATGATCAAATATCTATATGGCTGGCTAGATCAGATAAGTTAGATAACTTTCTAATACTAGATAGAGCTATTTAGTTTGTGACCCTCTAAATTTAGTAGGACTAGTTATTGGGTTTTTGTTTTAGGGGTGAGAGCTAGGATTGTGCCTTATGGGTAGAGGGATCGGCCAGTTACAATCTCCCCTATCTCTCACTCTCTTTGAACCAAGCATGGCATTGACCTTGCTCTCACCTCTGATGATTAATTACAAAGTGATATTTCTTATGTCGTGCTAGACTATTGCTAGGGGTAACTTGTTCATGCTTCCCCTATGAAGTAGAGTTGGGATTCCCATGTCTGACTAAGTCTAGCATTTCCCATGGGGAGACTGGGCGATCTTGTATGGGCATGGATTTTGGTCAACTATTATAGTATTCCTCGACGTCTATTGGAGAATGCACCTCACATCACAACTAAGGTTTTAGAAAGTAGGTGATTAATTGTTAAAATGAATTAATTAAATAATAATACAATCTTAAATTTTTTACTGATTCCAATAAGTGCATTATGACCCATAGGAAATCAGAGAAGAAGCAATACATTTGAGGGTGATTTTTCCACTGATGTATTAGGTGGCCTTAGAATCAGGGTACTTCTATTGTGAAACCATATACCGATGTGGGAGCTTTCACTCAACCGCCAAGACCCACGGACCACTTATTGTTTCAAGCATTCCAAGCCGAGCACTAATGGCTACCTCTCACATAACCGACGCGCCATCCATATCTACGGGTGTAGTGAGCTTACCTCCATGCCATTCGAGTTACCTCCTCTCCCGCGCACTCCGGTAGCTCCATGATCCAAGTGCAAGCTTCAAGCAAGCTCCATCCTCAAGCTCCACGCTCCAAGCTCCATTGCTGCGAGCAAGAGAAGAGAAGAGAAGAGAAGAGAAGAGAAGAGAAGAGAAGAGAAGAGAAGAGAAGAGAAGAAGAGAGGAGAAGATGGAGAGCTTCTCCTCCTCGGTTCCTCACCCTCACACGCTCACTCCCTCACACTCTCACACTCCCTCTCTCAAGCACAAGCTCAAGCAAGTAAGAAGAAGAAGAAGAAGAAGAAGAAGAAGAGAGCTACTTTTGGCCACACACAAGAATGAGCTTCTCATTCACTTTTCAACTTTATATACAAAACCCTAAATCCCTTGTGGGCGGTCATCCCCTTTTCCTCTTTTTTACATGGCTAGCCGTAGCCTAGGCCCTTTTTCCCATTGTCCTTCTATCTTCCTAGCTTCCTTTCCACCGCCCATCTACATTTACAAATTGCATGGGTGAGAGCCCGACGCTCTTTTACAAGATTTTAGAGTGCGCCTTTTTATTTTGAAATGCGCTTTTCCCCTTTTGCATTTGCCTTGGACTTTTAAGGTTGCCCTTGTGCTTTTGGCCTTTTCTCCTATTCTTTCTTCAATCGGGCTACCTTCTTTCCGCCTTTACCCTGCGTCTTTTTTATTTCCTTTTGCTTCTTCGTGTTGGGGTTAACATTATCCCCCTCCTAGACGAGTACCAGTCCCATGGCACTCACCGTCGTAGGTAGCAGGCTGTAGCATGCACCGAAGACGTGGGTGACAAGGACGCCTGTGGTTTACGTGGAGGAGTGTTGGTGGTGGTGTGAAAGAAGGTCCTGGGGGCCTGTTGGTGGCCAAGGTGGCTGGTGGAAGGGTTGTTGGAGTTGTTGGTAGGGCTGTTCTATGTTGGGGATTGCATTGATGGCCAGCACAAGTGTAGGTTTATTGGGGATTCTACACATGACGATTCTTTGCGGGCTTGTCGGATGGTAAGGGATAAGCATTCAGAGTTGGGTGTCACTAAAGAGCGATTGAAATTTCGTTGGAGGATTCAATACTTGCAATTTGAAAACCTCTCGTGTGGTCTCTCCCTAAGGGGTAGTGCTATTCTTCTTATCGTGCACAAGACATATTTGATTAGTTTGGGAGACAGGTCGAACTCTAAGCAAGCTGAGAGAATTGTCCTGCACTTGAGGACCCAAATTGTGTATATACTTCGGTGCAAATATTATGTAAGTGCTCATGCATACTTAGATATTACGTAGTTAGAAGACCGTGGGCTAGTTTCTCGTAACAATGTGTGGATGAAGCAAAGTTGTCCATGTTGAGAAAAAGTACACGTGAAGGTATATGAGACATCCTTTGCATTGTGACTACACGACGTAGCATAATTGAATACAGGGACACCGCACTTTCGGTAGCTGGAAGCTATTGGACTTGCTTGATGAGGACTGTGTACTTTTCATGGCCAATCGTGTGGTGCTTACCACCACTGATTGCAATGGAACTAAGGCAGAGTGCAAGAGGGAATTGTGCAAGTGGGTCAGGGTGACAGGTCTAACCATAGGCGAGACAAGCTCCCTAGGTATGTCCTGCCCTTGATGTGCCTTGAACAATTGTGGGTGATGCTAAAGGGCTAGGGGACTAGGGACGGAGGAGCCAGTCGACCAAGGTCACTGGACGTACCTAATTTGAGGACCCCTAGGTGCTGTGTTGTGATCGTGGGTGCTTCTTATCTTTTCGTTCGTTTCTTTTTTTCTTTCTTTCTTTCTTTCTTTCTTTCTTTTTGTTTCTTTTTCTTGTGCTTTTTTTTTCCTTTTTTTCTTTCTTTCGTTCTGTTCTCTTTTTTTTTTGGGACTTGCCTGAGTACAACCATTACAATATGTTGAGGCTATCAGCCTTTCAACGGGTTGGAAAATGTCAAGCTTCGAAGGCTCAGGAAATGGATATTACAGTGATGATTGTGCCTTAGCCTTGTTGTTAGAGAAGCAGTTGTTGAGATGGGGTCGATGGTCTTGCGGTGATCGGGCATTGAACACTTTCGCACAAAGACATGTATCATCCTGCATCCACTCGTCACTTCATGAGAGTACATGCATGGTATATGCCGCAACTATAATAAACCAGTGCAACGCAAGGAGACATCACTTATCTGAATTCTATGGTGTTGACTTAGATATTTATCACCTGTGCTTGATTAGCTTTTTCTTTTGCTAAAGGCGTGAAATACATTAAACACAGATATGAAAAATTCGTACAATTTGGGAACATGTCAACACTGAACCATTTAAAGGCAAAAAGTCCTGGCCAGGTAGCATTTGATAAGCCTTTATTCAACATGGGGCTACTCCATTTATACGAGGCGGGGTGAGTCTGGGTGGTCGGGTGATTGGGGCTCTGCTGGTGCAGGGCTCCCGTGGGGTTGGGCAGGGAACATGTCGGCCGGGACATGAATGGTATAATCCCGAGCCGCTATACGTTGGGGGTTTGTGCCACTGGTGTTGCCACATTGTGTGTGCCTCCTTGAGCGTTCGCTCCCCTGGCCCACAGATTCTTCGGCCTTCGTCCGGGGCGGTGTCGCTTGGGGCTGCGTTTCTTGGCGTACCTTTTAAGAGTAGGCACGTAGTGCACTGGTGGAGGGGCTTGTGCTGCATGTTCCCGTCGGCCCGGAGAGCATCCTTGCAAGCTAGCTGCCCTTGGTTCTCCATGTCTTCCTTGCGGGGGGCTTGTAAGATGTGAATCAAGGATTAGGATTTGTTACATGATAAGACCATTCATATGTAAGGGATTATAGTACAGGTTATCAAGCGCATAGGACGAGAAGGGGAGGGGTGGGGCACGTAGTGTTGTTGTAGAGGGATGGCCCCCCGTGATGTATATTTAGCCTCCTGCCATTAGCAGATCTTGGTTCACGCCGAGTTACATCGGCTGACGGTCATGGATTTAGGCAGGGCTCCTCCTCGAAAGGATAGACCGGAAAGGGAAGAAGGTGTATAGAAAGGGACTATACCCTGTCTACACCATCAGAGTTGTTGGTCAAGGCTTCCTATGGCGGTAATGTGGGTTGCATGCCCTTCACTTGGAGGTGGGGATGGTCACACGGCTTTTAAATGCATGATGAGAGGAGGACTTGAGGAGCTTAGCTTGTCAGACCCAACTCTTCTCCCTGCGCTTGACTATCATTGCTTGTGTGTGTTGATATTGTTTATACACGGTGATACACAAATCAGTGTTTATTTATGTACATATTTATGAATCCATGTCACTTCACGAGGATAAGAACCAATTGTAGAACTCGGGGTTGTACTGGAGCGTGGCACACGCATCCAGCACTCGTGGCAGCCTACTTAGTACCGATAGATATTTTGCGACATCGAGCAACATGGACCCTTGTCCGAGTCTACTAGCAACATGTAACTCCTCCTCAGTGAGAACCTTATCAAACATAGAGTTTTCTTAGCTAGGTTCAGCCAATTCCGTACCCCAAATGGCAGTCAGCACACTCGAAGGGAAGTTGGTGCCACATAGATTGGGTCCCTTTGGGATTGCCATTTGGCCAATCGCTCCTCACAGACTGTCATGATCTGAGCCCCTACTTGGGCCATTACAACGTGGTTCTCACACCAACACTGTTCAAATTGACTTTGGCTCTCTGTTAGTTGCTTTAGTTGCTCTATCTCTAAGAGATTTGGTTGGCAGAGCACATCATTGAACGTGGTAGTTAAGCACAGTTCGTCGGCTTCCTCATCAGAGATGAGTCGCATGCGTTCATGCAGGAGCCTGTCGTAGTGCTCGTTAAGATGTTCTTGCTCTTCCTAGGATAGAGGAAAGGGCAAGTAATCTCCAAGCTGCTCCTTGGGGATTGTGCCCACATCCGCAAGGACATAAACTCGTGCAAACACATTGAGCTTAGCATCCAACTCAGCTAAGCATTCTGCGATACTTCTATGTCCAACGAGGGCTTGCTCGGTTGCCATCTCATGCAAGGTTCTAGGAGTTAGCATAGCTGGGGGTTCATGCCTATATGAGCAAGATTGGTCAATGATAGGATTGCTCATGCTCTTGGGGTTTCCATGTTTCTCTTGAGGCTTTGTTATTGCGTCATGGTTCTCTTTGGGTGTGACTGGTGTGAATTCATCACCCCGTCGTGATAGTGTTGTATACACTCTTGATTGGTCGATGTGAGTTCTATTGTCGATGGATTGAGTGTTGGAAGCAACTGTTGATGGAAACAGCTGCTTTGATTTTTCAGAGCACATGGATGTGTCTAAGGTTTCACCGCTATTAGGAGAGACATCAATGGATTCACTGGTGGATGGACTTGATGCTTCATTCCCCAGCTCTCCAGCGCTCTTGGTCTCAACATTCTTGGGGTCCACAACCACTTGCAACTGTTGTTGTTTTCTTTGTTTTCTCCTCTTTTTCTTGGTCAGTGAAGGTGCATCTCTCAATGACTCAGGACCCTGGACTAGGTCAACCGTTGATGTGCTTGGTTGGGCCTCAGCATTCTCTTTCTCTAGTGTGTCCTTACAGGACATGGTCGTGGCCTGCTAAATAGCCTCGCTAGGTTGTGAGAGCACAACTACCTCCCTTTTCGGAGAGTCTAGCTCTTCAGCCAACTCCCTTGTGTTTAACTCCTCCAGCCTAGGCTTTAGGCACCTTGAAAATTCCAGAGTTATTAATGAAGTTGGTTGCGCCACCTCCTTCACATGTAAACTGCTAAGGACACGTTCTACAAGGGGCATTGTCACGGCCAAGGGCTGTGACTACTGTGATCCCTGATTGGAAGTAGTAGCAGCGAGTTTAGTGGTCTGGCTACTCTTGGTGGATTGCGGTGTCAAGTCCCTAGGGCGATCAGAAGTGGTCGTGTCTTTTATTGCCCTTTGAGCACTCATCTGTGTAGATCGATCTAGTCACATTAGGTTGCTCAGGCATATCCTTGGGTCGAGAGCTACATATGGCGTCATGTCCCTCCTCTTGGAAATCTGGAAGCTTAGATGGAGATAGAGATTGGGATTGAGCAGCTGCCCTTAACAACTGCTGTAGTGCTTCCTATGTCTGTTTGGGAAAAGAGGGTGTAGGAGACTTGGGACTCCTAAGTGGCTTTGACACTAGCTTGGAGATTTGCTCATGGCTGTTAGATGATTTTGCTATTTGCTTTGTTGAGCATTTAACCATGCCATGAGCAATGTTGTGCCTATGATGCCTGCTATCCTCTTGGGGAGTCAAAGGTTCCTTGGGCACTAGTGGCTTTTGTGTATCCTCAACGATTACATCTGATGTCTACTTGTCAAGTACGCTAGGCTGAGGATCTACCCTCCAATTGGTCCCGTTGGGTTTCTTGATTTCGACCATGAGGGGCTTAGTCACTCCACTATTTTTGACTTGAGACTTAGTTCTTCGTTTAGATCTCCTCCTACGCTTCTTTGCTCTTGATACGATCTGGCCTTCAGTTGACAAAGGGGGTTTAACAGGGGGTTTTGGTACCCAAATCCATCGGTTGCCTGCATAATACCCTTGAGCATGTAGCAACGCTTTAGATATCCATCGCGGCGTTGTGCTGACTCTCCATCGATGCCTTTGTCTATAAGGCTTGGGCTTCTTTTGGGGTCTTCTACGATATTTGTAAGTCCAAAGGCATCCAAAGGCCATCCTTGGCATTGTCTCCTAACCTTCTTGTTTCCGGCATGGCCTCACTCATTGATTCTCGTTGTTCGACCTGTGCTTGTATTAACTCTTCCAACAAGTCCTTGCTCTCGTCAGCAAGCTTGACTGTTATGTCAGCACCTTGCTTGCCTTTCCCTCGAGGTTCGATGAGGTCACCCTTGCTAAAGGTCATGACTATCCTCACATCCAGTAGTGTCAGATGTATCCTCTGTGCTACATAGTCAGCCTCACACGTGGTCACCCTTTTGAAGGGTCTTTCTAGGAGGGTTTCTTTCCCACATCTAGTACGTGTTGGAGGAACATGAAACAGGATAGGCAAGCTTTCCGTTTCAATTGTCGCAAGGATTTTGCACTTGCCTGTGAGTGCTTGTGGGTGTCCCCCATAAGGGCTAAGAGTTGCACTAGTCGGTGTGAGCTCTGGTTGGCCTAGTAGGGTCCATGATTCATAGGTCAAGATATTAAAATCTGCTTCTTCATCAATTAGAGCATCGATAGTATGCTCTCTTTTCTCGGTGAGCTTGACCCTAAGATAAGCAGGTGGTACTATGTCTTCATCTTCTGGGTCTTGGCTTGTAAATTTAAGCCTTCTGACAAATGCCCTTGAGTTCTCAACTGCACGACCAGATGTGGATTCTCCACTGATGTCTTGGATCATCAGTGCAGTGCTATTCAAGGTACATCTCTCGTCAAGAGTGTCATGTCTAGTCATCTTGGCATTTGTAGCTTGCTGATGTTGCATTTCGCTCTGACTAGACATGGTATGAACACAATGTCTTTGTGTTCTCGTGGTGTGGCCTTTTTGCCCTTGATGGCTAGTTTGGCCCATTGACGTTCTAGGGTCTCTGTTTCTCTCTATTCGGGTATGGGCTTTTGGTTACCCTTTTGGAAGTGAGAATCCATGCTTGTGTAGAGCCATTACTACACTAGGGTCCAATTTGGAGGACCTGTCACAGCACGCGTTTTCTCTCCAACCTACTTGGGGAAGGTATGGAGGGGGCAGAGCCCCCTTTGCGGGGGTCCGGGAGGGGCAGTCCCCCCTGGCCCGCAGGGCCATTACTGTAAACACCATGCACAATTTGGAGGACTGTTTATAGCCAAATTTTGAACTACTTGCTTTAAGTTTCAGCCCGGTGATGGATCTGTGATGTGCCTTTAGCTCTACGTAGCCTTTGGGGTAAATCTCAGGGTTTAGATGTGTCAAAATTTGTATTCTAGATACCTGTCCGATTTTGGCAGTTTTCTGTCCGATTCTCAGATGTTCGATTTTCAGGAGTCCGATTATCATAATCAGACGTCCAATTCTGGGTGGTCCAATCGGCCCAGTGGTCCGATTTTGGTCACGTCCGATTCTGGGAATCAGATTAGACAGGGTGGTCCAATTGCTTCGATCGGACGAGCGTCCGATCGGACAGGATGGTCCGAGTGGTCCGATTTTCAAAATCGGACGGGTTGGTCTGAGTGGTCTGATCTGACAGGATGGTCTGATCAGACCCGAGTGTCCGATTATGGACTGGTCCAATTCTGGGACTCGAATGGCCTGGTCCGCTGGCGCGGACAGTGGCCCGCAAGTTGTGCACAATGCCTCTAGGTCAACGTCTAGTCCACCGAATCATCCAGCGCCTTCCAAAGAGGTACAAAACACTACAAGGAAATGCCAGACATGCCTGGAATCACTATGGTGCTCGAATCAAATGGCACTCCAAGGATATGTGCCCCTATTTCCCTGTTATACAGCAATAGAAAACCCTACTGTTTGCTTTTTTTTCTTTGTTTTTTCCTATCCTAAATGCATATAAATCACAAAGAAATCACCTACACTACAACATGCTTTTCCAAATCCAAAAAACCAAAAACCTACTTGCTAAGGAGATCGAATACCTCTTCAAACTCCCTCGCTTCCTATCTATCTACCTCAAGCACCGGTTCGGGGAAAACCCTACTCCAATGCTCGATTCGAAGCGTGCAAGCGCTCAAGGCTTGAATCCGTTGTCTCGGCAAACGGAACCAAAATGTGGGAGCTTTCACTCAATCGCCAAGACCCACGGACCGCTTATTGTTTCAAGCGTTCCAAGCCGAGCACTAATGGCTACCTCTCACATAACCGACGTGCCATCCATATCTAAGGATGTAGTGAGCTTACCTCCATGCCATTCGAGTTACCTCCTCTCCTGCGCACTCCGGTAGCTCCACGATCCAAGTGCAAGCTTCAAGCAAGCTCCATCCTCAAGCTCCACGCTCCAAGCTTCATTGCTGCGAGCAAGAGAAGAGAAGAGAAGAGAAGAGAAGAAGAGAGGAGAAGATGGAGAGCTTCTCCTCCTTGGCCCCTCACCCTCACACACTCACTCCCTCACACTCTCACACTCCCTCTCTCAAGCACAAGCTCAAGCAAGCAAGAAGAAGAAGAAGAAGAAGATGAGAGCTACTTTTGGCCACACACAAGAATGAGCTTCTCATTCACTTTTCAACTTTATATACAAAACCCTAAATCCCTTTTGGGCGGTCATCCCCTTTTCCCCTTTTTTACATGGACGGCCATAGCCCAGGCCCTTTTTCCCATTGTCCTTCTATCTTCCTAGCTTCCTTTCCACCGCCCATCTACATTTACAAATTGCATAGGTGAGAGCCGGCGCTCTTTTACAAGATTTCAGGGTGCGCCTTTTTATTTTAAAATGCGCCTTTCCCCTTTTGCATTTGCCTTGGACTTTTAAGGTTGCCATTACGCTTTTGGCCTTTTTTCCTATTCTTTCTTCAATCGGGCTACCTTTTTTCCACCTTTACCCTGCGTCTTTTTTATTTCCTTTTGCTTCTTCGTGTTGGGGTTAACAACCGAATAGTGGAGAAAATATTTATTTCTCCAAAGGTGTTGTAAATTCTCACCAAAGCAATTGGTACATGAGTAACTTTTGGCCATGAGACAAGTCACATATGGAGATATATGCAAGCCAAAACTTCTTGCTTCAATATGAATTGTGAAGATTTTTTTGGGATGAGCAATTAAAGTTACTTAAGTTATATGTTTTGTTTGGTGGTTTGAGGAATGATGGTTGTTAGCTGGCAACGAACTGGCACCTGAAACATTGTGAGTGTATCGACGAGTACTATGGATAATACCAAGCGAAAGAGTAGTTGTAATGCTAAGAAGGCCTACATTTGGGACTGGATGTTGGGGATACCCCCAAGAGCCTATTAAGCATGTTATTTTTCATGCTCAAGAGTAACAACCAATATATAAGGATATAGATCCTAATGAATTTTATAAAAACAAAATTCATGAAATTATACTTTGGTAGATCAATTGTGTTGGTAAATTTTGTATTTACTATTGTATTAATACTTTGAAACCTTGTTATTTTGTGTAAATATTTAGGTATTTTGCCATGTCTTGACATGACCTTGAGTGGTGGAGAGTCTTTTTGGGGACTGAGATGACTTTGCAAAAGTCGATATTCTCACAAGGATTGTAAGAAAGGGAACCCTTACTACTTTTGTAAGAGCTTGTGAGATATATCTAGACTGGCAAGTGATGAGCCCCCACAAGAAGGCTTGGATGTGAGTTTGCATGAAGAGGTGAAAATTTACCTTAAACAATTGAAATGGATTGAGGAGCTTAAGTTAATCATATTTTAGAAGCATAACATTTGATATGAATATCTAGGAAGTACCCTATTGGAGGATGTTGGTCATGCTTATAATTGATTTATGGTATGCAAAATAGTGTAGCAAACTACTTGCAATCCCTCATGAGAATCTCCCCTAGACCAAGCCAATCCTTAGACTTCTTACTATAAGAGGAGATGTCATCATCCATGCCTCTTGTGACTTCTTCACAATCAACCTTGATCAAACTAGAAATCTCTGAGTCGATCTTAAGAGAATTTGATGGATTGAAGAATTAAAGTTAGTTCGCTATTTCTTTTTTGAAGGGTAGAGGACTAATGATACTATCACAATCAATGGATAAATGATGACCTTACATCATTGGGTGTATGATTAAGTTTAGAAGTAACAAAGGAACCCTATATTTTGTAATTGTGCCATTGCATGAAGTCTATGATTAGAAATGTGTTGTATTTCTTTCTTTTAAACCAAATTAAAATACCCTAGTATCTAAAATTGTCTAAGAGAGGAAGGACTTAAACTCTTGAGTGATTGAATCTAACATTTGTTTTGTGTGTTAATTATAATCACTAACTAATGCAAATTCATGATATATATAAAGAGCTCCAAGAGAAGAAGTTTCTTTTGATGTAGACACCACCACTCAGGTTTAATGGAGAAGGATCCAAGGTGGAGTAAGATACAAAAGCTTGGATCAAATCCATAGATGACTATTTCTTGGCTGCTGAAAATTTTGCTCCAAAACCAATCTATCACTACACACCTTTCTCATTATCAAAGTTAAGCTTTGGTGGAAATAGTGATGCCAAGATAAGAAAGAAAGTGAAGCTTTCCAAACTTGTTAAATCAATGAATTTGTGAAGGTCCGATATCTTCCCCACTCCTTTGATTCGATCAAAATGAAAGAATTCTATAGCCTATGCCAATGAAACTTAATCTTCAAAGGGTATTACTCTAAGCCCATGAGTCTTCGCAATATGTATCACCAATGGCTTCTATCTATCACACTATAAGGTTCTACGAAGGATGGAATGTGCCCTTGGGATATTCACCTTGAATCAATGAGAGGAGCAACTCTCGAAGATGCCATGATATGAGCAAAGCCCATAGTCAAGAAAATTGCTTAAAATGGCCAAAGAAACCATCCCATGAATAACAACCCTACAAAATAAATTACCCAAACTATGGTACCAACATGGGAAATTCCAGAGGGAATGCTAGGGCCAATGCCATCATCCAAGGACCAAATGGGATATGCAATAAGCAATGCTACCGATGTAAAGGGACTGGACTCTTAAGAGTCAGTTACCCTAATTGTCCTTAGAATATAAACTATCTTGCTAGAAGAGGCCATGGAAATGGAAACAACAAGCAAGGCCATGCATGTGAAAGAGTGACTAGAGCCTGATTAAATACAATGATAGGGCAACCTAAAGACTACACACCTTATGTGAAGAGATTGAAAGAGGATCCATACATTCTGTCATTTTGATAAGAAAGAAGTAGACTATCAATCCAATCTCTAACTAATTACAAGGGTATGTCATCCAAAATTGTAATTGATTGTGTTAGTACTCATTTCTTTCTTGCAACCAAAACAATCAAGAGATTGCATCTAGAATCCAAGGAAACAAGGAAAGTGATAGTAGAATTGGCTAGCATGAAGGAAATTGCCTCAAGTGAAACTACGAGGAAACTTCAATTAGAGCTAGTTAGCCATTCAATTGAAGTAGAATTTTGGATCCTACTATTGAAATACCATGAGTACATATTGGGAGTGGACTTTAAAAGAATAGAGAGATTAGAGTCTATATGCCAAATAGGAAGTGATCTTCCAAGACTTGGAAGGGGATACTGTAAATACATATGGAAAAGTTAGAAGAATTAGAGTCCAACTAGCCAAGGCAAGATAACTTAGAAAAGGGTTAAGGAAAAGTTAGCTAGAATCTGATTAAATAAGGTTGAAAAGACTAGAGAAGACACTTTAACTTCCTAGATCAATGATTTTAAATATCTCTTTTCAGAAGAAGTGACTCAACTTCTCCCAAACTAGGGAGTTGACCACCATGAGATAAAGTTGATTCCTAGAGTTGAACCAATATCCAAACATCCATACAAAATATTCGTATCCAAAGCCATTGGGCTTACGGATCAACTCAAGCAACTAATAAATCAAGGATTCATCCATTCAAGTAATCTACCTTGGGGTGCACCTATTCTTTTTCAAAAGAAA
Organism: Lygodium microphyllum; assembly: GCF_053477565.2. NCBI lineage: Eukaryota > Viridiplantae > Streptophyta > Polypodiopsida > Schizaeales > Lygodiaceae > Lygodium > Lygodium microphyllum. Next base: position 125,374,246 of record NC_141140.1, read on the forward strand.
GGTGGATCTCTTAGACTCTACAACGACTTCAAATTACTAAACTAGGTGATGGTCTAGAACAAGTACTCTATATCGAGGACTAATGAACTTCTAGATCACTTAAATAGAGCCAAAGGTCTTTTCCAAGTTAGATCTAAGATGTGGATATGACCAAATCTAAATCAAGGAAGAGAATATTCCAAACACCACCTTCAATAGTAGATATAGTCACTATGAATTCTTGGTCATACCATTCAGATTTGCCTTATCAACATTCAATTGACTAATGCAATATATCTTGTGACAATATCTAGATGACTTTGTGTTGGTATTCTTTGATGACGTACTAGTGTATTCCAAGTCATTGGAGGATCATAAAGGTCACTTAAGGATTGTATTGCAAACACTTTGCAAAAGTCATCGCTATGCTAAGTTGAGGAAGAGCATATTCTATTCTAATAAAATTGAATACTTAGGATACATCATCTTTGTTGATGGAATCTTGGTAAATCTTGGAAAGGTGAAGGATATCCTATTTGCCAATACCTTAGGTAATTAAGAAAATCTTAGGATTCTTGGGATTAATAGGATGGTATCAAATTTTCATCAAGGATTATTCTCTCATTGCAATATCCTTGACTAATCTCTTGAAGAGGAACATTGTGATCATATGGGTAATTTAACATTAAGAAAGCTTTGAGAAGCTTAAAGGCCCAAGACTTCAATACTGTCATTGATGTGACTGGCCTAGCAATCGAAGGAATACTGATACAAGAAGGGAGGTCTATAGCCTACACTTTAAGGAAACTAAATCCCTACGAATCAAAGTATACTATTCATGATCTTGAGTTCCTTATAGTAATCCATGCATTATAACTATGGAGAGGCTATCTACTAGGAAGAAGGTTCACTTTAGTGATAGATCATTAGTCTTAGGTGAATTTTCACCCACACTAACCTAAATGTGAGGTAGAGAAGGTGGATAGAAACAATACAAGAGTTTGACATTGAAATCAAGTACCCTCTAGCCAAGGACAATGCCATTGCAAATGCCTTGAACTAAAAGGCACCCCTTAATAGTATTGTTCAAATACAAAGCCTTAGCATCATATCAATACCCGACAACCCTATCCTAGATCTTCATATCAAGCCATTTCTTAGGACAAAGTAAATAAAATGATTTTGGTTAGAGTACTTTAAGGTGGAAGTTCTAGAACTAAGATAAAGGGATATCATTTAATCAATGGTTGACTATACTACCAAGTTCACCTTTGGTCCAAAAAGGACAAGAGGTAAAAGCCAAGATCTTATGGGAGGCTCATGATAGCCCAATTGCTGGACATCATTGCTGGACATCTGAGTCTCTTAATGCAATTTGTGAAAGCTATCACTAGCTAGGCCTAAAAATGGATGTTTTGATATATGTAACCTAATGCTTAACTTGTCAAGGTTTAAAGAATCAAAATAATTGGGAAACCACAACCCTTAGACATTCCACAAATGAAATGGAAGTCAATAAGTATAGACATTGTCATTGGATTACCTATTGCTACTGGTAGTGGGTATGATTCCCTCATGGTAGTAGTCAACGACTACCTAAGGTACCACCCTAATCCAATTTAAAAAGCTTGTAAGCCATCTAATATTGCTCAAGTTTTCATCAAGCAAATATTCAGGCTATGTGGACTACCAAGAATGATAGTTAATGATAGAGACTCTAAGATCATCTCAAAGTTCTAAAAGCCATTGGAACTTAGTTGTGTCATGAGTCAAGGCTTCTAACATCAAATAAGAAAAAACTAGGAAAGAGACAAAAAAACCAAGGTCAGCATGTCATTCTTGTAATAGTATGCAAAGGTCATTTGCATAACTCAACGAAGTTCAACTGATGATTGATGAGAGTAATAAAGTGCTTTAAAAATTCAAAATATGACCCTATGTACATAGCACCCACGCCCCTTGAAGCAATGTGGCTACATACAAATTTTCCCTAATTCCAAAAATGCTAAATATGCTCCTTTAGACAAGACCTCATAGAAGAAGGAATCCATGTTTCCAATCACCTAAACCTCAGCAATTTTCTAATTGACATTGTAACATATATTATATGGCTCATAGACAAATCCTCAAACTTAGATCTCTATATAGAAAATCCAAACTTCTATCAACGGATTCTTTCGAATCTCAAGATCCTTCTACAAAATTGAGTAGTCCTCTTTTCTTATACATGAAAAGCCCTTTCAAAAATTGAAAAGTATGCATGCATTCACTAGATCATGCTCCAACCTAAGAATCTAGAATGACCATCGTATGCTAGGAAGGGTTGCAATTTGCTTCATCGGGGGGAGGGAGGGGATGTTTACCATGATCAAAGAGTAGAAACAAGACCAAAATAGAAAAAGCAATTCAAAAGAACAAAAAGTATTAAAAAGCATGCAAATAATCTTTTAAAAAGTACAGCTAGACACATCCAAAGAGCTTAAAGGAAGAAATTAGTAAAGAGATGAAAGGCATGGGACAAGCCTCACATATGCTTGTTATATGCATTACACGCAATCGCTCTAAGGGAGTTCTCTACTTGTCCCAAAAGGAGTACATATATAGAGTAATTAAGAGATTCTATATAGAATATGCTAAGCCTATTAGTTGTCCTTTACCTTCTCATGTGAAGGTTAGTTATGATGATTGTTTATAGTCGTCTGTAGTCAAATGATGAGAGGGCAGAGATGGCCAAGGCTTCATATGCATTAGCAGTGGCAATTTGATGTATGCCATAATAGCTACTTGTCCTAACATAGCATTTACATAGGGAATTGTGGCACATTATATGGTTACACTTGGTAGGTGACATTGGAACACAATGAAGGGTATCATGAGATACCTTAAAGGGACAACAAATATGTCCATTTGCTATAGTAGCCAAGATATAGGAGTCATAGGTTACATTGTCTTACATTATGTAGGATATACAGACAATAGGAAGTCCACCTTTGGGTATGTCTTTACCTATGCAGGAGGTGCTATCTCTTGGATGTCCAACGTGTAGAAACGTACAGCCTTATCTACTATCGAGGCTCAGTACATTACAATCCATTGAGGCTTGCAAGGAGGACCTATGGTTAGGCCATCTGGTTGTAGATATTTGTATGACTCTTCTTCTTAAGAAATACAAAATAGGCTAACATGAGAAAAATTATAGTACCTTACATAAAAACTATCCATGGGAAACAATAGAAGCCTTGTGTAATTTCTTTTTAATTATGAGGAGGGCACCTCGTTTTGTATCATTAAGATTTCACATGTCTACAACCAATGCTTGGAGGATAACTTATGCATTAACTTGCTTGTATTTGAGATGAGTTACATAGGAATTCAACTCTATTACTATCTCATCTATATGCCTTTTTTACTTTGGAACAGAACCTATCAAGTCATTGCTCCATTCCAAACCCCTCTTACCCTACATGCACAAGAAACGTATGTAAGATAGTCTGACAATGTGTTCAAAACATTTCCTACACTTGCAAGCTTAGTTTTCCCTCATTGTCAAAGTAACTTCTTTGTACCCTCCCCTTTATTATGCTTTCATATGTGTGCAATCAATGCTTTAGTAATAGTTTATGGGGTCTAACTTGCTTGTTCTTAAGCTAAGCTACATAAAAATCCAACTCCATCAATTCTCATCTAAATGTCTTTGCCACTTTGAGATAGAGCCTATCGCATCACTGCTAATCACTACTCCCTTTTGGGATCTCACTTGCCCTAAATAACAACACATAGGGTAATTTAGATGTGTGTTTGGCACATTTTTGACACTTGGAATCCAACTCCGTAAATGTCTCATCTATATGTCTTTGTCGCTTTGTGACGATGCTTATCATATCGTTACATTGATTTGTCTTGCCCAGCATGCACAAGCAACACACATAGGGTACTCTAATAGTGTGTTCAACAAGTTTCATCTTATCTACTTGTTCTTAAGTTGAGCTACATAGGAGTCCAACTAATGGGGATAAAGTCTATCACATCATTACTCCCTTTATGAGCCTCTCTTTCCCTACATAGCAACATGTGTAGGGTAGTTTGACAATGGGCTTGACACGTTTCATGCATTTTCAAGTTAAGTTTCCAACTTCAAAAAGCAGTAGTGTGTTTTAGTAGTGTGTTCAACTCATTTCTCTTGCTTCCAAGTTAGGTTTCTAGCTTCAAAGAGCTTTGTCTAAGCCTTCTCAAAGTTTTTTTAAAATAGGCGTGTTTGCTGCAAAGTGAAGGAAGCAAAAAACAAGCCATCAAGAGGAAAAGCGCAAGGCAGAAAAAAGGAAAGGCACCCTATAAAAGAGTGGGTCCAGAGGAAATTTAAAAGCATGGGAACAACCACTAGGAGTTCAAGACACAACCATGGAAGCTGCAAGAAGCCAAAAGCAAGAAGGCACATCTAAAACCTTTGTAAAAGAGCGCCAGGCTCCCTCTTGTGCAATTTGTAACCATGAATGGGCAGGAGGACCAAGTTAGGAAGAGAGGAGGACAAATGGGAAAAAGGGCCTAGGTCGGCCATGTAAAAAAGGGGATAAGGGGATGACCGCCCAAAAGGGATTTAGGGTTTTGTATATAAAGTTCAAAAAGTGAATGAGAGCTCATTCTTTGCTGTGTGGCAAAGTGGACTCTTCTTCTTCTCTTCTCTTGCTTGATTGTGAGTGCTTGAGAGAGGAAGTGCCAGTGAGTGAGGGAGTGAGTGTGTGAGAGTGAGAGATCTTGGAGGTGAAGCCCTCCCCCATTTCCTCTCTTCTTCTTCTCTTCTCTCGTCTCGCACTTGGCTATGGAGGATGGAGCCTGAAGGAAGAGGCTTGAGGATGCTTGAGCATGCATCACGAATTGTGGAGCTATCGGAGTGCTTGAGAGAGGAAGCAACTCAATCGGGCATTAAGGTAAGCTCACTACACTCATAGAGAGGGATAGCACGTTGGCTATGTGAGAGATAGCCATTAGTGCTCACTTGAAACGCTTGAACAATATGCGGTCCGTGGGTCTTGATGGTTGAGCTTGATCTTGCCTCTACATTTTGGTTCTGTTGCCGGGACAAATGGATTCAAGCTTGAGCGCTTGCGTGCTTCAAATCGAGCATCGAAGTAAGGGTTTCATCCCCAAACCGGAGCTTGAGATAGATAGGAGGTTTTGAGTTTTTAATTTGTGCTACAAGTAAGTATTTTTGGTTCTTGATGATTAGTTGAGTAGGAGAAATCAATTCAGTACTTGCTTTTATTTTTTTTGGTATTTAGAGTAGGGTAGGGAGGGAGAAATCAAAGTGGGAAGCTTAAGGTTCATTACTGTAAAATAGTCTTGAACATGGCAATAATAGGGAAAATTGGGAAAGAAAGTGTGCTCAAATGTCTCTGAGTCATAGGTGGAGTGATCGGGAAGGCTAAGGTGTTGGATAGCAAGGGTTTAAGGTCCTGGGTGACCAAAGAAAACCTCATTTGTAGTCCTGGCTTTGAGAGAAAGAGAGAGAGAGAGAGAGAGAGAGAGAGAGAGAGAGAGAGAGAGAGAGAGAGAGAGAGAGAGAGAGAGAGAGAGAGAGAGAGAGAGAGAGAGAGAGAGAGAGAGAGAGAGAGAGAGAGAGAGAGAGAGAGAGAGCTTGTAGGTCATGAGTCTACATCGGATTGATCGGAGCGTATCGGGGCTTTCTGCGAGATTCAGGTATAGGATGTCCTTGGCCTACACCTGTGCTTGATTCTTGGAAGTTTTTCTAGGCAGTGGCAACATCAGAGGTAAGATTTTTGGGCAATATGTGATGGACATCCTTTTCGGCTAGCGGAATCAAACATTTTCCAGTGTCCGATTCTCAAAATCGGACTTGGACAAGCCCAACCAGTCCAATCAAACATACTCGTCCGATTTTGAAAATCAAACATTTTGAAAATCAAACCAACTCCAGATCAAACCACTTCCTAATTAGACACACCACCTTTGTTCGATTCTGAGAATCGAATGAGAAGACATACCACCCTGTCCGATCGAACACGATCGAACACCGTCCGATCGCAGCAATCGGACCAAAGAATCAGACCTAGTATCCTGTTCGATCAGACACACATTCGAATCGGACCAAGCACCCTTGTTCGATTCCGAGAGTCAGACATAACCCAATCGGACCAGCTAACCCGTTCGATTAGACACACCTTGTCTGATTGTGACAATTGGACCTGGCCGTGTCCGATTCCTAGAATCAGGCACTAGTAAATCGCATGTCTGATTTTCAAAATTGGGCATAGCCTAGGAAAGAAAATCTAGAAATTTGACAAACCTTGGCCAACGACAAGCATGATCCGCACTGGAAAAACCCACCGAATGCCTCACAAGTAGTTATAGACCTAGAAATCGTGGCTAAACAGTTTGAATTGTGTTTGGTGTTGTGGGCTGATTGTAAGATCCCAACAAGCTGGACATAATAACACAGCAAAAAACCCTAGAAGCTGACGAGAACAACTAGAAACCAAACACATGACCCTATCAAGACAACCCATAGACAAGAGCATCAAAGTTGCACACACTTTAATTTCTCACTCACGCTAACTTTCAGCACTTGAAACACACTTAAGGAGAACAAAAAGCCTAGTTGCGCACAATGCACTGAAAAGAATACACCCACACACACATGCATTGAGTGAGGATAAGTTGAGGACTTGTCACAATTAACAAGAAACTCACTCAGACATAAAACTTTGAAGGAACCCACCAATAGGAGAAGATCCCAGGACATAAAAGGGTGATCAAATCCCTGAAAGTAGGACTAGGTGAATAACGCAACCAAAGAGTGAGACATAGCAAGGACCGACCCTGTTAGGGAAGTGGATCTACGTGACCTCATTCACCTAATCGACAACTTGGTGCAACAGGAAGCCCTAGACATGGAAGTGGGTAGCTCAGGCCAAAGAAGCTACGAGGAGCTCAACCTAGGAGACCTTTCTGAAGTTGTCAGGTAGTTGGTGAAGAAATACGATGCTCAAACCCAGCTAGAACACCGTGGTAGACCTATAGAGGATGTCATAGTAGACCTGAGGAAGAGAGGAAGCTGGCTCATAGGGCTTTGCAAGGCCTAGCCACGTACAACTAGGACCAGCAAACTAGGAGCTTGAGCTAGAGCTTGGAAATGTGAGATCAGAGAGTCCCGGCCTTAGTAGGCAAGAATCAATCGGAGAGTAGGAGAGGGCTAGAAGGGGACCTCACATTGAGTGAGCTTCTGACAAAATGGCTGCTAGATAACATGGCAGTAGAGCAAAGTGTTGTCGCATTAGCAACATCACTACTAGCGAGGTTAGGGGGTTAACCAAGGCTCTAAGAGCCAATTGAAAATTCCTATGGTGACAAAGCAGCTAGACAAATACCAAGCAAACAATGACTTGTACAGCTTTGTGGAACAGTTCAAGCAGGTCTACGAGGCCAATGGCCTTACCGATCCTACTCAATGCTCCCAAGCTTTCGAACTGTGCTTAGGTGACCAGGGCCGAACTTGGTACATGAGTTTGGATGCTACAGAGCATGCCCATTTCAATAGCTTGAAAAATATCTTCATTAAGAGATTTCTAAACTTGGGTACTCCAATAACCGGCTAGGGTGACTCATGAACATCAAGTAAAGAGAGAAAGAGGATATTTAAGATTATGTAACCCATGTGAGGAATCTCTTCAAGAGAATCCCCATGGGTGAGAGACCAATTGAAAAAGCGCTATCCACAATATTCATTAACGGAATACAAAGTGAAGAGCTCTACAAAGCCTTGGCCGACAACTCGAGCTTATAGCGAGATGCACTAGCAAGGGTATTTGAAGAAGCTATTAGAGTGGACGACCAGCTCAAGGAAAGAGGCTCCAGAGGCTCGGATCGAGAAGAGTCTAGTGCCAGAAGTTCCGAGAGGGCCTCAATGCTAAGTGAGAGATCAAACCCAAGCGCGCATAACAAAGGGAAGGGCACTAATTTGGGACAAGAGCTAGCAGAGATTAGGATGGACATAGCCAAACTATAGGAGATGATGAGATGGTCAACACACGCACATGTCCAATGTGTGCATCGTGGCGGAAACCACTTGCCAACTGAGTGTCAGGACCCTAGGTCATGACTTTGCACTAATTGTGGTAGGTTCGGCCATGACACCATGCATTGTCGATTACCTCGAAGGCTCCCATACCCGCAACCTTACAGTCAACCCTACCCAGCAAACACGCCATCAAACTTCTTTGGAAGGGGAGCCCCATTGGCTCTCCCGACACCTAACGACGCCAAGCCATCCATCCCTAGGATGGAAAAAAATCCTACAAGTATTCTTAGACCACCTAGACCCTACGTAATCCACCCACCGAGTGACACTCCAATTCACTATGTGAACGAGCCTAGCAGCGAGACAAGCCTTATGTAAACCCATATCGGTGATGGAATTAGAAAGAGGGAGAGGCAGAGGCCTAGGAGCACAGACCCAAGAGCCAATCATGTGTTGGGGCTTGCTGTTACCCAATACACATTTCTTCACGCTACCCTGAGAGGGAGCAAGCAAATAGAGGCAAGATTGACCTGAGATGCATTGAATGTGGAATCACTCATCTCTTTGTCGATTGCCCTAGGCGGAGGCCATCTTCTAGTTCAACAAACAAGCCATAGGTTCCATTGGGGTTGTTTGGTGTCAAGACACTCGATGGAGAGGCCATGCCTATCCCATTGCATGTCATGACCTGCGCGCAAACGAAGCATGCTGGCATATCATTGCTAAGGCTAGCAACCTTGAGGCAACCTGAGTTGGAGAGAAGAGCCGAAGACAAAGAAAGAAAAGACCAAACACTAAGGTACCCTCAAAACCGAAAGTGCCACAACATTGTCGGTTGGAAGGAAAGTCATTGACGCAAAGGAAGAAACATCAGCCCCACAGACGATTGAAAAGGAAAGTGCTAAGATCAGGGAGTACCCCAACCCGAAGCGCCAACTTGAAGTCATCAAGAAGGCGAAAGAGTGGGTGAAGGAGGACCAGGAGCACCTAAAGGACGCTGATCCCATACTAGAATATGAGATCTATGATCTCTCAATCATAAGCACGCCATTGTCTCTCCCACTACCAAGATCAAGGGAGGTGATGGTACCACAAGTTGGGGCGCCTATACAAAGTCTAAGTGCTTCGGGCTAGCAAACCAGTTAGGGCCATTGGCCAAGAACCGAAAAATTAGGAGAGAGCCAAGTGACTAGCAACCTTCTCAATACACTGGTAACCACCCCTGTAACTCTAAGCTTAGGCGATGTGCTTAGGTAGCATCCAATGCTATGGATAGAGCTGAAACAGTGGGTTGAAGAACCAAATGAGCCAATTACCACAAACTTACATGAGCATGATGCAGAAACTCAAATATCGAGTCTAACGTTGCACTCCATAGCTAAATCCTTGCATGTTAATGCCTTTTGGGAAGGCACAGAAATGCATGCAGTCCTGCCAGTCTTAGCCCTAGGGGATGTCACCAGAAAGAGAATTGTAGACACAGGGGCAAGAGTGAGTGTGCTAAGCCATGCGATACTCCAAACTTGGGGTAACCCACTGGTCGAGATTGCTAGGTTCAATGTCACACTAGCTAACAGAATGAAGGTGAAACCGTTCAAAGTGTTGAAAAATTGACCAATGAAGATCGTGGGAATCCAATTCTCTATTGATTTCATAGTCATGAAGGGAGTGAACTACGACATCCTGCTAGGTCGACCTTGGATGCATAATGCGAGAGTCTTAGAGGACTAGGGCAACAGTCTTATCTTCCTAGGCGATCAAATGAAGGCCGTAAGAGTGGAGATGGACACATGGAAGACTACGCCTGTCGACCTAGATACCATCTCCACCATGTTGAAGGGCGATGGACAAACTAGCAGATCCTATGGGGCCCTTACCAAGTATATATCGTGCCCTAAGGACAAGCAAGACTCAATGCATGTTCTTGATACCATTGACCTAACATTCTCAAACACTGAAGAGTACGAACAAGCCATCAAGGCAATTGGAAAACTTGAGGACATACCCTCAGTGTCAGTTTGCATGATGACCAGAAGCCTATACGGAAGACAACACCCGGTCACGTTTTGAGTCTCGAGCAATAGACGAGAGCTCTTGGAGATCTTGGGGTATCTGACAGACAAATTGAATGACAATCCAACCACAAACCTCAAGCCACTCCAAGACGTCTTAGACAAGACTAAATGGCAACGGTCCAAGGTGCACGATTTAAACTTGAGGTTCAATTGGGCCTTAATCCTCGACCAACAAAAAGAGAAATGTCAGAACCTAGAGAATGATGAGCAACTGAACAAAGACAACTTTGACAATGAATATGAGGACTGTTGCCTCCAACACCAGGGCTCATTCCAACCTCAAGGGCCTCCCAATTCCATAAATCCCTCCAACACCAGGGCTCATTCCAACCTCAAGGGCCTCCCAGTTCCATAAATCCCTCCAACACCAGGGCTCATTCAAACCTTAAGGTCCTTTTAGTTCCATAAATCCCTCCAACACTAGGGCTCATTCCAAACTCAAGGGCCTTGTAGATCCATAAATCTCTCCAACACATGATCCACCAGGGCTCATATACAAACTCAAAAAGCCACCCAGCTACTCTAGCAACACTATTTGATGACTCATCACACATCAGTGCGATGGGACTGGCACACTCAACTAGGAGGGGGGCAATGTTTACTGCAAAGCGAAGGAAGCAGAAAATGAGGCATCAAGAGGAAAAGTGCAAGGCAAAAAAAAGGAAAGACGCCCTACAAAAGAGTGGGCTTGCAAGAAATCTAAAAGCATGGAAACAACCACCAGGAGTTCAAGACGCAGCCATGGAAGCTGCAAGAAGACAAAAGCAAGAAGGTGCACCTTTAAATATAAAGGCACAGCTAAAACCTCTGTAAAAGAGCATCAGGCTCCCTCCTGTGCAATTTGTAACCATGAATGGGCAAGAGGACCAAGCTAAAAGAGAGGAGGACAAATGTGAAAAAGGGCCTAGGCCACGACTGGCCATGTAAAAAAGGGGATAAGGGGATGGCCGCCCAAAATTGATTTAGGGTTTTATACATAAAGTTCAAAAAGAGAATGAGAGCTCATTCTTTGGTGTGTGGCAAAGTGGACTCTGCTTCTTCTCTTCTTCTCTTCTCTTACTTGCTTGTGAGTGCTTAAGAGAGGGAGTGTGAGTGAGTGGGGGAGTGAGTAGGGGAGAGTGAGGGATCTTGGAGGTGAAGCCCTGCCCCATTTCCTCTCTTCTTCTTCTCTTCTCTTCTCTCATCTCATGCGTGGCTATGGAGGATGGTGCTTGAAGGAAGAGGCTTGAGGATGCTTGAGCATTCATCACGAATCGTGGAGCTATCGGAGTGCTTGAGAGAGGAAGCAACTCGTTCACGCATTAAGTTAAGCTCACTACACTCGTAGAGAGGGATAGTGCGTCAACTATGTGAGAAGTAGCCATTAGTGCTCTCTTGAAACGCTTGAGGTCCATGGGTTGCCTCTACATTGGTGAATTTTTTTTTTGGCAATGTGGTTATGTACTTTAAAAAAAAGAAAATATTTGCATCTTCCTCCAAAAAGAGGGAGACAAGTCTTAAATTGAGTGGCTCAATTAATTTTCATTAGAGCCTTGTGAAAAGCCCTGTAACTAGACACTTTTCTCCCCAAACCTTACAAATTCGTCAAAATGTCCAACCTACAATCAATATGTCTAACCTACAATGTTGATAAATAAGGCTCACATAGTTCATGCACTCCCCAAAAAAGGCATTTGCATTCCTATGGAGCCATTTGGTTTTATAGTAACCACTTTGATTACATTCCATATGGAGCATTTAGCTTCTTGTAGTTGATTGAAATATCCAAAGAGTGCACCCCCCACATCTATTTTGGATTGCAAGCCAAGAGCCTCAACCCATTTGGATAATGATCTCCACAAAGCCTTGACTTCTATACAATCCTAGAAGAGATGTTGGATTGTATCTTCATGGCATTTGCACAAAACGCACCATGGAGAGATCTTGCCGCTCTTATTAAGCCTACCATGGGTAGAATATTTATTCATGAATGCTTTCCATAGCATTATGTATAGTGTTTTGGAGGGTGTATTGGACCAAACACTTCTTGTTTTCCTTTTTCATGTCCTCAGTTTTATCCTTGAATACCTCTTCCTCCAATATTCTTGAGCCTTCAATATATGGCCAATATTAAAAGGATAGAAGTCGTGCCTTTGAGTGGCATCCAATAGTAGCTTACCTTTATTAGTCTTGTAACACTTTAGCATCTTGAATGCTAGTCAACTCATCTATGAGTAAAGACTACTTATAGCGAATCCATATCCATGTTAGAGAGGCACAACTTCTCCTTATATTCAGCCACTATAAGCCATTTAAGATCCTTTGAATCCCAAACATTGGCCCATCTTTGAAGCCTTTATCATGCATGCTTTTGGCAAGCTGCTTTAGGTTAGCCATAATTGGCAAGAAGCCAAGCTGATGGGAAGCATCCACAAACCAAATTCATAGGAGAAGGCTAGGTTCTCCCCTCCAATCCATACAGAGCTTCAAGGACTTAAGGGTGCCTTTTTGCACTAACCAATCAATCTTGCAAAGAGGGAGATTAGTGATTATAATTGTAAACTATAGTTGTGCCAACAGTGGACATCCTTGTCTCACTGACCTGACCAAATCAAAGGGTTTTGAAAGAATCATATTGTGACTTATTTGTGAGACCTATCAACTCTTTCCAATGTCATGTTTTAGTCTCTCATGCATGGCATTGAAATATTGGAAAGGAGCTCCATTAGTCTTTCCCACTATCTATTCCTCTTTACATATTCCCCATATTGATTATTATGCCATGTGAATCACATATTTTCCTTTCCAATCATAGAAGCAACATTCACTAGGTTATGCATATCTTGCAATCTATCCCAACTGCTCCATTCAAAGACCAAAATTGTGACTTATTTGTGAGACTTATTAGCTCTTTCCAATGTCATGTTTTAGTCTCTCACGCATGGCATTGGAATATTGGAAAGGAGCTCCATTAGCCTTTCCCACTATCTATTCCTCTTTGTATAATTGCCAGAAGCATATGCAAATATCAACATAATTTTTCAATTTCCTACTATGTCTTTAACAAGTATAGACCGTTCATCTTCAAACCAAATGAGTTCGAACAAAAAGAAATATTTAAGTAGTATTAGGGAGCCTCACTTCCCCCTTACACATCCTTTGGCTATGGACCCCTATGCATTTAGATTGATAGCTTCATCTTCACCCATCTTAATTTCTTGACATAATAATATTAGGCTTCCTCTATGCAAAATACCAAATAATACATTTCTTCGTTTCTCACCAAAGGCCTTTGACATTCAAGGCCATAGCAATTACCTTCCTTAATATGAAAACCATTTTAGTAGAAGGGTTCAATAAGCTCAACTCCATCCCCAAACATGCATAATAGTTGCGATCAACCAAAGAAATATGAATAATCTATCCAAGAGAGATTTTAGCATGCTTCTACCTCTTTGATTTGTTACCATTTGCAAAATTCAATTATCAACTCCTTCCTGAAGTATATGATGTGGAGAAATGCAATGTACAACTCTTTTTAGTTATAGAAATGGCAAATACATGTAATTTGATTCAAAAATCCCTCTAAAATTTTGAGTTGAAAGTTTTGATGTCCAGTACGAAAATCCCTTTCCGTGAACACTTGATAGAAATGGCAAATACATGTAATTTGATTCAAAAATCCCTCTAAAATTTTGAGTTGAAAGTTTTGATGTCCAGTACGAAAATCCCTTTCCATGAAGACTTGATGTGGCATGATGTTAAGGCAATGCCATATTGGGTACTTTAACCCATGACACACATAGGTTGAATTATCGTTCGATTCCACCTATGAGAGCAGTGGAAGCCCATATTATGTGTACATAGATAGGAACTATTAACTTTCACTGCATGCAATACAATACTTCAAGGGTACACCATCCACTTGGTGTACACCATCCCCATTTGGTGTAGTCTAGGACATGTGGCTTCTACCGTTGGTAGCCATCTTTCTCTCACTTAAAGCTCCCTCTTTCATTCTCCTTTTGGGAGCACGAGGCTGGGGTCCGGCATATAATGCAATCTTGGATCCACATTTTCTTTGTCTCTACCATTCATCTTCAAACCAAACCAGTTTGGACAAGAAGAAATCTCAAACCAATATTAGGGATAGGAAGCCTCCTTTCCCCCTTGCACATCCTTTGGCTATAGACCCTATGCATTTAGGTTGATAACTTCACCTTAATTTATTGTAGCATAAGGATATTAGGCTTCCTCTTATGCAAAAGGTCAAATAATACATTATTCTTCCTTTTTGAGCAAAGGCCTCTAAAATTCCGAGCCATACCAGTTATCTTCCTTGATACAAAAGTCATTTCAATACAAGGGGTCTTCCATGAGCTCAACTATATCCCCCCAAACATGCATAATAGGTGCCCTCTACCAAAGGATGACGAGCAAGCTATTTTAGGCATATTTTAGTGTGCTTCTCCCCTTTTAATTTATTACCATGCAATCTTAGGTCCATAGGTCATTTCAAATAATACATTATTCTTCCTTTTTGAGCAAAGGCCTCTAAAATTCCGAGCCATACCAGTTATCTTCCTTGATACAAAAGTCATTTCATTTCGAAGTTGCATACCGTCAAGATGTTCATGCAAGTTACCATTGGGAATGTACTCAACTACTAAAATACACTCCTCGTTTTCATCCATATAGCCAATCATCTTAACAAGGTTCATATGCTCAATATTGAGAAGCATTCCAACCTCATTGTCAAATTCAATCGAAAGACATGAATCATAAACTTTCTGTCAAAAAATATAATCATGATGTTGACCCTAAACTTCACATTACCTTTTTAGCTACATGCACCACAATAATTTAACAAGGTGCAAGTTCGTAACCACTCATAAGATGAAATATAGCAACCATGCATAGAGATAGTAGGTCTTCCATGAGCTCAACTATATCCCCCCAAACATGCATAATAGGTGCCGTCTACCAAAGGATGACGAGCAAGCTATTTTAGGCATATTTTAGTGTGCTTCTCCCCTTTTAATTTATTACCATGCAATCTTAGGTCCATAGGTAAAGGCCTCTAAAATTTCGAGCCATACCAGTTATCTTTTTTGATACAAAAGTCATTTCAATACAAGGGGTCTTCCATGAGCTCAACTATATCCCCCCAAACATGCATAATAGGTGCCGTCTACCAAAGGATGACGAGCAAGCTATTTTAGGCATATTTTAGTGTGCTTCTCCCCTTTTAATTTATTACCATGCAATCTTAGGTCCATAGGTCATTTCAATAGAAGGGGTCTTCCATGAGCTCAACTTTATCCCCCAAACATGCATAATAGTTGCCGTCTACCAAAGGATGACGAGCAAGCTATTTTAGGCATATTTTAGTGTGCTTCTCCCCTTTTAATTTATTACCATGCAATCTTAGGTCCATAGGTCATTTCAATAGAAGGGGTCTTCCATGAGCTCAACTTTATCCCCCAAACATGCATAATAGTTGTCGTCTACCAAAGGATGACGAGCAAGCTATTTTAGGCATATTTTAGTGTGCTTCTCCCCTTTTAATTTATTACCATGCAATCTTAGGTCCACATATTCTGTCTCTACCTTTGACATCCTTTGATGGTTGGATAGGGTTTTAGCCGTGGCTCAATCTCTTTCTTCTTAATCTTCTTGTTAGGCCTTGTCTATGCAAGGAGGGTTTGGCCCAACCTAGAAAGGCACACAACAATTTCCTTAAGCACTTCAAAGGGTTCCTTGCTATCTTGTGCATCCTTTTGTAGGCAATCCTTGGCAAAATGGCCACGTTGTTTCCATATTTAATAGAAATCTAGGAAGCTCCTGAAGCATACACACAACCACTTCAAAACCTTGTTAGTCATTAGTCAAAAGCCTCAAAATACTCTAGAGGTTCGTGTCTACGATCCCACATGATTCTCAAGCTTGAGAATCCCAAACATTGAAGCATTGGAATGGCACATAAATAACTCTACCAAATAGCACATGTAATGGATGCAACCTCATCACCGAGACATGTTGGGAGACCAATGAATGAGATTGATGCACACAGGGCACTTGTATGGCAACGGCCATGCATGGCAAGCCCGCATTTCCTCTATCTCCCAAAGTGCAACCCAACACCCAATCTCCTTGTCAATCGGTGAGCTGAGCAATGCCACAAAAAACTTGCACCCCATTAATCTATATTATAGCATAAATGCTTTGCCTTAAAAGGTAGCTTTGAACTAGCAATATTTCCATAAATCTTTTCCAAGTCACTTTTTGAGTCAAGTTGGTGAAGAAGTTCAATTCAACGTCTTCTATGTAAGCCTTCTCAAAGTTGCATGAGAACAAATATTACATTATGCACTAAAGAGATTACCAAATGTGGCTTTGAAGGAAACCTTACGAATTACAACTCATACATGCTTTCTTTCATTGACAAACAACTGAAAAGAGTGCCAAACAGCGCTTTAAAGGAAACCTTACAAATTACAACAATCTACACACATGAAATCTCATTGATAAGCAACTTCTCTCTCCAAATTGAGTGCGCCAATAGCATAGTCCAGCTCCATACCACTCCATGCCTCCTCCCCATATATTTTTCTGAACATTTACCTACTCCAATACCCAACATGCATGGACTTGCCTACAAATCTAGCTCAAGTTGGTGAAAGAAGTTGCTTTTAAAGTTGAGCCCTTCTATGTAAGCCTACTCAAAGTTGCACGAGAATAAACATTCCCTTATCACAAAAATCTAATTTTAATTTTACTTATAAAATATCAATTCAAATTCCCAAACACGTGCTTTTGTAAGGAGCTTTCTTGTTTTAAGACATTAATAGCACACTTTTTCAAGTGACTGTTTGGGACTAGGCACGTGCTTTTGTAAGGAGCTTTCCTGTTTCAAGTCATTAGTAGCACACTTTTTCAGGTGGCTGTTTGGGATGTTATCCTTCAACTTTTTAAGCTAGTAAGCGACCGTAGAATGCGTTTGATTGGTGGATAAGCAACCGTAGAATGCGTTTGATTGGTGGATCCAAACGATCGGCTTCTCCCCCATTATAAATAGTCTGCTTGCATTTGATTGGTAAATCCAAGCAATCAGCTTTTGGCCCATGACTAGTTTTCTTCTAGCACACATGGATTTTGGCTGAATCGATGGTTATTTGACAAATCACATGAAAAGGTTTGCCACGAGCAGGCGAAGAAAAACTCCACTTTTTGCCACGAGCAAGCGAAGAAAAACACTTCTTCAAGGCATTCATTCGATAATATGCATAATGCACAAGTTGCCACAGCCGAAAATGTTTTCTTGTGGCACGTCCAGCTGTTCAGTTCACCGAGATCATTTGGTATATGGTGTGTCATGAGACAAGCCCTCAGTTATTAGGGCAGGTAGTACCAATTATGATCTCCTCTACAAAGGGTTGTCACGTAAAATTACACTCTTCAACTTACGGAAGCGGGAAAACTGCGTGCAATGTGCTAAGATTCTATTCTATCCGAAGAGTATACAAAATTGTGTACTGCAACTACAATCTTACTTCAAGATTGGCAGCGCTTACACTAATACATCGACAGTATACAATACATCGTGAATGTCCCTCCCTATTACTACTGCTACCGAAGAGACGGGACGGACAGACAGATCAGAGAAAGGTCGGCGGGAGGAAGAGGGAGAGAGGAAGCCGGGAGAGATCTCTGTCTGTCTGTGGTCTCCGTTATAGGCAAAGTGGCACTATCAAGCGGAGCATAATAATGATCATAAGCACGAACGTCGTCCATGTAGGCTCGATTCTCCGTCCTGCAGAAGTATTCCCACAGCACTGTAGACTGCCTGAGGACGACACAGCACTGCAATTTTCACAAGACAAAACGTGTACATACGTTAGTGGGATTAGCCTTGATCACGTATTTATGTAGCTGCTGCTATCTACTGATAGCCTACAAGAAGTTTTTAACATTTTCCCATGTTCAACCTTCTACTACATTTTCCCATGTTCATGCTTAAACTGTTCACCATCGTGAGGTTTTGCTGGGGAGGCAGCCCATACCTAGCTAGGTGTAGTTTGGGAGCAGCCAGCCCCAAACCCCAAGTGCGATAACCACGCCCGCCTAATTAGGTATATGATCAGCTCTTTTATCATGTTTTCCCGTATAGTGCTCAACTCGAGCTTGTACTTGGGAGGCACCACATCCCTAGCTAATTGCGGTTGGGGGCAGGGGGCTTGCTGCCGGCCCCAACCCCCTGCCCCCAACTGCACCTACCTATGTATGCAGTCCCTCCCTGCAGAAGCTCCTCACTTCACAATGTGGAAATTATAGTGGAAATTTGTCAAAAAGGTCTTGTGAAGCAAGAGAACAGAAACAACAGCAGCCGGCTAACTTACTCTGTGGGAAAGATGCAGGAACCATAACCTGAAAACACAGACCGTCAATTTGCAAATGTTAGAGCACAACAACAAGCCAAGGCCCAAAACCGTGGTGGAAGGAGCACTAATAGGAAGATTAATTAAAGGCAATATCAATTGATGCTTACTTGGGTCGGTGGTGGTGATCATAGCAGTGCCTTTGAAATCACAAGCTCCGGTGTTATCTCCGCTCCTCTGGTAGTAGCTGTTGTAGGCATACGAGGCATGGCTAACAAAAGTGTTGGGGTTGAAGCAGGCCTGACCTTGTTGGATTGGCCCACAGTCTGCATTGCCCTGCCCACAAGCATAATTCAAGCCAGCTTCGAGAGACTCATTGCTTGCACTCGGCAGCGCCACACACCAAGTGGCCCCTGTGCCATTGAAGCTCTGAGGTGCCCCAGTACTCCCACTCTGGCTGTTGTTCAAACCCAGATAATACAGGCTGTTCTCATCAATATCAAACACTCCCCAGTGCCTCTCTGACTCTTTCCCATGCTTCTTGTTCTCATCAAATAGGGAGAAGATGTATGCATTCAAGGGCTGCCCAGGCTTGTGAGGCGTGCCAGTATTATTCAGCACTAACATCAAGAGATTGTTGTTGTATGTAGCTGCATTCTGCACGCTTGCAGCCTTCTCGTCCGAATCGCCTTTTGTTGGCCAGCCAGATTCACTGACCATGACACTCAACTCTCCATGGCCCAAGGCCTCCAAGGCAAAGTATACTGCATCTACTTGTGCCATAAGCATACTCGAGTAAGATAAGTTGGTTTTAGGGTCAACTACTAGGTCCTTGGGCTCAAACAATGCATAATCCAAGGCAACCTGATCAGCTTCAGCCGCATAAGCATGATATGGATAGGCATTCACCATAAAAAACGAGCCAATGGCCTTGAGATAATCAACTATCGGCTTGACATGAGAGGTTGCCAGGCTATCATTGAACGCCCCGGATGAAGGAGGGAAGGAGGATTTTAAAATGCCCATCGAATGGGCAGTTGAGACTTTGATTTGGCTGGCTAAATTGGCCTTGGTGAGTCCAGTGTGGATATTCACCATGGCAGGCAGAACCAAAGAGGCGTAGTCAGGGGTCAGGTTAATCACTTCTACTCCAACTGTAATCACGGTAATTTTAGTGGATTGGAGGAGCTGTGCAAGGTCATTATTTACCCATGCGTCCGCTTGTTGCTCTGTTTGGAAGTTTGGCAGCTCTTCGTTGGGGATGGTGATGATGAGCTCGATCTTAGTGTCAGCAAAGGCCTGAATGACAGAAGCATTGTAGTCATAGATTCTGACCTTGCTGATTGACATGCCTGCAAGAAACTGGGCCACTTTCTGTGGAGCTGGAAGGTTGTCCCCATTTCGTCCATAACAGAAGCCAATACTCCCGGCCTCGACCACCACTGCATAGCGAATTCCACACATTCAGACCAGCCCCCAACAAAATAAGGCATTTGTACACAAGAAGTTTTACGCAAGTTCCCAATATAACTCCTACATGGTGAATTAGGACAACATTACGAGCTTCTGCAAGGGAGGGGCCGCATGCCTAGCTGGGTGCGGTGGGGGCATCGGGAGGGACCGCGTACCTAGCTAGGTGCGGTGGGGGCAGCGGGCTGCCAGCCCGGGCTGGGTGCCAGCAACCCCCTGCACCAAACCCCACCTAGCTAGGGATGTGGACCGTGGTGCCTCCCGGGCAGAACGCCATATGACTATATGACTGCACAGCATATTTCACGCATGCAGAAAAAATTAAGAAAACCATTCAACAAGAAGAGTAGTCACGGTTCTCTAAGCTTTGATGATGATGCATACCGTTCGAGAAGTTTTAATCACCCGAGTAGAAACTCATAATGTTGAACGCTATATGACTATATGACTGCACAGCGTATTTCACATATTCAGACCATATTAAGAAAAACATTTGACAAGAAGAGTAGTCACGGTGCTCTAAGCTTTGATGATGGTGCATACCATTCAAGAAGTTTTGAACAAATTCCCGCTTTGTGAATTGCCACAACATCATGAGCTTCTTTCTATAAGGGAGGGATCACATACATGGCTAGGTGTAGGAGGGGGTGGGAGGCAGCCAGCCTGGGTTGGGGGCTGACGGAACCCCGTCCCCAACAACACCCAGCTATGAATGTGGTCTCTCTCGAGCACCCATACCGGCAGCCCCGCGAGCACCCAACCTCACCTAGCTAGAAGTGCTGTGCTCCCCCGAGCAGAAGCTCACAAGAGAAGAGAGCCTCTTTTGTCATATAGAGGGGCTCGCAATTCCACCGTAGTGAGGAATTTTCTCTTGCCACCTCGCCTCACCAATCACTCTTTCCTCATCAGTATACAGTAGGGCTCACCACTCAGCTTGTAGTAACTCTGTTCTAACAATTATGTCTAAACCCGTCAAAAGTTCAAATATGAATAACTTAGAAGGCTTATGCTTGGTAACATTGTTCAATTTACAATGATATGCGATTGACAGCGAGACAAATAAGCCACTTGCAGTAAAGCCATCTGCCGGAATCCCTCCCACATATTCATGGCCACTGAGATATTCAACAGAACGACTAAGAACCCATAACGTTGCTGGCGTTTCCAAGGCGTTGCCACACATACACGGAAACGGACACGGACAGAGAGAGAGAGAGAGAGAGAGTCTGTCACCTGGTGAGAACAGAGTGAAAACGAAGAAGGAGACGACGGGTAAGACCCCAAAGACAGCTAAGGGAGAAGTAGCCATAGCCGCGGCGAGGAGCGATATTGAGAAGCCGCAGTCACTGCACGAGGTGCGGATTTGGGGGAAGGTAACCCTCAGTACACACGCACGCACATATTGGTTGCAAGGGAAAGCTTCAAACGGATACTTAGCCTAGCCTGATCGTTATAGTACAGACAGCCAAGCACGGGGGACACACTGCACAGCAGAGAGAGAGAGAGAGAGAAAGAGAGAGAGAGAGAGGCCCAGGCAGGCTGGCTGGCTGGCTGCAATTGAGGGGGGAGAGAGAGAGAGAGAGAGCTGTGTGGTAATTAACCCCTAAAACGGTCCTCACCAGCGAGTGTTCACCCGATGGATCTCCTCCAATTTAAACGCACATACATTTGTACTGAAAATTTTGGCGTTAGCCCAACACTCTTGGCATTCGACAGTCAACTCAATAGTGGGTGAAGGTCTCTTGCATCAAACCTCTTCAATAAACAATTCCATGCCCTTTGATATATGGAGTTCGCTTGGTGGCTCTAAGGGCAGCCCCCCATTCTCACAAAGCCCATCATTCCCATGGTCTTTTCCCTATAGAAGTGTTTTTTTTTTTTTTTGCCTTGACTCCGTACTAACGAAGTAACTCACCTCGTGCCTACAACAATTGATGAGGCTTAGAAAGGAGAAGAGAAGAGCTCTTGAATGATGATGTTTCTTGACCACAATGCCTTGCTTTGTTGTTCCTGTAAGCGAGGCCGAGGCCACTTCCTAAATGAGTAACAAAGAAAAATTCCATTTTATACTCATAGCTAGAAAGCCTTTGCATCTTTAGCAAAGGAGGAGCACTATTGATCTAATGCTAGCCTTGGTTGGTCATGAGCACAAAGACCAATCTTTTGGATGGGTGTTAAAGCAACATCTCACAAAGAAAGTCTATGTGAGGATGAATGCACACACATAGCCTAAAGAAAAATAAGCTTGAGAGCATGCAATAAGACAAGTAATGAGAGGTAAAATGTCTATAACACTAAATCTAGCCTAGAGTCAACGTGTGTACAGACAAAGCTGAGGCGAAAATACCTAGAGGAAAAAAAACTTCTAGTGAGGGAAAAAAGTGGCCCGTCAATCCCAATGAGAACACATATGATAGTAACTGTTTACATATATTGAACCGGCTCAAGACATACATGCTATTATTAATCAATCTATAAAATGGTCATTTAAAAAAGGACATATACATTGCAACCAATAAGATATATATAATAAGAAATAAGATATTTGGTATGTGTCTCACTTTTAAAATTCATAGTTCATGAAATTTTTTTACAAATATCATAAAATATGGTGGTCCAATAAATACAAAAAGAACTAAAATTTCAAGGATATCATACTAAGTATACAATGTATCCTATATATATGGAGCCATCATAAATCCTTAATTTGAAATCATATCCTCTTGCATTGCCTCTTTAATTATATCATATATCATATGCATGCATGCAAAGAATTTTAGATCATAACATGTAGCTACTAAGTAATCTTAATCCATTGAAGCTAAATAATAGTGTACATCACCCATGAGCACAACCAATTCATGTCTCCTCCCATACCATCTCTCCAAAGCAATTGGATTACAGGTTTCTTCCTCAAAACATGGAGTTGTTGTCCACCATTTTCTTCTTGTCTTGCTTTTGCCCTTTTGTTAGGCATCCACAACAAGATGCTTGAACCTTAGCTCTAGGCCATCATTTTTGCTCCAAAGGAAGTAATCATTCGAGCTTAACAAACTGTCTGTCACATTGAAGCTTCATGTATTGAAGGATACACAAAAATCATTCGAGCTTTACAAAGTGCCTATCACATTGAAGCTTCACGTATTGAAGGATACATAAGTGTAACGAGCCATAGGAAGCCTCCCCTAAAATTTTAAAAGAAAAAGAAAAAAAAAATTAATCATTAGTTCAAAAATTTTTACTCCCCCCTCTCTCCCCGCCAATAGCACATTGGGGAGAGAGAGAGAGGGAGTGATGGTGCTGGGGGGCATGCAGCCCCCCAGGTGGGAGGGGTGGCCATGCCACCTACCTCCTCCCCTTCCCTATATTCCCTATATAAGGGGAGGCTTCTCCCCTCCCCAGGCAAAGACATGAGGCTACGTCGCCATCCTCCCCCTGTCAGCTGCTGCACAGGGCCTTGGGCCTCTGACTGAAGGCTTCCCCCCCCTCCTCGCTTGGCGACAAATAGAGGCTACGACCCCCCTTCCTTACGCCACCCCCACCACCTGGTACGTCAGGCATTGCACACTCCCCCCCTGGACCTTCCGACTGGGGCTCTTTTCCCCCCGCCGTCCTGCTGAACGGGCCCTGGGCCTCGACCGTAGTCCCCCCTGTTGACTAAACGTTGCGGAACCCTCCTCCCGGGGCCCTCCAAACAAGCCACCTCCCTCCCTGATTGCCATCCAGCTCAGCTAGTGAGAAGAGAAAGTAGGAGTGAGAGAGAGAAGAGGAGGAAGAGGGAGAGAAGGAGAAGGAGAGAAGGAGGAGTAGGAGAGAGAAGAGAAGAAGAGGGAGAAAGAAGAAAAGAAGAAGGAGTAGGAGAGAGAAGGGAAGAAGTGGGAGAGAAGGAGGAGAGGGAGAGAGAAGAGAAGAAGTGGGAGAGGAGTGGGAGAGAGAAGAGAAGAAGAGGGAGAGAAGGAGAAGAGAACAAGAAGAAGGAGTGGGAGAGAGAAGGGAAGAAGAGGGAGAGAAGGAGGAGTGGGAGAGAGAAGAGAAGAAGAGGGAGAGAAGGAGGAGGGAAGAGAAGGAAAGAAGGGAGAAGTAGAAGGAGGAAAAAGAAAGGGGTAGAAGAGAGGAGAGGAGAAAGAAGAAGGAGAAGAAGAGAGGTAGAGGAGAAAGAAGAAGAGGTAGAAGGAAAGAGAAGAAAAGTAGTAGAAAAAGAAGAAGAAGAGGAGTAGAAGGAGAAAAGAAGAGAAGAGAAGAGAAAGAGAGGGAAGGAGCGAGTAGAAGGAGAAAAGAAGAGAAGAGAAAGAGAAAGAGAGGGAAGGAGCAGAAGGAGAAAAGAAGTGGGAGAGGGAGAAGGAGAAGGAGAAGAAGAGAGGGAGAGAGAGAGAGAGAGAGAGAGAGAGTAGGAGAATAAGTGAAAAGAAGAAGAAGAAGAGAGAGGGAGAAAGAAAGAAGGAGAGGGAGTGAGAGTTGGTGAGTAACCGCAACAAGCCACACCCAAACCACTCTCTCAGCAAAGGACCCCATCCAGCGGTCTTTCCCACCCGAACGTGTCAACCCGAAACCTATTAAGGTCCGGACTGCCCAATCTCCGCGAGGCGAATGGCTCCCAAGAAGAAAGTCGCGGGAAGTGTAGGCGCCCAAGCTATCGGTAATGTTGGAGAGGCGAGCGGAGCGACCAACGCAGCACACACGAATCAAACCCAGGTTCTAAGCTTTAAAATTAATTAGGAAATATTTCTCGTGGAAGGGATGAAAGGATTGATGACATGGATGGAACAAGAACGAGCCTTAGGGTTTTGTTTACTCTAAGTACTAAGATGCATGCGCAAAACGGTAGAGTTTGGAATTCGCATAAGATTTTAAGCATGAAATGATAGCGTTTACTCACATAAAATGATAAGGTTATTGCCTTACTTCACATAAAATGATAGCTTTTTAACCAGTTTAGTGCATGAATAGTCATTTAGAATTCACGTTTCGCAATCATGGTTAAAAGAAACACATGAAATGTTAATTTCTGTTCATGAGATGCATTTGCATTGTTAGACAAAACCCTAGACTTTCATATACGCAAGTCACATGTGATCTAGTGCATTGGAAATAATTACTCGTTGTCGAAAATAAAGAAAGATAAAAGTCATTTAGGAGGTACAACTATACTAAAATGCACAACGTTTAGGAGGTACAACTACACTAAAACGCACAATGTGCATGATGGTTAATGTTGATTGGGAAATCCTACATAGAACCACACTAAGAGAATTGGAAGGATCGCATGCATCTAGACTGCATCTTGAAGGTCTAAATGAAGAATCATGTGTTGCCATGTATGTTAACTAAGCTTGGTTGGAATTAGAGATTAAAAGAACCTTGGTTGGGTTGCGAATAAGGCATGTGTGTTGCCTTGATTGACCAGCTAATGCTTGAGTTAGGGATTAAGATACCCTAAGGTAAAACCCAAGGGAAAAAGGGAAAGTATAAGTCAACTTACCAAGACCATTTACTTGCGTAATCTTGTTTGAAATTACTGGGTTCTTGCCAAGTCACGAAAAGACCCAAGATCGAATGCTGGGAGCATTCGGAGAAAAAAAGGAGTCACACCTTAGCAGTCGGTAGTACAAACGACTTTCGAAATGTTTGTGCTTGTACTTATGTACATTATTTGATCTCTTTGCTCAAAGAACTAATTCAAGGAAAACACTTAATGCTTCAAGTTGAAAGCCTGGAGGGAGAGGCATGAACAGTTACCTCCGACTGTCTGCCTGGCCCTATCTAAGGGGGTTGTTAGCCGCGCTGGGTATATGGACCTTACCCACCACGAGAGGTCTCTCTGTGTGCTGCTTGGAGCGGGAGGACGCTTGGGTGCTAGGGGAGGCTCTGGCTGTAAATCCCTTGCCTCCGAATCCCGCACAAGGGACCAACGTGACTCGAGATGGGATCTTGAGGCATGTGTACTAGTCAATGGGCGGAACTTGGAGCAGCAATCCTGTAGATTGTTGGGATAGCCTTCGGGCATGATATTGGATGAACTCCAAGATTTTGATAAATAAAGAGTAGTTATTGGAGAAAAAGAAACTTGCTTGGCATTGTTTTTGTGTCAGTGCCTAAGTTACTTGAAGGAACCTGTGATTAATTTGTTTAATTAAGGAAGTGATTTTTGTATGTCAAAACGTAATGTGTTAGGTAATTAGATAACTAAAGCAAACTGAGGAAAGTGCGGTGGACGTGACTTAGGTCCGTCCTACGGAAGGGTGGTCCCGATTAGCTGGGAACTTTTCTCAAATGATGAGATAATAAGACAATAGATGTAGAATTTCCGGTTTATTCTGTTTTAGGGGAAAGGAATGGGACTATGCCGTATGGCAGAGAGGTTGATGTTCGCATCCCTCTCGTTTTCCATTCTCCATGAACCAAGTGCAGCATGAATCCGCTTCGACTCTGTTGTTCCTATGCAAAGTGGTACATATGGAGCTCGACGCTAGCTCCTTCTTAGAGACTTTGCTAATAGGAAATGAACCCTAATCTCAGGTCGATCCCAAGGTGGAGCCTTCTAGACACTCCTCCCGATGGGCTGCTAAGGCGTGTCCCACAAGTGGACAAGCGGACACGATACAATAAGATATGAGAAAATAGCGGCAATTGGGGTCAAAGTATCACATTGGATAACCTACCATGGCTTGGCCCTTAATGCGGCCACAAACTTATCCCCCTTCAAAAATATAGTTTCATATGGTATTCACAATTGTCTAGTGGGAAGTGTATGGAAGTTATTAAAAGACTATACCACCTATAGCAATGTAAAGCTAAACCTAGTAGGCTTATCGATTGTGGCCATGAAGATGACCAGATTTGGCTTTTAGATCTGCTCCATCTCCATCTCCATCTCCATCTCCATGATGGGAGTACCATCTAAGTGGCAAGCAAATAAAGCATCTATGCTAGAAGAACCAATAGGGTTTTGCAATGGTATTCAAATAGTAGCCCCTTGGGAAGGAAAATCTGTAACTGCACCAAATGCGCTCTGAGAAGGAAACTGAGGAGCACCTTACAGAGGCAAAAGGGAGTTCATGCCCTGATTAGGAGCAATAACAAAACCTCCTAGTATGCCCATTCCCATGGAAGATGGACCAGGACCTTACATTGCTTGAGGTAGAGCATTTGGTAGTGTTCGACCTGCATAATATCCATTCACTGAAGATATAGCAAGAGGAGGATAAGATACTGGTGGGGGAACCATGGTGTTAGTTTGGTTCCATTGATGACCAAAACCACACAATCTAGATCCAAGCATTGGCATTCATCCTATATTCATGTTTGGAAGGGGTGCTTGAAGTGGGCCCAGACTAAGAAACTCTCTTTGTAGCAACAACTGCACTCATCGATGAGTCTATAAAGGATCATTTCTGTTGTGTATGTCTTCAAAGATGGCAGATCGACTTGGGATCTTTTGATTTAGCAGCCTCCTAGAAACTATTGATGCAATGCATTAGCTGTTCAATACACAAACCCCGAGCCTCTTCTTCCTTGAACCTCTCTTCAATAGGATCCCCAAGCTTCTTCAATTCTTCCAGCTTGGCAATGTATACACTTTTGTGTAGGTGTTGTTCGCTTGCTTTCTGAGCTAAGAGACAAAGGATTCTTGTCTGCTTCCAAAATCCTTGCAGCTAGATTATAGTCTACTAGGATATAGTCTACAAGGGATTTACAATTACTTTCAATGCATGAAATCAAAATGATGGTGCAGCAAATTATTGAAAGGATACTAAAAAAAACCGATTTAGAACTATCAAAAATCCACCAAGCTAAATCAACTCTTCCTAGCTCCTTCAATGTTTGTACGAAGTAAGATAGCCAGAAACTTTACAATCTTCGATGATGAGTGCCAAGAGGAGGGTGAAGATCTCCATATGTTGTAGGCAAAACTTTCTCATTAGCTAAAACATCAAGCAACCTCAAAAGATCACCTAGCCTCTACAACATGCCTTCAATAGTCTTAGGATTGACTGTGGATGATAAATCTAGCATATACTATCCTCTGCCCATACCAATGAGAACATACTTCTTTGGGTCAAGCAACGCAATGCACACACCTAAAGAGTGAACAAGAGTTGACTGTGGTTGCACTTAAAGTGGCTATTGCTTGTGTTGTTCAACTTGCTATGCTACATCACACCACCTGACAGTAAAAGCCTCTGTTGTTGATCCAATTGAGGTTGTGCAACTTGTTGTTGCATCTGTTGCTGAGTGGTTTATGATTGTGGAAGCAGAGACTATTGCTAAGAAGCTGTAGACAGTAATGAAGGTGTGCTGAGAAGCTGTAGACAGTAATGAAGGTGTGTGTCTTGATTGTGTTTGAGGGGGTTGTAGAGACTGAGGCATCAAAGCTGCCAAAGGGAATTTTCATCCAAAAGAACAGGCTCAATAACCTTTGTGTTGCTATCAACAAATGAGGTGTGCTACGATGTTGCAGACATTACATTTTGAGTGACGGCTACTTGACCCACTCTTTTGATTTAAGTACACATTGGCAATACATTGAGATGAATATGATTGTAATCCAAGTATATGTAAATCCTCAGAACCAGATATAGACAATTGATGATGGACAGGTTGTGCTAAGATGCCTCCACCATTTAACTGTTGCATATGATGCAATGAAGACTACTGAGTTGCACATGCTGTTGCTGGTTTGTCTCTTGTTGAGATGCTGATTGTCCATATGGCT
Source organism: Lygodium microphyllum (assembly GCF_053477565.2). Classification (NCBI taxonomy): domain Eukaryota; kingdom Viridiplantae; phylum Streptophyta; class Polypodiopsida; order Schizaeales; family Lygodiaceae; genus Lygodium; species Lygodium microphyllum. The sequence continues at coordinate 125,402,872 of NC_141140.1, forward strand.
CATGAGAACACAAAAGACGTATTTTGAGGGCTTTTTTTTATCTTAGCCTCTTCCTCTGAGTCATTTTTAGCAAGCTAATTAGAACCCTCCTTGTCTAAAGGGATCTACAATTGAAGATAGAGGCATAGATTGAACTAAGGTGCCCCTCTGTGCAGCTAGAGTAATTGTTGATTGTCATCTTAAGGGATTCCTACAACACTTATAATCCATCTGTGTCATTAGGGGAGTTTTGAGGTCTTGAAAATACATTTTAGGAGATTGAGAGAGAGTGCTCTAGACCAATAGGAGCAGAGCCTTTGTAATGGAAGTTCTATTTTAAAAAATGTCAAAAATTATTTTACAAATAAATAAATAAATAAATAAATATAAATATAAATAAATAAATAAATAAAAATATATATATAAATATAATATTACGACTTTGTATTATCAATATTTATTTTTAGCCTATTATATTTGTGATTATGACATTCTTTGCATTAATGAAATACAGTTATTGCCACTTTTATTCGATGATATGTCTGGATTAATGCTAATAACATGTTTAATCTAAATTCAAATTAATAAATAGCTCGGCACTTTTTTTTCCCTCCTTTCTTTTATCCCTCTCGTGTTTTTCCCTTCTTTCTTGTGGTAGCTTAGTCTCTCTCTCTCTCTCTCTCTCTCTCTCTCTCTCTCTCTCTCTCTCTCTCTCTCTCTCTCTCTCTCTCTCTCTCTCTCTCTCTCTCTCTCTCTCTGTGTGTGTCTGTGCCATGGATACAAAAATTCAACCTTCAACAAGTCGTCCAAGCTCCCAAATCACATCTATATCAGTGTTTAACTCATTCCAAAAATATGGAAGATGGATTCCTACAATCATTAGCAAAGGCAGTTAGATCACCATGCAACATGCAAAACATGGGAACATCTCTGCTTGGAAGGGTAGAATCTGAGATTTCAAGCTTGGAGTAAATAAGAATAGCATAAGAGAAGTTTTGGTGCAACATGCGTTTATGCATAGAGAGCTATATTTGGAACCTAGAAGTTCAAATCTTCCAATGAATAAACCAAATTGTAAGGATTTGATTCTTAAAGTCTTTCTTTTCTTGAACTTGGTTTAAGGTTTTCCATTATAGCATTTGTTCATTTGTCTTGTAGATGTCTATCCCTCTAATCTTGAGGAATGGCAACCAGTTGATTCTATTATTGATGTGATTGATGTGATGCATGGCTTGATTGGAGAAGATGTGTACAAAGGTAGAAAGAAGACAGAGCTTGCAAAGAATGGAATATTCTTCTATGACCATTCTTATATTGTCCCCATGCAATGTAGCCAATGGGGATCAATATCCCCGCTTCCTTTGGCATATTTTTTAAGCTTACTGCCTTTGCCAAGTCCAGCTACTAGTGAGGGCTATAAATGTAAAATATTTTTTGAGATACAAAGAGCACTAAAACCTCGTATCTCAAGTAGGCTAAGCAAAGTTACTTTGTTCATGCCTATTAATATATTTGTTGACTTCTTTTTTAATGCTGAGATAAGACAATCAGAACAAAACGGGCGCGTTCACGCGCAAGACGGAGCGCGTGAAAACACGTAAAATTAAAGAAAAATTAATAACTCCCAATCTAGACGTCAAAACGAAATGGCGTAAAAACAAAAAGTGGGTAGGATGACAGGGGGAAAACAAGGAAAATATATGACGGAGGTTTCAGGGGGGAGAAAGGGCGGTCACGTGCAAAAAACACAAAAAACGAACCAAAAACGCAATTAAAAATTAATAGCGGGAGATCCGAGCATCGGAATGAGGTGCGGAAAAAAAAGGAAAACGGTGCAAAAAGACGTGCTCGACAATCCTATCACATCAAAACATAGGTCCGACTGAGATAAGACGCGTTCGCATGGAAAAAACCCAAAAAAACAGACCCGAAAATGGAATCGGAAATTAATATCGGACGAACCGTACACCGGAATGACATGTAGTAAGAAGGAAAAATGTCCGCAGGAAGGAGTGGCACAGGGTTATCATATTAAACCACAGTTCCGGTGGAAGGAGGAGGGGTTCACATGCGAAAAAGGAAAAAGGTGAGGGAAGACACAAGGGACACGGCTGTCAAATCAAATTGGAATTCCGATGCAAACAGGCAGGTTCACATGGAAAAATGTCAAAAATACGCACGAAAAAGGTGTAAAAAACCGAAAAATTAATAATGGACAAACCGTGTATCAGAATGACTCGGAGTAAAAAGGAAAAATGTCAGGGGAAAAGTGCTTGGTAGGGCTATAATGTCAGATCACGGTTCCGAAGCAAGCAAAGCGTGTTCACATGGAAAACCGGCTAAGGTGCGCAAAATGCTTCAAAAATTAATAACGCGAAAACCGTTCACCGGAACAGGGGTAGGTAAAAAGGAAAAATAGTCAGTTCAAAGGGAGGAACAGGGCTATAAGGTTGGATTTGGACTTTGGTAAACGTAGGGTGCATTCACAGGATAGGACCGCAAAATTAGGGAATGAAGGAAAACTGCAAGGGAACAGCCCCAAGGGTGGGTGGAAAAGGAACGGTCGGGTGGGAAGGGACCCCATCAAGGTAACAGCAAATCATGGCATACATGCATGAACAGGTTAAGGCATATGCAGAGGGGTATACAATGGAGACGCGTAGGGACGCGTCCCCACACTTAAGACCTTAACGGATAGGGTTAACCGAGCAACAGGGACCTAGGACCACGCCGCAAACCATCCACTAACTTCCCCACACTTAAAACATGAACATCACTGAGAAACCAAAGTGGGAGGGTTAGAAAAGCTTGGCCCATTTTGTCAAGAAGTAAGGGTGAGTGTCGATGGCACGTCCAGGGTTGTTGTTGTCGACGCAGGAGGTACCAAGGCATCTTTACAGCGCACGTCCTTCATGGCAGGGACCACGCAGCAGTGCCCAGGGAGGTAGCTGATTGAAGGAATCACAGGAAATTCGTTGTCGATGAGGGATACTACACTCAACTCGCAGTCACTCAAATGGAATGAAAGAACATGCACTCGCCCCATGACTAATATCACTCAAGGAAAAATGATTGAAACCCATATCTCGTACCCGGTTTAGAAATTGACAAGGGGGAATGGTGCAGAAGGAGTATGCCAGAGTGCACAGTTGATGGTGCATTAGTGCGTCCAACCCGTCTGGCATAAGTGCAAGAAGGAAGGCAAGGGAGCCGTACAGTGCAGTGTACAGAACAGGGTGACATGTCTTGTGATGACGGCAAAGACCCATCCCGTGGGTGCATAGGGAAACGGGAACATACCTAACTCCAAGTGTCGTAATGTCCCTCAATCTCACCTCTCGGTAATTGATTGAAGAAACTCTAGTCACACTCAACCCACCCTCTGTCTCACGCTCTGTTGATAGATACCGAAGGGCAGCCTTTTTCTGAAACCCATTGATGTAATCCTCACAGTCACTTGTGCAAAGGTTGTATGCCTTGTGCGCATTTGATGGTGCAATGGTGCATCCTGCCTTGTGCCGGCATACGGTGCGAGAAGGAAGGCCAGGAAGCCTTATGGTGCAGTGCACAGAAATAAATTGTGCTTTGTGCATTGAGAGGTCCATCCCGTGCGTGCAACACTTCATTCACACTTCTCACCTCTCATTTAATTTGAAGGGAAAAGACTGGTCACTCGCCCCACCCTCTGTCTCACTCTCGGTTGATAATTACAGAGGGCAACCCATACGCACTTCCCCATCCGGTTAGGATGAAAGCTCACGTCACTCAAGGGGTTGTCGATGAAGATCGTGTCGTCAGTTGTTGAAGAGGCGTACCCAGGGAGGTAGCTTCGGAATTGGATCCTAGGGATATCAATTAATGAATCCACTTTCTGGACTGCTGGGTGTTGCCACCTTTTCCACATCCAGCTTCCCGCCCAGGGGTGTTTACCACCTTTTCTTGGAACAAGGCCTGCTATGACAGGGAATTGCTTCCTTTTCTCTCATAACAGATTTGTTTTTTTTTTTTTCTTGTTTTCCCCTATTCTCGAGGGTGTTTCCACCTTTTCTCGAAGAATAGGTTGGCATGACAGGGACCTAAGTCCTTTTCTCCCATGATCGATATGTATATTTTTCTTCTCTTTTTTTTTGTTAAAAAAAATAAAATAAAATTGAGCAAGGGAATACTAGAAAGACCATTTGTCAAGACCAACCTCGCCACTGTCGCTGGTGGAGAATAGAGGATAAGAGATCAAGGCTGGAAGGGGGGTTTGAGGGGACAAAGGGTTGCGTCCATTTCAATAGGACTGACTGAAGAACGGCTATCAGAAGTAGCATCATAAGAAGTACAGTGCTGCGCCAATGAGGGAAAGGATCAAGTGTCCATAATTGTCAAGATCCCCAAGGAGGAAAATACTTCTTCAGGCGATATCCATTAATTAGAAAGGGATCATCAAAGGCATCCAGGGTCTGTACTTGGACAGAGCCATTAGGGTTGACGGCAAGTACCTTATAGGGGCCTATCCACCGCTGTTGAAGCTTGCCAGGAAACTTGCCAAAGCGTGAATCATAGGCTAGGACCAAATCACCTTCTTGGAACTCCTTGTGCTTGATGAAGCTATCATGGTAAGCCTTACGTCGAGCTTGCGTGGCTTCCATGCACTGTAGAGCCATCCTACGAATTTCGTCCAAACACTCCAGGTGCAAGAGATGGCGTTGCAGTGAATCATCGTCCCCCAAACGCTCTTTGATAGCCACTCTCAAAGAGGGTAATTCCAATTCAACAGGAAAAACAGCTTCTGTACCATACACCAACTGGAAAGGTGTCTGTCCTGTTGCTGCTTTATGGGAGGTTCTGTATGCCCAGAGGGCCTCTGTAAGTCGATCATCCCAATCACGACGATGTGCGGCAATCGTTCTTGTCAGAATCGAGCAGAGGATGCGATTCGTGACTTCGACTTGGCCGTTGGCTCTGGGGTAATAAGGAGTGGACTTGCGATGGCAGATCTTATACAACTCTGTCAACTCCTCCATGACTTTGTTGAGAAAATGCGTGCCTCTATCACTTACCAACTCTAAGGGACTACCAAAACGGGTGATGATATTCTCGTACATGAACAGGGCCACGCTATTACCATCGTCTCGCTTTAGGGCTTTAGCTTCACACCACTTTGTGACATAATCCGTACATACGAGGATGTATCTGTTCTGTTTCCTTCTGGTAGGAGGATCGATCGGACCTACGAAGTCGATGCCCCATTTCTCAAACGGCTTCAGGGGAAGGATAGGTTGCAGTGGCATGGCACTTGTCTTGGTGGGTTTTCCCATTCTTTGACAAGCATCACATCTTTTACAGTAATCATAGGCATCTTTGTGAATGGTAGGCCACCAATATCCTGCTAGCAGAGCCTTCCTGGCTGTAGCTTCTCCTGCAAAGTGGCCTCCACATGGCTCGTCATGGAAGCCTTCAGAACAATCCCAATCTCATTTCCTGCAACACATCTTCTGAGCACTTCATCTTTGCCTTTCTTGTACAATGCACCGCCTAACAGGGTGTAGGGGGCTGATTCTAGCATGAGCTTCTTCCTTTCCCGACTAGAAATGCCAGGAGGGTAATGTTGGGTTGCCAGTAGATTGGCGATGTCTGTATACCAGGGAGTGACAGTTTCTACCAAAAATAAGGAAGCATCAGGGAGGTCTGGGTCATCCTGCTCCTCGTCTGCAGTTTGTGGGATACGCGACAGATGATCAGCCAAAACATGGGAACGACCAGGCTTAGTAATCACCTCAAAGTCGAACTCCTGGAATAAAAGGAGCCATCTCATCATTCGTCCTTTCACATCTGCTTTGTTCATCAGGAAGGACAGGGCCTCATGATCCACGTAAAATTTAAAGTGGGTGGATAGGAGGTAGTGGCGGAACTTTTCCAGGGCAAACACCATTGCCAAGCACTCCAGCTCTGTCACTGTATAGTTCCGTTCCCTATCAGTGACTTTTCAGCTTGCGTAATAGATCGGTTGATCCAACTTCGAGGAGCCCTTCTGGCAGAGGACAGCACCTAAACCTTCAATTGATGCATCAGTGTGTACATGGAACTCTTTCGTCCAATCAGGAGGTTGCAGAATGGGTGCCTCTATTAAACACTGCTTCAGAGTATGGAAGGCTTTGTCACATTCTTTCGTCCAATTAAACTCTGCATCTTTCCTCAGAAGCTTGTGTAAGGAGGTTGCCTTTGTTGCAAAATGGGCTATGAACCTTCTGTAGTAACCCACATGGCCTAAGAATCCCCTCAACTGTTTGAGGTTGGTGGGTGCTGTCAGAGTTGCGATCTTTTCAATCTTTGCAGGGTCTGTTGATATCCCTTGTGCAGAGAAAATGTGGCCCAACAGAACTCCAGAAGAAACCCCAAAGATGCATTTGTCGGGGTTGAGGGAAATCCCATACTCCCGGCATCGGTCAAAGCATTGCTCCAGGTGTTCCCAGTGTTCACGGATCAAACTATAGACACAGAAGTCATCCAAATATACTTCAATGAAGTCGTGCAGATGATTTTGAAATGCGGCCATCATGACTCGTTGGAAAGTAGCAGGGGCATTGCAAAGTCCAAACGGCATCACTCGGTAAGCGTAGGTCCCCCATTCTATGGTGAAGGTTGTTTTGGACTGGTCTTCTTCTGCGATTTGGACTTGGTTGTATCCGCTGAATCCATCCAGAAGGGAATAAAGCTCATGTCCTGTCACTGTGTCCAACAGTTGGTCTGTGAAAGGGATAGGAAAGTGATCCTTCTTTGTTTTGGAATTAAGCTTTCGGAAATCCACACATATTCGCAATTTGCCATTCTTCTTGGGTACAATCACGATGGGTGAAACCCATTCACTATTTGCCACTGGATAGATGAACTCGGCTTCCACAAGCTTCAGCAGCGAATAATTCGGGTTCATTCGCCTCTGTCGTTGCCGTACTGGCTTGGCATCAGGCTCCAAGTCAATATGATGTTGACATATTGTGGGATCAATCCCCTTTAGGTCTTTGTAGGACCATGCAAACACGTCCAAATTTTCTTTCAACAAGTTGTACAAGATTGACAACTCCTCTTCTGGGAGGCTGCTACCCACCTTCAAGTGGCGTTCAGTGCCATTTGCATCCACAAAAGTTAACTGCCTTTCACCTTCTACCTCACGGATGAAGGTCCCACGGACTGCTTCTGGGTATAGATCCGACTCCTTCAAAGGAGTGGTATCCTCTTCTGATGTCCCACTAGAACCAACTTCTTCTTTTGGTGGAGACTTAGGTTGCTCCTTAAGATGTTGAAATGGGATTAGAGCTGTTTCGGGTTTGGTTTCAAAATTAATTACTTCTTGGCTTGAAGACTCCTCTTCCGAAGATGACACATCCAGGAACGTCACATAACAGGGACCCTCTGATGCCTGTTGGGTTTGTGGGACTTGTGCTTGTTGGCACGGTGCATCATCATCATCTTTCTTTGGCAAAGATGGGTTAGGACGGCATGAGCCACTACTAAAAGACAGCTTGTTCTTCTTAACCCACGTCTTATAAGAATTTTGCATATAAGAAGATCCATTTACCAGACCAAATGGTACCATCACCATTCTGTCCCGTAGCATGAGCTCGTCTGTTTCTGATGCTTCTGAAACTTATTCTCCAAATGTATCCTCTTCGGGTGGAATAGACTCTTCTAGCTCACTTTCATAGCCTTCTTCGTCCATATCATATCCATCCTCTTATGTCTCTGTCTCTGCTTCTGCTTCTGTTTCTGTCTTTGCTTCTGTCTCTGTCTCTGCTTCTGTCTCTGTAGGCGCTCTGTAACAGAAGAACAGATTCTCTGTTTCCTCTTCTGCCTCTGTCTCTGCTTCTGCTTCTGTTTCTGTCTCTGCTTCTGTCTCTGTCTCTGCTTCTGTCTCTGTAGGTGCTCTGTAACAGAAGAACAGATTCTCTGTTTCCTCTTCTGCCTCTGTCTCTGCTTCTGCTATGGCCATGTAATAGGGAGAGCAGCACATCCATGCTTCTATCTCACTGTCAGAAGTGATTTCAGAAGTCATTCATGGTTCAGGCAGGAAGTATTCACCCATTGATAATGGCTTTGCATCTTTTAGGAGTCGGCTTACAGTATCCACTGTTAAGGAACGTGCCACTGTTTTCTTGGGAAGGATCTGTTTGACAGCATCTTCGTCTGCTGATGTTCCATCTGTAGCCTCATTAGGAGAGTCAGAAGATAATTCCAAGGAGGTGGATCCATGTCCTTTTTGAGAACCATACAGTTTCAGCACCACTTTGTTGGGTCCTCTTCCCAAGATCAAGGTTCCTTTGAACCAATCCGTCCTTGCTCGGGCTTCAAAAAGCCATGGTCTGCCCAGTAACAGAGGATAGGATGTACCATAAGAGTTTGGCTTCACCACCAAATAGGTTAGCCAATAATATTTTCCAGCCACTGTAGTCTTCACATATGGGAGAATGCCCAAAGGCTTGATCCTACTCTGATCCGCCAGTCTGATGAGCCATTGGGTTGGTTGCACACCTTGTAAGCCTAGATCCTTCATTGTAACATCCGTCATAATGTTCACTGATGAACCTCCATCAATCAGTGCATTTGCAATGAAGCAGCCTTCTATCCACATGCCAGTCTCTGGGGTACCCGGATCTAGAAAAGTGTTAGCCACATCCACCTCTTTTACAGGCTCTGGAGCCTTGTTGGACTTTGTTGCTGTTGAGGGAGCAATCCTTAAGCCACGTCTTCTTGTCAGTATACTTTTGAACCTTTTTCGGCAACTGGGAGACAACATCAATAATTGTCGGAATGTGAGGTTTGGTTTAAAGGTATCTAGATCTTTGACCAGATCGTATTCCTTAATAGGATCCACTGGCTTCTCTAACCGGTTAGGGAATGGAGCAACACCCATTTTCATTTTCCCTCTTTCTTCCAACAGAGGAATTACAGGAACTTCTTCTGCCACTTGTGGCACTTCCTCCTCTTCTGTATCCTGGACCTCTGGTCCTGTCTCTGTAACTGTCTCTGTAACTCTCTGTGCAACTGTAGTGCTCTGTACGGCACTGTTAAGCTCTGTTCTGTTCTGTTCTTCTAGTGGAAGATTGAACTTCACTGTTCTGGCTGGAGGATTATTTTCTTTCTGGATAGGTGGTTCCTTCTGCTTTGCACGAGTGATGGCAGCAACTTCCAATTCTACTAAATTGGAGGTAGGCTCTTGAGCCTTGGCCGGACTATCAGTAGCACTATTTTTCACTGGGGCTGGGCTTGGACAGTCTTTTGCAGTGTGGCCTTCTCCTTTGCATCGACTGCATAAGGGCTTGTAATCCACTGACCTTCTGGGATTTGGACAATTTGGTGAAATGTGTCCCTTTTCTCCGCATCTGTAACACTCCACTTCTGATCTCTGACCACCGCCAGACTGTCTTCCTCTGTAACTTTGGGAAGGAAATCTTCTGGGTCCGAAATTAGGACCAAACTCTCTAGGCTTGGGTCCAATATCTTGTGTTGTCATTTTGGATTCCAGCAAGTTGAATCTTGCGTCTTCTTCCTTCCTTCTCCTATCATGCATCTCCTTCAGAGAGCAAATGTCCTCTGTATGGTTCTTCCGCAAATAGTAGGAACAGAAGGCTCCAGGAATGGTTGGTTTTCGTGTACATTCAGTGGCTAAATGGCCTGCTTGATGACACTTACCACACCAAGTATTTGACCGCATCACATCTCTTCCTGCTCCTGCAACGTTGGATATGCTAGCGGTATTCACTTTCAACGTCTGTAGTTGTTCTGTAATCACATCCATCAACTCCTTTTTGATGTTTGCAACTGAGTTGGATAAGTAATCCTTCAAGCTTTCTCCTCCTGAGGCACTGGCAGGAGGGTTTTGAGGAGTCTCTGTAATCACTGCATAAACGGGTTGGGATGGTACAGAGGGATCTCTGTTCTGGTTCTGATTCAGAGCTCCTGTTTGAACTGTTGGCTGTTGGCTCCAGATGGTAGGATTCCACTGTTGCTGCTGATTTGGCATGAAGGAAATTGGTTGGGGCCACTGTTGTTGTGGTTGAACCACCATTTGAGGCATGGATTGTGGCCACTATGGATTTGGTGCACTGTACTGTGATACTGGGGGCATCTGTTGGTAAGGGTAGGGAACAGTCCCAGGAACTGCATTGGGTGGGTACATCATTCCTGGCATCAGAGAAGGTAGGACTCCTCTTCCTGTATTCATCGCCAATCTAGCTTCCACTTCATCGTACAGTCTTGCACCTTCTGTTGCAGCTTGCAGGGTGGTTGGTCTTTGTAGCTCCACAAACTTACGGACTTCTGGCTGTAATCCTCTGAGAAACACCCCCTTTTGAATGCCATCATCTAGATTATGGTTAGTCCATCTCTTCAGGATAGATTCCATTCGTGAGACATAGGCTTCTACTCTTTCTCCAAAGGACTGACTTAGGTTCATAAATTCCTCTTGCATCCGCTCTTCAAAACCTTCACGCCTGAATTTAGTGAGGAAGGCCAACTTCAGGTCGTCCCATGTGCCAAAAGTTCCTGCTGCTTGTCTCTCATACCACTGAAACGCCGCGCCCTTGAAAGTGGCGGGGAATATTGCTAACCAATGCTCAGGGGTTCTGGCATTGTTAGCCACACATGCTACCATAAACTCTGCTACATGAAGATCGGGGTCTTCATTGTACTCTCCCTTAAAAACTGGCAATGGAACTACATTCGCTGGCTTGTCATCAATATTTCCAGGACGGATCTGGCTTGGAAGTGGACCTCCAGCAGGAGGAGGGAGGGCTTGATGTGCCATTGGGACTTCTGTAAAGAGTTCCGCAAGGGCGTCAAAGGCGGCTTCTGCTGCGAGCTCGTTCTCAGCCTTGATTTTTGCTTTCTCTCTTCTCACGTACCTCTGGACTCGTTCTAACGCTTGCCTTTTTATTGCGTCATTCATCAGGGGGTTGGCTCCACTATGTTGTTAGTGCTCCACAGAGGGTTAACAGAAGGCTTCAGTCTCTGGAGGAATCTCTTGCCAACATTTCTTCTACTTCTTTCTTTTCAACGTCCCTGAATTCTGCTTTCATTCCACTGCATAGAGGAAGGTATTCGGTTTTGAAAGTGTCAAAATGCATACGTCCGAGCATTGTGGTGGTGCCATCATCATAGTAATGCCAGCTTCTGATGGTTTCAACAATGTATGCTGTGAAAAACACTCTGTCTACCAACTTCCAGTGGGTTGCTAATTGAACAAACAGAAAATTATCAGTACACCAAGCATCCCATGTATCTTGCTGTTGAGCATCCACGAACAAATTCCAACTCTTTTCCTTCTTGTCTTTGTGAACCTCTACAGACCAAGACTCCTGAAGCTTCTTCACAATCTCCCACTTGATGTTGTCTGGAAACTTCTCAATGAATGCCAAATCTTCCATGGATGGTCATTCTCTCTGTTTCTACTCTTCAGTTTATTCCCAAACAGTTTGCCACCAAGATGTAAGTTTCTGCTGCTTCAACAGGAAGAGGAAACTGTCCACCACATAGAGCATGCATCATGATGGTGATGTGTTTCCGCAATTGTGGGATGAACTTCTTGTGGAAAGTGGCTTTGATTATGAGAAATTCCAACTCTTCAGTGGAAGAAGGAACTTTACAAACATCCATTGAATTCTTCTCTTCTTGGCAATGCCATTTCCTTCATTTTCAGCCTCTTCTGGTGCTTGTTGATGGCAAGTTCCCCGGCTGCACACCAAAAACATGGAGCCCCGAGAGGAACACCAAGGAAAAGGGAATTCTCTTGCAAGAAAATCTATCTTGTAACATCAACAAGCTTGTTTATCATGTTTCATATGATCACAATGAAGAAAAGAACACCAGGCACAACAAATCTTCATGCAGCATCATGTAGACCTCCCACGGATTTAATAGAATCAACCATATTCTTCAACATCTTCACAAAATTCATCAATAGAACAAAGAAAGCAAAGGAATACACCATCTTTGAATGGAAATACATCACATAGTATTCATCTTCAATATCTTCATAGTCTTCTCTCTCAATCTTTCATATACAATCACTCTGTTTCAGTAGAATTGGCTATCTCTGACTCTCTCTCTCTCTCTCTATCAATAATACATCATATCCTCACTACAATCTCTCAAAATCACCCTCAATAATCCCTCTTAGGTCGTGGATACCCCTCCCAAGAGGTATGTCTGATATGAAAAGTCACCAGAGCCACTACAGTGTCCTTTCATAGCTCACTACTGTCACTTCACTCTAGTCTTCACTTGACTCTTCAGCAGGTACTTCTTCCACTTCTTTCAGCTCTTTTGCACTTGTATTCACCTCTTTCCAAGGCTAGAAAACTTTCCCAAGCTACACTCTCATCCATCAGAACACATACAGAAGCATACAGAACAGTACCAGAACAGCTACAGTACAGAATAGAGACAGAAGCTCTATAGAAGACCTACAGAAGGTTACAGAAGGTCATCAAAACCACATAACTCATACTCAAACCATTCCAAACTCTCACAAACCATTCAATAAGCTTTCACAAGATCTCAATCTTCATCAATCAATACTCCATCCCTCCTTACAGAAGACAATCAGAACAAAATAGAGCAAAACAGAGCAAAACAGAAGGTATACAGAACCTATCAGAACCTATCAGAACATCACAGAACCACTAACAAACATCATGAACTTCCAAAACACCATCATTATCATCCAAAACACTCTCAAACCACTTCCAAATCAATCAATCATCTCATAAAATCAACCATTCAGCTCTCAAAAACAACAAAAATCAGCCAAAAAACAAGTCATTTCAACACTCAACACCTTGGGTGTTGAAGGCATAGCTTTACCTGTTGTAGTTACATGCACCTCCTCTCCTTCAATGTCCAAGCCCCCACTATTGTCCATTTTGTCGGTTGTATATAATTGGTCATTATGTACTTCATGAGCTTTGCTCTTATATACCAAACGTGCTCACTTGTATAGCAATCCCTTATAAATTGTTATACATTTGTAAGAAAATATTTTTAGTTCATTGTTATTTTTTACAATGAACTATTTTTCAATAAAACTCTATCTTAAAGTTTAGTATGTTTCATATTACCTTTATAAGTTTATCATCATTGAGATAAATAAATTGAACTAATATTCTAGCATTTACAATTACTCTTTAGCCACAAGAGTAACTATTATCTTGATGAGGACACTGCAATCAACAATATACAGTAAAACTATGAAACTTATTTATGGTAGTTTTTAGAATAAATTTTCTTAGTATGTTTCAACCATATTAATCAAGACCTTACTGCAACTTGTCTATATTGCATTGTTGCAAGTAAGTTAGAAGGCATGGGAGGCCTTTTCTCTAGCACTTCAATCAATCTTTTTACAACTTTGTACCAAATAATGCAATTAAATTTAGAGTTCTTAGAAAAGAAAGATCAAAATATTTAGAGTACCTACAACAAAAAGATCAAAATATCAAGGAGACCCTAGATTATATAACTTACATCTTGGCATTTCCATGGCTTCCTTTTATAGAATTGACGAGAAAACATTACCTCTCCACACAGTCTATTCCAATGAGAACTAAAAAACATTGCCTCTCCACACAATCTATTCCAATGAGAAAACATTGCCTCTCCACACAGTCTATTCCAATTAGGCTCCAATGAGAACTTTTAAAAAAATTCAATAATCTAGCAAAACAAGATCTCATAAAATCTAATAAAATATTAAATTACTTATTTTTCATTGTATGGGATTAGAAGAAGCTCCAAAGATTCAAAGTCAATTGAATTGAACCAATGGTCAAAAGCACTTGCATCAAGCTCACTCCTTATATAGTATGAGATGGATGGATCAAGAACCTCAATATTTTGTTGTATATCAAAGGGAAGCTCATGCATTACACACCTAGCAAAGGAATGGAGTTAGTAAGCATTAACATGAAAGTCTATTACTAGAAAAATATGGTGAGCAAAAATAAATTTTGGTATACTATATCTCATCCCAATAAGAAGAATTTACTTCTCTCACTTTATTCTTGAGAATTTGAACACAATCAGAGTCCAAAAATACCATATTAGATCTTTTGTTAATATCACTAGGAAAAAAGTAATAAACATTGAATCCCTTAGGGTCAGGCAGCCCTTTCAAGAAGGGTAGATAACTCCTCTTCAAAAGATGGGAGTTGTTCTGCTTCCTTTTCTTCTTCCTTCTTTCTTTCATACTCTCTCTATTTATCTAAGTGCTCTTCTGTGGCCTTTTCCTCTTTCTCATGTTATCTTGTGTCCTTTACATGCATAACATCTTCAACCTTCAAACTAGGATCTTTTTTTTTCTTTCTATATGGAGGCACATTTAAAATATTGAAAGTCTTCACATAAAAAAGAGGGACTGGCTCAAGGACCTTTGAAAATCTATATCTCAATCTCCTAAGAATTATCATGTCTTTATCCATAAGCATAAGCCTATGTGCATGAGCAGCACAGAAATAAGAATCTTGGAAAAACTCAATCAAAAAATCTTATGTAGCCTCATGAATACATTTGAGAGCTACCCTACTCCATCTAAAACTGTGTAGACTATGCTTGCCACAAATTTCTCTAACAAGCCTTCGAAAAGACAGCTTTGGAATTGCATTATTCAAAACCTTCATTGCACTTCTAATCTCCTTAAGGCACCTCACATGCTATGAGAACCTTCTTTTTGGCTTTGATTTCCTTGTAAGCTTAGAAGGCTTGGAGGACTGATGGATCTTTGAAGCAAGATCTCTAGGATCAACTTTTTGCTTCCTTGCAGTGGTCTTAGTTCTAGCCATTTTAAACATCCAAAAAAAAAAAATACAAACGAATTAGGAAATATACATAATTAGTAAAAAGCAAGCAAATACTAATCACATAGTCTAAATCCAATTTCAATAAGATAGTGCACAAGATGTATGAAACACGAGGACGCCTTTTGGACCAGAGAACTAAACAGCATATTGTGTTTCATACGTCAAAGGAGAAACAATGCATGTCTAAGTCGTATGGAACGTGAGGGACCTTTTTTATCAGAGTACTTAAAACCATATCACTTTTCATACATCAATAGAGAAATGATGCACGCCTAAGTCATATGAAATGCGAGGAGCCCTCACATGGAAAAGAGAAATCTCACACCCATCGTGTTTCATACGTCACAAAAGGATAAGTGCATGCCTAAGTCAAATGAAACACAAGGAGGCCTTACATGGAGAAGAGAAACCAACACAATCTCGTGTTTAATACTTATGAATTGCAAAATAGCTCTTGCCAATGTGAAGAGCCATGGCTCGTCACATTTCATACTTTTGGTATTTTTGGAGATGGTCTAGTAGGAATTCTCAAGTGATTTAGAGGTAACTTATATTTGAGCAAAAAACTTACATTCTCGAGTGTTCGATGCATATGCTAGGCAATGAAACCTTCTTTAGTAGCTTTGCGTGGAAGAATAATTTTGTAGTGCGATCAAATTAGCATCGTGTTGGTGTGCTTGAAGAGAGAGAGAGCTTTGTCTTTGTAAAAACTCTTTTATGGTTCAAAAATCGGGTTTATAAGGATGTTTATTTACATGTGTGGCTGCTATAATGCGTAGTTAATTTCACACGTGCGACTGTAGACCGTTTTTGCTTGAGAAGTTGTGCCATGTGTCACCTACTTTTTTGGCATGATAATGCTTTTATTGCTCCGATTTTTAAGTTTTTACCATTTTTTTAAAGCGCACCTCCTTCGAATTAGTGCAATGTACTTTTCAATCAAATGTGCGGTGACGATTGGCATATATATATGAGCACTTAGGTTTGGGTTTTGGTTACTATTTCTTTCACATATCTTGTGTTATAAGGTCCGAGATACACGCTCGACTTTCTTATATACTTAAATATATATGGTGAATATTATACTGGCACAAAGAGAGAACAAATGAGAGAACATAAAGTTGTAGAGAGAGAGAGAGAGAGAGAGAGAGAGAGATATATATATATATATATATATATATATATATATATATATATATATATATATATTTTGACAACACACTAGGGATGGAAGATGGGCCAATCCCCCCCTTGTGGAGTTATATTATTAACAAGGAGCAAGCTCCTCCATTACATATAAATCAATTCTTACCTGTAGATCTTGGAAACAAGATTACGGTTCCTTGCACGATATACAATCGGCTAACACTTGCACAACTTGGAAGTTGGCATCTTTTGATCCTTCTTGAGTCTCCTTCTCTCCTACACAATATGTGTAGGGCTCTCCTCTTGGCGCTTGATTTCAACAAAGCTTTCGTAGCACTTGCACCTTCTCTTCTCCTCTTGGAACTTGATTTCAACAGAGCTTCCGTAGCACTTGCACCTTCTCTTCTCCTCTTGGATGCATGCAAAGTGATGCTTCCTTCACCTCTCTCGTACACAAGGAGAGTCTCCTCTTTTATAGACTTTCAAGAGCTTCTTTTCTTGGAGAGAGACTTGAGTTGATCTTTATGCAAGATGTGGTTGTTCCAGGACCTACTCTATAGCACCAATTTCGAGATATCTCTTTGTATATTGCTCGGATGAAAAATCGTCCAACACAAAAGTTGTAGATCTCGTTGTTCCCGATAACCACATGGCCCATTTTTAGAGATCGTCTTTCTATCGTGAGATATTTTTAAAAATAGATTTACAATGTCTTTTTTAAAAAGAACTTGTGGTCCATGCAACCACCTTAAGGAGAGTTCATTAAATTCCTTGGGCCTCAACCTTAAGATTGACTTCCACACAAAAGCTTGTGTCTTTTTAGACCTAAGAAAGAGAAAATCACTTCTCTCCTCACTTCCAGAGGATCACGTCTCTTGTCTTTCTTAGTGAGAGAATTACCTCTCTTGTCTTTCTTAATGAAAGAAAAGACCTTAAACATTGACTTGTAAGGGAGAGGATGATCCCAAATCAATGCAATGCTCATTACACACAAGTAAATGTTCCGAGGCATCCTTTGATGTACACATAAATACATATACACAATGCTAATGCACTTCCTTTGGTTCGTTTACACTCTTACACTTGGCAGACACTTCTTTTTCCCTTCATAACTTGTACTGCATGTACCAGATATCCCCGTCACAGTACTCTGATGATCCCATTAAGTAATGCACTAGGAATATTGGTCTCTAAATGGTCTCATGGCCATGCTAGATCATCATCAACACTTAAAGAAAAGTGAGTCATTAATTTATTGACATAATTTTTTTAAAAATAGAGAATTTGTAATAAGTAGTTAATTTAGTGACATCTTGTCTTGTTTTCGACCAGCTATTTATCTTGTAAGCATCATAAGCCATACCAAGCACATTCTTATCCAAAACCATGTATTCTCAGGAGCAAGGCCTGCAAATATCAGGTATCACACTTTTCTTAATATTTTTCTCTACAATCCTAAATTTTGTGGCATTGAAGATGTTAGTTGGTTTAGGAGGACAATGTTACATCAAGGGACTTAGAAATTCTGTAAGGGTTTTACTTTGTTTTTCTATCAATATTGGTTTGGTACACATGTTAAACACGAATTTGTCAAGTTTTTTTAATGTTTTTGATGCGTTGTTTTGTTCAAATATGTAAGAGTTTTTGGCTTCATGCTAGGATACAGTGGATCTAGGGCAGGATGCTTTGGAGTTCTTGCCCCTTATTTGCTCTCCCGTGTAGGAGTTGCCAAGAATTTGAAGTTCCTTCCAGGCTATAGGAAACAAGAGTTTCTGAAATGTAGAGGCCTCATCGAGTGGGATGAAACAAAAGATTTCTTTAGAGGACCTAGTGAATTCCCTAAAAAACTAAAGACTCTTTTGCAACAGAGTCAAACTAAAAGATGTTAAGGGTTTCTTGAAACCCATCTTTTTCCATCTCTTTGTCTAGTTTGTAACCATTCAAAATATATTTGCTTTGCACAAGAGTTTAAATATCCCTATTTTCTTCTTTGGGTAATAGTGGATATAATCCTTGCCAAAGATGATGTATTACATGATGCAATTGTGCCTTTGAGCTTGAATTTGTGCCAAATTTGTTATGTAGAATAATTGAAAGACCTCTAATAAATTGTTTGTTTTGTAACTTCCACCTCCATGTCTTGTGTGTTTAAAGTATATTGTTCTTGCTTGATAATGTGATTTTTTTATACCTTGGGCTGACTAAATAGATAGAGATCCATATTTCTTGATAAAATATGAAGCATGGTTGTATAAAATATGTAGTATAGATAACAAATAAAGAAATTCAATTAGAAAACCCTATATGCATAAGACAATAAAGAGACATACATATGCAAACTTCTTACCATATAGTGAGTGAAGTATTGATTAACCCAAGCTTCTGTCATTGCTTTTTTAAAAAGCTTTAATTGGTTTTTGAAGTCTTTGAGATAATCAACATTCCACTCTGTTTTATCACAATAAAAGAATACTTTGTCTAGTGTTTTTCAAACATTGATTTTTCTATTCCGAGCTTGTCCATTATCAGCATGATCCTTAACTGCATTATGTAGGCACTTCCATTGATTGTATCTAATAGTTGAGCCACCATTCCTAGAGTTTACCTTACCAAGTCTCCCATGAAAGTTTAGGAACCTTCTAGCCTTTACTCCACCAATAGATGTCTTTTTGGGGACACAATTTCCATCCTTAGAATTTTGAAGATTCGCTTTGATAACAACATTACCACCATGCAAACCAATTGCAGATAAGACTTTTTCAATCTTTGTTATAGCATCTGTTCTAACTAATAATGGCTTCAACTTCCGTGCAAATCCTATGTAAAGATGAATAAGCTTTTCAATTATCCTACAAAGTACATGAAGTGTACATATATGGGCATTCACTAAAGGAATATCTAGGACTGGCTTAAACTATGGATCCTTGTTGTGCCTAGAGGGTGCTCTATTCCAATTGCTTGAGTTTAACTCTATGACTAGGGATATGTGCAGAGGTGATCAACCACCAAGACCCATGGATCACTTATTACTTCAAACATTGGTTTTTCTATTCCGAGCTTGTCCATTATCAGCATGATCCTTAACTGCATTATGTAGGCACTTCCATTGATTGTATCTAATAGTTGAGCCACCATTCCTAGAGTTTACCTTACCAAGTCTCCCATGAAAGTTTAGGAACCTTCTAGCCTTTACTCCACCAATAGATGTCTTTTTGGGGACACAATTTCCATCCTTAGACTTTTGAAGATTCGCTTCGATAACAACATTACCACCATGCAAACCAATTGCAGATAAGACCTTTTCAATCTTTGTTATAGCATCTGTTCTAGCTAATAATGGCTTCAGCTTCCATGCAAATCCTATGTAAAGATGAATAAGCTTTTCAATTATCCTACAAAGTATATGAAGTGTACATATATGGGCATTTACTAAAGGAATATCTAGGACTGGCTTAAACTGTGGATCCTTGTTGTGCCTAGAGGGTGCTCTATTCCAATTGCTTGAGTTTAACTCTATGACTAGGGATATGTGCAGAGGCAATCAACCGCCAAGACCCATGGATCGCTTATTACTTCAAGCGTTCCAAGCCGAGCACTAATGACTACCTCTCACATAGCCAATGCGCTATCTATATCTACGAGTGTAGTGAGCTTATCTCCATGCCTGATTGAGTTACCTCCTCTCCCGAGCACTCTGGTAGCTCCAGGATCCAAGTGCAAGATTCAAGCAAGCTCCATTCTCAAGCTCCATGCTCCAAGCTCCATTGTCGTGAGCAAGATAGAAGAATAGAAGAGAAGAAAAGAAGAGAGGAGAAGATGGAGAGCTTCTCCTCCCTGGTCCCTCACCCTCACACACTCACTCCCTCACAGACTCACACTCCCTCTCTCAAGCACAAGCTCAAGCAAGCAAGAGCAAGAAGAAGAAGAAGAAGAAGAAGAAGAGAGCTACTTTTGGCCACACACAAGAATGAGCTTCTTATTCACTTTTCAACTTTATATCCAAAACCCTAAATCCCTTTTGGGCGTCATCCCCTTATCCCCTTTTTTACATGGTCAACCATAGCCTAGGCCCTTTTTCCCATTGTCCTCCTATCTTCCTAGCTTCCTTTTACCACCCATCTACCTTTACAAATTGCACGGGTGAGAGCCTAGTGCTCTTAAATTAAATCATGGTGTGCCTTGCGCTCTTTTACAAAAGTATTGACTTGCACTTTTTCTTGTGCGCCTTTTTCCTTGATTCTTTTTTGCACGCCTTGTATTTCCATATTTTTCTTGGCACGCCTTCGCCTTCCGTACCACTTTTGCCTTGGTTTTATCCTTCACTTTATATTTTCTAGATTTTCCAGGTTTTTTGTTTGAGGGTTAACATTAACCCCCTCTTAGACGAGTGCCAGTCCCATGGCACTTACTGTCGTAGGTAGCGGGCTCTGGCATGCATCGAAGATGTGGGTGGAAGGGACTACTGTGGTTGGCATTGGAGGAGTTTTAGTGGTGGTGCGGATAAAGGTGGTTGGTGGCACTTTGTTGGCCTGAGTGGTTGGTGATAGGGTTGTTGAAGTAGTTTTGATAGGGTTGGATTTTTTTGGGAATCACACTCATGGGTTGGCATAGATGTGGATGTGCTGGGGATTCGGCAGGGGAGGCTTGCAGGATGATAAATGATAAGAATTTAGATTTGAGTGTTGATGACGAGCTAACGGTACTTTCATTGGAGTCTTTTATATCTGCACAATTGAAAACCTCTCATATGTAGTCTCTCCCTAGGGTTAGTGCTAGTCTTCTTATCGTGCATAAGACGAAGTTTGATTAGTTTGGGAGACAGGTCAAACTCTTAGCCGAGAGTAATATCTTACACTTGAGGACCCAAACTATGTATAGATTGTGGTGCAGATATTGTGTGAGTGCACGTGCATGCTTAGATATTACGTAGTTAGAAGACTGCTAGTTTGGTGCTGCGTAGCAACATGTGGTTGAGGAGAAGTACACATGAAGGTGGATGAGACATTATTTGTGCTGTGACAGCATAGTGTAGCATAATTGAACTCATTGACACCTTAACTTTTGGTAGCTGGTAGCTACTTGTATTGCTTGACGAGTACAATGTACTTTCCATGATCGTTTGTGCATTGTCTACTATGATCGATAGCAATGGTGGTGAAGTAGAGTGCAAAAAAGGAAGCATGCAATGGGTCAGGGTGACAGGTCTAACCATAGGCACGATAAGCTCCCTAGGTATGTCTTGCCCTTGATGTGCCTTGAATAATTGTGAGGGATGTGAAAAGGGCTAGGGGACTAGGGACGGAGTCAGCCGACCAAGGTCACTGGACACACCTAATTTGAGGACCCCTAGGTGTTATGCTGTGATTGTGGGTGATTTTTCATTTTTCTTTCGTTGTTTCTTTCTTTCTTTTCTATTATTGTCCTTTCTTTTTGTTTTCTCTTTTTCTTTTTTCTTCTTCTGCTTCTCTCTCTCCTTTTTTTTTTGGAAATACAACCATTGTAATACGTTGAGGCCAGTAGCCTTTCATTTGGACTCGAAAATGTAAAGAGTCAAAGGCTGTGAAAATGGATATTACAACGATGATTGTGTTACTAGCCTCGTTGTTGGGGGAACAGTTGTGAGGATGGGGAGATACACTTGAGATTTTGCAAAACCTCTTTGTGACATGCGATGTAAGTACAATTGAGATAACAACTGCCGTGAGCCAAATGTAGATTTTGACCCTAGAAAGAGAGAGTAGCCAATGACTATGCTTTGGGCCATGCGATGCGGGTGGTCTGGTCTACAAGGGTGATTTTTTCTTTCAGCAGTGAGGCTTCCGTTGTGGCTCTTTGTTCCTGGTAATTCTGTTGCTTTTTTTGTGATGGCTCTTTGTGGGGTTGGTGGTCTTGTGGCATCTTGGACATTGAACGCTTTCGTATAGAGACCTGTGTCGTCCTGTATCCACTTAACAACTCGTGAGAGTATATGCAAGTCATATGCTTCAACTATAATGAACAGGCGCAACGTAAAGAGACATCACTTATTTGAATCCCATGTTGTTGACTTAGATACATATCACCTATGCTTGATTATCTTTTTCTTTTGCTAAAGGTGTGAAATATATTAAAAGTAGACATGGAATGTTTGTACAGTTGGGGAACCTGCCCCCTTTTAACCATCTAAAGACAAAAAATCATGGCCAAGTAGCACTTGGTAGGCATTTTATACAACATAGGGGCTATTCTATTTGTATGAAGTGGGGTGAGCCGGGTGGTGAGGCGCCGGGGGCATTGCTGGTGGGGGGCTCCTATTAGGCAGGACAGGGGTGATATCGGTTGGGACCCAAATGGTGTAGTCCCTGGCCGCTACCGTATCAAGGATGCTTTTGAATAATTCAGCAAATTCCCTCTTGTTTCTAGTTTCCTTCTCTTTTCTTTAGCACCTAGTGCCCGAGCATATGGGAAGGGCTTGCACGACAGGGGTCGCTATCCCCCAAGTATTCCCTTGAGCCTTTCTCTTCCTGGCCTGGGGAGTTTGCGGTCTGCGTCTTGGACGGTGTCGCTTTGGGCCTCGTCTTGGTGTATACCTCCTTAGGGTAGGCATGTAGTTTTTTAGTGGAGAAGCTTGTGCTGTATGCTCCCTCCGACAGTGGAGAGCTTCCTTGTAGGTCAAATTGCATTGTGTGCTTCATGACGGGTTACTAGGGGGGAACCTGCAAAATGTGAACCAAGGGTTAGGCCGTGAGGCAGGATAGAACCATTCACATGAAAATGATTAAATAGTGGATTATCAAGTGCATATGATGAGGAGGGGTGAGGTGAGGCATACATTGTTTGCTGTAGAGGGACATCCCCTGTAATGATGTTTGTCCTGCCGCCTTGAATGGGGTGTATTTAAGCCAGTAGGAGATCTTTGCTCACACCAAGTTGCACAGACTGGTTGTGATGGAATGGGGTAGGGCTCGTTCCCGGAAGGATAGATTCAAAATGGAAGAAAGCCAGTAGAAGGGGGTGATGCCTCGTGTACGCCCTCATAGATGTTGGTCAGGGCTTCCCATGGTGGAGATGAGGACTGCATGCCCTCTATATAGAGGTGGGAATGGTCACACAACTTCTAGATGTGTAGTTAGGGGAGGACCCTAGGAGCTCAACCTGTTGAACCCAAACTTTTCTCTCTGCGCTTGACTATCATTGCTTGTGTGTGTTGGCATTATCTATACAGGGTTACAAAATTCATTGTTTATTTATGTACATATTTGTGAACCCATGTCACTTCGTGAGGATAAGAACCAATTGTAGAACTTGGGATTGTATCGAGGTGTGGCACACACATCTAGTACTCGTGGTAGGTTACACAATAACAACAGATATTTTGCCACACCGAGTAGCATGGTACCTTGTCCAAGTCTACTCGCAACATATAGCTCCTCCTCAATGAGAATCTTGTCAACCATACAGTTTTCTTAGCTAGTTTCAGCTAAGTCCATACCCCTAATGGCAGTTAGTACTCGAAGGGAAGTTGACACCACATAGGTTGGGTCTCCTTGAGACTGCCATTTGGCCAACCTCTCCTCTGAGATAGTCATAATCTAGGCTCCCAATTCAGCTATTGTAATGCGGTTTTCAAACCAAATTGGCATTGACCCTCTAATTGTCACTTTAGTAAGCAAGCGTTGATGGTAATGGTTGTGTTGATTTTTCAGAACACATGGATGTGTCTGAGGTTTCACTGCTATTAGGAGAGGTGGCAATGGATTCATTGGTGGATGGACTTGATGCTTTATTCCTCAGCTCTTTTGCGCTCTTGGTCTCAATCTTCTTGGTTTCTACAGCCATTAGCAAGTGCCATTGTTTTCATTGTTTTCTCCTCTTTTTCTTGGGCAAATGGGGTGTATTCTTTAAAGACTCAGGACCCTGAACTAGGTCAGATGTTGATGTGCTTAGTTGGGCCTCAACATTCTTTGTTTCCGGTGTGTCCTCATGGGACATAGTTGCAGCTCGCTAGACAGCCTCGCTAGGTTGTGAGGGTACAACTGCATCTCTTTTTGGAGAGTCTAGCTCTTCAGCTAATTCCCTTGCATTTAGCCTCTCATCCAATTGCATTGGCAGTTGCTCCTAGTCGGGTGTTTGCTCTAGACTCTTGTCCTTACCCATTGGAACATGCCTCCATTGCTTCTTATCAGTGTAGGTGTTGTGTTTAGAGTTGTTTTTCTCTTGCTCATGAGGTTTGGGTGACTCTAGTGTAGAACCAAGAGACAGTTTAGGATTCTTGTCGTGTAAGCTTGGACGAAACCAGTTGAAGAAGTTAGGGTTGTATTGATGGGAAGCATAGAGATCTAGGATTGAGGGTCTTGAGTGAGGCAGAAGACATATGCGCTAATAATATCAAGTACCATGCTCCCTACTCCTAGTTTGCTAGTCATGCATAGATCTTCTTCTTGAAGCAATTTATCATACAAGGGATGTTTTTGGACAATGGCAGAAAGCTGGACCCATGGACCACTGCCAACACTCTTAATGAGGTTGGAGCAATGTACATGGGATCATGTATTGATGTCCAAAGGGCTTTTCTTTGCTCAACAAGTGTCATTAGTTGATGGCCAATTTTGGCTGCCAAACATTGATTGGAGTACCATTTCTGCACAAAGTTGCCTTGTCCTTTCCCTTTTTGCTTGATTTCTTCAAGCTTTTTCTTGTTTATCTCACATCGGGCAGTATAGAGTGAGGGTATCAAGTACAATTGTCTAGGTGTGGCCTTTGGGATGTCCTTCATGAATTCCTCAGCAATAGCTTCATAGTGGGAGAAAACATGTTGTTGCTCATCCCAAGTTAGGGGTTCAGCTATGAGCTTCGTGTGCTCTAGTGTTGGCCTTCCCATGTCCACATGGACGTACGCACGTGCAATGGCTGTCAGCTTGTGATCAAGCTTCATCAGGCACTTCATCTCTGGTTCATTGGTTAGATGCGCCATCTCCTTGGCCAAATCTTCAAGGGATTTCTCCTCAAACCTAGGCTTTAGGTGCTTTGGAAGTGCCAGAGGTGTCAAGGATGTTGGTTATGACATCCCTTCTGCATTCGAATTGCTAAGGACACGTTCCACAAGGGGCATCGTCATAGCCAAAGGTTGTGATTGCTGTAATTCGTGATTGGAAGTAGTAGTAGCTAGTACAGTGGATTGGCTATTGTTAGTAGATTGTAGTGTCAAGTTCTTAAACAGATTAGAAGTGGCCGTATCTTTTGTTGCCCTTTGCGCATTTACTTGTGCAGATCAAGGATCAGTTGAGCAAGTCACAATGGATTGCATAGGCATATCCTTAGGCTGAGAGCTACGGGTGGTGTCATGTCCCACCTCTTGGACATTTGGAAGCTTAGCTGGAGATAGAGATTGGGATTGAGCAGTTGCACTTGACAACTGCTGTTGTGCTTCCTATGTCCGTTTAGGGAAAGAGGGTGTAGGAGAACTAGGGCTCCTAGGTGGACTTGGCAGTGGCCGAAAGATTTGCTCATGGCTATTAGACGACTCTACCATTTGCTTTATTGAGTAATTAGCCTTATCATGAGCAACATTCTGCATGTGGTGCTCGTTATCCTTTTGGGAAATGAAAGGCTCCTTGGGCACTAGTGGATTTTGTGTACCCTCAACGATTACATATGATATCTGCTTGTTAAGCATGCTAGGCTAAGGATCTACCCTTCGAATAGTCCTGTTTGGTTTCTTGATTTCAATCATGAGAGGGGCTTAGTCATTCCAATGTTTTTGACTCGAGACTTGTCTTTTCATTTAGATTTCCTCTTATGCTTCTTTGCTCTTGATAGGTCCTAGCCTTCAGCAGACAGAGGTGGTTTAGTAAGGGGTTTTGGTACCCAAATCCATTGATTACCTACGTAATACCCTTGAGTACGTAGCAACGCTTTGGATGTCCATCGCGGTGTTGTGCTAGCTCTCCATCGATACCTTCGTCTATAAGACTTGGGCTTCATTTGTGGTCTTCTACGATATTTGTAAGTCCGAATCCTATCCTTGGCATTGTCTCTTGACCTTCTTGTTTCAAGCATGGCCTCACTCACTGGTTCTCTCTGTTCAACATGCGCTCGTATCAACTCTTTCAGCCAGTCCTTGCTCTCGTTACTAGGCTTGGCTTGTATATCAGCATGTTCCTTGTCTTTCCCTCAGGGTTTGATGAGGTCGCCCTTGCTAAAGGTTGTGATTATCCTCACACCCAGTAGTATCAACTGTATCCTCTGTGTGCTACATAATCGGCCTCACACTTCATCACCCTTTTGAAGGGTCGTCTTAAGAGGGTTTCCTTTCTGCAATTAGAAATATTTGGAGGAACATGGAATAGGATAGGCAAGCTTTTAGTTTCAATAGTTATGAGGATTTTGCACTTCCCTATAAGTGCTTGTGGGTGTCCCCTGTAAGGACTAAGAGTTGCATTAGTCAGTGTGAGCTCTGGTTGGCCCAATAGGGTCCATGCTTCACAGGTTAAGATATTAAAATCAGCTCCTTCATCAATGAGAGCATCGATACTATGCTCTCTTTTTGTGGTGAGTTTGACCCTAAGATAAGCAGGTGGTACTATGTCTTCATCCTTCGGGTCTTGGCTTATAAATTCAAGCCTTTTGATGCATGCCCTTGAGTCCTCGACTGCACAACCAAATGTGGATTCTCCACTGATATCTTAGGTCATCTGTGTAGTGCCGTTCAAGGTGCATCTATCATTAGGAATGTCATTTCTAGTCATTCTTCTAGTTGTAGCTTGATGCTGTTCCGTTTCGCTTTGACTAGATGTGGTCCAAATGCAACATATACATGCTTTTGTGGTGTGGCCTTTTTGCCCTTGTTAGTTAGATTGGCCCATTGAGGTTCTAGGATCTCTGTTTGTTTTTGTTCGGGTATGGGCTTTTGGTTGTTGTTTTGCAAGTGAGAATCTATGCTTGTGTAGGGCCATCACTACACTAGGATCTAATTTGGAGGACCTATTGCAGCATGTGTTTTCTCTCCAACCTACTTGGGGGAGGTTTCGCAGGGGGGGGTAGTCCCCCCCGGCCTGCACAGGGCCGTTATGGTAAACACCATGTGCGATTTGAAGGACTGTTTATAGCTAAGTTTTGAACTACTTGCTCTGGATTTCAATCTAGTGATAGATCTATGATGTGCTTTTGGCTCTATATGGTCTCTCGGTCTGTATTCTCTTGTTCTAATTTTTGGTCTGATTCTGGGTGGTCTGACTTTCAGAGTCAGACGGTAAGTGATCTGATTGTTGTGCACGTTCGGGCGGACAAATGGGGTGTCCGATTGGATGGGTGGTCCGATTAGAAAAGGTTATCCGATTGGATGGTTGGATATCCGATCGAACGGTTGATTCAAATGGTGAATTCAATTGGGCCGAATGTCAGCTTGTCTGATTTGGGTAGGGTAGAGTCAGCAAGGTCGAGGGCCGAATATCAGGTTGGTCTAAATGGTTGACTCGGACGGCCGAGCGGTGGTGTCCGAGTCAAGTGGGCCGAATGCCAAGTTGATACAAATGGTGAATTCGACTGGGCTGAATGTTAGCTTGTCCAAGTGGGGTTGGGCCAAGTGGTTAGGTAGCCCAAGTCAAGCAGTCCGAGTCAAGTGGGTTGAGGGCCAATTCTGGGACTCAGCCCAAAATTGATGTCACTCGAACGGGCCAAACACGACGTGTTTTTCTTCAGACTTGCATAGAATTCATTGCATCGAACGATCGAGGCCTTCCTATTGGTCGTGAGTACCTCTAGATCCTAGCTACTCATGCAGGAGAAGGTGTGGGAGTACCTCTAATAGGCAAAGAACTCCTCGACTGAAAAATCAAAGCAGGTCCACACAATAAAGCTCTCTCTCTCTCTCTCTCTCCAACTCTCCTGAAACCTTGCAATGCAAAATATGGTTTTTCTTGTCACCCCTGGCCTTTTATTACCCTACCTAGGCATGCATTCACCTTAGTCTTACTCCCTTACTAACATTTAATCCAAAATTTTATTTTTTGTCATTCTTTTCCTTGTTTTAGCCTGTTATATAGCAACAGAAAACCCTATTGCATGCTCAAATGTTTTGCTCCTATCCTACCTAAATGCAAGCAAAATTCACAAGGAAACTACCTACACTACTCCAATCTACTTTTCCAAATCCAAAAAACCAAAAACCTACTTGCTAAGGAAATCAAATACGTATTCAAACTCCCTCTCTTCCTACCTATCTACCTCAAGCACCGGTTTGGGAAAAACCCTACTTCAATGCTCGATTCGAAGCACGCAAACGCTCAAGGCTTGAATCCGTTGGTCCCGCCAACGGAACCAAACTATAGAGGCGATCAACCGCCAAGACCCATGGACCGCTTATGGCTTCAAGTATTCCAAGCCGAGCACTAATGGCCACCTCTCACATAGCCGATGTACTATCTATCTCTATGGGTGTAGTGAGCTTACCTCCATGCCCGATTGAGTTACCTCCTCTCTCGAGCACTCTGGTAGCTCCACGATCCAAGTGCAAGCTTCAAGCAAGCTCCATCCTCAAGCTTCACGCTCCAAGCTCCATTGTTGTGAGCAAGAGAAGAGAAGAGAAGAGAAGAGAAGAGAAGAGAAGAGAAGAGAAGAGAAGAGAAGAGAAGAGAAGAGAAGAGGATAGAGAGCTTCTCCTCCCTGGTCCCTCACCCTCACCCTCACACACTCACTCCCTCACACTCTCACACTCCCTCTCTCAGCATAAGCTTAAGCAAGCAAGAGCAAGAAGAAGAAGAAGAAGAAGGAGAAGAAGAAGAAAAAGAAGAAGAAAAAGAAAAAGAAGAGAGCTAATTTTGGCCACACACAAGAATGAGCTTCTCGTTACTTTTCAACTTTATATACAAAACCCTAAATCCCTTTTGGGCGGTCATCCCCTTATCTCCTTTTTTACATGGCCGGTTGTGGCCTAGGCCATTTTTCCCATTGTCCTCCTATTTTCCTAGCTTTCTTCCTACCACCCATCTACCTTTACAAATTGCACGGTGCTCTTAAATTAAATCATGATGCGCCTTGCGCTCTTTTACAAAAGTATTGACTTGCGTTTTTTCTTGTGCCTTTTTTCCTTGATTTAGGACTTTTCTACACTTCTTGTGTTTCCATATTTTTCTTGGTGTGCCTTCTTCTTCCGTACCACTTTTTCCTTGGCCTTGTCCTCCTCTTTAGATTTTTTGGATTTTCCAGCTTGTTCGTTTGAGGGTTAACAATATGCAATATAGACAAGGAGATCTAGAGTTGGCTCCCTTCATACATTTAAGTGTCTTTAAGTCACCAGCTATGTGCCACTCAATCTTATAGTTCCCAAATCCTTCAACAAGTAGCTCTTCTCCTGCTTGTTGTCTCTTAATACCATCATGTATTGGTGTTAGATGAAAAACTCAATACAATATATCAAAATCCTCTATATCTACTTCGAATGCTCCTAGCCACCAAATGTTGTGTTCCGATTGAACATTGAATGGCATTGAGTGATTGTAATGATCTGATGAAAGTGCTCTATTCATCAAGATAATAGAGACCCTCTCTAGTTTTGTACATTTTAGAATCTCACTTTCATCAAGTTTAACCACAAATCTAGCCACTCCTTGTGCCTCTTCTAGTGATAAGTCATAGAATCTAATCATTAAGCATTGTAGGGTGGGCAAGTCATGGAAAAAATTGTTAAATTCATTGAATATAACTTCATTTTTCTTGCCCTTGAAGCTAGCCTTGATATGGAAAGGCCACCTAGAATCTCCATTACTTTGTTATTCACTCTCTGTCTAATGGTTATAATCACAGATGGCCTTTGAAGTATGCAATTATGTACTTGTCCTTGCTTCATATTTGACTGTAAAAGTTGGAAAAGTTGTATATAAGCATCTCGACTGATACCAATATTATCTAGTGTCTTCTGCACTAACTCAGTATCCAAAGAGAGATCCTTTATAAATGACTCCAAGCATTGTTTCTTGCATTTTTTAAAAATTTTCTTCTCCAAAATATCTTTTGAAACTACTGAAAGAAGAAGATGATAATAAAACTGAGATGCTTTCAAAGAATCTCTTTCACTTGTATTTGGTTGAAGAAGAGACCTAAACAAAATCAACATCACAAATCAATACAATGAATTATAAACAAAGTCATATTTCATATTTTTAAAGTTGAAAAAAATGTACATTACTGCTTGGATTTTTTTACTACAACCATCTCCTCCTCGCCTGAGACTCTCAATATTTCTAAGAGTCTTTTGTCGATTTCGAAGTCCTAAAATAGTTTACTTTTGTTGATAAGATTTGATGTGTTTCTCCAACAAATGAATCCTCTGTTGATAGTCTTCTAGCTTCTGCAGTAACTCATTGTTATGTTTTGATAAAAGATGGTTCTTCAATTTGAGGACATCATTTTCTACAACCAAGTTAAGTGTATAGCCTTGAAATCCATTATAACCATCACCAATGAACCTCAACAATGAAGAGCTATTATAGAAATGTGGAGTGCTATTTTTGCTAGTATCTTTGGGATATAGCCTACCATCTAACCAAAAATCAAGTTTCTTCTTTCCTTCAAACCTGAGTATATGTTTTGTAGACTCTATAATAGTAATGGGTTTTGTTCTCTTCCTTATTGATTCATACTCACTATCCAACTCAATATGAAGATGATAGAGAGGCCTTTTACTAGAGCTACAGAGATCATGGGATGTGTGATTCATTGCTAAAGATGTGATTAGAAGATTGTATTGAAAAAGTATGCAAATTAGAAATAAGAAGAAAAACAAAGAAGAAACTAGTAAGGATGGGAAAGAAAGAAGAGAGTGAGAATGGAGAAAAGTAATCAAACATTGAACAAAATTCAAATTAAAATTAGTTTTCACTTTATTGAGGATGAGTAAGATCTTCATTATGACAATCTTTGTCACCTTTATGGCAGCCTAGATTTCTAGGTTTGATGTGACCACACGAGAATATCACGACAATGACTTATTAACAATTTTTTATATATTTACTTACTAAAATATAAAAGTTTTTAAAAATATAAAAAATAATTTTATTTCTTAAATGATTTTCTCTCTCTAGGATCACTTACAAGGCAATTTTGAGACCTCAAATCTCCCCTAATGCAAATGTTTGCTGTCGTGTCACCTGTGCCATATGTATGCTGCCCTGTGACAATCTCAGTCAATTGCAGAACCATGAGATGCCTATGCATTCTTTGAGGATTCATGATCACATGATACTGATGTAGCTGGCTTCTACCATGCTTTGGAATATTTTGAAAGCAACTTGATTACAATGGCAACTAAGATCAATAGCTCCAGCTCTAGTGAACAAGGTTGGCTTCAAATACATGCTAATATTGATAAACTTGGAGCTTTAATTGATCGATATATTGCTCTTATGAAGGCAGACAAAGAAAATAGAGCAAGACTTGAATCAAGTATGGATTCTCATCACCCTGAGTATTATCAACAACATGATGAGTATTATGGTCATGATGAATATTATCATGGGCATTATGCACCCGATGCTTATGCTTATGGCCAACATGTATATGTTGATGATACACACTATGATTTGCATGCATCTTATGAATATGGATAGTGGCAACATGCAAATGAACATGAGCAGTATGCAAGTACATTTGGACAGCATGTTAATGCTTATAGATTTGATGTAACATGTCATAATGCAGAGTATCATTCCATTGAACCTTGGTAGCATAATGGTTATTATGGGCAACATGCTTATGCTTATGAGCATCAACCTTTTCAGCAACATATTCATGATTATACATGTGAACCTTAATTTAGCAGCCCAATTCTTATGGACATGACAATAATCATCATGCTATCAGTACTCTTCTAGCTTTGATGAGCAACAAGTTCATAGCTACCATGATATCCTATATCCCAATTAGTTCATACCTCATGATCACCCAAATATAATGATGAGTTCTTTTCAAGGTGTTGATGATGAAGAAGAGAGAGATGAGCAAGCTGAACAACAAAAAGGGGATAATGAGCAACATGATCAATAAGATGTACACAATACAAAAATTCATGCTGAGATGATGAAGGAAATGCATCAAATGAGAGCCACCATGGACACACTTAATGCCGATTTATCTAAGTGGTTGGAGATTCAACTGAAGGGAAAAGAGCAAGAAGACCAAGAAGATGTACAAGAAGGGAACAGTGCAAAGCAAGATGTATGAGCTCATGACATATTAGCTGAAGAATCACATGAGGCACTCACAGATGTAGATTGTTATGTTGAAGGTTTTAGACTCTTGGAGAAACCTCATGATGATCTTCTTGAGCATCAGTTTACACTTAATCAAGGTTTACAATAGCCATTGAACGCATTTGATGATGAGTACCTTGATCATGGTTATGATGACTAGCATATGTCTGATGATGATGTAATACATGATTTGGGCATACATAAAGATGGAGATGGCATTATGCCTCCCTATGATCTGGGAGATTATGGATGTGATTATGGGGATACTTCCTTGTATCCATTTGATCCGGGTGGATTGGAATATGTGGTGGATGGCCATTCTCTTCTCTGGGACAATCACTATATGACAGAATACCTTTTGATCTAGGAAGTTAATGGATTGCTTGGGGATCTCAAATAGACTAGCTTCCAACTTGCGAGCAATTTCCTTTTTTTTTTTGTAGACTCTTTTGGTTGAAGATTGGTTATCTATGGCCATATTTTAGTGAAGGGAAGATTGCAGACAACTCATTGTTTTAGACCAGATTTTACTTTGAACTTCAGAACAGCCAAACCCAACCTACATGGGCTGAAAGCACTGACCAAGAGCTCCATTTTTATGTGTAGCATGCCTTGATCGGAGTTCTCTATAGAAAGCTATCTCAGATTTACTACAACAAGGTCATGTAGTAGACATCATGCTATCCACTACCTATTAGCTTCATCAATTAGAGAATATGGGTCAACATTTAAATTTTATCATTCCCCAATCATACCTATATATCATACTTGATCAATGACCCTTTATACATCAATGAATACCCATCATTCCATTAGATAACCCTTGTAATGTTTATAGCAGAGTAGTACTCTGGTCTGCTCCTACCCAATCTTTTTGTAATAAGTGCCCAGCTTGTTTTTGAGGGAAAAAACCTTTAGGTGGTGATAGAATGTAAGAGAGGGGAAATAAAATAATGAGGATGAAATACCAGCTACACTAGCTGGTATAAAAGGTGTAAGGACTGGATTTTGGACCATCAGATTATAATAACAAGTCTCCTTCATCTTCTCTCCCTTTCTCTAGCTTTCATGGTTTTCTTCCTTCCTTTTTTGTCTTTCTCTCTCTTCTTCTAATATTTCTCTCTCCTTGTCACTCTCTTTCTCTCTCTTTTGCCTCTCTTCTTCTCTCTCCTCTGTAGTATTCTCTCTCCTCTTTCTCTCTCTCAATCCTTTCCTTGACAAATGTACTCAGTCTTAATAGTAGATAGGGTCATGCATTTCTACACCTTGGACATCCAAGAGGTAGCACCTCCAACATAGATAAAGTCATACCCTGAGATGGACTTTTTAATGTTTCCATGTCCCATATGATCTAAGTTATTGTAATCCATGACTCCTATATCTTGGCTACCATAGCAAATGCATATATCTGCAATACTTTAAGGTACCTCATGATGTTCCAATGTTGCCTACCAAGTGTAGCTATATAACATACCACAACTCCTGCTATAAAGATCATGTCAAAAAAAGTGGCTATCATGGTATACAACGAACTACCCATTACAAATGAAGATAAAATTTTAGCCATCTCAACCCTCTCATCCTTTAACTGTAAACAATCTGGCCAATAGGCTTATCAGCCTCCACATGGAATCACTCAAGTACTCTGTATATGTACTCCTTCTGGGACAAGTAGAGAAGTCCCTTAGAGTGATTACACATAATGTGCATACTAAGTATGTGTGAGGTACATTCCATGCCCTTCATCTTAAAGCTCTTCATGAGATGTCTTTAAGGTATCTAGCTCAATATGAGTACTCTCAACTATAAGCGTATTATCAACATACAATACCAATATAATAAAACTACCATCATGGGCCTTCTTCGTAAATAAATATGGATCCATATCAGTGTGGGAATACCCTTGTGAATGCATGACATATCAAACTTATGGTACCACTCCCTAGGTGTCTACTTAAGTCCATAAAGACTCTTCTTCAATTTGTAGGAGGTGTTCCTTGGCTCTCTCCACAAAGTCCTTAGGTTGCTACATATAAATGTCCTTATGCAAATCCCCATGTAGATTAGTCATCTTGATATCCATCCGATAAAAATCCAAATCCAACTAAGAAACCAAGGCTAGGACCAAGAGTAGGATGGTCATCTTAACATAGGAAAGAATATCTCATCAAAATCAACTTTCTTTTCCTACTCAAAGCCCTCGACAACCAATCTAGCCTTATATGTTGGCTTAGGGTGATCAAGGGTACTTTTCAACTTTTACACCCATGTACATGGCAATGTATGCTTTCCATTAGGCAAGAAAACTAAGTTCCATGTATAGTTTTTTCTACAACGAATCAAACTCAGACTATATAGTCCTCCCTCAAGAATGAGAATTATCTTTGCATATAACCTCCTCATAAGTAAGTAAC
The DNA here is from genome assembly GCF_053477565.2 of Lygodium microphyllum. Classification (NCBI taxonomy): domain Eukaryota; kingdom Viridiplantae; phylum Streptophyta; class Polypodiopsida; order Schizaeales; family Lygodiaceae; genus Lygodium; species Lygodium microphyllum. Next base: position 125,437,474 of record NC_141140.1, read on the forward strand.
TTAGCAAAGTTTGTCTCACCATGACATAATCCATAGAAGATAGCTATCAAGAGGACGTAAAGCTCTAAAAAAGCATCTCAAAATTGGTTATGGGGCTTGTACAGCTTGTCCTCTCTATCCAACATCATAATCCTGCACAACATGTGGATCCTAGGCCACTACATCATCAAAAACTACAAGAGTCTAACTAGGGTTGGATGTACTGTGACAAAAGGCTTCTCCTAAAAGATTACCTTGCGTACTTCAATTACTTGCTCTGGTCATATATGCATCTTATCCTCATAGAAGATAACATCATGGTTGTGGATAATCTTTCAAGCATGTGGATCCCAAAGATAATAGCCCATCTCACTTGCATCTCCATATCCAAGAAAGATGCATTTGATAGACTTTGAATCCAACTTATTGTGATTGTATTTAAAAATATAGAAGAAAGTCTCACATCCAAAGACTTGCAAGTGTATATATGAGAAAGGTTTACCAAACCATACCTCAACTCTACCACCAAAAGCAGCAATGCATGGGGATCTATTAATGAGATTTATAGTAGTAGTAATTGCACCAACCTAAACGTGATGTGATAAGCTTGCTTGACTAAGCATACTATGGAATCTTTCTTGAATAGTCCCATTCATGCGCTCTGTAATACTATTTTGGGGTGAGATATATGGGGCATTCAACTGATGCTTAATACACCTCTCATCATATAGTTGCTCAAAAGCCTTAGAAACATAATCATCCCCATTGTCAAATTGTAGGCATTTTAGCCTATATCCAAACTAGTTCTCAACCATAGTAAGAATGTGCTAAAACATAGGCAAAACATCATGTTTCTACTTAATAGAAACTTATAAGTCCAAACCTTATGCTAATAATCATCTATGAATGTAAGAAAATATTTTGTGCCATCCAAGGATTAACACGGCCCATGGGCCACAAACATCTAATGCACAAAAGCCAAAGGCTCACCCACACATGTAGAACTAAACTTCTTATGTGAATTAAGAGTCTGCATGCCATAACAACAATGATTACATGAATCAAAACAAGCATAATCCAAGGGTAGGAGATATTGCAAATGGGTCAATACTTTCATTCCTTTCAAAGACATGTGTCCAAGGTGATGATGCCATAAAGATACATGCAAAAGATCAATCATAGGCAAACACATGGTCAATAGACCTAGAAATAAGCAAAGGGTAGAGACTGCCAATCTTAGCATCTCTAGCAAAAACAAGGCTACCATATGTGATTCAATGTCTAGTGTCCAAGAGCTAAAGTGGGAGCTAATGGGCAGGAGAGAGAGTAACTTGCAAACTAGATGTGGGGACCTAAAAATAGGCACAAATCACACTATTTCTATTGATGTATCTACTGCTATTGTTGGTTGTTACAATGCTACAAGAAAGTCTCAAAATGAAGCCTTTGTGATCCTTAGAATAAGCCTTGACAAGTATGGAACAAGCTAGGTATCAGTAGTTATGTTGGGAAAAAGAGATGATGACTACCATGAAACCTTGAGCTAAAGCAAATGATTGATGAAACTTCTTGAATGCCTGCTTTGATACTAGTTGAAGGTGAGTGAAAGGTAGAAGCACAAGTGAAAGCAAGAAGGGAGCAAGAGCTATGGAGGTTGAAGCAAGAAGAGAGAGACCGATGTGTGGGAACTCCAACAGTCACAATGTGTGGCCTATCTTTCCTTATTTTATTTGTCATTAAAAGAATAGAATAAAGTGACAATGATGGGAGCCTACCACCTATAGTATATAGGTGTGCAGGTTTGTATACAAGTATTGGTGTGGCTAAGCATAGATAGCCTTTAACCTCCAACATCAACACACACACACACACACACACACACACACACACACACACACACACACACACACACATATATATATATATATATATATATATATATATATATATATATATATATATCTAAGAAAGCAAAGAAAAAATGCTCAAAGGTTGTAGTTGGCTCTTTGATACTCACCTTTCTTCGTTGTAGTCTGCCATCGAAGGAGATCTTAATGGCCACACGATCCAAGTGTGCTCCTCTTAACACACCAAGCTCTCGATCCACTCTATTCCATGCTACTAGGAAGTGGTAAAAGAGCAATAGAGGAGAATGTGCTTCTCCCACATGGTCCCTCAAACACTCCCTTGCTCCCTCATTCTCTTTCTCTCTTTCAAGTGGATATGGATGCCTCAAATTGCCCATGTTACATGCAAGAGGCAGAAAGAAGAGGAGGAGGAGGAGGAGAACGATTTGCAAGAGAGGCTTCACTCTCTAGGTCCTTTACTCTCTCTTACTCCCATGCTCTCTCACTCTTGATTTGGGTCATATAGAAGATACTCCTCAACCCCATGTGTAGGCTATACTCTTGTAATAGACTCTACTCACCATCCTCACCCCTCTCTAGTTCAATATTTCATGTGTCATCCTTGTCTTCTTCTCCATTTACTTGCCTCCTTTGTTTGTGAATCAAGCTAGGTCTCCATATGTGAGCATTGTAAATAAAGATGGTGGTCATTAAAGTGTCAAATAGCATCAACATTGTTCTTAGATCCTACAATTATATATGACCATGTCTAGACTCCATGCCTCGTGCCAATCGATCCTCAATTGCCCTACTCATGAAAAATTATGGCCTAGAAAAAGTAACCTTAGATAGACAAAGGGGTCACAATGTGCATTACCTCCCCCATATATTGAAATTATAATACTAGGTTTAGTGATCCAAGCTAAGAATGCGTTGAATACCATTACCTTGGTCTTCCCTAGATTCATTATTAGGTCTCAAAGCTCTTGTAATGCATCAAGGTGTGTTAACCCTCAAACGAACAAGGTGAAAAATCCAAAAAATCTAAAGTATAAGACAAGGCCAAGGAAAAAGTGAAACGGAAGACGAAGGCGCGCCATGAAAAATCTAAAAACACAAGAAGTGCAAAAAAAGTCCTAAATCAACAATACTTTTGTAAAAGAGCACAAGGCGCACCATGATTCATTTTGTAAAAGAGCGCTGGGCTCTTACCCATGCAAATTGTAAATGGTTAGAGGCATGGGTTGAGGCCATGCCAATAGGGAAGAGGAGGAGAAGGGTTGGAGGAATGGGCCAAGGGGACCAAAAAGGGGATGACCGCCTAAAGGGAATTAGGGTTAGGGTTTTGTATAAAAGACAAAAAGTGAATGCAGTTGATTCTTGTGTGTGGCCAAAAGTAGCTCTCATCTTCTTCTTCTTCTTGCTTGCTTGAGCTTATGCTTGAGAGAGGGAGTGTGAGAGTGTGAGGGAGTGAGTGTGTGAGGGTGAGGGACCATGGAGGAGAAGCTCTCCATCTTCTCCTCTCTTATTCTCTTCTCTTCTCTCACTTGCGGCTATGGAGCTTGGAGTATGGAGCTTAAGGATTGAGCTCACTTGAAGCTTGCACTTGGATCATGGAGCTACCGAAGTGCTCGGGAGAGGAGGCAACTCGATCGGGCATGGAGGTAAGCTCACTACACTTGTAGAGAGAGATAGTATGTAGGCTATGTGAGAGGTAGCCATTAGGGCTTGAAAGAGAAGTGGAACCCAGGAGGAAGAAGCTTGGTGGTGACAGCTATAGCAGATGGAGAGCAAGAGCCAAGAGAGAGAGAGACTCAAAAGTGGGCACTCCAACAACCACAATGTGTGGTCAGGCCTTCCTTTATTCAAACTATCACTAAAAGAATAAAGAATAAGTGACTGTGACGGGTGTCTGCCACCTACAGTGTGCAGTGGCGGGTATTGTCAGTGTAGTAATACATTGGTGACTAGGTGGAGGCACCTTTACTCCCAACAACCTCCCACTTAAAGGCGAATTTGCCCCAGTGAGAGAGAAAAAAGAAAAGACAATACAACATGTACAATAGGATGAGGAAAAAGATGTCATTGGATCCCCAAGAGGAACACCAAGGAAAAGGGGATTATACTGCAAGAAAATCTATCTTGTAACATCAACAAGCTTTTATTTCATTCTTTTGATGACCAAAACAAAGGAAACAACAATTCTTCACGCAGCATCATAGTAGGTATCTCCCACAGATTTTATAGAATCAATCATAATCTTCAACATCTTCATAGAATCCATCAATATAACAAAGAACATGAAAGAATACACCATCTTTGAATGGAAATCAATCACATATTATCCTTCTTCATTGTCTTCATAGTTTTCTCTCTCAATCTCTCATATACAATTACACTGTTTTGATAGAATTGACTATCTCTGGCTCTCTCTCTCTCACTCTCTCAATAGTACATCATCTCCTTACTACAATACTCTCATAATAACTCTCAATAATCCTTCTTAGGTTGTGGATCCACCTCCCAAGAGGTATGTCTGATATGAAGAGTCGACAGAGCCACTACAGTGTCTTTTCAGAGCTCACTACTGTCATTGTCACTTCAGTCTTCTCTTCAGTCCTTCAGCAGCAGCAGCTGATTCTTCCATTTGTTTTAGATCTTTTGAACTTATATTCATCCTTTTCAAAAGTTAGAAAACTTTCCCAAAGTCACATATACTTTCCATAGAACACTTATAGAAGGTCTACAGAACATTACAGTACAGTACCAGAGCAGCTACAGAACAGTTACAGAGTAGAGACAGAGCAGAGACAGAGGCTCTACAGAAGGTTTACAGAGGATTACAGAAGGTCATGAGAACCTCATAACTCATACTAAAACCATTACAAACTATCAAAAATATTCAATAAGCTTCCAAAAGACCTCAATCTTCATCAATTATCAATCCATGCTTCATACAGAAGAAAATCAGAACAAAACAGAAGCTATACAGAAGGTATACAAAACCAATAAGAACCTATTAGAACGTCATAGAGCTTCATATCTCCATTGAGAATCATCATGAACTTCCAAAACATAATCAATATATTTCAAAACACTCTCAAAAACTTCCTTTATCAACCATACATCACTCTAAATCCATCAAAAATCAATCATTCAGTCCTCAAAATCAACAAAAATTAGTCAAAAATTCAGTCTTTTTCCACTCTCAACATATCCCCACACTTAGAGAGGAAGCATCCTCGCGACCTAAGGAAAAGAAGAATATAAGTTCATTAAAGAGCTCAATTTTATCTTCCGTAGGATCTTCAATAATCTCTCCAAACCACGACCCCAACTTATTACTTGTATTTCTAGAAAAAACTACTAAAGGAAAACTTTATTATTCATTAACTCATTTGATAATCATTTAAAAGCCATAACAAATTTGTAAAGGATATAAGAGGTTCTTCTTCAGCTTTCCACCATAGACTTTCCATCCATTATCAAAAGTTTGAAAAGAGCTCTCGAACAAATTATTCTCAATCAGCCTGAACTCATCACATACAATTAACCCACAACACAAACACTAAAAACAACTATCTGAATGGCACCTATATATATATATATAAAGAATCATCCAAAATACATTGCAAAGGCATCAATGAAGGTGATCCCTTTTGAAGGCTTGGTGGTTTCCAAAACGATTCATGAAAAAGGACTCATTCACAAATGTCTTTGGAGGATTTTGAAAGAACTGCAGGCAGCACATCCTTTCTACCAAAACAAGATATCTGCTAGGTAGACATAGGGCATGAAAATACAGGACATCCAACTGTTGGGAATCAATGTTCACATTGACATTCATACAAAGCTTTGGAATGGCCTTTTAATCATTATGGGAATGTCTATGCATGTATGCTAGATACCAAGCAAAATGAGCTGTCAATCTTACTAAAGGATCTAGAGATTGTGAATGTTGGTAAGCAAAATGAAGGTAATTCTGGTATGCTTGACTAGCAGTTGTCCAGTTCCTTGGAATTATTGGCCAATTTATCTGTGGTCCCGTGAGAGAATCAGTCGAGCTCCATCCTCGTCTTCTCGAAATCTGCTGATCAAATCCATCGTACTCACTAACCAACTAAGGGGGTTGAGAAATAGAAGTGGTAGGAGATGGAAGTGGAATAAGTAAAAGAGGATGAAGAGATGGGTAGGCAAAATCATAAAAGGAGGAATAAGATAAAGAAGGAGTGGCTGAAAATTTAAGTGAATCAATTAGGAAAGGTGTCAATTGATAAACAAGAAAAGTAGAAGGTATATGGATAGATGGTAAAGGACATGGTGGAGAAGGGAAAATAACTCGATCTTCGATAAAAGAACAATAGGTAAATATAGGAATTTGAGGAAAATCTTGAGGTTGGAAAAGAAGAGGTAAGATAGCTGTGCTGAATTGGTTTGGTAAAAGGAAAGATAGGTATCATAGCAATGAGCCATTTGTTGATAGTATAATAGGCTAGGAACCGAGGGACCTAAAACAGATCGTCTCTGGTAGGTATAAAAAAAGGATGAATCAAATGGATGGTTTTTGGAAAGATAAGCTAGGAGATCCATCCTCTGTTGGTTAGTGCTATGCACATAAGTAGAAGCTGTATTCTGACGTTGATTCAGGACCACAGAATCAATCATTGAGTGCCATGAATTGTCAGGGCAAGTAGCCACTTTTAAGGAATAACATTGGAATATGTCATCTATCCGTAACTCCAAATAGTTGACATACAAAACAGCTTGTAAAACCACATTCCCCACATACCAGGCCAAATCTACTTCATCAGAAATCAACAGATCACCTCGTAGATACATGTAAGACAGCAACATGGTATCCGTCGTCACAGAATCTTGAAACACCATACAAACCACTTTTGTTAGCAACTCAGGAGACTAAGCCCCACTCCAACCATCCTCTGGAAGAGGAAGATCCATCGTTTAAAGCTTCATATAGAAGGCCAACTGCAACTGATAGTGGACAAAGAAAGAATGGTCCGGAGGAACATACTCTTGAAAGTGCTCAAATGTAGACCATAACAAATCCATCCTGGACTGCAATCTTTCCACTTTATCTTGAAACAATGGACACAATGTGGCATGTCTCTGGAGAATTGCCAAGTTCTGCTTAGAGATAGAATGAATAATAGGAACATTGGGGCTTGGAGGAACGGACCGTGACTATGCCAGTTGGTCTTGCAACTACTTAATTTGGGAAGCTTGTGATTCCACTGTGTTATGAGCAGTCTGTAAAGCTGACAGTTTTTCATCTAAAAGAGTCTGAAACTCTTGAGCTTCTTTAGACATTTTCTCTTTCTCCTCCGAGACTCTAGTGACATCTGACTCAGCTTCTCTTAACTGAATTTTCAAAGAAGATATCTCTTCTCTCTGGGTCTCAACCATTTGGGTCTGCTACTCCATCTGCTTAAACAGATTTGCAAGTGTGTCTTTAGTAGAGGCTAACTCTGAGGTTGCCTTATGCAACTGGTCTTTGGACTGCATCAGTTCTTCATAGAAAGAAGCATACAGCTGTTGAACACAAGCTATCACTGAAAGTTCAATCGAACTCTAGATGTCATTACAAAGGAATGGAATAGCATCTCCTGACACTCAATTGTTCAGTGAAGGGACTAATATGTCCAAGGAACCCTCTCTATGTGCCCTGAACAAATTGTTACATGTGAGGTAAGCAGGGAGGTCAATGCCAGATGTAGAAGGAATTGTGACTGAAGGAAGAACTGAGGGAGTTTTATCTACCACATGCTTCAAGCACTTTAGTTGAATGACCAATGGAGGAGAGGAATCAAGATCCTCTATGTCATTAGGTTCTGACTCTTCTGGAGGTGGAGGGGGAGGTACTAGATCAGATGGAGGAGGTGGTAGCACACCCTTCTTTAGGCTTGAGTATGTCAAGAAAGCATACAGGTAGGAACCATAAGTGACATTTGTGACATTCCCTCTGGTTACTTTGACAAAATGTTAGTCCATCTTTATAAGCATGTAAGTACTCCAATCAATAGCCACCCCTTTTAACACCATCCCGGAAGCTGTGAAGAGTTATTTGGACAAATAATGGGATGGTGTTTTGGTAGGCATAAACTTGTCTTGGAGGAACTGGTAGACTAACTTCCAAAGAGGATCAATGATCATGGAAAAAGATACTCTTGAAGTGTTTATCACTTTCTTGACATCCAAAATCTCTTTGGTCTAGTTGTAACAAAGGGCTCTTCTTTATAGGGAAGAGACAAAGCCTTCCCCAACCCTCGAGGTGTCAATATCATGGAAGAACTATGAACCAAGCCCGACTTCTTACTGTATGATGCAAGAAACTCATCACACAGGGATGGATCATCTGGAATCAATGGGAATGAAGCAGCCACGAAAATCGCAAGACTTGCTTTCACTATCGGGCTCAAAAGCCAATAGGGAAGAATAATCCCTATTGATCAGTAGGACATACTAGATAGGAGGAGGAGTGTGAGGCGCCATTCAAATGGAAAACACACACACCACAACACAGACAATCACAAAGAATGCATGCAAAACAATCAAAGGGCTATAAAAAAGAAGTCAATCAAAAGAAGGACACACACATAGACGTAAATAACCAATTTACCACCCCAAACAATCCACATCCTAGAAAAAATTCGGCATGACCTCTACATATATGCGATCGAAAACTTCATGCGATACAACAAACAGGCACCCAAAACCTCGTATTAGGCAAGAAAGAGAAAAAAAACTTCAAACCGCACCCGTAATCGTAACACATAAGAAAACCATAATACCATAAAAAAACTTAATCACGACCTAACCATAACTTTGACCAACATTTTCAGGTAAGAGGACTTTACGCGCCCATCCCACGAAGTGTCTTTATTAAAAAGGGAAAAAAGTGCAATGACGAGAAATTATTCTAATGAAGGGTTCATTTTAAGAAACTATTAACAATGGGTGCCATTTTATTAGGTTATAAACCTTAATAAGAAAACGACAGTTTTTTCTTAAAATTTTAATTACAAATTATTAGGGTGAAGCGGTGCTTTCTCGAAACCCGGATTGCAATTCCTAGACTGGGGTCTCTAAATGCAAATTTATTAATTAAAATTTAATAGTGATGTGGAGCGCTTTATTGCCAGAGTGTGCTTTTTTGTGACGGTTGGTTCATTTTTATTAAAAATTAAGGTGCCTCTTAAGCGCATGTAGTATGTGCAAAGTGAATGGCTGGTTGATTTTAAATGATTAGAAAATTGTGTGTTTAGCTCGAGTGCGCGTGAAAAAGTGGGTGAATATAGTTTATTTTAGCAATTAATTGTGGTTAAGGGATGATGAAAATAAATAAAGCTAAAAAATAAATACTAGTAGGGGTGTGTATGCAATAAACTGAAGGTGCACGAAGTAGTTCCAAATGCAAGGAATCCAGTAAAAAAAAAAACACCACTGACTAGAAAAAATAAAGCACCTTAGTGTTTTTGTTTATTTTTATTTTATTTTTATTTATTTTTTTATGAATGTTTTTTCATCTTTGAATTTTAGGTGTGTTTGTATTGTGTATAGTGTTTAGTTTGGTTTGTTTGTTTTGTTTTGTTATTTTTTAAATAATTAAAATAGGATATATGATACATGAATATATTGTGAAGTATAAGGGTGGGATTTCAGCAATTCAACAAGTGTCAACAATGTGTTGTAATTTATCCATGATTTTTTAGCTGATTTTTAGAATTTAAAATGAATTTTTATGAGGTGAAGTATTAAATTTAGGATTTTGACTTCAAATAATATTTTGGCCTTTTATGGAAGCATTTTCACTTGAGAAATTATTGACAAAAGGGGCAAGGGGATTTATGAAATTCTTTAGAAAATTTTTGGATTTATTTCTGAAATTTTTACTAATTTTTAATGAATTTTACTCATTTTACATGTAAATTTGAAGAAATTTTCAAATTTTGAATTTTCTATAATTTATTTTCTTGAATTTAATTTTTTAAAAATATTCTAAATGATTTTAGCATTATTGGAAAATTTTTAGAAATGTTTCTATAATTTTTTCGAATTTTAAATGAATTTTAATGATTTTTTGGAGTTTTTATGTGTTTTATGTTTATTTTTCAATGTATTTTTATGTATTTTGTGGGTTGGAAAATAAAAGGCGATACCCAAACTGTGTGTGAACAACGAAGGATGACTGCGTGTGAATGGTTGACTGCAACACTCCACCGCACGGACAAGTCGGAAGCGCGTCCTCGCGCGTGAACGCCCATTAGCACACCCGAATACCGAGAACGACCACTCAACGGGAAGACAACGGAGGAGAAGGGGTAGAAACTGGGGTTGTCAGGGGGTAACCTAAGTAAATTAGGTGACTTAGTAGGTTAAGTTAATTAGGTTAGCTTAGTCTGAGAAAGTCAATTAAGTTAGGTTAGTGTGTGAAATCAATTAAGTGAGTTAGGTTAGTGGAGTTTGTTAAGTTAGGTTAGTTGGAGTCAGGTTAGTCTATTGAAGTAATGTTAGTTAGGGTAAGTAATGTTAGTTAGGTCTAACTAGGGGTTAGTTAGTTTAACTAGGGGTTAGCTAAATTAACTATGGGTTAGTTAAATTAACTATAGTTAGTTAATGTAACTAACCAGAGGGGGGAGAAGGGAGGTTGGCAGTGTGCACAGAGGAGGAGGAGGAGATGACGACGACGAGGGGCTGGTGGCAGAGACAGCCGAGGTGGAGGAGGAAGATCAGCGGCGTTGCAGGAGGTCATGGCGACGCTGGCGGGGCGCACGGAGTGAAGAGGGGAGGAGGCGTCAGAGGATGGGCTGGCGGAGGAGAGAGGTGACTGCGATGGGCGCTGACGGGGAGGGAGATGAGGACGTCGACGGCGGCGCTGGCAAGGAGTTTATGCTCGAAGAAGAGATTCCAGCATACGGCTGTCCATAGGATTAGTTGAGATTGACAGAAACAAACCTGGATGAGCTACTGGCTGGGGCCATAACCTATCTCCGATTATGTGAAGCTATCCAAATGCAACAGATCTGCGATGTTAGGGTTAAACGAAGGGAAACAGAGGTCGGGCGGTGGAAAGGCGGAGTCAGTGTTAACACAGGAATGGAAGAGGATTTGGCACCTGCAAGGAAACCGCTACAAGGGGAGGGGGGAGGGAAGGGAAGGGGAGACACAGAAGGAGAAGAAGGGGTAAGGAGAGGAGGGAGATGAAGGGGAACGGGGGTTGGAGAAACCCGTTGTGATGGCGTTGCTGGTGCAGGGTTCCCCTATGCGTCGAGACCAGAGGAGGAGGGCTGGAGGAAATGGTGGCGAAGGAGGAAGGCGACTGCGATGGGCGCTGTCGGGGAGCACGTGGAGGAGGAGATAGAGATGGTGGAGGGAGGCGACTGCAGCGGGCACTGACGGGGACGCAAAAGCGCAGCAACGACGTGAAGGGGGAATGTAGAGCCCAAACAGGTAAGGTAGTTAGGTGTTTTTTTCTTCTTCTTTTTCCTTTTTTCTTTTTGTGCTTTTGTTAGTATGGTGTGTTTTTTTTGTTTAAAATGTGATTATATATATATATATATGTGTGTGTGTGTGTTTTTTTTTTCTTTTTTTTGAATTTTTTAACTTTTTTAAAATTTTAAAATGTTTAAATTTAGTTGTTTTTTTTCTTTCTTTTCGTGTCGTTTAATGTTTTGTGGTGTGGTTTTTTGTTATTATTATTATTCGCTGTTATTATTATTATCATTATTTTTTGTTTATTATTATTAAAATAAATGGGATGGGGTATTTATTGGTTTTTATTTTTTTTTCTTGGCATTTTTTTGTTTCTCTGTGTGTGTGGATTTGTTTGTGGTTTTTTTAAATTAGTATTATTATTGTTTGTTTTTTTAAAAAATAAAATAAAAATAAATTGAATATAGGTATGCAAAAGAACGCACCCTCGTCCCGCGCGCATGCGCGGACAGGCGTAAAAAAATTTGCAATGATGGGATCCAACGGGGCAAGGATGTCAATGCGCGAACCATAGACGCCACAGGGGCATCCCGAGGCACATAAAACCAGAAAAAGGCACGTTCATGCACGACACGAGAAACGCGGTCACACGGCAAAAAGGAATAAAAATTAATAAAATCCAAACCAGTCGTTGGATCGAAAAACTGTAAAAAGAAAAAATGTGCCGAGAGACGAGGGAAAAATGATGGAAACATGCAACACGGGTTCCGGGGCAAAATCAGGGTGTTTACATGGGAAAAACACAAAAAAATAAGCCGAGAACACATACGTGTATTAATATCGAAAAATCCGCGCATCCAAACGAAGTGCGAAAAGAAGGAAAATTATGCAAAACAATATGTCTAACAATGCTAGCACAGCAAAACACAGTTCCGATCGAGATATGATGCGTTCACATGGGAAAAACTCCAAAAAGGGCTTGAAAATGGACTCGAAAATTAATACAAGAAAAATTGTGCACCGGAATAGAGAACATTAAAAAGGAAAAATGTCCGGAAGAAAGGGATTCACAGGGCTGGTGCATCAAAACTGAGTTGGAAAGGAATTAGGAGAGGTTCATATGGAAAAAACGCAAAAAACACATCTGAAAACACTTGGAAAAATTAATAACTAAAAATATGACAATCAAAAGAGGAGGGAGGAAAAAGGAAAAAGTGGGGGAAAAGTTGGCAAGACACGAATGTCAAATCAAACTGGAATTCCGATGCAAATAGGGTAGATTCACATGGAAAAATGTGAAAAATAGGCACGAAAAGGGCCCAAAAACCCGCAAAAATTAATAACTAACCAACCGTGCATCAAAATGACACAGGGTAAAAAGCAAAAATGTCAGGAGGAATTGGTAGGATAGGGCTAGCATATTAGATCAGGGTTCCGAAGCAATAAAGGTACGTTCACATGGAAAATCGTCCAATTTACGACTTAAAAAATTAATAACTTGAGAGCTATCTGTCGGAATGGGAGTTGGTAAAAAGGAAAAATAGGAAGTTCAAAGGGACGAATAGAACTATAAGGTTGGATTGGGATTCTGGGGAACGTAGGGTGCGTTCATATGGAAAAATCACAAAACAAAAAATAAAGGCAAACGGTCAAGCAACAACCCCAACGACAGGGTGAAATAGAATGGAGGAGTGGGGAAGGGACCCCATTAGGGTAAATTGAAGTCACGGCATAGATCCATGATCATAGCAAGGTATATGCATGGGGGTGTGCAACATAGATGCGTAGGGACGCGTCCCCACACTTAGAACCTTAGCAGGAAGGGTAAACCGAACATCAAGAACCTAGTACCACACATCAGACCAACTACCAATGTCCCCACACTTAAGACATAATCGTCACTGAGAAATAGAAGGTGTAGGGTTAGAAGAACTTGGCCCATATTGTCGAGGAGGAATGTCGACTATCGAGGTTGCGTCTTGTGTCATTGTTGTGCAGGAGGTAACAAGGTGTCTTCACAACTCACGTCCTTCGTCCTTCATGGTAGGGACCAAGCGGTAGCACCCAGGGAGGTAGCTAGTTGTTGAAGGAATCGCAAGAAATTCGTCGATGACGAGGGATATTGTACTCAACTCACGATCTCGCAAATGGAATGAAAGAACAGTCACTCACCCCATTACTAACATCACTCGAGGAAATAATGATGAAACTCAGAGCTCACACCTAGTTTAGGAATTGACAAGGGAATGGTGTAGAAAGAGTATGCCAGGGTGCACAATTAATGGTGCATTAGTGCATCCAACCTCGTCTGGCATAGGTGCAAGAAGAAAGGCCAAGAAGCCTTGCAGTGTAGTGTACATAATAGAAGGACGCGTCCTGTGCTTATGGCAAAGACCCATCCTGTGCGTGCATAGGGGAATAGAAACGTACCTGACTCCATTGGTTGCAATGTCCCTCAATCCTCACCTCTCGATAATTGATTGAAGAAACATCAGTCACACTCAGCCCACCCTGTGTCTCACGCTCTGTTGAAAGATACACAGGGCAACCCATTCCTGAAACCCATTAATGTAATCCTCATTGTCAATTGTGCAGAGGTTGTATGCCTTGTGCGCAATTGATGGTGCAACTGTGCATCCCACCTTGTGCCGACATACAGTGCAAGAAGGAAGGCCAGGGAGCCTTATGGTGCAGTGCACAGGAACAGATCGTGCTTTGTGCATTGAGAGGCCCATCCCATGCGTGCAACACTCCACTCACACATCTCACCTCTCATTTGATTTGAAGGAAAAGATTGGTCACTCAACCCACTCTCTATCTCACGCTCTATTGAAAGATACAGAGGGCAGCCCATACTCACATCCCCATCCTGTTAGGATGAAAGCTCATATCACTCAAGGGGTTGGTGATGAAGATCATAACGGTTGTGGTTGTCATGATCTTGAAGACGAGGCGTACCCAAGCAGGCAGCCTACAAATCTTATACTTCAATGACTTGTAAGAAGAGTCGTCTGTTAAGAAGGGCAGACAGACTGATATTACAGAGACAGTGCACCAAGGGAGGTGTCTTCAAATTACTTGCTGGAAAGATTCTGCTGGTGATGTCAGCTATCCTGAACTACGGGGTGTTACCACCTTTTCCACAGTCAGCTTCTCGCCCAAGGGTGTTTCCATCTTTTCTTGGAACGAGGTCTGTTGTGACAGGGAATTTCTTCCTTTTCTCCCATAATAGTTTTGTTTTTTTCTTTTTTCTTTTTTTTCTGTTTTTCATTTTTTTTTTCATTTAAGAAAGAACATGATAGAAATACCATGTGCCAGGACCAACCTCGCCACCATTGTTGGATCAGACGAGAAGAGAACAAGGTCGGGTTGAGATGTTTCTGCGAGGGATTAGCAGAACGAGACCGCCTCATGAGGAGAATCATAAGGGCTATCAGAAGCACGACGAGAAGGACAGTGCGATGCCCAAAAGGGAGAGGGTAGGTCGACTGTGATTGTCAAGATCCCCAGGGAGGGAAGTACATCTTCAGGCAATAGCCATTGATCAGGAAGGGATCATTAGAGGCATCAACGGTCTGCATCTGGACAGAGCTATTATGATTGACAACAAGTACCTTGTACGGGCCCATCCACCATTGTTGAAGCTTGCCAGGAAACTTGCCAAATCTCGAATCATAGGCCAGGACAAGATCACCTTCTTTGAACTCCTTGTACTTGATAAAACTATCATGATAGGCTTTTCGTCGCACTTGAGTGGTTTCCATGCACTGTAGGGCCACCCGCCGTATCTCATCCAAACATTCCAAGTGCAGGAGACGGTGTTGCAGTGACTCATTATCTCCCAAGCATTCTTTAACTGCCACTCGCAAAGAGGGCAATTCCAGTCCAACAGGGAAGACGACTTCTATACCATACACTAGCTGGAAAGGGGTCTGTCCTGTAGCTTCCTTATGGGAGGTTCTATATGCCCAGAGGGCCTTTGTAAGTCGATCATCCCAGTCGCAACAATGTGCGGCAATTGTTCTTGTCAGAATCGAGCAGAGAATGTGATTGGTGACTTCAACTTGGCCATTGGCTCTTGGGTAGTAAGGAGTGGACTTACGATGGTAGATCTTATACAGCTATGTCAACTCCTCTATGATTTTGTTAAGGAAATGAGTACCTCGGTCACTTACCAACTCGAGGGGACTGCCAAAACGGGTGATACATGAAGAGGGCTACACTGTTACCATCATCCCGCTTCAGGGCTTTAGCTTCACACCACTTTATGACATAATCTGTACATACTAAGATGTATCTGTTCTGCCTTCGTCTGGTGGGTGGATCAATGGGACCCACAAAATCAATCCCCCACTTCTCGAACGGCTTTAGGGGAAGAATGAGTTGTAGTGGCATGGCACTTGTTTTGTGGGTTTCCCCATTCGTTGACAAGTATCACATCGCTTACAGTAATCATATGCATCCTTGTGGAGGGTCGGCCACCAGTATCCTATAAATAGAGCCTTCTTGGTTGTCGCTTCTCCTGCGAAGTGTCCACCACATGGTTTGTCATGGCATGCTTTTAATACTATGTCGATTTCATCCCCTGCAACACATCTTCGCAGCACTTCATCTTTGCCTCTCTTGTATAGTGCACCACCTAGCAAAGTGTAGGGGGTTGATTCTAACATGAGCTTCTTTTTCTCACGGCTTGAGATGCCAGGAGGATACTATTGAGTTGCTAGGAGGTTGGCTATGTTTGCCTACCAGGGAGTAACTATTTCAACTAGAAACAAAGAAGCATCAGGAAGGTCAGGAGCATCCTGTTCCTCTTCTTCTGTTTGAGGGATCCATGATAGATGATTGGCTAGGACATCAGAACGGCCAGGCTTAGTGACCACTTCAAAATCAAACTCCCGGAATAGGAGCAACCATCTCATCAGTTGTCCTTTAACATCTGCTTTGTTCATCAGGAAGGAGAGGGCTTCATGATCCACGTAGAACTTGAAATGTATTGACAGTAGATAGTGTCGAAACTTCTCTAGTGCAAACACCATTGCCAAGCACTCAAGCTTTGTCACTGTGTAGTTTTGTTCCCTATCAGTGACCTTTCGGCTTGCATAATATATTGGCTGATCTAATTTAGAGGGGCCCTTTTGACATAGGACATCACCTAGCCCTTCAACGGATGCATCTGTGTGCACATGGAACTCCTTCGTCCAGTCAGGAGGCTGCAAAATAGGTGCTTGGATAAGGCACTGTTTTAGGATATTAAAGGCTTCTTCACAGTCATCAGTCCAAGGAAAATCCACATCTTTCCTTAGGAGCTTGTGCAGAGGGGCTGCCTTGGTTGCAAAATGTGCAATAAATCTTCTATAGTAGCCCACATGACCAAGAAATTCTCTTAATTGCTTGATCTTTCTTGGTGCTGTGAAGGTGAAAATCTTCTCAATCTTCGCTGGGTTTGTTGCAATCCCTTGTGCTGAGACAATATGGCCCAAAAGAACTCCTGGTGAGACACCAAAGACACATTTGTCGGGGTTGACAGAAATCTCATACTCTTGGCATCTGCCAAAACATTGCTCTAGGTGTCCCCAATGCTCATGGATTAAGCTATAGACACAGAAGTCATCAAGATACACCTCTATGAAATCATGAAAATGATTCTAGAAGGCAGCCATCATTACTCATTGGAAGGTGGAAGGAGCATTACAGAGCCCAAATGGCATCACTCTATAGGCATAGGTCTCCCATTCTGTGGTGAAGGTTGTTTTGGATTGGTCCTCTTCTATAATTTGGACTTGGTTATATCCACTGAATCCATCCAAGAGGGAATACAGCTCATGGCCTACCACTGTGTCCAACAGTTGGTCTGTAAAAGGGATAGGAAAATGATCATTCTTTGTCCTCGAGTTCAGCTTTCGAAAGTCAACACATATTCGAAGTTTCTCGTTCTTCTTGGGTACTACCACAATAGGCGAAACCCATTCAGTGTTAGCCACAGGATAAATGAACTCGGCTTTAAGAAGTTTCAATAATTCAGCCTTCACCAGAGCAGAATAATTAGGATTCATACGTCTTTGTCTTTGCCTTACAGGTTTGGCATTAGGCTCTAAGTCAATATGATGTTGGCATACTGTGGGATCAATCCCCTTTAGATCTTTATATGACCAAGCAAACACATCTAAGTTCTCTTTGAGTAGGTCTCGTAGGACTACTAGTTCTTCTTCTAGAAGATTGAGGCCCATTTTCAGGTGACGTTCAATACCGTCAGTATCCAAGAACGTTACTTGCCTTTCACCTTCCACTTCACGAGTAAATGTTCCACAGATTGCTTCTGGATAGAGGTCTGACTCTTTCAAGAGAGTAGTATTCTCGTCTGATGTTCCACTAGAACCAGTGTCCTCCTTCTGAACAGATGACGCGTTTGTCTATTGAGGTTGCTGAAAGGGTATCAGAGCTTTGTTTGCTTTTGTGTGAGTGGTAATTTCTTTTGGACTTAGGTATTCATCTTCAGAGGATGCGTCCAGGAATGTCACATAACACAGACCTTCTAGAGGCCGAGGCTTTGATAGCTCTAGCTTTTGTTGGCAGGGGACATCATCATCATCTTTTCTCTGGACTGAATGGTTAGGGCGACAGGAGCCATTGGTGAACTTAATTTTTATGCTTTTAATCCATTGCTTATACAAATTCTGCATACTTTGTGATCCATTGGCCAACCCAAATGAAACCATGGTCATTCCATACAGCACCCTGAGACCTTCGGCCTCTAAGGTCTCTGTAGGGATATCAACAAGATCATCCTCTATCAAAGGAAATTCTTCATCTGCACTTTCATAACCTTCTTTGTTTTCTTCCTCATCATTCTCATCCTCTTCCTCTGGAGGCTCTGTCTCTGCTTCTGTAGAGGCTTTGTAAGAGAAGACCAAATCTTTTGCCTCTGCATCTGCTTTTGCTTCTGTCACAACTTCTAACTCTGCTTCTACCTCTGTCTCTGGCTCTATGTCTGTTACTGTCTTTGTGACTGTCTCTGTATCCACTTTGTCTCTGTTCTGCATCTGCTCTGTCTCTGTATCTGTTACTGCTCTGTCTCTGTTCTGTCTCTGTGTGACTGTCATGTAATAGGGAGAACAGTACATCCATGCTTCTATTTCACTGTCAGAGGTGATTTCCGAAGTTAATTCTAGTTGAGGCAGGAGATATTCTCCCATGGACAAGGAATTTGCTTCCCTTGGTAGTTAACTTACAGTGCCCACTATTAGGGACCATGCCTCTATTTTCTTGGGAAAGATCTGTTTAACAGTCTCTTCATCTCCTAATGTGCCATCTGTTACCTCATTGGAGGAGTCAGTTATGACTTCAATGGATGTGGATCCATTGCCTTTTTGCGATCCATACAACTTTAATATCACTTTGTTGGGTCCTCTGCCTAGGGTTAGGGTCCCTTTGAACCAGTCCGTCCTGGCTCTTGCTTCAAAAAGCCAAGGTCTTCCCAACAGCAGAGGGTATGAGGTCCCATAAGAATTTGGTTTGACCACCAGGTATGTCAGCTACTAATAGTCTCTTCCTACAAGGGTTGTTTCGATGTATGGGAGGATCCCCAATGGTTTAATTCTGCTTTGGTTTGCCAATTTGATAAGCCACTGTGTAGGTTGAATTCCTTGCAACCCTAAGTCCTTCATTGTCACATCTGTCATTATGTTTACTGATGAGCCTCCATCAATCAATGGATTTGAAATAAAGCATCCTTCTATCCATACACTAATCTCTGGGGTTCCAGGATCTAGGAAGGCGTTAGCCACATCTACTTCCTTTATAGGCTTCAGGGCCTTATTGGTATTGGTCACTGTTGAAGGAGCGATCCTTAGTCCACGTCTTCTTGTCAAGATGCTTTTGAATTTCTTTCGACAGCTAGGAGACAGCATCAACAACTGTCGAAATGTTAGATTTGGTTTAAAAGTATCTAGGTCTTTGACCAAGTCATAATCTTTGATAGGATCCACAGGCTTCTCCAGCCGGCTGGGGAAGGGGGTTACACTCATTTTCATCTTTCCTTTTTCTTCTAATAATTGCAGCGTCGGCTCTTTTTCTGTTTCTGGAGATGCTTCTGTCTCTTCTATCTCCTGGGCCTCTGGTCCTTGATGGGACCTAAAATGGGCTGGCACTGGCTCATGCGACCTCTATCATGCGCTCAACAACCCCACGGCCTCGCGGCCAGGAGTGTGGATGACACATACATCATCTTCCTAAACATCTTGCGTTTGTATCATGTCTCGTAGTCCAACTCTAACCCAATTAACACTCCTCAGAGGGAGTCCATACACATTGCCAAATAGCACGAAGTACAAACATAGGAGGTCCTCCAACGGCTGACTGTCGCTACCTCACTGCGACTCTCCTACATCTTGGGGATTGGCCCCTCGATGCGTCGCTAAACATATATAACACAACATCGCACATAGTTCCCTCAAGGTACCAATTGATCGTATCCAGGAATGTACCATTTTCCTCACTTTCTTTCACCTAGGACCCAACGCCTAGCCTACAACTTAGGACAACCTTACTCACTCAACGTTGGTCATGTTCCTCTAGAAAGCAATCGCCATGCATCCAGGAGGTATTGTCTGATACCTTTAAGTTTCTTTATGATTTATGCAAATAGTGAATGTCTGTGCTCAAACAAAGAAAAATCAACATTTGTGCTAGTGCAAAAGCATTCTTTCAATGAATTTGACTATCACTCGTATGCGGCGTTGCATGAACCTAGCACCGAGAAACCCTCATGCTACTAGGTCCTTAATTTCTAATTATCGACCAACCTAAATGGTATGCATAGAAACCAACAAGATTTTCATCATTTCATTCAACATTTAAACACCTTTTATACACTCTACCCCCTCACCCGTTTAGATTGTGCACGATGCATAGGTTTAGAGTAATATTTTCCATGTTTTTATTGTATAAAAAGCAATAAAAACTCACTAAAACATAGAGGTAGGGATGAACTGAGGCTAAACCTCATACTTCAGACCCCCCACACATACACAAACATGAATCTTATTTTTCCTTAATTTTCGGCACTCAAAATCCATTTTTCCCTTATTTTTAATGGTTTTTTCTATTTTTCTTGTATTTTTTGCAATATTAAATAACCAAAAATACAAAATGAGTTGTGGGCTGTGGCCCTTAGGTTCATTTGCAGCAAAAATACAAATTTAGTTGATGTGTCTTATTGCATTTTCCATTTATATATCAAAAACACCCAATTTTCCCCTATTTCGCGTGTTTTACGGGTTTTACACCATTAATTTCAATCACAACATTTATGATTTTCTGATTTTCTGAGCATAAACTGATCAAACTCATAGCAAGAAACATCATAATGCATAATCATCCCATGGGAACAAGTGTTCATGAAGCAAATTGCATAAAACATCAATTTCCTTTGTAAAAATGAAATTACCGTTCTTTTCGGGTTGCGGGTTTTTATTTGCTATGTCTCGGGACTGATTTCCAGCAGCCATTAATGCTCATGATAGTCCACAATCAGCAATCTTCATTCCTCCTACACCACGGAGCAATCCGGTCTTCATTGGACAAGCATCCGTCATCCATTCTTCTTCTTCTTCTTCACCACATGAATCTACCCTTAGAGGAGAGAGAGGGAGGGGAGAGAAAGACTGAAATCAGAGTTCTTCATAGAGACTACCATTTGACGGGTGAGAGGCGGCGATATGATCAGCAGGGAGAATGTAGGCAAGGGCAATGATCAATTGGGTTGGGTGTTTGCAGCCGATCATCACCATTCCTCCATCCCATGGTGCATTTTTCAGCATGATGCATGCACCATTTCTCCAACCTCTCTCTCTCCATGATTCTTCATTTTGATGTTACATAAGATTTTTGGGCCCCAACCTCCAAAAGGCACATCTCATTTGGCCTCTCTAATGTCCACCTTTTCGTATCTTGCCCAACTTCTTGGCCATTTTCCCGTCCGGACTCTGAATTGAGCTTTGAAAAATCCTGGGCGTCCAGCTCGGCATCCCGCATTGGCCCATAACTCTTGTCAACCCACACGACAGTCTGAAGAATTATGAAAAATCAACAAGTGTCGCTCGGGCGTCTTTAAAGCACTTTGACGCTTAAAATCGTCCTAGATCAAGCCGCCGTCTTCGACGTTGAATATTTTTCCCTTGATATTCGTAATTTTTAGCTATTTTTAAGCACTTCTCGGCATCAAAACTCCACTCTCATTGGCGACCACGGGATAGGGCGACTCAGCCCATCGAATCCCACAGTAGATCTGCACAAAACAACTAAAGGAAGCATCAAGCTGATACAAAAGAGATATATATTAAACACAACACAATGCTCACCCTACTCCCTGACAAAACCAAGGCATGACATCCACAAGGAGTAGGCCTAGCATGATCTGATAAAAGGTCCGAAGCTAGTCACTAACCAACTGCTCCAACACGGCCAAACTAAAAAGAACTATCGAAGAGGTTGCCCTAAGTGGTGGTCTGAACTACCTACCTAACTAAGGACAACACAACTAGGAGCTCCTACTAGGCGAGGACTCCTATAGCCTGATCAAGAAGTATTTTCTTTCAGCACATTTCTTTTTTAGGGTTTTATTTTATTGACATACTTGGGCATGTAAAAAGGAGGGAGCTGAGCGTAGTGACCCAAGGAGAACAAGGCATCAGCCTCAGGTCCTGTCTCGGTACCCAAGAACCTACCAAGTCCTCGCAAGGCGACACTTAATCCTTTTCGGATGCTCACTTTTATTTTCGCTCCAACCTTCCTTAGTTTCTTCTTTTCTAGCAAGATGCCACCCCTAGGAAGACAAGGCATCGGCCCCAAGTCTGACTCGTCCCCAGGAACCTACCAGGCCCTCGCAAGGCGATGATCAACTGCTTATAAGATTTTTCCCTTTTCTTTTCTTATAGGGGTTAGAACCCCTTTTTACACACCTCCGTATATATATTTGTTGTCTTTAAGATATTCAGGGTTTTTTCCCCCCTTTATCATCTTATTTTTTTTTTGGCAGGCTTCTCTAACTGCCTCACAACTAACAAGAACTCCTAGAATGGCTGCCTAGAAGGCTAGCAAAACAGGGTCACTAGGACTCCCTTCTAAAACATGTCTTTCGGTGTCGAGCAATGTCTTTACAGGAGGCAATGACTACTCCGACCTCCCTCAAACATACTGAACCTAAACTTGGGACTTCATGCCTTGGTCGCCGGTCCCCAATAAGAAAAGAAAATCCCCTTAACAAGTACACACACACATATAGCATGAAAACCACAGTACTCATAAAGGAGAGATATCACCTAGATAGGGCCACAAGAAGCTTCCACGCCACAAAAGGCTCCTTCCAAGCTTTTCTTCGAACCTGTCTAGCACAGAACTCAAACAAGAAACCGTTAACCGTACCTGTACTAAATAGACAACTGGCCCTCTTGGCCTAATAAAATAAAGCACTTCACTACTAAACTTAATCGGTCCTCTTGGCCTAACGAGATAAAACACTTCAAAAGCTCGCAAACTGGCCCTCTTGGCCTAATGAGATCAAACAGAATAGCACCTACACATCCTTCCCTGGAAGAATCCAGATGTACAATAATAGGTTCCTTCCCAAGGAGGAAAAACAGGCTCGTAGCCCTAAACTAAATGCATAAGGTTATGACCCATCCCTCCTGCATATATAGCAAGAGGCGTACGCATAACATGTTGTCTAATTAACCTATGGATCCAGGATAATAACGGTAGATTGGTCTCGGCTACTCTTTGCATCACCCATATCAACCATCGTCTGCCATATATCGCATGTTCTGATAACATACCCCACAAGCGATCGGGTCGTGTATCATCATTGATCACAATATCCAAACTAGGACCACAATTAAAGAAGAGGTCTTCCTCATAAGCAAGATTTGCTAATGAATCCACAAACTGATTCCAGTAACGTGGAATCAGCTGAAAAGACACTCTTTCAAACTCCTCAAGTAGGATCATAGCAGTTCGATGATACATACAAAGAATGGGATTCCGCACTGTGTATGTCCCATCTAGCTGATTCAGGATCAACTGGGAATCCCCTTTTACTAACAACCGACAAATACCACCTTGTTTGGCAATATGCAGTCCCATAATCAAGGGTTTATACTCCGCCATATTGTTAGTGAATCCTACCCCGAGATAAGCAGCTAACTTCATCGTAACTCTACGTCGGGGGTCTCGGATTACTACTCCAACACTTCCCTTTTTATTAGGGCCCCTGGACGCTCCGTCAAAATATATATACGTCCACAACGGGTTTACACAGCCTGCCATCACGAACTCCTCTATTCGTAATTATGGTGATCAAAGTTTAGCATGTTGAGAGGATGAACTAACGACTCCATCCCACCTTCTTCATTGAACTCAACAAGGATACTTGCCAATAGTCGCAAGCAGTGATGGTAGAAGACTTTAATCTCCCACACAAAGGTTCTGTCTTCTTGCTCAATCATGTTGTATCCTTTGCTCCACCAGATAAGTTTCCCCTGATGGTATCTCTGCTCCAGATATGGGTGCTCCAAATAAGGGATTAACCGACCCATCAACCCACTTTTAAGCTCTTTCGCAGGTCTCAGATTATTCCTAGTATGGACCTGCAATGCATTTTCTTTGTATTAGCAGACTTAGAAATAATAAGGTTTAATCTTATTAAGATTAACCTTATTTTTAAACTCTACTCCCTGTAGATCAGCTAATAGGGCCATAGACCTATTCTTCCCTAACCTAACAATCTTGTAGGGGCCATCCCATTTGGGTTCCAGCTTCTCTGGAATCAACTCCCTATGCGCATCATAATAGAGGACTAACTGTCCTTTTTTAAAGGTATATTTCTTCACTCTAAGGTCATGCAACCGCTTCATCCGACGCTTGGCTACCTCTTGGTGTAACAAGCTCTGCAACTTCAGCTCATCCAGGTGGGCTATAGTCGTAAAACGTTCAAAGAGGGAATCCTCATCCCCCAAAGAATGGCTAATTGCAAACCGTATGGTCAGCAATTCAATCTCAAGGGGTAACAGACACTCTTCCCCATAAACCAATTTGAATGGAGTATGGCCGGTAGCTCGCTTGAATGTGGTATTATACGCCCATACTGCCACATACAACTTCTTGTCCTAGTCTCGTTTCTTCTCAGAGACTATCTTAGACAAGATCCCCACAAGCTGTTTATTAGTACTTTCAACTTGCCCATTCGCTTGTGGATTATAAGGAGTCGTTTTATTGTGCTTGATTTGCCAAGCCTTAGTCAAGCTTTTGATCATTTTGTTCAGGAAATGAGTTCCATGGTCCGACACTAATTCCTTTGGTGGACCAAAGCGGCAGATAATCTGCTCTAACAGGAAACTTGCAGTTTCTTTTGCATTGTCCTGCCTCGTCGCCCGCGCTTCTGACCATTTTGTAAAATAATCAGTGGCGACTATAATATACCTCTTTTGGGTAGTAGACGACGGGGTAATAGGACCCACAAAATCAGTGCCCCACTTCTCAAATGGAAGGATAGCCATAATAGGCGTAAGTAGGTGTTTCCTATTCTCTCTACTGTCATGCCTCTGACAGGTATCACATTTCTTTACATACTCAAAAGAATCTTGGAAGATGGACGGCCACCAATATCCAGCTCTTAACACTTTCTGTGCCGTTAACCATCCTGCAAAGTGCCCCCCACATGCAGAGTCATGACACTCCTCCAAGATAAAAGGAACCTCGTCAGGCATCACACATCGGCGGTAAATATCATCAACACCTTGCCGATATAGCGTCCCTGCGATCAAGGAAAACTTCAAAGCTTGTTGTTTGATTTTCCTCTTTTCAGACTTTGACAAACCAGCTCTCGTCTCTCCTGTTGATAGATAGTGCGTAATAGCAGCATACCAAGATGGGATAGAAGCTGTATCAATTTTAAACACTTCTTCAATATCGCTTCCTTCAGCCAAAGTATGTTTCGGCTCCCCAAAATCCACAAGGCATTCCACAGTACCTTGCAACCTCGGTGGCTTACTCTTAATCTCATAATCGAACTCCTGCAAAGTGATTAACCAGTTTGCCAAACGATCAGGCGGCTGCAGCTTGTTCATAAGCAATCTAAGTCCTTTCGCCTTTGTATAGAATACTATCTTTTCATAGAGGATGTAGTGCCTGAGTCCCAAAGACCATTGCAAGACACAACTTCTCCATGTAGGTATAATTGATCTCTGAAATGCCCAATTTCCGACTAGCGAAAGCTATCGGATGATACCACTTTTCCTCCCAGATTTGGGCTAGACAGCAGCTGATACTATACATAGTGGGCTGAAAATATGTAGAGCACCTCGCCTCTTTTAGGTGCTTTTAAAACGGGTGCTTTTACTAGCTCCTGTTTCACATCCTCAAATGATATTTTGCAAGCATCACTCCATGCAAATAGACAGTTATAGGATAATAAATTCGTTAGTGGCAAGGTTCTTTCTGCCAAGGCATTTATGAACCTTCGATAGTACCCTATCGACGACAGAAAGCTATGTACCTATTTTGGAGTGCGCGGTGGACTCATAGCAACTATAACCTTGAACTTTTCAGGGTCAGTTGCTATCCCTACTGAACTGACCACATGGCCTAGCAATAGCCCATAAGGTACGCCAAAGACACACTTCCGTGGGTTAAGAGCGATACAAAATTGTCTGCAATGCTCAAAGCATTTTCTCAAAATAACCAACATCCTTTCCCTTACAGTGGCTGCCCCTAGGTCATCAATAAATATTTTCAACTCATCTGGGGAGATGTCACCAAAGGTCTTGTCTGCTATTCGTTGCCACGATCCAGGTGCATTGCATAAACCAAAGGCCATCACATGGTACGCAAAAGTACCAAAGACCGTAATAAAAGTTGTTTTCAACTTGTCCTCTTTTGCAATTGCCATCTGGTTATATCCTGCAAAGCAATCCATGAATGAATATATTTCCCTACCCGCTAATTGATCCAAAATCTGGTCAATAAACGGTAAAACGGGTAGTAATCCTTAACTGTCTGCTTATTCAACTCTCTAAAATCCACACATAATCGGATCTGGTTGTTTTTCTTCTTCCTGATAACAACTGGTGAACACCATTCTGTGTGTTGAACAGGGAAGATCAAACTAGCTTTCCTTAACTTCTGTAACTCTTCAACAGCCCGTCCCTCAATTCAAAAGGTATACGCCTTACCTTCTGACGCACAGGACGACTGCCTTCTTTTATGGGAATGGTATGAACAGCCAGGCTGGGAGGAATGCCCTCAGCTCATCATAACTCCAAGCAAAGATATCGCGGAATTCTTGAATCAAGGACACATAGTCCTCCCTTTCTATTGAACTGAGCATGGAACCTAATTTAATTGGCGGCGAATCAGTTGGCGTGCCAAGGTCCAACTCAATTACATCCGCATCTCTTATCCTATATTGCGGCTCCATCGACTCATTTAGAGTTACCTGATAGATATCCTTTGTAGTGGACCCCTCCTTAGATTCATCGCTGGATGATGTCTCACTACCAGATGGATCGTCTGCTGTCTCTAATTCTGTAGAAGACAAAGGAGCTCTCTCACTTTGAGGAGACTCAGGATAAGCATCAACTATTACTCGATTAGCACCTCGACCTAGAACCACTCGACCGACGGGTATATCAACTTGACAGTCTGTTCGTAAGATCCAAGGCCTACCTAGCAAAACTCGATAGCTAGGGCGTCCTGCAAATCTTATCACCCTAAAGTCCAAGAAA
Source organism: Lygodium microphyllum (assembly GCF_053477565.2). Taxonomy (NCBI): domain Eukaryota; kingdom Viridiplantae; phylum Streptophyta; class Polypodiopsida; order Schizaeales; family Lygodiaceae; genus Lygodium; species Lygodium microphyllum. The sequence continues at coordinate 125,464,526 of NC_141140.1, forward strand.
CATTCTACACTCGCAACTGTAACATGGACTCTAGTAATGCAACCTTCTGGTTGTCTTAGACTATCATCAGCCATTCTCAGAAGGGTGGAGCTGTCTTTCTGGATGCCTAGACCCAGCCTCTCCATCAACTCTGAACTCATGATATTGACGGAGGATCTAGTGTCTACAATGGCATGTTCCACTAGTATTCCATCTACATAAGCTGGAACCCTAGGGCAGTTCTTTTCAGCATGGTCAAACCAATCTTCCCCTACTCGTGCTATGCCTAGAGGTTCCACAATATACCCGATACACAGGATCTTCTTAAATTCCTTACGTACTCCTGGAGATAATTTGATCAATTGCAAGAGATTCACATCTGGTTTGACTTCGCAAAGAAAACTTGCTAAATCAAAGTCGTGATAAGTAACCAAAGCTCTCTTTTCTTGCCAAACCATTCTCTCTTTTGGTCTTGGGACCGGTTTTGTTGCTTCTTTCTTGGCTCTTGCCTTCTTTCTTGGCATCTCCTCATCCTTCTTAGGGTCACCTTTCTTGTCAACCGGCTTTAGCGGTCCCCCTTCTATGCTAGGACTTTGGACTTGCGTCCCCTTATCCCCTTGTTTAGGGTTTATCTCAACCGACTTTTCCTTATCTTTGTCAACCTCTTTAGCCTTTCGGCCTCTTGTCACGGCCCTTAAGCTAGAGGTTTCAGCATCATTGACTTGTACAGCCTCAATAAGGCTGACTCCGTTGCCTTGTGGCAACTCTTCTATATTTGTTTTTCCCCTCTGCAATATTTGCCTAGGTGCATCATTCTGCTGCAAGTTATTTCCTTGCACTCTACGATTCACTGGGCCCGGTTGTTTACTCCCTTGTTGGAGAGAGCTAATCTTACTCCAACAGGTAGCAGCTAGATGACCTGACTTCTCACAAATGTCACATTTCACATTTGGACAGTTCCTGGGGAAATGTTGTCCACCACACCATTTACAACTAAATCTAGAGGGTCCACCCTCTTCAGGGCATCGACTCCCTATCAAATTTTGTTGCTTCTTCAAGAAATTAATGTCGACGGGCTATTTGTCGATATTGTTCGGAAATCATATCGGTATAATGCTTCATCATATCCTTGACTTCGCCAAGGACATTAGATGCACTCGACTCGTAGCCTTGATCGTCAACTCGTCGTTCCATTGGCCTAACAATCTGATTTGGCATTGGCTGTTGACCCACAGGAACAACATTAGAACTCGAAACTTGGCCTCCAACATTTGATGGAGCCAACTGACTTGCCATGGGCATAGTCACACTGGGAGGAGCCAGTAATAAAGCTACATTTGAAACCACACTCCCTCTCCCAATAGGGTTAGTCATAGGCATCCCTTGACTTCCTGGATTGCCATTAGGTACTAAACCCCTGTTAACATTCATTTGAGAGGAGTAGGCCGTTTGCAATTGTGCTTCTACTCCCTCTGCCCGCGTAATAGCGATATCCATATCTGCCAAGGCCACACTGCTCAATTGTACTTGGATATTAAAGTCCAACCCATGCAAAAAGTATTGCAATTGGGCAGCTGGTGGAATGGGAATGTAAGTTTGCAACTTATGGAATACTTCCTTCAACTTCTTAGCATATGCTTTCACATTCTCATGAGGATCTTGACGCGTCACATTCAAGACCCGCAACCAATATTGGCCACCTCTTTCAGGGGCATATTCCGCTCGGAAAGCTGCATAGAATTGATCAATGGTGGTTATGGTTCCAGAATCTATGCTGTGATACCAAACCACATGCCTTCCTTTTAATGTCATATTGAAGAACATCATGAGATGTCCCTCGTCTTGGATGCGATAATTGAACATCAATCTCTGAAATTCACAGATGTGAAATTCTGCATCCTCTTCCGCTAACCCATTAAAAATGGGCAAGGGAACTCCTAAGGCTTGTAAATCCAGCGTCCCTGCAGGAATCGCAATAGGCTGTGCCCCAAAGGGATACATGGGGAATAGAACCCACAGACAAAACATGATCCAATGTAGCTCCAGATACAAGTAAGGGGTAGAGGCTGCCAGACTTGGCACCTCTTGCAAGGACAAGCCTACCACAAGTAATCTTCTATGCAGAGTCTCCAAAGGACATAAAATACCCTACAGCATCAAGCTGTCCAGCTGACATAAGGTTGCGAGTCAATGCAGGTACATGGTGTACGTCATGCAAAACAAAAGAATTGCCTAAAGGAAACTGCAGCCTAACATCTCCAATGCCCACAATGTCAAGAGACTTGTCATCACCAAGATGCACATAACTAGACATGGTATGATAGGTATGAAACCATTCTCTACAGGGTGTCACATCAAAGGACGCACTCAAATCCAAGAGCCAGCATTGCGCATATATAGAATGTATATCAGAAGTCTGTAAGACATTGCATGAAGAAGCTGCAAGTATGTAATCATCATCTGAATCAGTGGCTTGCATGGCATTAACCTCTTATTTCTTCACACTGGACTTTGCAGGTACAATACTACACTTAGAAGACTTTTCCTGCACTTTTTCTTTTCCCTTTTCCTTGCTCTTATCATCACACATTTTATGGCACTGCATCCTAATATAACCTTCTTTCCCACAATAATGACAGGTAAGATCAGACTTCCGTCCACGGGACTTAATGTGACCACATGACTTGGACCTGGACTTCTGAGAGTCCCTGCCATTATGATCATTATCATGCATGCCATTTCTGCCACATCTAATGGTCAATGCATGTGAAGAGCGGGAAGCATCATTATTTCTCCTGTTGACTTCCTCAGTCAATAAAGCACTCTCAACATCTTTGATTTTGAGCCCATCAAGCTTGTTTGTGCATATGGTAGTACGGAATACATCCCATGATTCAGGCAAGGTGCCAAGCAGAAACAACGGGTGCAGGTTGTCTTTAAACTCAATACCATGTGACAACAAACTCTTCATGATAACATGAAACTGGCTGAAATGGGATGAAAGGGAGGTCCCCTCCTTCATGCAAAGGTCCATTAACTGCTTCAGCCAATACATCTATGACACAGGACTCTGTTGCGCATAAAGCTCCTGAATCTTCTCCCATAAATCCCATGCACTCTGACTCTCATCTTCAACAACGTTATGATGGATCTCTTCTGAGAGTGAAAAAATAATGGTAGACTTGCATAGCTCATCAACTTCCATCCAAATATCATCATCTATATCCTCACGTTTGACACCTTTGAAACGTAAGGGTTTAATATGCAACTTCTGTACCAAAACCTGCCATATTTGAGACTTCCAATACCCATAGTTGGTACCATCCAACTTGGCAATGTTAAAGAGAGCTGTATCTTGCAAATGATGAGTCATATTGTCCCAAATCAAAGCAGAAAAGTAAAATTGCAGGTTACTATAATTAGTAAAAAATGCACTAAAACTAGTGCTAAAATTGGCTGAAAGGGTGGATTTCACCAAGAGAAGCACCTGTCCACCAAATATGACCAAGATAACATCAAATAGTAAGCATTACCCTCATAGAAGTGCTCGAAATCTGTAGATTTCAGTTTGTTGTAATAAATGACAGTAGTATGTAAAGCTGTCCCAAAATGAAGCAATCACTGATACATATGTCACTGCAACAGCCAGGTAGCAAGATACATCCAACAGTGAGTTTCCAGGGGCAAGAGGGTACCAAGAACTGTCAAATCAATAACCTGTTAGGCAAGAGACATCTAAGGGGTCTCGAGGTAAGAGAAGAGACCAAGCACAAGCACAACTGATAGAGCAAGTAGCTCAATACATAACCATCCAAGATGCATAAAAAATTGACAAACTTGTGATAGAGATAGGTGCATGCCCCAATTAGGTGTATCAAATCAACCCACTACAGACAAACTGCATACATAAAGCTCTCAAGAGAGCAAATGCATGTAACTGTCCCAAAGCTCATCTGTAAATAAGACTCTGTGTACATCCGAATATACTAAGAGGCTCCCATTGGAAGTGAAGTCAGATGCAAAGAGAGCAAGAAATGCTCTAATACATCAAATACATAGCATCAAACATGCCAAATCCTAGTAGGGTACATCCAGAGCATAAATCCCAAGCTATCTCAGACCCGTAAAGCATAAGCCTAAAAGCATTCAAAGAGCATGTAACTGATAACCAAATGTAATACCCAGTAGATCCAAAATGCTCAAATATATCTAAAGATGAAGCTCCAAGTAATTGCCAAGCATGGGCAAACCAAGTGGCATCCATATCTAACCAAAGCATAGATGCAAGAAGCCTAAATGTCAAGCAGTGGCAATAGGCATAAACTGGTCCAAAATATGCCAACTAAAGCCAAATGCCAGTGAAAAACGACCAAGTCAGAGCTTAATCCAAGCTCAAAAGTATTCTGGAACCAAGAAGAAGCATGTGACAACCTCCAGATAAATCGGAATGATCATTCAAACCTCCAGGAAGCACCTCGTATCCATGAACCAATGCATACACCAAGTAAATGAGCTTTAGTCCACTGTATTACAACAAGCAATTTACTATTATATGAAGGTCAAACGGTGCTCAAATATGCTCCAAATCAGTCCCAAAGCATAGGCATAGCATCCCATAACATTGTGCATCACCGGGCATCAATAGGCATCAAACGGGCAATGCCAAGAAGCATTAAACAGTAAATGTCAAGTGCAGCCCTATTTTGACAGTCCTAGGACTGTGTATACAGCAAAGGGCTGAAGGGGGAAGCACTCGAATCGGGCATCGAGAGCCAAGATCCAGTGTCGGGGAGTTTGAAGATGATCGGGAAGGTTGCAAGCAATGCCGGGAAGCCGAGGAAGGAGCTGGAAATGCCAAGAGAGGGGATCAGCTCAAGCCCCTAAAAATGCGCTGCATTTTGCACTGGCTACTCTTGGGGGCTAGGGGATCTTCTACAGCCCTTGGGGGCACTTGGCAATGGTGAGGGGGCTCTGATGCAGTTCGAAAAGAAGCCGTTGAAGGTCTGGAAGCACTCAGGGAGGAGACAGGAGATCAAAACATACCTGCAAATGAAGGTGCCATGGATACCATTGAAGCTCAGGTTGAAGCTCTTCAAATTCGGGCTGAAGAGAATGTCGGGAAAGCTCCAATGCCTTTGCTCTGATACCAGTTGAAAGGGAAGTGGAACCTAGGAGGAATAAGCTTGGCGGTGAGAGCTATGGCGGATGGAGAGCAAGAGCCAAGAGAGAGAGAGACTCAAAAGTGGAAACTCCAACAGCCACAATATGTGGCCGTGCCTTCCTTTATTCAAACTGTCGCTAAAAGAATAAAGAATAAGTGACTGTGATGGGCGCTCATCATCTGCGGTGTGTAGTGGCGTGTACTATCACAGTGTAGTAATACACGGGTGGCTAGGCGGAGGTGCCTTTACCCCAACAGGGCTCGGCTTGAAACGCTTGAAACAATAAGCGGTCTGTGGGTATTGGTAGTTGAGCTTGAGTTCTGCCTCTACATTTTGGTCTCGTTGACTGGGACCAACAGATTCAAGCCTTGTGTGCTTGCGAGCTTTGAATAGAGCATTGAAGTAGAGGGTTTTCCCCGAACTGGTGCTTGAGGTAGATAGGTAGGAAGCGAGGAGTTTGAAGAGGTATTCAATCTCCTTAGCAAGTAAGTTTTTGGTTTTTTGGATTTGGAAAAGCAGGTTGGAGTAGTGTAGGTATTTGCTTTGTGATTTGAATGCATTAAGGTAGGAAAAAAAAGAGAGGAAAGCATTAAGGTTTCTGTTGTCATAACAGGGCAAGAGGGTTTGATTTGTTTGCCGATTTGTATTTTGGAGTTTATTTCCTATTCCACGTATATACAATCCTTCATTAGGTTATGCTCTTACATTTTGGAAGTTTGTGCGGCTCCTCATAACCAAAATAATTAGAGTCGACTTGATTTTTGTCATCCCTGGAAACTTGTTATCTGCAGAAATCGGACACTGTTACCAGAGTTTGATTCCCAGAATCAAGCTCGGACTTGTCGAACTCGGATACCCTAAAAACCCATTCGATCGGACACATGGGACTCGTCTGATTCGGATGCTCAGACAATCGAAATTGGATGAACAAAAATTAGATACCTAAAAATCGAACCAACCCATAATCAGACCACTAGAATCGGACCAACCCATAATTGGACCACCAAAATCAAACTCAGACACGTCCGATCGATCGATCAAACCAACCCAAAATTGAATATCTGATTTTGATAATCTAACTCCTTCTGAGAATTGGACCTTGAGAATCGGGCAGAAAACTGTCAAAATCGGATAGGTGAACAGAATACAAATTGGACACATCTAACCCAAGAAATTGACCTAGAGATCGTATGGAGTTGAAAGCACATCATAGATCTATCACTAGGTTGAAATCTAGAGCAAGTAGTTCAAAACTTAGCTACAAACAATCCTTCAAATTGCACATGGTGTTGAGCGTAACGGCCATGCGGGCTGTCGGAAAGGGGGCTCTACCCCTCTGCACCTCCCCCAAGTAGGCTGGAGAGAAAACGCACACTGTGATAGGTCCTCCTCCAAATTAGATCCTAGTGTAGTAATGGCTTTGCACAAGCATGGATTGTCATTTGCACAAAAAAGCAACCAAAAGCCCATACCCAAACAAAGACAAATAGAGACCCTAGAATCTCAATGGGTCAATCTAGCCAACAACAGCAAAAAGGCCACACCACAAAAACATGTATATCTTGCATTCATATTGTATCTGGTCAAAGCCAAATGCAACAACATCAAGCTACAACTGCGAGGATGACTAGACATGATAGTCCTGATGATAGATGCACCTTGAATGGCAGTGCACAAGATGACCCAAGACATGAGTAGAGAATCTACGTCTGGTTTTGTAGTTGGACACTCAAAGGTATGCAAAAGGCTTAAACTTATAAGCCAAGACCCGAAAGATGAAGACATGGTACCGCATGCTTATCTTAGGGTCAAATTCACCACAAAAAGAGAGCACAGTGTTGATGGTCTCATCGATGAAAGAGCAAATTTTAATATCTTGACATATGAAGCATGGACCCTACTAGGCCAACCAAATTTCACATTGATTAATGCAACTCTTAATCATTATGGGGGATAACCACAAGCACTTATAAGGAAGTACAAAATCCTTGTAACTATTGAAATGGAAAGCTTGCATATCCTATTTCATGTTCCTCCAAATAGTGCAAATTGTGGAAAGAAAACCCTCCTAGGAAGACCCTTCAAAGGACGACGAAGTGTGAGGCCGATTATGTAGCATAGAGGATACACTTGGCACTACTGGGTGTGAGGATAATCACAACCTTTAGCAAGGGTGAACTCATCAAACCTCAAGGGAAAAACAAGAAATATTCTGACATACCAGGCAAGCCTAGTAATGAGAGTAAGGACTTTTGAAAGAATTGATACAAGCACATGTTGAACAGAGAGAACCAATGAGCGAGGCGAGGCTTGAAACAAGAAGGTCAAGAGAAAATGCCAAGGATAGGCTTTGGACTTACAAATATCTTAGAAGACCACCAAAGAAGCCCAAGCCTTATAGACAAAGGTATCAATGGAGAGCCAGCACAATGCCGGCAATGGATATCCAAAGTGTTGCTACGTGCTCAAGGGTATTACATAGGTAATTGATGGATTTTGGTACCAAAACCCCTTGCTAAACCACCTCTATCTCAGTAAAAGGCCAGATCATTTCAAAAGCGAAGAAGCGTAGGAGGAAATCTAAATGAAAATCCAACTCTCAAGTCAAAAACATTGGAGTGACTGAGCTCCTCACGATTGAAATCAAGAAACCAAGCATGACTATTCGAAAGGCAGATCCTCAGCCTAGCATGCTTAACAAGCAGATATCATATGTAATCGTTGAGTGTGCACAAAGTTCACTAGTTCCCAAGGAGCCTTTGAATTTCCAAGAGGATAATGAGCATCACAAGCACAATATCACTCATGATAAGGCTGATTGCTCAACAAAGCAAATGGTAGAATCATCTAACAGCTTCGAGCAAATCTTCTAGCCAGTGCCAAGTCCACCTTGGATTCCCAAATCTCCTACACTCTCTTTCCCTAAATGGACATAGGAAGCACAACAACAATTGTCAAGTGTAGCTGTTCAATCCTAATCTCTATCTCCGTCTGAGCTTCCAAATGACCAAGGTGTGGGACGACATGACACCACACCTAATTCTTAGTCTAAGGATATGCATGTGCAATCCACTATGACTAGCTCAACTGATGCTTGTGATCTGCACAAGTGAATGCACAAAGGGCAACAAAAGACATGACCACTTCTGATCTGCTTAAGGACTTGACATCGCAGTCTACCAATAGTAGCTAGTCCACTGAACTAGCCGCTACTACTTCCAATTAGGAATCACAGCAGCCATGACGATGTCCCTTATGGAATGTGTCCTTAGCAATTCACCTGCAAAAGAGATGTCACAATCAATATCCTTGACACCTCCAACACTTCCAAAGCACTTAAAGCCTAGGCTTGAGGAGAAACCTCTAGAAGATTTGGCTAAAGAGACAATGCATCTAACCAATGAACCAGAGATGAGGTGCATAATGAAGCTTGATCACAAGCTGACAGCCATCACACGTGTGTACGTCCATGTGGACATTGGAAGGCCAACACTAAAGTACACAAAGATCATAGCCAAACCCCTGACTTGGGATGAGCAACAACATGTTTGCTCCCATTGAAGAAGTCATAAAGGACATCCCAAAAGCCATAGCTAGGGAATTGTGCTTGATACCCTTACTCTATACTGCTGTCAATGTGAGACAAACAAGGAAAAGCTTGAAGAAATCAAATGAAAAGGGAAAGGACAAGGTAACTTTGTGCAAAAATGGTACTCTCAAGCAGCCAAAATTGGCCACCGACTAATGATGCTCGTTAAGCAAAGGAAAGCTCTTTGGACATCAATAAGTGATCCCACATACAATGCCCTGACCTCATTAAGAGTGTTGGCAACAATCCATGAGGTCCAACTTTCTGTCACTATCCAAACACATCCCTTGTATGATAAACTACTTCTAGAAGAAGATCTACATGTGGCTAGCAAGCTAGGAGTAGGGAGCATGGTACTTTATGTTAATGCATATATATTCTGCCTCGCTCAAGACCCTGCAATCCTAGATCTCTATGCTTCCCATCAATACAACCCTAACTTCTTCAGCTGGTTTTGTCCAAGCCTACATGACATGAACCCTAAATCATCTCTTAGTTCTTTATTAGAGTCACATGAACCTCCAGAGCAAGAGAAAAACAGCTCTAAACACAACACCCGCTTTGATAAGCAATGGAGGCATGTTCCAATGGGTAAGGACAAGAGTTTAGAGCAAACATCCGCCGACCAGGAGCAACTGCCAATGCAATTGGATGAGGAACTAAACAAAGGGGAATTAGTTGAAGAGCTAGACTCTCCAAAAAGAGAGGCTGTTGTACCCTCACAACCTAGCAAGGCTATTCAACAGGCCGTGGCTATGTCCCATGAGGACACACTAGAAAAAGAGAATGCCGAGGCCCAACCAAGCACTTCAATGACTGACCTAGTTCAGGGTCCTAAGTCTTTAAAAAATACACCTCAATTGCCCAAGAAAAAGAGGAGAAAACAACAAAAACAACGGCAATTGTTGCAAGTGGTTGTAGATGCCAAAAAGATTGAGATCGAGAGTGTTGAAGAGCTAAGGAATAAAGCATTGAGTCTACCCACGAATGTGAACCCATTGCCATCTCTCCTATTAGCAGTGAAATCTCAGACACATCCATGTATTCTGATTAATCAAAGCAACCATTACCATCAACAATTGGTTGCAATGCTCAATCCACTGACAACATAACTTACATTGACCAATCAAGAGTTTATACAACACTGTCACAACAGGTTGACGAAAATACCAGTCACATCTGAGGAGAACCATGACACAATAGCAACAAAGACTCAAGAGAAACATGAAAACCTCGAGAACATAAGCAATCCTAGCATTGAGCAATCTTGCTTGTCTATGAGTCCCCCAGCTACGCTAAAGCCTAGGGAAACTCCCAGAAGCTTACATGAGATAGTAGCCGAGCAAGCCCTCATCGAACATAGAAGTGTCATTGAGTTGGATGCTAAACTCAAATTATTCGCATCTGCCTACGTTCTTGTGGACATTGGCATGTTCCCTAGGGTGTAGCTTGAGGAATATTTGTCATATCCGCTATCCTAGGAAGAGCAAGAATACCTTAACGAGCACTATAACAAGCTCTACATGAATGCATGCAACTCATCTTTGACGAGGAAGCCGATGAACTACACTTAACTGTGACAATCAATGAAGTGCTTTGCCAATCAAATCTCTTAGAGATAGAGTAGTTAAATAAGCAACAATCACAGGGTCAAAGTCAATTTGAAAAACATTGGTTTGAAAATGACGCTACAATGGCCAGAACTTGGAGCCTAGATTATGACAGCTTAGAGGAGCAGTTGGCCCAATGGCAGTCTCAAAGAGGCTTGGCCTATGTGGCCCCAACTTCCTTTCGAGTACTGACTACCATTCGAGGCATGGACTTAGCTAGAACTAGCCAAGAGGACTCTCTGATTAATAAAATTCTCACTGAGGAGGAGCTACATGTTGTCAGTAGACTCAAACAAGGCACTATGCTACTTGATGTTGCAAAATATATGTTGTTACTGAGTAGGCAGCCATGATTACTAGATATGTATGCCACACTCCAATACAATCCTGAGTTCTACAATTAGTTTTTATCCTCACATTGCATTTGAGCATGGCCCAAAGCATAGTCATTGGCTACTCTCTCTTTCTTGGCCAAACTCTACATATGGGTAGAAGAGCCATGCTCTCAATAATGACAAATGTTTCTTCATCAGCGAGGATTCAATTTGCCAGATGCTCTATCCCTTGTCCATGCATAGCTCGCTCCAGTCGTCGCTACCTCAATTGGTCTGATGCCTCATATGTTACAAAGAGGTTTGCAAAATCTCAAGTGTATCTCTTCATCTCAACAATTGTTCCTCTAGCATCGAGGCTAGTAACACAATCATCTTTGTAAAATCCATTTTTCATAGCCTTTGAATCTCGACATTTCTCAATCCAAATGAAAGGCTGATAGCCTCAATGTATTGCGTTGATTGTATTCATTTTATTAAAAAATAGAAAAAAAGAGAAAAAAAGAAAAAGAAGAAGAAGAAGACACCCACAATCACAACATAGCACCTAGGGGTCCTCAAATTAGGTACGTCCAGTGACCTTGGTTGGCTGACTCTATCCCTAGTCCTCTACCCATTTATACATCCCCCACAATTGTTCAGGGCACGTCAAGGGTAGGACATACCTACGGAGCTCATCTCGCCTATGGTTAGACCTGTCACCCTGAACCATTTGCACAATTCCTTTTCGCACTTCATCTCAGTGCCATCACAATCAATAGTGGTAAGCAAGGCACAAAAGACCATGGAAAGTACACCGTACTCTTCAAACAATACAAGTAGCCACCAGCTACCAAAAGCTAAGGTGTCAATGAGCTCAATTATGCTACATCATGCTGTCAAAATCACAAATGATGTCTCAAAAAGCCTTCAAGTGTACTTCTCCTCAACATCGATAATTTTTTCCACCCTATCGAACCCTCACTTCATCCACACATTGCTATGAGGAACTAGACCAGCAATCTTCTAACTACGCAATATCTAAGTATGCATGTGCACTCACATAATATTTGCACCATAATCTATACACAGTTTGGGTCCTCAAATGCAAGATAATACCTCAGCTTCCTTAGAGTTTGACCTGTCTCCCAAACTAACCAAACTACATCTTGTACACGATAAGAAGACTAGCACTAACCCCTAGGGAAAGACCATACGAGAGGTTTTCTCAATTGCAAGTATTGAAGACTCCAATGAAAGTACCATCAGCTCTTCATTAACACTCAACTCTAAACTCTTGTCCTTTATCATTATGCAAGCCCAAAATTGTCACAAACACCAACACCTGTGCCAACCATAAGTGCAACTCCCAACAAAGAATAGCCCTATCACCAACTACAACAACCCTATCACTAGCCAATCAAGCCAACAAAGTGCCACCAATAACCTTCATCCACACCACCACCAAAACTCCTCCATAGCAAACCACAACAATCCCTTCCACCCACGTCTTCGGTGCATGCCAAAGCTTGCTACCTACAATGAAGAGTGCCATGGGATTGGGACTCTTCTAGGAGGGGGGTAATGTTAACCCTCAGACGAATAAGGTGGAAAATCTAAAAAATCTAAAGCAGAAGACAAGGCCAAGGCAAAAGTGAAACAGAAGACGAAGGCATGCCACGAAAAATATGGAAACACAAGAAGTGCAAAAAGTCCTAAATTAAGGAGAGAGGTGCACAAGAAAAAGTGCAAGTCCATACTTTTGTAAAAGAGCGCAAGGTGCACCATGATTTATTTTGTAAAAGAGCGCCAGAAAATTGTAAATGGTTAGAGGCATGGGTTGAGGCTATGCCAATAGGGAAGAGGAGGAGAAGGGTCGGAGGAATGGGCCAAGCCTAGGCCAAAAAGGGGATGACCACCCAAAGGGAATTAGGGTTAGGGTTTTGTATAAAAGGCAAAAAGTGAATGAAGAAGCTAATTCCTGTGTGTGGCCAAAAGTAGCTTTCCTCCTCTTCTTCTTCTTCTTCTTCTTGCTTGCTTGAGCTTGTGCTTGAGAGAGGGAGTGTGAGAGTGTGAGGGAGTGAGTGTGTGAGGGTGAGGGATTGTGATGAAGAAGCTCTCCATCTTCTCCTCTCTTCTCCTCTTCTCTTCTCTTCTCTTTTCTTGCTCACGGCTATGGAGCTTGGAGTGTGGAGCTTGAGGATTGAGCTCGCTTGAAGCTTGCACTTGGATCGAGGAGCTACCAAAGTGCTTGGGAGAAGAGGCAACTTGATCGGGCATGGAGATAAGCTCACTACACTCGTAGAGAGAGATAGCGCATCAGCTATGTGAGAGGTAGTCATTAGTGCTTGGCTTGAAACACTTGAAACAATAAGCTGTCCATGGGTCTTGGCGATCGAAGTTTGCCTCTACAAGTGGCATTCTAACATGAGCACAAGATTACTTCATATAGGAGGAAAATTAAGATCAAGGTACCATGTAGGGTATGCCACTCCATCTCTTGTGCCTAATGCACTCTTTCACTTTATCAATATATAACCCAAAAACTGTAGGTAAAAGCATACATCCTTGATTCACACAAATAGTATTAGCAATTTAGTCTAAATAGCCATTTGGAGCTTGGATACTACTTGTCACTTATAGATGGATGTGAAGCCCCCCAAGTGTTTCAGAAGGGATTCCCAAATGTAGCCTCCTAATAAAATGACCTTTGCTAGAGTGTTAAAGCTTTGTGGGAATCCACAACGCAACAATATGTGCCTTGTGGAAATTAGTAGTGATGCCTGAAGAAGGCTGGAGAAGTAACCAAGGTTGGACAAGCCTTGTTGGAAACACATCTTCCTTGTGACTCTCACTCCCTATCTTTCAACCCAGATGTTGAGATCATGCTCCAAAATCAAACCATAAATCCTAGCATAAACATGTCCAACCATAATGATCTTGTAATTCCCCATTCCATGGGGTCCCTAGCCATTAAGATAGGCATAATTGTGTTGCTCTCACCCAATGAACACGTATGCCTATCGGGAGTGGTGCTAGTGTGTCTCATACATGACAGGAGTGATCAACCTCAAAACCATAATAATGTGACACATATCCTTGCCTTGAAGCCTATCAATCACATCACATATATTGCTTGTGGTAAAGAAATAGCACTATGTAGACCAAGGTTTGGGTGGAAAGGGTAGAGTAGGCTAGTTTGGTGCCTTGGTATAGGTGTATTGCATGTAATATAATCTTTCATGAAAGGGGAACCCTAGTGGGTGAAGGTGATGGTTCTCCCACAAGGATGGTAGGCCCTATACCACCCAAAGATGAAGGAGAAGGTAGCACACATTGCAAAGGATGAAGGTAGCACATTGCAAAGGATGGAGGTGGCTCCAAAAGTGCTTCATGCATGAGAGGCTAAATGAAGAATCAAAAGGCAAGATTGATTTTTTGGAAGATTTTGTGATTTCCACAATGTCATATTGAACAAGAAACTAGAAAATTGGAAATCAAGGATAATGCTACCAATTTTCATGGAAATACCAGCAATAACTACCCAAGAAGATGGAGACATTAATGAACAAAAAGTTGTAAATGATCGTGGGTAGAACAAAGGTCTTGACCTCCATTTGCATTGAACTTCACAATGTTCCAACTATTGAAAGAACACAATAAGCATTTTCTTGTTTGGCCTTTAAAAAGTATATTGAAGAGAAGTAATGTTTGAAATAATCCAAGAGGACACATTAATTAAAGAAAAACTCTTTCTATATCCAAGAAGTTTGCAAAGTTGGAAAACAATTGATAGATTGTCTCACTTTCTATCCTTGTTTTTACAAGACACATGTACACGTTGATCAAAGAAAAATTCTTTCTATATCCAATAAGTTTGCAAAGTTGGAAAACAATTGATAGATTGTCTCACCTTCTCTCTCTCTCTCTCTCTCTCTCTCTCTCTCTCTCTCTCTCTAGCACGTGTGTCCATGCACCTATAGACAAAGGAGGTCTTGTAGAAGAGTAGCAAATGGTAGAGGTGTTGGGCTTGATGAGCAAGGTAATGGATGGAGGAGAACAAGTTGAGTGGTGCTATTGCTATGTCTCTCTTGATGGAAGCAGAGTATGGGAAGGCTATTGATGGTGGGGTTAGGGCTCTAGGATAAGTTGCCTCTTGGCCTTGTTGGGTGTCCAGTTGGTCATGCAAGTCAAACCATAGTCTCTTTGTATCTATATCAACAACCTCCTTTCCCCCTCTCTCTTTCTCAAAAAAAAGGACATGAAAAGAAGCAATTCACATCCTTTAGTTCTATTAGACCTGGTAGTAGGCCAACACATGCATGGCAAATAGTTGGTCAAAAGAAAGGGAAGCAAGGTGTGGCACTTCAGGTGGGTGTTAACCACAACACAAAGAAAACAAAAGGAAATAAAAAAGACGCAGGTCAAAGGCGAAAAAAGGTAGCCCGACTGAAGAAAGAAGAGGAGAAAAGGCCAAAAGTGCAAGGGCAACCTTAAAAGTCCAAGGGAAATGCAAAAGGGGAAAGGCGCATTTTAAAATACAAAGGTGCACCCTGAAATCTTGTAAAAGAGTCCCAGGTGGTGGAAAATCCAGAAAGCTAAAACAGAAGATAAAGACAAAGGCCAAGGCAAAGAGAAATGGAAGACAAAGGCGCACGCGGAAAAGCGCAAGTCAAACTATTATAAAAGAGCGCAAGCGCATCATGGTTTAATTCAAGGAGCGCTGGGCTCTCACCCGTGCAATTTGTAAATGTAGACGGCGGTGGAAAGGAAGCTAGGAAGATAGAAGGACAATGGGAAAAAGGGCCTAGGCTACGGCCGGCCATGTAAAAAAGGGGAAAAGGGGATGACCGCCCAAAAGGGATTTAGGGTTTTGTATATAAAGTTGAAAAGTGAATGAGAAGCTCATTCTTGTGTGTGGCCAAAAGTAGCTCTCCTCTTCTTATTCTTCTTCTCGTTCTTGCTTGCTTGAGCTTGTGCTTGAGAGAGGGAGTGTGAGAGTGTGAGGGAGTGAGTGTGTGAGGGTGAGGGACCGAAGAGGAGAATCTCTCCATCTTCTCCTCTCTTCTTCTCTTCTCTTCTCTTCTCTTATCTTGCTCGCGGCAATGGAGCTTGGAGCGTGGAGCTTGAGGATGGAGCTTGCCTGATGAAGCTTGCACATGGATCGTGGAGCTACCGGAGTGCGCGAGAGAGGAGGTAACTCGAGCAGTGCGGAGGTAACGTCACTACACCCGTAGGTATGGATGGCGCATCGGTTATGTGAGAGGTAGCCATTAGTGCTCAGCTTTGAACGCTTGAAATAATAAGCGGTCTGTGGGTCTTGGCGGTTGAGCAAAAGCTCCCACATTTTGGTTCCATTGCCTGGACCAACGGATTCAAGCCTTGAGTGCTTGCGCGCTTTGAATCGAGCATCAAAGTAAGGGTTTCCCCAAACTGGTGCTTGAGATAGGTAGGAAGTGAGGGGGTTGAAGATGGTATTTGATCTCCTTGGCAAGTAGGTTTTTTATTTTGTTTGAGGTTTATGTTGTGAGACGGAGTAGTGTAGGTATTTACTTTGTGATTTGGATGCATTAGAGTAGGAGAAAACAAAGAAAAACAAAGAAAATCAGCATTAGGATTTCTGTTATCAAAACAAGGAAAGAGGGTTTGATTTGCTTGCCGATTTGAATTTTGGAGTTTATTGGCTATTCCAGGTATATACAACTCTTCCCCTCCATCCATAGCTTTGATCTGGAGATATGTATGACAGGCCGTGACCTGAATCGTGTGATTCAGGCGATTTATCATCGCGCCGGCAAAAAATGTGCTGCGCTCGGCGTGTCTGAGTGACAACGATTCTGGGCCGAGTCCCAAAATCGGCCCTTAGTCCACTACCACTCGGACCACTTGACTCGGCCCACCTGATTTGGCCCTCGGCCCGCTCAACCGACTCGGCCCAAAAATACATTCAGCCCATCCGAGCGACCCACTCAGCCCGGCCGACTCGGCCCGTCCGAGCTACCCACTTGGCCCCGCCGACTCGGCCCTCGAACATCTAGACTCGGACTGGCCAAATTTGACATTCGGACTAGTCACATTCAGCCCTTTCTACTCGGCCCTCGGACGGTCCGAATCGGGCATTCGGCCCCTGTAATTCGGACCTGTTGGGCCAAATTTAGATTTTCTCAAATTTTAACCTGAAGACAGTGAAATTAACTAAGAAACCATACAGAGCCGAAACCATATCATAGATCGATCCTAGGCTAAAACTTAGAGCAAGTAGTTCAAAATTTGGCTATAAACGGTCCTCCAAATTGCGCATGGTGTTTACTGTAACGGCCCTGTGGGCCGGGGGGAACTGCCCCCCCTCCCCCGACCCCCGCAGAGGGGGACTCTGCCCCCTCCGCACCTCCCCCAAGTAGGTTGGAGAGAAAACGCGCGCCGTGACAGGTCTTCCAAATTGGACCCTAGTGAAGTAATGGCTCTACATGAGCATGGATTCTCACTTGCAAAAGAGCAGGCAAAAGCCCATACCCGAATAGAGACAAACAGAGACCCTAGAACCTCAATGGGCCCATCTAGCCAACAAGGGCAAAAAGGCCACAGTGCAAAAATACATAGGTGTTGCATTCGGACTGCATCTAGTCAAAGCGGAAAGCAACAACATCAAGCTACAATAGCGAGAATGACTAGATATGACAATCCTGATGATAGATGCTCCTTGAATAGCACTACACTGACGATCCAAGGCACCAGTGGAGAATCCACATCTAGTCGTACAGTTGGGGACTCAAGGGAATTTGTCAGAAGGCTTAAATTTACAAGCCAAGACTCGGAAGATGAAGACATAGTACCACCTGCTTATCTTAGGGTCAAACTCACCGCAGAAAGAGAGAATAGTGTTGATGCTCTCATTGATGGAGCAGATTTCAATATCTTGACTTATGAAGCATGGACTCTACTAGGCCAACCAGAGCTCAAACCGACTGATGCAACTCTTAACCCTTATGGGGAACACCCACAAGCACTTCTAGGGAAGTGTAGAATCCTTGTAACTATTGAAACAGAAAGCTTGCCAGTCCTGTTCTACGTTTCTCCAAATAGCGAGAATTGTGGAAAGAAAATCCTCCTAGGAAGGCCCTTCAAAAAGGCAATGAAGTGTGAAGCCGACTATATAGCATAGAGGATACACCTAACACTACCAGGTGTGAGGATAATCACGACTTTTAGCAAGGGTGACCTCACCAAACCTCGAGGAAAGGGAAAGGAGCATTTTGACATACCAAGCAAGCCTAGTAATGAGAGCAAGGAGTTGTTGAAAGAGTTGATACAAGTGCAGGTTGAACGAAGAGAACCAGTGAGTGAGGCCATACTTGAAACAAAAAGGTCAGGAGACAATGCTGGGGATGGGGTTTGGACTTACAAATATCGTAGAAGACCACGAAAGAAGCCCAAGCCTTATAGACGCAGGCATCGTTGGAGAGTCAATGCAACACCATGATGGATATCCAAAGCGTTGCTACGTGCTCAAGGGTATTATGCAGATAACCGATGGATTTGGGTATCAAAACCCCATGTTAAACCTCCTTTGTCGTCTGAAGGCCAGATCGTATCAAGAGCAAAGAAGCGTAGGAGGAGATCTAAACGAACAACCAAGGCTCAAGTAAAAAACAGTGGAGTGACCGAGCCCCTCATGGTTGAAATCAAGAAACCCAACGGGACCAATTGGAGGGTAGATCCTCAGCCTAGCGTGCTTGACAAGCAGACATTAGGTGTAATCGTTGAGGATATGCAAAAGTCATTAGTGCCCAAAGAGCCTTTGACTTCCCAAGAGGATAACATGCATCATAGGCACAACATTGCTCATGGCAAGGCTGATCGCTCAACAAAGAAAATGGCTCAATCATCTAATAGCCTTGAGCAAATCATTCAGCCAGTGCCAAGTCCACCCAAGAGTCCTAGATCTCCTACATCCTCTTTTTCCAAACGGACACAGGAAGCACAACAGTGGTCGTCAATGGCGGCTGCTCACTCCCAATCTCTATCTCCATTGAGGCTTCCAAATATCCAAGAGGGGGGACATGACACTAGCCGTAGCTCTCGGCCCAAGAATATGCCTGTGCAACCCAATGTGACCAGATCAACTCATGCTCAATTTACATAGATGAATGCTCAAAGGGCAACAGAGGATGCGACCACTTCCGATCGCCCTAGGGACTTGACACTGCAATCCACCAAGGGTAGCCAGCCCACTAAACTAGCTACTACTACTTCCAATCAGGGATCACAGCAGTCACAGCCCTTGGCCGTGACAATGCCCCTTGTGGAAAGTGTCCTTGGAAGTTTACCTGTGGAGGAGGTGTCACAATCAACTTCCTCGACAACTCCAGCACTTTCAAAGTGCCTAAACCCTAGGCTAGAGAGTTACACACAAGGGAGTTGGCTGAAGAGCTAGACTCTCCGAAAAGGGAGGCAGTTGTGCTCTCACAACCTAGCGAGGCTATTCAGCAGGCCACGACCATGTCCCATAAGGACACACTAGAGAAAGAGAATGCTGAGGCCCAACCAAGCACATCAATGGTTGACCTAGTCCAGGGTCCTGAGTCATTAAGAGATGCACCTTCACTGACCAAGAAAAAGAGGAGAAAACAACGAAGACAACAACAATCACAGGTGGTTGGGGATCCCAAGAACATTGACACCAAGAGCGCTGGAGAGCTGGGGAATAAAGCATCAAGTCCACCCACCAGTGAATCCATTGATATCTCTCCTAATAGCGGTGAAACCGCAGACACATCCATATGCTCTGACAAATCAAAGCAGCCGTTACCATCAATGGCTGCTTGCAACACTCTATCCACTGAAAATAGAACTCGCAATGACAAATCAAGAGTGGATACAACACTGTCGCAACAAGGTGACGAACTCACACCAATCACATCCAAGGAGAACCATAGTGCAATAACGAAGCCTCTAGAGAAACATGGAAACCCCAAGAGCATGAGCAATCCTAGCATTGACCAAGCTTGCTCATCTAGGCCTGAGCCCTCAGCTACACTAAAACCCAGGCAAACTCCTAGAACCTTGCATGAGATGGAAACTGAGCAAGCCCTCGTTGAACATAGAAGTATCGCAGAATGCTTAGTTGAGTTGGATGCTAAGCTCAAGGTGTTCGCACGAGTTTGCATCCTTGCGGACGTGGGCACAATCCCCAAGGAGTAGCTTGGAGATTACTTGCCCTTTCCTCTATCCTGGAAAGAGCAAGAACATCTTAACGAGCACTATGAAAGACTCCTACATGAACGCATGCGACTCATCTCTGACGAGGAGGCTGAGGAACTGCGCTTAACCGTCACGTTCAATGAAGTGCTCTGCCGATCGAATCTCGTAGACATAGAGCAATTAAAGCGACTATCAGCAGGCTAGAGTCAATTTGAGCAGCGTTGGTGCGAACACCGCGTTGCAATGGCCAAACTAGGGGCTCAAATCATGAGTCTCTGAGGAACGATTGGCCAAATGGCGATCCCAAAGGGACCCAACCTATGTGGCACCAACTTCCCTTCGAGTGTGCTGACTGCCATTCGGGGTACGGACTTGGCTGAACCTAGCCAAGAAAACTCTCTGGTTGATAAGGTTCTCACTGAGGAGGAGTTACATGTTGCCAGTAGACTCGGACAAGGGTCCATGCTGCTTGATGTGGAAAAATATCTATCGGTACTAGGTAAGCTGCCAACGAGTGCTGGATGCGTGTGCCACGGTCCAGCACAACCTCGAGTTCTACACTTGGTCCTTATCCTCGTGAAGTGACATGGATTCATAAATATGTATATAAATAAACATTGATTTTTGTGTCACTGTGTATAAACAATGTCAACACACACAAGCAATGATAGTCAAGCGCAGGGAGAAGAGTTGGGTCTGACAAACTAAGCTCCTCAAGTCCTCCTCTCATCACGCATTTAAAAGCCGTGTGACCATCCCCACCTCCAAGTGAAGGGCATGCAACCCACATTATTGCCATAGGAAGCCTTGGCCAACAACTCTGATGGTGTAGACAGGGTGTAGTCCCTTTCTCTACACCTTCTTCCCTTTTTGGTCTATCCTTTCGAGGATGTGCCCTGTCCCACTCCATGACAACCAGTCCACACAACTTAGCATAAGCCAATATATGCTAATGGCTGGAGGCAAAACAAACATCATCATGGGGGCCATCCCTCTACAACAAACATTGCATGCCTCACCCCTCCCCTTCTTGTCATATATGCTTGATAAACCACACTAAAATCCCTTCCATGTGAACAGTTGTATCCTGTATCAAGGTCTAACCCTTGGTTCGCACCTTGCAGGTCCCCCTACGAGGAAAAAATGGAGAGCCTAGGGCAGCTGGCTTGCAAAGACGCTCTCCGCTGTGCCGACAGGAACATGCAGCACACGCCCCTCCGCCGGTGCGCTACGTGCCCACCCTCAAGAGGTATGCGAAGAAGTGAGGCCCTAAGCAACACCGTCCCAGACGAAGGCCGAAGAACCCCCGGGCCAAGAAAGTCGAGACTTGAAGAAACGCGTAGCATGTGGCAACGCCAGTGGCACAAAACCCCCAACGTACGCTCGGGCACCAGATGCTCAAGGGCAGAAAAGGCGGCCCGGGACAGGGAAGAATTTAATGAATTGTTTAAAGATATTTTGGAAACGGTCACGACCCGGGACTACACCATTCATGTCCCGACCGACATGTTTCCTGTCCAACCTCACGAGAGCCCCGCACTAGCATCGGCCCAGTCGCCTAGCCAACCGGACTCACCCCGCCTAGTACCTATCAACTAAGCCACTATGATGTACAAGAAGCTTGACAAGTCATCATGCCATAACTTTTTGTTCTTGATGAGTAAAGGGGCAAGATCCCCACTTGTACACACTTCCTTCACCTACCGTTAATGTATGCGATCTTAACAAGTAATGAGATAGGCATCATAGCATTCTGAAAAATTATGTCTTAACAGGATTGTATTGGTTCGATGTACTTAACACAAGTGAGCATATACTCTCACGAAGTGACAAGTGGATGCAGAATGACACAGGTCAAGGTCTAGAAGTGTTTAATATCCAAGTCACCACAAGACCACCAACCCCACAAAGAACCATTATGGAGGAAGTGATGAGAATACCAAGAAACAAAAGTCATGACGGAAACACCACTGGATGAGAACCCAAGGACACCTCTGCAGAAAAAGCACATATGGCAACTGAGCATGGCCAAAGCATAATCATCGATTACCTCCTCCTTCTTGGCTAAACTCTATGTTCGGGCAGGAGCCACGCTCTCAACAAGGGCGAACATCTCTTCATCATCCAGGATTCAATTCGCAAGATGCTCTACCCTTGTCCATGCACAGCTCACTCCAAGTGCTACCTCAATTGTTCGATATCTACATGTTACGAAGAGGTTTGCAAAATCTCAAGTGTATCTCTTCATCTCAACAACAGTTCCTCTAGCATCAAGGCTGGTGACACAATCATCTCTGTAATATCAATTCTTCATAGCCTTTGAATCCCAACGTTTCTCAATCCAAATAAAAGGCTAACAGTGTCAATGTATAGCATTGATTGTATTCATTTTTTCCACAAAAAAAAAAGAAAAAAAAAAGAGAAAAAAAGAAAGAAAGAAAGAAAAAAAGAAAGAAAGAAAGAAAAAAGTACACACGATCACAGCACCACACCTAGGGGTCCTCAAATTAGGTACATCCAGTGACCTTGGTCGACTGGCTCCGTCCCTAATCCCCTAGCCCTTTGTACATCCCCCACAATTGTTCAGGGCACATTAAGGGCAGGACATACCTAGGGAGCTCGCCTCGCCTATGGTTAGACCTGTCACCCTAAACCACTTGCACAATTCTTTTGCACTCCATCTCAATGCCATTACAATCAACAGTGGTAAGCAAGGCATGAAAGACAATGGAAAAGTACAATATACTTTTCAAGCACTACAAGTAGCCACTAGCTACCAAAAGCTAAGACATCAAGCAGCTCAATTATGCTACATTTCCTTGACAAGACCATAATGATGTCTCAAGCAATCTTCAAGTGTACTCCCCGTCTTCATCGACAAATTTTTCCATCAACTTAGCCCCTTGCTTCACTCACCCATTGCTATACAAGGAACTAGGCTGACAGTCTTCTAACTAAGTAATACCTAAATACGCACGTGTACTCACTCAATATTCACACTATAACCTATACACGGTTTGGGTCATCAAGTGCAGGACAATACTCTAGGCTTGCTTAGAGTTCGACCTGTCTCCTAAACAAATCAAAATATGTCTTGTGCACGATAAAGAAGACTAGCACTTCCCCTTAGGGAGAGACCACATGAGCAGTTTTTCAATTGCCGGTATTGCAGATCCAACGAAGGTGTCATTCACTCTTCATCCACACTCAACTCTGAATTCCTATCCTTATCACCTAGTAAGCCTGTCACGAATCGTCATGTACAGAATCCTCACCAAACCGCCACTTATACCCCATTGGTGCAACCCCCCCAAAGAACAGACCTACCACCAACTCCCATTGCCCTCCCACCCACCAACGTGCCCCGAACGACCTCCCTCCCCACCACTACCAACACTCTGCCCTGGCAACCACCGACGTCCTTGCCACCCACGTCTTTGGTGCATGCTAATGCCTGCTACCTATGACGGTGAGTGCCATGGGACTGGCACTCGTCTAGGAGGGGGTAATGTTAACCCCAACACGAAGAAAACAAAAGGAAATAAAAAAGACGCAGGTGAAAGGTGGAAAAAAGGTAGCCCGACTGAAGAAAGAAGAGGAGAAAAGGCCAAAAGTGCAAGGGCAACCTTAAAAGTCCAAGGGAAATGCAAAAGGGGAAA
This sequence comes from Lygodium microphyllum, assembly GCF_053477565.2. NCBI lineage: Eukaryota > Viridiplantae > Streptophyta > Polypodiopsida > Schizaeales > Lygodiaceae > Lygodium > Lygodium microphyllum. The sequence continues at coordinate 125,488,037 of NC_141140.1, forward strand.
GGCGCATTTTAAAATACAAAGGCGCACCCTGAAATCTTGTAAAAGAGTGCCAGGCGGTGGAAAATCTGGAAAGCTAAAACAAAAAATAAAGACAAAGGCCAAGGCAAAGAGAAATGGAAGACAAAGGCACACGAGGAAAAGTGCAAGTCAAACTATTATAAAAGAGCACAAGTGCATCATGGTTTAATTCAAGGAGCGCCGGGCTCTCACCCGTGCAATTTGTAAATGTAGATGGGCGGTGGAAAGGAAGCTAGGAAGATAGAAGGACAATGGAAAAAAGGGCCTAGGCTACGGCCGGCCATGTAAAAAAGGGGAAAAGGGGATGACCGCCCAAGAGGGATTTAGGGTTTTGTATATAAAGTTGAAAAGTGAATGAGAAGCTCATTCTTGTGTGTGGCCAAAAGTAGCTCTCCTCTTTTTCTTCTTCTTCTCGTTCTTGCTTGTTTGAGCTTATGCTTGAGAGAGGGAGTGTGAGAGTGTGAGGGAGTGAGTGTGTGAGGGTGAGGGACCGAGGAGGAGAAGCTCTCCATCTTCTCCTCTCTTCTTCTCTTCTCTTCTCTTCTCTTCTCTTCTCTTCTCTTCTCTTCTCTTGCTCGCGGCAATGGAGCTTGGAGCGTGGAGCTTGAGGATGGAGCTTGCTTGAAGCTTGCACTTGGATCGTGGAGCTACCGGAGTGCGCGGGAGAGGAGGTAACTCGAGCGGCACGGAGGTAAGCTCACTACACCCGTAGGTATGGATGGCGCGTCGCTTATGTGAGAGGTAGCCATTAGTGCTCGGCTTGGAATGATTGAAACAATAAGCGGTCCGTGGGTCTTGGCGGTTGAGCGAAAGCTCCCACAGTGGGTGAGGGGGGAGCACATGCATGAGTTGGGCATGAGCTTCAATAGTGACATCTCCCACCTACACTACAACACCAATATGTTAGGATCATGTCAGAAGATGCTACACGAGGCCCATCCTATCTAGCATGATGGCTTTCCTCTTCATGTTTACCACCACCTATCTCCATGGTCATAATTGTGTTTAGCCACTACTCCAATCTTGATATGGCAAATCTTGAATGGAGCTCACGGAGTAGCTACTTCTACTATCCTAATCCTAAATAGAGCTCAGAGCTAAATTGAGGCCCTAAACACCATGTACATGATCGAAAGTTCAAGAAATTGTGGTCTATCATGCAAGATTGTGCTAGTCTTATACAGGAGGTAGGGGAGAGCGTCTTTTTTTTTTTCTTATTTCTTTTCAAAGGTTTCTAAAATTTACTTTTGTGGGTTGGAGGTAGGCTTTGCTCAAATGCATTTGCACTACTCTAGCCAATAGAGAACACCCGAATGTGACCTTCAATACGCATAGTCTCAAGTAGGACACTAAGATGTCATCTCAGACCAGCTCCTCCAAGGTCTCAATAATACTAGTCTCAACAGTTAAATAACTATTGGCATGCTAGTTTGCAAGAAAGACAAGTAAATATCTGATGTTGTTAATGTGGATTGTCCACTAATGTGCGTGATGATCCAAATCCCAACAACTTTATGTTGGACCATATGCTTATTATGTTTTCTTCTCTTTAGGTAGATAGCCATAACTCAACTAACATATTATGGCACACTATTTGTTTCACTTGGATACACACTTGGTGTTGGGATTTTAAACCTTGATGAGATCCAAGACACGCATTTCATGCTGGGATGTTTGACATTGATAAAATTTGAGGTGGATCTTGTTTGGAGAAGGTACATATGCAAGAGATGGAACTAGAATTCCATTTGAAATAGAGGTCTCCCTTGCAGAGCATCAAGGAAAGTACATAGTAATAGTGAAGTAGCTTGTTGATCATTACTACTATCCGTTTAGGATGCAACCCCATTGAGAGAGAAGCCATATGCAAATAAACAAAAGTTTCCTTATGTATAGATATCATAATTGATTAAAATTTGAGGATTTTTTGGGGGAAAATATGGCTCATCTTTGCGTGATTTCAATATATGTCATATTGTTTCAAGTTTGCAAAGGCATCAACATACAACTTATCAAATGGACTCCAAGGTTGAATGGTGCATGTACAACCTAAACCCAAACAAGGAGATGCTTGTGTAGTATGAAATACTAGCAATGTGTTTCATCATGTTATTAGCATCTATATCTACAAATATTTTTCAAACTATTAGTAATAAGCATGCCTATTTGTGTGGAGATTTGGTTGCATGTGAGCTATATTTCTACATTATGGATTTCCCAAAACTAGTTTCAAATTTTAGTTACCTTTCCAATCCCCCATTAAAGTCACTTTTGCAATCCTCAATACATGAAAAGCATTGGAGATTGTAATCAATACTTAACAATCAAGCATACCAAAGATTGTAGAAAATACTTATCTAATCATTTGGTGGATAGTATTGCTTCCATTGTGCATAATGATATTGTGATATGTACATGAGGAACTCATACAATCTCTCTCTCTCTCTCTCTCTCTCCAAACCCCCTCTTACTCTTCCAATGCTTGCTAGAATGCCAAAAAAAAAAACTCATCATATTAGGTCTATATCTTACAATTATTCACGGTATCTATATTTTGATCTCAAAATACATGAGGATAGCTCTATCAATCATCATTAATACATGAGGATAGCTTTGTCCAATCACTAGTATATCACCTCAATATTCATCAAATTCAAATTGTATTTTATGTAAATCTTGCATATACATGAGAGAGAGAGAGAGAGAGAGAGAGAGAGAGAGAGAGAGAGAGAGTGTGTGTGTGTGTGTGTGTGTGTGTATGTGTATGCGCGCGCACGTGCACGCGCATGCCCATGCATGCATGTACATGCATGAGTTTACTACTTAAAGTAACTAAGTGATCAATGATATTGAATGAAGAGAATAGTAAAATAAAGTTGTGCTCATAAAAGCTTGAATTAGAATGTAGATGAAGGCTCCCTTCCACCCATTAATATTTAAACTCAAATAGTTAAGGGAGGTTGAACTCTTCAATGATGACTAAGTCATTAGTAGGTCCACCAAATGAGTTTGGCATGGATCCTTTTACACCATCTTTATGTATAATGTTGGAGGGAAAATTGTATGACTGCAAGAAAAAATGAGATGAAGCATGGCTAAGTTAAGGATAGGGAAACATAAAGATAAAATTTGATTAATGCTAAATGAATACATAGATCTATTTTAGCACAATCAAACTACAATAGGGCTGGATGTAACAATTGGATGCACCCTTGATGGTTCAAATTTTTTTCCATAATCTATACTACATTATTATTTGAGCTACAAGTTCGGGAAAGTGTCAACCACCACAGTGCTCCCGAACCTAGCTCCCAAACCAAACCAAAGTGACCATTTATGTCACATGATTGGGGGCAGAAGGAAACGTGGTCTCCTTCCACCACCTTCTCTTCTCTTCTCTTCTCCTCTCACTCTCACTCTCACTCTCACGGGACAGAAGGAGGCAGGCCAGCAGGCAGCAGGCAACAGGTCAGTCCTCTCTTTCTCTCTTGCATTTTTGTGTTCTCTCTCTCTCTCTCTCTCTCTCCACTGCTGGTCATGTCCTCTCCACTGCCCATCATATCTCTCTCTCTCTCCACTGCTAGTCAGTCCTCAGTGGTTAGTGAGCTCCACGCTTCTTCGTAGAAGTATTACTTCTCTCTGTCAGAGAGAGAGAGAGTATATCCCGTGGGGTAACTTCCTGGTCGCCTGATCTTATACTCTTTCTCTCTCTCTGATGACCAGTCGTCAGAGAGAGAGAGAGAATGCACATTCTCTCTCTCTCTCTCTCTCTCTCTCTGACGGCCAGTCATCAGAGAGAGAGAGAGAGAATGCATGTTCTCTCTCTGTCTCTCTCTGACGACTGGCCGGTGAGAGAGAGAGAGAGAGACTATGGCAGTATTATGGCACGTTTGGAGTACTATGGCGCGTTTGGAGAGACTATGGCGCGTTTGGAGTACTATGGTAGGGCATGCGGCGTACTCTCTCTCTCTCTTTGAGGGCCAGTCATCAAAGAGAGAGAGAGAATGCGCATTCTCTCTCTCTCTCTCTCTCTCTCTGACGACGACTGGCCGTTAGAGAGAGAGAGAGACTATGGCAGTACTATGGTGCGTTTGGAGTACTATGGCATGTTTGGAGAGACTATGGCGCATTGGCGTGCGGCGTCATGCCATTGGCGCCTGAGAAGGTGGCGTAGTTCTCCAGCTCAGAGGCTGAGTCAGCGAGGCAGTGCAGGAGGTAGCGTCGGACGCGAGTATACGATCATCTTTTTCACAAAAATTGTGGGCCTTTTCTTTTTGTTGATAACAGTATCTCCCCTCTTAGATAAGTCCCAATCTTATGGCACTCATGGCACAAGTAGCTTGCTATCACAAGCAAGGAACCTTGGGATGGTCTTAATAAGGAGTCTTGGTAGAGGATGGATGGTGGTCGATATTGAATATCTAGGGAAAGAGTATTGGGCTTGCAAGTTGAAGGTCCTAAAACAAGGTTTATCAAGGGTCACAGAGTGATAGTTGTATAATTGATGATGGATCATGCTTGATGTGGGCCATTGATGTTGATGTCTACAAGAGACCCCATGTATCTATTATGTCAATGGGCCCTCCCTAAGTAGTGTGTCTACCCTACTTATATAGTGAATGCTTAGAGCCCCAAGAGGAACACCAAGGAAAAGGAAATTCTCTTGCAAGAAAATCTATCTTGTAACATCAACAAGCTTGTTTATTAGGTTTTATATGATCACAATGAAGAAAAGAACACCAGGCACAACAAATCTTCATGCAGCATCATGTAGATCTCCCATGGATTTGATAGAATCAACCATATTCTTCAATATCTTCATAGAATCCATCAATATAACAAAGAAAGCAAAGGAATACACCATCTTTGAATGGAAATACATCACAAAGTATTCATCTTCAATATCTTCATAGTCTTCTCTCTCAATCTCTCATATACAATCACTCTGTTTTAGTAGAATTGACTATCTCTGACTCTCTCTCTCTCTCTCCATCAATAATACATCATATCCTCACTACAATCTCTCAAAATCACTCTCAATAATCCTTCTTAGGTCGTGGATACCCCTCCCAAGAGGTATGTCTGATATGAAGAGTCACCAGAGCCACTACAGTGTCTTTTCATAGCTCACTACTGTCACTTCACTCTAGTTTTTACTTGAGTCTTCAGCAGCTACTTCTTTCACTTCTTTCAGCTCTTTTACACTTGTATTCACCTCTTTCCAAGGCTAAAAAACTTTCCCAAGCTACATTCTCATCCAACAGAACACATACAGAAGCATACAGAACAGTCTACAGAACAGTACCAGAACAGCTACAGTACAGAACAGAACAGAGACAGAAACTCTACAGAAGACCTACAGAAGGTCATCAAATCCTCATAACTCATACTCAAACTATTCCAAACTCTCACAAACCATTCAATAAGCTTTCATAAGATCTCAATCTTCATCAATCACTACTCCATCCCTCCTTACAGAAGACAATCAGAACAAAACAGAACAAAATAGAAGCTATACAGAAGGTATACAGAACCTATCAGAACATCACATCTCCACTAATAAACATCGTGAACTTCCAAAACACAATCAATATCATCCAAAATGCTCTCAAACCACTTCCAAACCAATCAATCATCTCATAAAATCAACCATTCAGCTCTCAAAAACAACAAAAATTAGCCAAAAAACAAGTCATTTCAACACTCAACATATCCCCACACTTAATAAGGAAGCGTCCTCGCGACCCAGGAAAAAGGGAATACAAGTTCAGTTAAAAGCTCAACTTTGATCTTCAATATCTCTTCAAAAACAGTCCATCCAACCACGACCCCAACTTATAACCTATATCTGATATAAAAATACAACGAAAGGAAAACCCTTTATACATTAACACTTCTTATCAAACTAGAAATCACAACAAACTTGTAAAGGATATAAGAGGTTGTCTTCTTCTATAGCTGCATCAGCATCTTTAACTCTCCAACCACGACCCCATCACCACAATTCTTCAAAAATGTAGCTCGCACGAAATCCAATCCAATAGGCAATCACCACGTTCTTTTTACATAAATTAACTCACAACACAAACACTATACACAACACAACCATCTGAATGACTCCTCCAAAAAGAGAGATTTTCATTAAAAAGCATCCACCATACATTAGAAAAGGTATCAATGAAGATGATCCCTCTTGAAAGATTGATGATTTCGGAAACGATCCATAGACAAGGATTCATCTACAAATGTTTTGGGAGGATTCTGAAAAAACTGAAGACAACACATCCTTTTCAACAGGACAAGGTATCTGCTAGGCAAACAAAGGGCATGAAAATACAATATATCCAACTGCTGGGAATCAATGCTCACATTGACATTTATGCACAACTTTGGAATAGGCTTGGAATCATTATGAGAGTGCCTATGCATATACGCCAGGTACCAAGCAAAGTGAGCAGTTAATCGCACTGAAGGATCTGTAGACTGTGAATACTGCTAAGCAAAATGAATATAGTTCTGATAAGCTTGACTGGCAGCTGTCCATTTTCTTGGAATTACTGGCGAATTTATCTGAGGTCTTGTAAGGGAATCATTCGAGCTCCATCCCCTTCTTCTAGAAATCTGATAATCAAACCCGTCATAGTCACTAACCAACTGAGGTGGTTGAGATATAGAAGTGTTAGGAGAGGGAAGTGGAATAAGGAAAAGTGGATGAAGAGAAGGGTAGGCAAAATCATAAAAGGAAGAATGATTTAAAGAAGGAGTGGCAGAAATTTGTAGGGAATCAGTTAAGAAGGGTGTTAAACTGATAAATAGGAAAGGTGGAAGGTACATGAATGGATGGAGAAGGACATGGTGGAGAAGGGGAAAATACTCTATCCTCAATAAAGGAACAGTATGTAAAAATGGGAATTTGAGGAAAAGAGGAAGGTTAGAAAAGAAGGGGTAAAATGGTTGTGGAATTAGATTGACAAAGGGAAAGATATAGATCATATCGGTGAGCCATTTGTTGGTAATACAGGAGGGTAGGAACAGAAGGTCCTAAGAGAGATCTTCTATGATAGGCATCAAAGAAGGTAGAATCAAATGGATTATGTTTTGAAAGATAAGCTAAGAGATCCACCCTCAGTTGATTAGTACTTTGGGCATAGATAGGAGCTGTGTTTTGTCTTTGATTCAGGACCACAGAATCAATCATGGTATGCCAGGAATTATCAGGACAATTAGCCACTTTGGAGGAGTAACTCTGGAACATGTCAGCTATCCGCAACTCCAAATGGTTGACATACAAAACAGCTTGTAGAACCACGTCTCCCACATACCAAGCTATATCCACCTCATCTGGAATTAACAAGTCTCCTCGTAGATACATGTAGGACATCAACATGGTATCGGTCGTGATAGAATCTTCAAACACCATCCTTACCACCTCTGTCAGCAACTTAGCAGACCAAGCCCCACTCCATCCATCCTCTGGAAGAGGTAAATCCATCATGGAAAGCTTCATGTAGAAGGCCAACTTCTGTAAATGGTAGTGGACAAAGAAAAAATGGTCTGGAGAAACATATTCCTGAAACTGCTCAAATGTAGACCATAACAAATCCATTCTGGATTGCAATCTTTCCACTTTATCTTGGAAGAGAGGACACAAGGTAGCCTGTCTCTGAAGAGCAGCCAAGTCTTGCTATGAAAGAGAAGAAATCAAGGGAACATTAGGGCTTGGAGGAACAGACCGTGACTTTGCCAGTTGATCTTGCATCTACTTGATTTGGGAAGCTTGGGATTCCACTATGTCATTAGCAGTCTGTAAGGCTGAAAGTTTGTCATCTAAAAGAGTTTGGAACTTCTGCGCTTCTCTGGACATCCTCTCCTTCTCCTCTGAAAGGCTAGTAACCTCTGATTGAGCCTCTAGTAATTGGATCTTCAAAGAAGATATCTCATCTCGTTGGGTTGCAACCAGTTGGGTTTGTTGTTCCATTTGCTTAAACAAATCTGCTAGGGTATCCTTAGTAGAGGCTAACTCGGATGTTGCCTTATGCAACTGGTCCTTAGACTGCATGAGTTCTTCATAAAAGGAAGCGTACAGCTGTTGAACACAGGCTGTCACTGACAATTCAATGGAACTCTGAATGTCTTTACAGAGGAAAGGAATTGCATCTCCCGAGACTAGACTGTTCAGTGAGGGAACTGATATGTCCAATGATCCTTCTCGATGTGCTCTGAACAGGTTATTACAAGTGAGATACCCAGGGAGATCACTGCCAGAGGTAGCAGGAATGGGCACTGAAGGAAGAACTAAAGGAGCTTTATCCGCTACCCTCTTCAAGCGTTTGCGCTGTATGACTAGGGGAGGCGGAGAATCATCATCCTCTATATCAATGGGTTCTGACTCATCTGAAGGTGGAAGAGGAGGTACTGAATCTGATGGAGGAGGTGGAGGCACACTCTTCTATAAACCTAAATAGGTCAAGAAGGCCGACAAGTACGATCCATAGATGACATTGGTAACATTACCCCTGGTGACTTTAACGAAATGTTGATCCATTTTAGTGAGGAGATAAGTGCTCCAATCAATAGTGACTCCTTTCAATACCATCCTTGAAGCTGTGAAAAGCTCTTTGGACAAGTACTGGGATGACGTTTAGGCATATACCTGTCCTGGAGAAACTGACAGACCATCTTCCACACAGGATCAGTGATCATGGAAAAGGAAACTCCTAAAGAGTTGATAACCTTCTTAACATCCAGCATTTCCCTTGTCTGCTTTTGTAACAGCTTCAGAATCTCTTCATTAGAGAAAAGCTGACGAGTGGTAACAAAAGGTTCACCTTTGAAGGGAAGAGAAAGAGCCTTCCCTAGGCCTCGAGGTGTCAAAGTCATAGAAATACCCTGGACTAGTCCCGACTTCTTGCTGTAGGAGGCCAAAAACTCATCACACAATGATGGATCCTCTGGAAGCAATGGAAAGGAGGTAGCCACAAAAGCAGCGAGTCCCGCCTTCGTGAGAGGCTCAAAAGTGAGTAGGGAAGAGTAATCCCTACTGACTAGTGGGTCGTACTGGATAGGGGGAGGAGCGTGAGAAGGCGCCATTCAGATGGTTACACACACACCACAAACACAGACAATCAAGGAGAATGCCTGCAAAGCAACAAACAAAAAACCAAGGATAAGAGAACAACCAAAACAATAAAACGTGACTCGACCAACTAACCCCAAGCAAACCACAGCCTAGAAAAAATTCGACATGACCTTTAGACATATGCGACCGAAAGCTTCATGCTATGCATCATACAAACACCTAGAATCCCCGTATCAGGCAATAAAAGAAAAAACTACACACCGTACCCGTAACCGTAACAAAGACACTAAACCAAAACATCACAACAACCTACACATATCAAGACCACATCTTTGATAAACTGGTGATTGACCAGGGAAATAACTCCAAAGACTGCGCATACCCATCCCACGAAACGGGTTCGTTAAAAAGGGGAATTTAAGCGCAGTGAGGGGGAATTAATTTAATGAAATGTTCATTTTAATAAATTATTAAAAAATGGGTGAATTTTTATTAAGTGATAAACCTTAGCAAGAAAACGGCGGTTCCTTCTTAAAAATTTAATTACCAATTATTAGGTTGAAGCGGTACTTTAATTCGAATCCCGGACTTCGATACCCAGACTGGGTCTCTAAATGCAAGTTCATTTATTACAAATTAATGTGATGTGGAGCGCTTTTTTGCCAGCGCGTGCTCTTGTGACGGCTGGTTCATTTTAATTAAAAATTATTAAAGTACCTCTTTAGCGCACTTAGCGTGTGCGAAGTGAATGGCTGGTTTATTTTTATTTAAAAAAATGGTGTGTTTAGCGCGAATGCGCGTGCCATGGTGGTGTTAAGGTTCATTTTTTTTAGTAGTTGTTGGTTTGTTTGTTTTTGTTTTTTTTTTGTTTCTTGTTTGTTTTTAATTTTTATATTAACCGTGGGTTTTGGGGTAGCTGAAAAAATAACAAATAAAAAGGAAAATACCTAGTAGTGGATGTATGGAAATACAAAGAATGCGCTCTCCTCAATCCAAAAATATCTGGATGTTTTTTCTAGATGTTTAGTTTGTGTTTGGATAAAAAAGATTTTTGTTTTGTTATTTTTTTTTGTATTTTTAAGGAATTTAGGTGTGAAATGAAATAGTGTGACAGCTTAGAAAAATATGCCAAAAATAAATAAAAATATTAATGGAAGTGTTAGGATTTTTTGGAAATTAATTGGGAAATTTTTAGCAATTTTAATGTTTTTTTTTCATATTTTTGGGTATTTTTAAAAGATTTTGGAATTTTAAAATGGTCGGAAATGTTTTTTCTGAAATTTACAGGTTTAGAAAAATATGGCCATGGGTTGTAGAAATAATAGGAATTTGTCTAGAATTTTATGGATTTTTTTTTCAGAATTTTGAAGGTTGGTTTGTGTTTAATTTGTATTTTTAATTGTTTTTTTGGTATTTTTTTTAGTGTTTTAAAGGTTCGGGTGTTTGAATTAAAAATCTAGGAAAATACCCAGAAATAAGCTGCATGTGAACAGTCAGCTAATGATCTCTCGCACCCACTCACGAGCAATCACGATCAGCCACGCACATGCGCGTACACACCCGCGCGTGTGTCAAAGGACAGAAAATGGTATCTGCGGGTGAGAACAGGACTGATGGAGGGGTTTCGGTGGGTAATCTGCATGGGTGGAGGGAACCATGGCTTAGGAAGGGGTTCTGCGGTTGTCGGCGTAGGAACAGTGGTTAGAGGGGGGTGGTTGCTGCTGGTGTGCCTGTGGGGGGGGGGGTTTAGTGTGGGCCTTGGGGGGGAACAAGGGTTTATGAAGAGTTGTGTCGTGCGGGCGTGCCTATGGGGGGAAGGGGGCTTAGGTGGGGGGTGTAAGTGGGTGTATGTTTGCTGGGAGGTGTGAACAGGGGGCTAGGTTGGGGGTGAGGAGGTGGGTGGGTTAGCTGGGGGGAATGGAGGCTACGTAGGAGGTGGGGAGGGTGTGTGTGAAGGGGGGGAATGGGGGTTTCTGTGGGGGTGGGGGGTAGTGGGTTTGTGGGGTGTAAAGGGGGGCTTGCTAGGAAGTGGGGGGAAAGTGTGTGTTTGTGGGGGGTGAATGGGGGTTTATGTGGGGGGGGGGGGGGGGAGGTGGTGGGTTTGGGCACGTGGCAGGGCGGACAGGGGGCGTCCAGACGTGCAGGGCGGCGCCTCGTCAGCGATTAGGTGGCCACGAGGCGGGGTAGCGGCGGCAGAGGTCAACGGGCTGCGCCAGGGAGCAGGGTGCCAGAGGGCGGCCGAGGACGTCACGGCCACGGGCGTCACGCAGGGAGGTCTAGGGCGGGCGAGGACGTCACGGCGGCATGGGGCATCATCGGCGGCGAAGGCGGGCTGGAGCAGAGGTGGGGCGGCTGACGAGGGCGCTGCAACGGGCGCTGCGACGACGTCCACACGGCGAGCAGGGGCGGCGCGGGCGGCTGCGACGGACGAGGCAGAGGCGGGGCGGCGTCGGGCGAAGGCGGGCTGGAGGGGCACTGCAGAGGACGACAAGGGGAAGAGGGAGGGGAAGGAGGGGAGGATGAGAGGGAGAAGAAGGAGGGGAGGGAGGAGAAAGGAGCAGAAGGGGAGGAGGGGAACGCGCAGGGAGGAGGAGGGAAGGAGGAGAGGGAGGAGAAGGGAAGGAGGAGAGGGAGGAGAAGAAGAAGAGGGTGGAGAGGAGGATGAGAGGGACAAGAAGGAGGGGACGCAGGACAGGGAAAGGGAGATGGAGGTGAAATGCGGGGGGAGAAGGTACGCAAGGAGGGAGGGAGAGAGGTAGTTGGGGGGGAAGGGATCGGGGAGAGAGAAGGGTGGGGGGGGGGTGAAAGGGTGTGGTGGGTGCCCATAGGGGTGCCCATGGGGGTACCTAGGGGTGGGAATGGGCGGGGTACGCCCATGGGAGGGTACGGGCATAGCCCACGGGGGGTGCGCAGGGGGAAGGGTAGGGGTTAGTGGTAGGGTTAGGGTTAGTGGGCCCAAAAAGGAGGCGTACCCCCCGTCCCGCGCGCGTACGCGGGGCGGGGGTAAAAAAATTTACTGTGATGGGATTGAAAGGGCGCCCCGATACGGGGACGAGGCATGGGACGCGACCGGGGCGCGTTAAGACGCGTAAAATCGAAAACAGGCGCGTTTACGCGCGGGACGGGTCGCGTAAAAACACATAAAAATAAAGAAAAATTAATAACTCCCAATCCGGACGTCAAAACGAAATGTCGTAAAAACAAAAAGTGGGCAGGACGACAAGAGGAAGACAGGGAAAATGTGCAACGGGGGTTCCAGGGGAAAGACAGGGCGTTCACGTGCAAAAAACGCAAAAAAGACGCCCAAAAACACATTTAAAAATTAATAATTAAAAATCCAGAAGGTGAAAGAGGGTGGAGGAAAAAGGTGGGGGAAGGCACGGGGGACACGGCTGGCGAATCAAATTGGAAGTCCGATGCAAACAGGGAAGGTTCACATGGAAAAATGTCAAAAAGACGCACGAAAAAGTCTCGAAAAACCGGAAAATTAATATTGGACAAACCGTGCATCGGAATGACTTGGAGCAAAAAGGAAAAATGTCAGGGGAAAAGTGATTGTCAAGGCTATGGTGTCAGATCACGGTTCCGAAGCAAGAAAAGTGCGTTCATATGGAAAACCAACTAATTTGCATAAAATACTTCAAAAATTAATAACTCAAAAACCGTGCATCAGAACATGGGTAGGTAAAAAGGAAAAATGGTCAGTTCAGAAGGAGGAACATGGCTATAAGGTTAGATTTGGACTTCGGTGAACGTAGGGTACATTCACATGGCAGGACCTCAAAATCAGGGAATGAAGGAAAACTGCAAGGGAACAGTCCCAAGGGTAGGTGGAAAATGAACGAGTAGGTGGGAAGGGACCCCATTAGGGTAACAGCAAGGCATGGCATAGAGGCATTAGCAGGTTGAGGCATATGCAGAGGGGTATGCAATGTAGACGCGCAGGGACACGTCCCCACACTTAAAACATGAACGGGTAGGGTTAACCGAGCAACAGGGACCTAGGACCATATAACAGACCATCCACTAACGTCCCCACACTTAAAACATGAACGTCACTGAGAAACAGAAGGTGTAGGATTAGAAAAACTTGGCCCATTTTGTTGAGAATCAAGGTTGATTGTCGATGGCACATCCGGTATCGTTGTCGGCTGCAGGATGTACCAAGGCATCTTCACAACACACGTCCTTCATGGCAGGGACCACGTGGCAGCACCCAGGGAGGTAGCTGGTTGAAGGAATCGCAGGAAATTCGTCGATGATGAGGGATACTACACTCCACTACAGGCACTCAAATGAAATGAAAGAACTATCACTTGCTCCATGACTAATATCACTCGAGAAATAGGGATTGAAACCCATATCTCATACCCAGGTTTAGGAATCGACAAGGGGATGGTGCAGAGGGAGTATGCCAGGGTGCACAGTTGATGGTGCATTAGTACGTCCAACTCATCTGGCATAAGTGCAAGGAGGAAGGCAAGGGAGCCTTACAGTGCAGTGTACAGAACAGGATGACGTGTCCTATGAAGACGGCAGAGACCCACCCCGTGGGTGCATAGGGAAACAAAAACATACTTGACTCTAAGTGTCGTAACGTCTCTCAATCTCACCTCTCAGTAATTGATCGAAGAAACTCCAGTCACACTCAGCCCACCCTCTGTTTCACACTCTGTTGATAGATACAGGAGGGCAACCATGTCCTGAAACCCATTGATGTAATCCTCACGGGCACTTGTGCAAAGGTTGTATGCCTTGTGCGCATTTAAATGGTGGTGCAACTGTGCATCCCGCCCTGTGCCGGCATACGGTGCGAGAAGGAAGGCCAGGGAGCCGTATGGTGCAGTGCACAGAAACAAATTGTGCTCTGTGCATTGAGAGGCCCATCCCGTGCGTGCAACACTTCATTTACACTACTCACCTCTCATTTGATTTGAAGGGAAAAGACTGGTCACTCGCCCCACCCTTTGTCTCACACTCTGTGGATAATTACAGAGGGCAACCATACTCACGTCCCCATCCGGTTAGGATGAAAGCTCGCATCACTCAATTATTTGTCGATGAAGTTCGCGTCATCAGTTGTTGAAGAGGCGTACCCAAGGAGGTAGCCATCAAATCGAACGTTGTGTTGGATAGGACATGTCATCTGCTAGAGGTCAGTTAGACGCTCTGTAGAGAGACCCAGGACACAGCGTACCAAGGGAGGTAGCTTCGGAACTGGATCCTGGGGATATCAATTGATGAATCCACTTCCTGGACTGCTGGGTGTTGCCACCTTTTCCACAGCTAGCTTCTCACCCAAGGGTGTTTGCCACCTTTTCTTGGAACGAGGCCTGCTATGACAGGGAATTGCTTCCTTTTCTCCCATAACAGATTTGTTTTTCTTATCTTTTTTTCTTTGTTTTCCCCTATTCTCGAGGGTGTTTCCACCTTTTCTCGAAGAATAGGTCGGCATGACAGGGACCGAAGTCCTTTTCTCCCATGACCGATATGTATAGTTTTTTTTCTTTTTTTTTTCTCTTCGATTTAAGCAAGGGAATGGTAGAAATACCACTTATCAAAACCAACCTCGCCACTGCTGCCGCTGGTGGAAAATAGAGGATAAAAGATCAAGGCTGGAAGGTAGGGTTGAGGGGACAGAGGGTTGCATCCACCTCATCAGAAGTGGTTGAAGAATGGCTATCAGAAGTAATATCATAAGAAGTATAGTGCCACGCCAACGAGGAAAAGGATCAGATGACCATGATTGTCAAGATCCCCAAGGAGGGAAGTACTTCTTCAGGCGATATCCATTGATCAGGAAGGGATCATCAGAGGCATCAACGGTCTGCACTTGGACAGAGCCATTAGGGTTGACGGCAAGTACCTTATATGGCCCCATCCACCACTGTTGAAGCTTGCTAGGAAACTTGCCAAATCGTGAATCATAGGCTAGGACCAAATCACCTTCTTTGAACTCCTTGTGCTTGATGAAGCTATCATGGTAAGCCTTGCGTCGAGCTTGCGTGGCTTCCATGCACTGTAGAGCCAACCTACGAGTTTCGTCCTAACATTCCAGGTGCAGGAGACAGTGTTGTAGTGAATCATCGTCCCCCAAACACTCTTTGATGGTGGCCACTCTCAAAGAGGGTAATTCCAGTTCAACAGGGAAAACCGCTTCTATACCATACACCAGCTGGAAGGGTGTCTGTCCCGTTGCTGCTTTATGGGAGATTCTGTACGCCCAGAGGGCCTCTGTAAGTCGATTATCCCAATCACGACGATGTGTGGAAATCGTTCTTGTCAGAATCGAGCAGAGGATGCGATTGGTGACTTCGACTTGGCCGTTGGCTCTGGGGTAATAAGGAGTGGACTTGCGATGGCGGATCTTATACAGCTCTGTCAACTCTTCCATGACTTTGTTAAGGAAATGAGTGCCTCTGTCACTTACTAGCTCTAAAGGACTGCCAAAATGGGTGATGATATTCTCATACATGAACAAGGCCACGCTGTTACCATCGTCCCACTTGAGGGCTTTAGCTTCACACCACTTTGTGACATAATCCGTACATACGAGGATGTATCGGTTCTGCTTCCTTCTGGTGGGAGGATCGATTGGACCTACGAAGTCGATGCCCCACTTCTCAAATGGCTTTAGGGGAAGAATGGGTTGCAGTGGCATGGCACTTGTCTTGGTAGGTTTCCCCATTCTCTGACAAGCATCACATCTTTTACAGTAATCATAGGCATCCTTGTGGAGGGTCGGCCACCAGTATCCTGCTAGCAGAGCCTTCCTGGCTGTAGCTTCTCTGGTAAAGTGGCCTCCACATGGCTCGTCATGGCAAGCCTTCAGAACAATCCCAATCTCATCTCCTGCAACACATCTTCTGAGCACTTCATCTTTGCCTTTCTTGTATAGTGCACCGCCTAGCAGGGTGTAGGGGGCTGATTCTAACATAAGCTTCTTCCTCTCCCAACTAGAAATGCCAGGAGGGTACTGTTGGGTTGCCAGCAGATTGCCAATGTCTGCATACCAGGGAGTTACAGTTTCTACCAGGAATAGGGAAGCATCAGGGAGGTCTGGATCATCCTGCTCCTCGTCTGCAGTTTGTGGGATACGCGACAGATGATCAGCCAGAACATGGGAACGACCAAGCTTAGTAATCACCTCAAAGTCGAACTCCTGGAATAGAACGAGCCATCTCATCATTCGTCCTTTCACGTCCGCTTTGTTCATCAGGAAGGACAAGGCCTCATGATCCATATAAAATTTAAAGTGGGTGGATAATAGATAGTGGCGAAAATTTTCTAGGACAAACACCATTGCCAAGCACTCCAGCTCTGTCACTGTATAGTTCCGTTCCCTATCAGTGACTTTCCGGCTTGCATAATAGATGGGTTGATCCAACTTCGAGGAACCCTTCTGGCAGAGAACTGCGCCTAAGCCTTCAATAGATGCATCAGTATGTACATGAAACTCCTTCATCCAATCAAGAGGTTGAAGAATGGGTGCCTCAATCAGACACTGCTCTGAAGGCTTTGTCACATTCTTCTGTCCAAGTAAACTCTGCATCTTTCCTTAAAAGCTTGTGCAAGGAGGTTGCCTTTGTTGCAAAATGGGCTATGAACCTTCTGTAGTAACCCACATGCCCTAGGAATCCCCTCAACTGTTTGAGGTTGGTGGGTGCTGTCAAAGCTGCGATCTTTTCGATCTTTGTAGGGTCTGTTGATATCCCTTGTGCAGAGACAATGTGGCCCAACAAAACTCCAGAAGAGACCCCAAAAATGCATTTGTCGAGGTTGAGGGAAATCCCATACTCCCGGCACCGGTCAAAGCATTGTTCCAAATGTCCCCAGTGTTCATGGATCAAACTATAGACACAGAAGTAATCCAAATATACCTCAATAAAGTCATGCAGATGATTTTGGAATGCGGCCATCATGACTCGCTGGAAAGTAGCAGGGGCATTGCAGAGTCCAAACAACATCACTCGATAAGCGTAGGTCCCCCATTCTGTGGTAAAGGTTGTTTTGGATTGGTCTTCTTCTGCGATTTGGACTTGGTTGTATCTGCTGAATCCATCCAGAAGGGAGTAAAGCTCATGTCCTGCCATTGTGTCCAACAGTTGGTCTGTGAAAGGAATAGGAAAGTGATCCTTCTTCGTCTTGGAATTGAGCTTTCGGAAATCCACACATATACGAAGCTTGCCATTCTTCTTGGATACCACCACGATGGGTGAAACCCATTCACTATTTGCCACTGGATAGATGAACTCAACTTCCAAAAGCTTCAGCAGCTCTGCTTTCACCAATGTGGAATAATTCGGGTTCATTCGCCTCTGTCGTTGCCGTACTGGCTTGGCATCAGGCTCCAAGTCAATATGATGCTGACACATTGTGGGATCAATCCCCTTTAGGTCTTTGTAGGACCACGCAAACACGTCCAAATTTTCTTTCAACAAGTTGTACAAGGTTGACAACTCCTCTTCTGGTAGGCTGCTACCCACCTTCAAGTGGCGTTCAATGCCATCTGCATCCACAAAGGTTAACTGCCTTTCACCTTCTACTTCACGGATGAAGGTCCCGCGGACTGCTTCTGGGTACAGATCCGACTCCTTCAAGGGAGTGATGTCCTCTTCTGATGTCCCACTAGAACCAACTTCTTCTTTTGGTGGAGACATAGGTTGCTCCTTGAGATGTTGAAATGGGATTAGAGCCATTTCGGGTTTGGTTTCAAGATTAGTTACCTCTTGGCTTGAAGACTCATCTTTTGATGACACATCCAGGAACGTCACATAACAGGGACCCTCTGATGCCGGTTGGGTTGGTGGGACTGGTGCTTGTTGGCACGGTGCATCATCATCATCTTTTCTTGGCAAGGATGGGTTAGGACGGCAAGAGCCACTACTGAAAGACGGCTTGGTCTTCTTAATCCATTTCTTATAAATATTTTGCATATGAGAAGATCCATTTACCAGACCAAATGGTACCATCGCCATTCTGTCCCATAGCATGAGCTCGTCTGCTTCTGATGCTTCTAGAACTTCTTCTTCAAATGTATCCTCTGCGGGTGGGATAGACTCTTCCATCTTGCTTTCATAACCTTCTTCGTCCATATCATATTCATCCTCTTCTGCTTCTGTCTCTGTCTCTAGCTCTGTTTCTGTCTCTGCTTCTGTCTCTGTAGGAGCTCTATAAGAGAAGAACATGTTCTCTGTTTCATTTTCTGCCTCTGTCTCTGGCTCTGCTATGGCCATGTAACAGGGAGAGCAGTACATCCATGCTTCTATCTCACTGTCAGAAGTGATTTCGGAAATCGTTCCTAGTTCAGGCAGGAAGTATTCACCCATTGATAATGGCTTTGCATCTTTTGGGAGGTGGCTTACAGTATCCACTGTTAAGGAACATGCCACTGTTTTCTTGGGAAGGATCTGTTTGATAGCATCTTCATCTGCTGTTGTTCCATTTGTAGCCTCATTAGGGGAGTCAGAAGATAATTCCAAGGAGGTGGACCCATGTCCTGTTTGAGCACCATATAGCTTCAGCACCACTTTGTTAGGTCCTCTACCCAAGGTCAAGGTTCCTTTAAACCAATCCGTCCTTGCTCTGGCTTCAAAAAGCCATGGTCTGCCCAATAACAGAGGGTAGGATGTACCATAAGAGTTTGGCTTTGATTCCACGTTATTGGAATCAGTTTGCGGATTCCTTAGCTAATTTTGCTTATGAAGAGGACCTCTTTTTCAACTTTGGCCCTAGTCCGGATGTTGCTATTGATATTGAGACAGGACCTGGTCGCTTGTGGGGAATGTTATCGGACCATGCGTTATATGGCAGGCAATGGTTGATATGGGTAATGTAAAGAGTAGCCGAGACCCATCTACCATTGTTATCTTGGACCCATAGGTTGATCCGACGACATGTTATGCGTATGCCTCTTGCTACATATGCAGGAGGTATGGGCCATAATTTGATGCATTTAGTTTAGGGCTGAGAGCCCTATTTGTCCCCTTGGAATGGAGCGTATTTGCATATATCTGCCTTCTTCCAAGGAGGGATCTCTATGAGCTGTTTTGTTTGTTTCATTAGGCCAAGAGGGCCAGTAGCTTTAAGTAGTTAATGTCTGATTTCTTTAGGTCAAGAGGGCCAGTTGTTTTCAGGTTTTCATAATCTATCTCTTTAGGCCAAGAGGGCCCGTTAATTTGCAGTGAAAAGTGCTATTTCTTTAGACCAAGAGGGCCCTATCTATGTTTGGTGCAGGTACATTTAATATTTTGTTATTTTAGTGATTGTGCCATACAGGTTGATGAAGTCGCTAGAGGGAGCCTTTGCTGTGAAGAAGCTTCTTGCGGCCATTGCAGGTGGTTTCGTCCCCTTTTGGAGGTTTTCCCTTAAGCAATTGTGCAGGTGAATCTCCAAGTATTGTCTATGGAAGCCTTAGAATTTCATTAGATACCAAAGTGTCCATTCAAAAAGGTGCTCTAGGCCGCCACATCCCACAAACATATCCAATACATAATCATATTGCTCCGTGAAGGTAGTGAGTTGTTATTAAAAATACAACTCATCAAAGTACATTCAACAAAGTATCCCCTAGCATTATTAGTATATGAGATGTCACCTATAGAATAATAATGATCTCTTCGCACGACCCCTAGCAAGAATCCCATGCAGCTATAGAATAATAATGATCACTTTGCATGACCCCTAGCATTTTAAGTATATGAGACATCACCTATAGAATAATAATGATCTCTTCGCATGATCCCTAGCTAAAGGTAAAGTCCATTAGGGGCCTCGCTAGTCTCTTGACTATACAATAACACCTGCTTGCTTACTCGATGCCACAAGAAAATGGTGGGGTCTAATACTTATTTTAACATTACAAAAAGTACACATACATATGCAACATAAAGAGACTCACAAAATCAAGCAATAATAGCCAAAGAAGATTCTAGGTTCTTACCACCTCTTATGTAATAGGGCGTCTATAGGCCTTTGTATTGCAAAAAAGTATCCATGTGCAATGAAGGACAAGGCCTACCTTTGTGGCATTTGTAATGAGCTCTCCAATGTGCTCTGCCAAGCCCATAGAAATCAAGAACCCCTCATTTTTTCTAAGTACTCATATGCCAAGTCCATGATACTGATCACTAAGTTCCTTGTAAAGACATTCCACGATGTGATGCGCCATCCGTGCTATACACTTGTGTGGTTTTTGAAAAACATGTTTATGTTGTATGACATTAGACCATGCCATTGTTACACACACTTCAGACATTGTAAGCAAACACGACGGTTAAGGAAAACAAAATATGCATGTTCAATGTAAACTTATCTATATGTAACATTCCCGTGTTTTCTCCCCCCATAGGAACTCCCCCCCTTTAATTTCAAAAAAAAAAATCATCAGTTCAATTTTTTTAAAACTCCCCCTCCCTCTCCTCGCCAACAGCACGTCGGGGAGAGAGAGAGAGGGAGTGATGTGGTGTAATGGGGGCATGCAGCCCCCCAGGTGGGAGGGGTGGCCATGCCATCCATTTCCTCCCCCCCTCCTATAAAGGAGCACCCTTCCCCCTCCTTGTGACAGAGAGAGTGCCCCCCTTTCGTGCTGCATCATCCTCCCCCTCCCTCGACACAGAGTCGCTGCCCCTTGGAGACCCACTAAAAGCTCCCCCCCTTTCCTCGAGCTCGTCACCCCCTCCCTATGATGAACAGTATGCCCCCTTGGTCGTCAAAACACAGGTCCTTTCCCCCCCGTACTTCGTCACCCTCCACGCAGTCAGCAACAGCAACCCCTAAGGGCTCTGACAAACCCCCCCTCCGGTCTGCAGCAACTGCGCGGCCCCCTGGGCCTTCTGACTAAAGCCACCCCCTCCTGATTGCTAGTCGCCGCGGGCCCCCGTGAGTAGAGAGAGAGCAAATTGGGATCCTCCACACCAGGTCATGACTCCGATTCGCCTTGTGCGTGCTTGCATTGGGCAGTGAAGTCCAAGACGAGGGAGAGAAGAAGAAGGGGAGGGAGAGAGAAGAGAAGAAGAGAAGTAGAGGGAGAAGGAGAGAAGGGTAAAAAGGAGAGAGACGAGAAGAAGAGAAGTAGAGGGAGAGAAGGGGAAGGAGAGAGAGAGAGAGAGAGAGAGAGAGAGAGAGAGAGAGAGAGAGAGAGAGAGAGAGAGAGAGAGAGAGAGAGAGAGAGAGAGAGAGAGAAGAAGAGAAGAAGAAGAGGAAGAAGGAGGGAGAGAGAGAAGGAGAGGGAGAGAGAAGAGACGAAGAGGGAGAGAAGGAGAAGGAGGAGAGAAGAAGAAGGAGAGGGAGAGAGAAGAGAAGAAGAGGGAGAGAAGGAGAAGGAGAAGGAGAGAAGAAAAAGGAGAGGGAGAGAGAAGAGAAGAATAGAAGAAGAGGGAGAGAAGGAGAAGGAGAGAAGGGGAAGGAGAGAGAGACAGAAGAAGAGAAGAAGAAGAAGAGGAAGAAGGAGGGAGAGAGAGAAGAGGAGGAAGAGGGAGAGAAGGAGAAGGAGAGAAGAAGAAGGAGAGGGAGAGAGAAGAGAAGAAGAGGGAGAGAAGGAGAAGGAGAGAAGAAGAAGGAGAGGGAGAGAGAAGAGAAGAAGAGGGAGAGAAGGAGAAGAGGTAGAAGAGGAAGAGGAGAGAGAAGAGGAGAGAGAGAAGGGAGAAGAAGAAGAAGAAGAGATGAAGGAGAAGAGGAGGAAAAGAGGTAGAAGAGGAAGAGGAGAGGGAGAGAGAGAGAGAGAGAGAGAGAGAGAGAGAGAGAGAGAGAGAGAGAGAGAGAGAGAGAGAAGGAGAAGAAGAGAAAAGAAGAAGAAGAGGAAGGAAAGAGGAAGAGAGTAGGAGAAGAGGAAGAGAAGAAGAAGAAGAATAGGAAGAGAGAGAGTAGGAGAAGGAAAGAAGAAAAGAAGAAAAAGAGGGAGAGAGAGGGAAGGAGAAGAGAAGAAGAAGAGGAGAGAGAGAGAGAGAGAGAGAGAGAGAGAGAGAGAGAGAGAGAGAGAGAGAGAGAGAGAGAGAGTTGGTGAGAGGTGAAGGTTCGAGGAGCCACACTCAAACCACCCCCTCGGTGAAAGACCCCCATCTAACGACCTTTCCTACCCGAGCCTATCGTCCTGAAAGCCGTTAAGGTCCGGTTTGTCCAATCTTCGCATGGCAAATGGCTCCCAAGAAGAAAGTCGTGGGAAGCATAGGTGCCAAAGCTACCATTGGTATCGGTAGTAGGTGAGCAGAGCGACCAACGTAACGAATGCCCCTACGATCACGAATCAAACCCAGGTTCTTTAAGCTTTATAATTAATTATGTATTATTTCTCGTGGTAGAAATGAAGGGGTTAGCTACGTGCATGGAACAAGGATGAGTCGTAGGATTTTTGTTTACTCTAAGCGCTAAGTTATATGCGTGAAATGGTAGAGTGTGGACTTCGCATCAGTTTATATGCATGAAATGATAGTCTTTACACACATAAAATGATAAGGTTTTCGCATGGCTTCACATAAAATAATAGCTTTTAAACCAGTTCAATGCATGAATAGTCATTTGGAATTCATGCTTCACAATCACGATTAAAAGAAATACATGAAATATTAGTTTCCATTCGTAAGGTGCATTTGCACCGTTGGAAAGAAACCTAGACTTTCATATACGCAAGTCACATGTGAATCCGGTGCATTAGGAATAAGTATTTGTTACTAGAGTTAAAGGTCGTTTAGGATGTACAAATATACTAAACGCACCATGTGCATGATGGAGGACGTTTGGAATACTCTGCATAGTATCACACTAAGAGAAATGGAAGGGACACATGCATCTAGACTGTATCCCTGAAGGCCTAGATGAAGAATCCTGCATTGCCTAGTGTGTTAACTGAACTTGGTTGAAACTGGAAGGACAAAAGACCCTAGGTTGGGTTGCGAATAAGGCATGTCCGTTGCCTTGATTGTCCAGTTAATGCGTGGGTTAGGTCAAGATACCATAAGGTAAAACCCAAGGGAAAGGACAAGTCAAAATAAGTTAACTTGCGAAGATCATTTTCTTACATAATCTTGTTTGAGACTATTGGGATCTTGCCAAGTCTCAAACAATCCAAGATCGAATGCTGGGAGCATCCGAGAAAAAGGAGTCACACCTTAGCAGTTGGTCGTACAAATGACCTCCGAAATGTTCGTGCTTGTACTTAGGTACATTATTTGATCTCTTTGCTCAACGAACTAATTCAAGGAAAACACTTAATGCTTCAGGTTGAAAGCCTAGAGGGAGAGGCAGGAACAGTTGCCTCCGGCTGTCTGCCTGGCCCTATCCAAGGGGGTTGTTAGCCGCGCTGGGTATATGGACCTAACCCACCGCGAGAGGTCTCTCTGTGGGTGCTGCTTGGAGCAGGAGGACGTTTGGGTGCCAGGGGAGGCTCTGGCTGTAAATCCCTTTCCTCCAGATCTCGCACAAGAGGCTAACATGACTCGAGATGGAATCTCGAGGCCCATGTACTAGTCAACGGGTGAAACTTATAGCAGCAATCTCGTAGATTGTTGGGATAGCCTTCGGGCATGATATTGGATGTACTCCAGGATTATGATAAATAAAGAGCAGATATTGGACAAAAAGGAACTTGCTTGACATTGTTTTTGTGTCAGTGCCTAAGTTACGTGAAGGAACTCGTGATAATTTGATTAATTAAGGAAGTTGCTTTTGCATGTCAAACGTAATGTGGTAGGTAATTAGATAACTAAAGCAAACTGAGGAAAGTGCGGTGGACGTGACTTAGGTCTGTCCTACAGAAGGGTGGTCCCGGTTAGTTGGGAACTTTTCTCAAATGACAAGATAACAAGACTATGAAGACCTAGTATCAGTAGATGTAGAATCCCGATTTATTTTGTTTAGGGGAAAGGAATGGGACTATACCATATGGCAAAGAGGTTGAGCTTCGCATCCCTCTCGTTTCCCATTCTCCATGAACCAAGTGCAGCATGAATCCACTCGGACTCTGTTGTTCCTATGCAAAGTGGTACATCTAGAGCTCAACGCTAGCTTCTTTCTAGAGACTTTGCTGATAGGAAAGGAACCCTGACCTCAGGTCGATCCCAAGTGGGAATGGCCGGACACTTCCGCTCGGGGCAGACTCGGGAAGACCTAGATCGCGAACCCTGTGTCATTCCTTGCGAGTGCCAGGCGGAGCCTTCTAGACCCTCCTCTCGATGGGCTGCTAAGACATGTCCCACAAGCAGACGAGCGAACACGTTACACTATATAAGTGATATCCACAAGCAATGCATCAACAATGTTAGTGTACTAAAAGCTTGCATATTGGTGAAAAAGGTTAACACCATAGATGCCATGCTTTAAACGACACATGGGACATGTGGCCAACATAACATGTTTAACCAAGACTCACCAACACTAGGTGTAATGGGTCATCTTTCCCAATTGAAATGCCCAATTCGTGACTCAACCACAAAGGATGATTTCAAAGTAATATTTTTTTTCTTTGATGACTCAATGGGACGTGTCTATGTAGACTCAAGAGTCTCACTGCGTATCCATTGGCTTCTTAGCTTCATGAATAAAAATAAAAAAAGATTCAACTAACAATATAGATCCATAACCAAAGATAATATCAATACAAAGGAGAGTGGGAGATTGAGAAAGGGTAATATACAAAGATCCATAGATTTATTGCCTTTTATATCTTGGTTGGTTTGTGTAGCAGGTGCATCATGTGCTTTAGTGTAGTGTGCCCGCTCCTCAATTCGCGGGACATGTCTTAGCAGTCCATCCAGAGATATATCTAGAAGATGCCACCCGGCACTCCCAAGGAATGACATGGGGTTTGCCAACTAGGGTCTCTCGAGTCTGCCCTGCAACAGAACTTATCCGGCCGTTCCCACTAGGATCGACCTGAAGTCTGAATTTTCCTAACATTTCTCGTTAACATTTCCTTTGAGGAAAGCTCTCGGCTAACCGAGACCACCCTTCCGTAGGACAGACCCATTGGTCACATCCACCATGCTTCCCTCGAGGGTTGTTTTAGTTATCTAATTACCTACCACATTATGCTTGACACATAAAAGCAGCTTCCTTAATTAACCTGTTAATCACATGTTCCTTTACGTAATTTAGGGCACGGGAACAGTCCCTGGGACTGCATTTGGTGGATACATCATTCCTGGCATCAGAGGAGGTAGGACTCCTCTTCCTGGATTCATCGCTAATCTAGCTTCCACTTCATCGTACAGTCTTGCACCTTCTGTTGCAGCTTGCAGGGTGGCTAGTCTTTGCAGCTCCACAAACTTACGGACTTCTGGTTGTAATCCTCTGAGAAACACTCCCTTCTGAATACCATCATCTAGATTATGGTTAGTCCATCTCTTCAGGATGGATTCCATTCGTGAGACATAAGCTTCTACTCTTTCTCCAGAGGACTGACTTAGGTTCATAAATTCCTCTCTCATCCGCTCTTCAAAACCTTCACGCCTGAATTTAGTGAGGAAGGCCAACTTCAGGTCGTCCCATGTGCCAAAAGTTCCTGCTGCTTGTCTCTTTTCTGCCTCCGCAGAAAAATCCTTCCATCTTCCGGCAATAAAAACCCGAAGGTTTATCCTCCCAAGATTCCGCCTTGTAACTAATATCAAGGCTTCGAGATCCCATCTTGAGTCACATAGATCACTTGTGTAGGGCCCGGAGGCATTGGGATTTACAACCAGAGCCCCCATTGGCACCCAAGCATCCTCCTACGCCAAGTAATTTCGACGGAGAGACCTCTCGCGGCGGGTTTGGTCCACATTCCCGGCGCGGATTAGCAACCCCCTTGGTTAGGGTTTGGCTATTCGCGGGGGGTAGCTAGCGCCATCCTTCCTTAATTATCCCTTTAGGAAATCAACCACACCTGAAGCAACCAGCTTAAAAACAACTGCTAGGGAAAACATCCCTTTTGTTCCCATGGCAATCAGTCATCACAGACCCGGCCATGAAATCATCAATCACAAACAACTTGGATTAGCATCCAAAACCACATCAACAAATAGTTGAATGCTCAACCTCTTGCTTCAAGGCATTGCAATCCCATTGCATGCACAACCAAAATTTAACTTGGATGTATCAAAACACTTTTACAACCTTTTCAAACAACCAAGGATAACTTGGGTCAACAATCCATCTTTAACAAGATCAACCTTCATTAAAACCATTTCAACAGTTCCAAGCAACATGCTTAGCATAAATCAATTACCCTAAAGTTCACTCTTCCCCTTGGGTTAGGGCTTCGCAAGCTCAATTTAACAAATTCCTTCTAGATCCTTTAAATGATCTAAGTGATTTCACCTTGACCTTTATTAATGATGGCCACCTATTCAGGGTAGAAGATCAACCCAATTCCTAGAGTAGCTATCTAATATCACAGGTCACCAAGTGCTAACCCATATTGCTAGTACATCATCAAGAGTACATTAACGAGATTCCAACCTGATTAGCCATAGGTTATCCAATCTTCATCTATAGGCTAGAGTTTGGACAAGGATCTCTAAACAAAATTTCTCTTAGAACTACTGTTCTATCAATGTTTATCGTGCAATCCCATTGAGTGGACAAGTTAACATATATCGATATGTGCATGATCTAACTGTTACTTTAATGTACTCTATCATCCTTGCACATGAAAAATTGGTTTGCAATCTTAGGATGCTATTGCATTTTTTTTATAAGGGAGTATATGAAAGTCTAGGTTTCTTTCCAATGGTGCAAATGTATCTTACGAACGAAAACTAACATTTCATGTGTTTCTTTTAATCATGATTGCGAAACATGAATTCTAAATGACTATTCATGCACTGAACTGGTTTAAAAGCTATTATTTTATGTGAAATAATGCAAAAACCTTATCATTTTATATGTGTAAAAGCTATCATTTCATGCACATAAACTTATGCGAACTCCATACTCTACCATTTTGCACATGCGACTTAGCACTTAGAGTAAATAAAAATCCTATGACTCGTCCTTGTTCCATGCACGTAGATAACCCCTTCATTTCTACCACGAGAAATAATACATAATTAATTATAAAGCTTAAAGAACCTGGGTTTGATTCGTGATCGTAGGGGCATTCGTTACATTGGTCGCTTCGCTTGCCTCTCCCGCATTACTGGTACCAACGGTAGCTCTGGAACCTACGCTTCCCGCGATTCTTCTTGGGAGCCATTTGCCACACGGAGATTGGACAGACCGGACCTTAACGGCTTTCAGGATGATAGGCTCGGGTAGGAAAGGTCGTTAGATGGGGGTCTTTCGCCGAGGGGGTGGTTTGAGTGTGGCTCTTTGGACCTTCACCTCTCACCAACTCTTTCCTCTCTCTCTCTCTCTCTCTCTCTCTCTCTCTCTCTCTCTCTCTCTCTCTCTCTCTCTCTCTCTCTCTCCTTCTTCTTCTTCTTCTTCTTCTTCTCTTCTCCTTCTCTCTCTCTCTCCCTCTTTTTCTTCTTTTCTTCTTTCCTTCTCCTACTCTCTCTCTTCCTATTCTTCTTCTTCTTCTCTTCCTCTTCTCCCACTCTCTCTCCCTCTCCTTCTCTTCTTCCTCTTCTCTCTCTCCTTCCCTTCTTCTCTCCCTCTCCTCTTTCTCTTCTCTCTCTCCTTCTCTTCTTCTCTCCCTCTCCTCTTCCTCTTCTACCTCTTTTTCTCCTCTTCTCCTTCTTCTCTTCTTCTTCTTCTCCTTCTCCCTTCTCTCTCTCCTTCCCTTCTTCTCTCCCTCTCCTCTTCCTCTTCTTCTCCTTCTCCCTTATCTCTCTCCTTCCCTTCTTCTCTCCCTCTCCTCTTCCTCTTCCTCTTCTCTTCTCTCCTTCTCCTCTGCCTCCTCTTCTCCTTCTCCTTCTCCTTCTCTTCTTCTTCTCATCCCTTCTCTCTCTCCTCCCCTTCTTCTCTCCCTCTCCTCTTCCCCTTCTTTTCTCTCCTTCTCCTCTTCCTCTTCTCTCTTTCCTTCACTCCTTCTCCCCTTCTCTTCTCCCTCCTCTTCTCCTTCTTCTTCTCCCTCCTCTTCTCCTTCTTCTTCTCCTTCTCTTCTCCCTCCCCTTCTCCCTTTTCTCCTCCTCTCTCTCCCTCTTCCTCTCCCTCTCTTCACACTATTCATGGGGGAGGGGTGCAACTGTCAACGAATGGGGGGGAGGGGGGTACTGCTATGTTGAGACCGGGGGGGAAGCTTCTGCGGAACCAGGGGGTGCTCCTTCAGGCTGCCGACGAGCCAAGAAGGGGCACCTATGTCTGTCCATCGGGAGGGGGGAGGGTGCTGCAGAGCCAAAGAGGACGTTGTTGCCCAGGGAGGGGGGAGCTTTATAAGGTGGAGGGGGAGGTGGTAAGGCAGTGCCACCCACCACCTGGGGGGGCTGCATGCCCCCCCCCCTTATCATTAACTTCACTCCCTCTCTCTCTCTCTCCCCCCGCCATGCACATGGCACGGGGAGAGAGAGGGAGAGATTTTTTTTAAAAAAATTAAAAAATTAAGGGGGGGGAGTTCCTATGGAGGGGTTAGTACAAGGTTACGGGGGGAGGGGAGGAGACATTACATCTAGGATTTTATGCTTAGATGGGTCTAGAATATTCTCATACTATGTCTTTGTAGCAGAAGCCTTGCTATGCTCAACTATGAACACTAGAAGAACAACAACATCATTACTTCAGTTAACCAACCATTTGGCGAACATACTAGAGTTTTATGAAATGAATAAGTTACTATTCTTACTTGCTTACAAATCTATCTCTTGATTTGGGATGACCCCAATGGGATAATCGAGCCACCAATGGTAGACATTTGCCTTCCATTTTGTAATCCCATACTTCTAGACAATCAGAGAGGGTGCATTGTGTTCTTGTCTTTCACATCAATCCATTTTGGCACCGTAGTAAATGGAATGCAAGAACCACATGCAACCACAATGCAAGTTATTGTATTGTCAACTTTTTTTTGACAAAGTCAACCTACTTGAGTGTTCTATTTCAAATCAAACAAGAGCTACCAACCACCCTGGGTTTTAACACATGTATAACAAATATAAAAATAAATCCAAAACTAGCCATCCTTTCAATTGTAATAACCATTAGCCATTGTGTATTGGTGTAAAACAAACCATAAATTCGGCTAATAAAAATAATAGAGATATGGTTATGCTCAAGTAAATAACACCTATAGAGTAGTCTCTTAGTTGAGAAATCTAACTCAAGCATCTTGTTTTAGTCCTTAGATGACTTCATTACATTCAAGAAATACACATTTGCCTACTTTCTTATTCATGTATCCTTGAAAGGATTTATAGTCTCCAAAGTAAGAGAATTGAGGATACTTTGCTTTGATTAGGCTCATGAGATGCAAAATGATTTTCTTCTTGTAGAATTTAACCCACTCTCACAAATTTACACGTTATAAAAGTAGACTATGACCCTTGTTTTTGTTAGATTGAAGTATAGCATTTAGATACACCAAATAGTCCTACCTCTTTGGGGAGATTTTTTAGCTTTATACATAATAAACTTGTCATTGGGTAATCTTCCTTATGCTTGGTTCATCCCATTAGACTCCATGTAATACCTTGAAAAACCTTCTTCATTTTGGTAGGATTGGGAATGGGAAGATACTTGTAGCCATGATCTTTCAACCATTCTTCCTTAGCTCTGATAGCAACTTTGATCTTTTTTGCATTCCATGTTCTAGTGATTCTTGACCCTTGATTTTTGCTGCCTCCTTGGAAATGAAGACATTGAAGTCATCTTGAATTCCACAAAATTTAATTATGTAGACATATATATGATAAAAAATCATGAAGATCATGAAAACACATGAATCATAAAGAAAATCACTAGATTGTCCTTTTCTTTTCAAGAAATAAGATCATCTCTTCACAAGAGACTCTCATTGGAAATTGAAGGTGTCAATAAATTTGTAATAATACATAGATGATTATGTAGACACAAACATGATAAAAATAAAAAATATTGTGAAAACACATGGATTTTAAAGAAAATTGGAAAGAGACTCCTTTTCATTTGGAGCATTAAAAAGTAAAATTAAAGCCACCTCTTCAAGAGGCTCCCATGCAAACTTAAGATAATCATGGGCTTTCCACAATAAGATAATGTATAAAAATTTTAAAGTCAATACTAATGTCATATAAAGTTGTGGGTTCATATCTTCCAAAAAAACTGGAAGATTAGTCCACATGGTGCATTATACCATGGTGAAGTGCCATTCTAGAATCTTTTCTCAATGGACATGTCCACCTTGGCTCACTTTCATTGCTCATGTGTGAGCCTATCCAAGATGCTCTCTTTGTTTGTAAATTCAAACTTCTAAAACATATAAACTTTGTGGCCAATGTTTGGGATAACATAGGTTCTTGTAATTCTACATTAGAGTCAGAGCATTGTTTAAGAAACCAAATAACAAAGTTCTTGCATAACAAATTAAGGGACAAGAAAAGCTAGTACTAATGTATTAATCGTTTCCAAGGCTAGAAGGAGCTTTACCTCCTTTGATTTGTCTACCTTGATGAACTAACAACACACAAAGACATGGTACTCGAGAGAATTAGCATGTAATAGAGATGGTTGGAAAGCACGAAGGTTGCATACTTATCTCAAATAAGAAAAAACTTATGTGAAAGACAACAACTATAAAATAAGAACTTACCATCTTCAATTCTCTTCATCCATGTCTTCAAATTGTAGTTACCATCTCATATAAAAAAATATATGGAATCCTCTTCAACTTGTGCCTCATCATCAATAAAGGTGCAATGTTTTTTTATGGACAATGTCCTCTATTCCTAGGAGAGACATGGTAAGAGGCATGACTTTAAAAGAGGACTCATGGTTAGTTGTCACTTTAGACACACAATCGGACCTAAGTTTCATACTCTCATGATGTTTACTCATGTGGGTGATGCGAACTTTAAATATCTCTTGTTTGATCTCTTTGTAGTCATGATTCATGAAAACTAGAAAACAATCTAGCACATTCCTTCACGTAACTTAAGCACTGACATTAAAAAAAACAATGTCAAGCAAGTTTATTTTTCAAATATATGATCTTTATTTATCATAGTCATGGAATACATCAAGTATCTTGCCCGAAGGCTATCCCAGCAATCATCAAGATTGCTGCTCCAAGTTTTGCCCATAGACTAGTACACGGGCCTCGAGATCCCATCTTGAGTCACGTCGGCCTCTTGTGCAGGATCTGGAGGCAAGGAATTTACAGCCAGAGCCTCCCCTGGCACCCAAGCGTCCTCCCACTCCAAGCAGCACCCACGGAGAGACCTCTCACGGCGAGTTCGGTCCATGTACCCGGCATAGCTAACAACCCCCTTGGATAGGGCCAGGCACGTAGTCGAAGGTAACTAAACATGCCTCTCCCTCCAAGCTATTAACCTAAAGCATTAAATGTTTGGCCTTGAATTAGTTCCTTGAGCAAAGAAGTTCAAACAACATACCTAAGTATACAATCATGATCATTTCTGTGGTCGCTCGTACGACTAACTGCTAAGGTGTGATTCCTTCTTCCCGAATACTCCCAGCATTCGATCCTGGATCGTTCGCGACTTGGCAAGATTCCAAGGGCTTGGCAAGCCAAGTTGCTTGTTTTCCTTTTTTCTTCGGGTTAGGGTTTATACCCTACCGACCCCAATTATCATTACCTTAGGTCTCCTTGTACTACAGTCAAATAGATCTTGGGCAACCCTATCGTCCTTGGTTGGTCAATTTGCTTCTTAGCCAAATCAATCCAAGGCGTAGGCCTTGATCGATAATCCAACCTAGAGTTTAACCTATCGGTTTTATCTTGGACTAGGGAAACGTCCCTGTTCCGTAGTCTAAGGTCGTAGCGATAGTTTGCAAGCAACTCGCTTGGTCGCTTAACATCCTTTGTTTGTCGATATTACTAGTATTTGTGTCCTAAGGCCTAGTACCCTCTCTTACTCTCAACATCGAACGATCTAAGTACGAGAACGCTGGATTAATTCTCCAAGCGTAGTACTAAGCAACATTTTAACTTAACTTAACCTATCTTTTCATATTGAATGTAACTATCATTTCATGTGTATTGCTTCCTATATGCTTTTCATCAAATAAAATATAACCCTTTTTTCTTTTCATACATTTACTTATGCATGCAAGTTATGCTATGTAAATTTACAATGCTATAAAAACATAATCTTTTCTTTTTTCATGCAGGTCACGTGAATAAGTATGCAATTGCTTATGCGAATTCTAAATAAAATATAACTCTTTTATTCCTCTCCATAGCAACTAAAACATCCTTCTGAGAATTAACCTATTTACGATCATCACAAGGGATTTTTATTGCACAAATGCATTGTACACAACATAAATAATTCTTTCCAACGTAAATTACCCAATGCAAACCTTCCAATGCACAAGAACATTACAATTTATATTTAATCTATATGCGAGATGCAACTAGGACATTATTGCATAAGTGCATCTTTTAACCCATGAACCATATATTCAAAAAATGCAACAACTTGAACATCCGCACGAGGGGTATTAACGATTCTTTCGCTTCGGGTGGGGACTCCTACACGTGCTCCTCTTGCTCTGCGCGTGCTTCTCTTGTGTGGCGCTTTGGGGCCATTGCAATTGGGATTTTGGAATAAGTCGGGTAGGTGGAGGGTGTGCTGAAATTTTCTGCAAGTTGGCAGTCCTCCCTTCCCGCAAGGAAACTCCCTTCATAGACAAACTGTGTCCTTTACGCAATCCGAGGAGCTTTTTGAGGAAGCTTCTTCCTTTCTGTCAGTTGGCCTGATAGTGACTCCTCCTCCTCAATCGTGCTAGGAAGACAAAAATGACAATGATGAGGGTGGCAACGGTCCTGGCAGCCTGGTGGCATTTCAGGAGGAGCAGGGGGGCAGCGTTGAAGATGACCTCTAGGGGGGAGGTTGTAACATGCCCGCTCCTCAATTCGCGGGACACGTCTTAGCAGTCCATAGAGAGATATGTCCAGAAGACGCCGCCCGGCACTCCCAAGGAATGACACGGGGTTCGCCAACTAGGGTCTCTCGAGTCTTCCCCGCAACAGAACTTATCCGGTCGTTCCCACTAGGATCGACCTGAAGTCTGACTTTTCCTAACGTTTCTAGTTAACATTTCCTTTTAGGAAAGCTCTCGGCTAACCGAGACCACCCTTCCGTAGGATAGACCCATTGGTCACATCCACCAAGCTTCCCTCGGGGGTTGTTTTAGTTATCTAATTATCTACCACATTATGTTTGACATATAAAAGCAGCTTCCTTAATTAACCCGTTAATCACATGTTCCTTTATGTAATTTAGGGCACTGACACGAATACAAGATAAAATAAGATCAAACACTTCCTTAACTTATCTTCATATTAATGTTTGTCTCCTGCCCATACAAGAGAATTAAGTGTTCCTTTCTGCCTCCGCAGAAAAAACCTTCTATCTCCCGGCAATAAAACCCGAAGGTTTATCCTACCAATATTCCACCTTGTAACTAGTATCAAGGCCTCGAGATCCCATCTCGAGTCACGTAGAACACTTGTGTAGGGCCCGGAGGCATTGGGATTTATGGCCAGAGCCCCATTAGCACCCAAGCGTCCTACGCCAAGTAATTTCCACGGAGAGACCTCTCACGGCGGGTTCGGTCCACATTCCCGGCATGGATTCACAACCCCCTTGGTTAGGGTTTGGCAGTTCGCGGGGGGTAGCTAGCACCATCCTTCCTTAATTATCCCTTTAGGAGATCAACCACACTTGAAGCACCCAGCTTAAAAACAATCACTAGGGAAAACATCCCGTTTGTTCCCATGGCAATCAATCATCTCAGACCCGGCCATGTAATCATCAAACACACCCCACTTGGGTTAACATAGGAGTGAAACGAACTTCGAATAATATGCTTCAAGGGATAATCCTAGCTGCTTTAAGCCATAGAATTCATTCTTCTTTTATGTGCGGTAGGCGGGTGATAGATACCTCCCTCGCACCACAGCTTCCTTAATCTTATCCCAAGTGACTGTCCCCTCTGAGATCGCTTGGTCTCTGCATCACTGTTTCCACCAAAGTCTTGCTTCACCTGTAAGCTTAAGTTTGGCGAGCATGGCTTGGTTAGCAGGTGCAATTCCTGCTGCTTCAAAATAGTCCTCCATGGACTCAATCCAGATCTCAGCGTCAGCTTGAACAGTCCTTCCCTTGCCATCAAACTCGGGTGGCTTAATTTGCTTGAGAAGGAACTTCTTCTCTTGCATGTCAGCATTCGTGGGGTGTAGAAAGTGCCTAGCAATCAAGCCATACCACTTAGGTTATTTCTGTTTAGGATATGTCCATGAACCAAACATTAATCAATCATGTATCATTAAGAAGTTTTGCTCTAATACCAACTGTAACATGCCCGCTCCTTAATTCGCGGGACACATCGTAGCAGTCCATTGAGAGATATATCTAGAAGATGCCGCCCGGAACTCCCAAGGAATGACACGGGGTTCGCCAACTAGGGTCTCTCGAGTCTGCCCCGCAACGAAACTTATCCGGCCGTTCCCACTAGGATCGACCTGAATTCTTTTCCTAACATTTCTAATTAACGTTTCCTTTGAGGAAAGCTCTCGACTAACCGAGACCACCCTTCCGTAGGATAGACCCATTGGTCACATCCACCACGCTTACCTCGGGGGTTATTATAGTTATCTAATTACCTACCACATTATATTTGACACATAAAAGCAGCTTCCTTAATTAACCCGTTAATCACATGTCCCTTTACGTAATTTAGGGCACTGACATGAAGACAAGATAAAACAAGATCAAACGCTTCCTTAATTTATCTTCAGATTAATGTTTGTCTACTGCCCATACAAGAGAATTAAGTGTTCCTTTCTGCCTCCGCAGAAAAATCCTTCCGTCTTCCGGCAATAAAACCCGAAGGTTTATCCTACCAAGATTCCACCTTGTAACTAGTATCAAGGCCTCGAGATCCCATCTCGAGTCACGTAGAACACTTGTATAGGGCCCCGATGCATTGGGATTTACGGCCAAATCCCCACTGGCACCCAAGCGTCCTCCTACGCCAAGTAATTTCCACGAAGAGACCTCTCGTGGCGGGTTCGGTCCACATTACTGGCACGGATTCACAACCCCCTTGGTTAGGGTTTGGCGGTTCGTGGGGGTAGCTAGTGCCATCCTTCCTTAATTATTCCTTTAGGAAATCAACTACAGCTGAAGCACCCATCTTAAAAACAATCACTAGGGAACAAATCCCTTTTGTTTCCATGGCAATCAGTCATCTCAGACCCGGCCATGCAATCATCAAATACACCCCACTTGGGTTGACATCCAAAACCACATTAACAAATAGTTGAATGCACAACCTTTTGCTTCAAGGCATCACAATCCCATTGCATGCACAATCAAAATTTAACTTGGATGTATCAAAACACTTGCTCAAGGGATTTACAACCTTTTCAAACAACTAAGCATGACTTGGGTCAACAATCCATTTAGGGATTGGTCACCAGCTTCAATTAAGCTAGGAGCGTATCCATTTGTGATATTCCACATCATGATTGATAAAATAATTCACAAGAAATTATACTTTATTCTTAATGCACCAGATCTCATGAAGGTCTAGGTTTCTATCCATCGGAAACTATAATTTCATGTATTTCTTTTAGTCATGATCGCAAAGCATGAATTCTAAATGACTATTCATGCACTGAACTAGTTTGAAAGCTGTTATTTTATGTGAGATAATGCGAAAACCTTATCATCTTATGTGTGTAAAAGCTATCATTTCATGCGTCTAAACTTATGCGAACTCCATACTCTACCATTTCATGCATGCAACCGAGCACCTAGAGTAAACAAAAAATCCTAGGGCTCATCCTTGTTCCATGCACGTAGCTAACCCTTTTATCTCTTCCACGAGAAACAATACATAATTAACTATAACGCTTAAAGAATCTGGGTTAGATTCATGTTCGCAGGGGAGTTTACTATGTTGGTCGCTCCGCTCGCCTCTTCCGCATTACCGATACCAATGGTAGCTTTGGCACCTACGCTTCCTGTGACTTTCTTCTTGGAAGCCATTTGCCCTACGGAGATTGGACAGTCCACACCTCGACGGATTTCAGGACAATAGGCTCATGTAGGAAGGCTTGTTAGATGGGGGTCCTTCGCCAAAAGTCTGGCTTCACAAACGTGACTCCTCGAGGCTACACACCAACTCTCACTCCCTCTCTTTCTTTCTCTCTCTCTCTCTCTCTCTCTCGCTCCTCTTCCTCTTCTACTTCTTTCTCTCTTCTTCTCCTTCTTCTCTTCTTCTTCTTCTCTCTCTCCTTCTCTTCTTCTCTCCCTCTTCTTCCCTTCTCTCTCCCACTCCTTCTCTCCTTCTCCTTCTCTCCCTCTTCTTCTCTTCTCTCTCCCACTCCTTCTCTCCTTCTCCTTCTCTCCCTCTTCTTCTCTTCTCTCTCCCACTCCTTCTCTCCTTCTCCTTCTCTCCCTCTTCTCTTCTCTCTCTCTCTCTCCCTCTTATTCTCCTTCTTCCTCTCCCTCTTCTTCTCCTTCTTCTCCTCCTCTCTCTCCCCCTTCCTTCTTCTCCTTCTCCTCTCTTCTCTCCCTCTTCTTCTCCTTCTTCTTCTCCTCTCTCTCCCTCTTCCTTCTTCTTCTCCTTCTCTTTCCCTCTTCTCTCTCTTCTTTTTCTCCCTTCCTCTTCTTCTTCTCCCTTCCACTTCTTCTTCTCCTCTCTCTCCTCTTCCTCTCCTTCCCCTCTCTCCTTCTCCTTCTCTCCCTCTACTTCTCTTCTTCTCTTCTCTCTCTCTCCTTCCCCTTCTCTCCTTCTCCTTCTCTCCCTCCACCTCTCTTCTTCTCTTCTCTCATTTCCTTCACACTACTCACAGGGGAGGGCACAGCTGTCAACAAATTGGGGGGGGGGGGGGGGGGGGGGGTTTTCAAACGTCACCCACAGGGGGGGTTTCCCTACTGAGAGCTCAGGTGTGCGCAGCTGCTGCCGCAAGCAGGGGGACTCTTTCCAATGGAAGCCCAGGGGGACCGCAATCACCAGGGCGGATGGAGGAGAGCTTGTCTCTGACGGGGGGACTGTGGCTCATGGCCAGTAGGGGGCTGCCTACATAGAAGATGGAGGGGGAGGGGGACGTGCTGCAAGAGAGCTCCCTTCTCTTCTCGTTGTAGCTTGGGAGAGCTTTATAGAGGATGGAGGTATGGGGGAGATGGTGCTCCCGCCGTCTGGGGGATGCATGCCCCCCTATCTCCCACACTTCACACACACACACACTCTCTCTCTCTTTCTCTCTCTCTCTCTCTCTCTCTCTCTCTCTCTCTCTCTCTCTCTCTCTCTCTCTCTCTCTCTCTCTCTCTCTCTCTCTAGTTTTAAAAAAATTTCAAAAATATTTGAAAAATCTAGGGGGGGAGGGGGGAGACGGCTGTTCGACGGCGCGCCGCCACCCCTACACCTGGGGGGTGCATGCCCCCTCTCCCACTCATACTCCCTCTCTCTCTCTCTCCCCGACATGTTGTCGGCAGGGGGAGAGAGAGGGGTAAAAAAATTTAAAGGGGGGGTTCTTATGGGACGGGAAATGTTACATCCTCTCCCCCTTAGAGGAATCAATATGTCCTCATCTCGAGAAGATCTGGGGGTATTGCTGGTTGAGAGTATTTTCATCCATCCAGGTGGCATCCTCTTTGGGATAATCTTTCCATTGGATGAGGTATTCTCTCAAGGTCCTTGATCTCAAATGTCTCTCCCTAACATCTAGGATTCTATCAGGCCATGG
Organism: Lygodium microphyllum; assembly: GCF_053477565.2. Classification (NCBI taxonomy): domain Eukaryota; kingdom Viridiplantae; phylum Streptophyta; class Polypodiopsida; order Schizaeales; family Lygodiaceae; genus Lygodium; species Lygodium microphyllum. The sequence continues at coordinate 125,525,899 of NC_141140.1, forward strand.
CTCAAGGACTCCTTGGCCAGGCATTACAATTTGCTGATCATCAAGTACATGATTCGGATTAGGTAGATACTTTTTCAATAGGCTAACATGGAATACATTATGAATCTTTAGAGTTGTGGGCAGCTGTAGTCTGTAAGCATTAGGCCCTAGGCACTTGATGATCTTATAAGGTCCACAATTCCTCGGACTTAGCTTCTTGTACTCTCCCAAGGGCAGTAAACTCTTTTTAGGGCATACACGGATGAAGACCATATCACCTTCGACGAAGGATCTGTCTTGTCGTTTCAAGTTAGCGTAGGCCTTCTGTCTATCCTTGGCAGCTTGAATGTCTTGTCTTATTGATTTGATTTGATCATCCATGTCTTCCAGCATCTGTCTTGAAACTTCTACCCTCAAAGTTGGATCCGAGAAGTTCAAAGGGGTATGACAATCATGCCCATACAATGCTTGGAAAGGGGTCATCTGAATACTTTGTTGGTAAGAAGCATTGTAAGCAAACTCAACCAGTGGTAAGTATTGAATCCACTTTTTGGGTTCGCGGCAGCAGTATGCCCTAAGCATATCTTCAATGTCTTGATTGACTCGTTCTATTTGACCGTCAATTTGGGGATGGTAAGCTGTGTTGAGTTCCAATAGTCTCAAAGATATGCCCTAAGCATATCTTCAATGACTTGATTGACTCGTTCTGTTTGACCACCAGTTTGGGGATGGTTACAGAGTTGAGTTCCAATAGCCTCAAAGATAGCCCTCCAGAAGTGTGATGTGAAAAGAGAGTCACGATCACTAATGATTCTTCTGGGTAACCCATGAAGTTTGAATATTTCCTTGATGAATAATCTTACGATGTCTGAAGCTTTATAGTTCGTCTTGACAGGGATGAGATGTGTGACCTTGGTGAGCATATCTACTACAACCAAAATAGAGTTATATCCTCCTTGAACTTGGGGTAGGCCAATAATAAATTACATACTAATGAACTCCCATTTCTTTTGTGGAATGTCAAGTGGTTGCAATTTCCCATGCATTTTAACATGTTCTGCCTTAATGCATTGACAAGACAAACATTCCGTGACATATTTGAGTACGTCTCCCTTGAGCCTTTCCCAAAAATAGCTCTTTCTGACCGTATTAAGGGTCTTGGCATAACTAGGATGCCTTGAGAAAGGGGAGTCATGGGCTTTCCAAAGTATCTTCTGCTTGAGAGTTTGGCTTGTAGGGATACATAATCTTTTCCTAAAGTAGACAAGTCCACCTACTGATGGAGAATTCTTGATACTTCGTCTTTAGCTTCGGGTCTTGATCCTTGATGGGGATCTCCCTTAGCATTTTCTGATAGACTGGGTCATGATATGCTCATTCTTTTGCTAGCTCAAGAATCGGGTTGTTTGGCATTGATACCTTTGTGGCTAGAGACCTTGCTGTTGATGGATCTTGCAAAATGAGAGAATTTAGAAATGCATTGCGACTGAGTGCATCGGTAACTACATTCTCTTTTCCAGGCCTATATTTGATTTCAAAATCATATTCTTCCAGCACTTCGATCCATCGACATTGCCTCATATTGAGCTCATTCTAGGTGAAAATCCATTTAAGACTCTTGTGGTCTGTTACTAAGGAAAATTTGTTACCTAGCAAGTAATGTCTCCAAAGTTTGAGAGCATGGATGACAACCAACAGCTCCAGGTCGTGGGTAGTATAATTCCTTTCATGGCTCTTCAATTTTCTTGAAGAATATGCTATGAGATGACCTTCTTGCATAAGTACACATCCTAAAGCAAGTGCGCTTGCATCGGTTACCACTTCAAACTCCTTGCTAAGATCAGGAAGTTTCAAGATAGGTGCTGATACTAAGCTTTGCTTTAGTTTGTCAAAGTTGGTCTGTTCAACAGGTGACCATACAATTGCTACTTGCTTCTTTAGTAGATCAGTCAAGGTGCTACAATCAAGCATAATCTTTGATGAAAATTCTGTACCACCCTGTCAACCCAAGAAAACTACGTATTTCTTTGACAGAAGTTGGTGTTGGCCATTCCAGAACGTCTCTGACCTTAGCTGGATCTACTAAAATTCCTTTTGTTGATACAATGAATCCCAAGTATTCAATCTGTCGCTTGAAAAATGTGCACTTCTTCTTCTTAGCATAAAGCTTGTGTGTTCTCATTGTTTCAAGAACAATGCGAAGCTGGGGTTCATGATCCTTTCCCTGTTTTGAGTAGACTAGGGTATCGTCAAAAAAGATGAGAATGAAGTCATCAAGATAGGGCCTAAAGATATCCTGCATTAACCTATTGAAGGTAGTAGGAGCATTCGTCAGCCCGAATGACATCACTAGAAATTCGAAGTGTCCATACCTTGTACTGAATGCAATCTTCGGGATATCTTCTTCTTTGATCCTTATCTGATAATATCCATATCTGAGATCTATCTTTGAGAAGATCTTCACCCCTTGAAGACGGTTAAGTAATTCATCTATTCTTGGAATGGGGTATTTATTTTTTATGGTTGCTTGGTTCAACCCTCTGTAGTCAATGCATAGACGAAGCGTTCCATCTTTCTTCTTCTGGAACAACACTGGAGCTCCCCATGGTGAACTGCTAGGACGGATGTAGCCTTGATCTAACATTTGCTTGAGTTGCTCTTTCAGTTCGATAGCTTCCAGGATGGACATCTTATATGGCCTCTTTGTGACCGGTGCAGCTCCTGGCACAAGTTTGATTTTGTGGTCGACTTCCCTTTGGGGAGGAAGTTCCATCAGATCTTCAGGGAATACGTTTGTGTATTCCTTTAACCATGAAGGTTCTTCTCCGGATTCCTGATTCTAATCTAGCTTATTTAGTTTAATCAAATAGACAAGTAGACCCTTTTGAACATCTTTTATTGTCTATGTTGCTTTTGCCAACTGTATTTTTGGCTTACCAGCCTCACCTTGAGTCGTGACTAGTTCTCCTTCAGATTTGCGGAAGGAGACTTTTACCAGCCTCACCTTGAGTCGTGACTAGTTCTCCTTCAGATTTGCGGAAGGAGACTTGGTCCTTCCCACAGTGGATGTGGGCATCATTGGGTATTATCCAATCCATTCCGAGTAAACATTCATGGACACCTAGGTTCATTACCCTGAATCTCACAGAAGTTGGCTTCCCACCCAGTAGGAATTTCACCTTAGCAATTTGCCTAGTACAAGTGACCTCACGACCATTTGCTAATTCCACAAGTAAAGTAGGTGCATCTATGTGGCTATCCCTAATCTTTTTGCACAGATTGGTGAAATGAAGGAATGTGTACTGCCACACTCAATCAAGGTTTTTAAGCTTTTACCTAGATATTCTGATGGAGTTTGAATCACCGAGAATTGGCGATTTGGACTCTTCCTTGTAAAGAGTGGCGTGAACCATTTCCCTCTCAATGTCAGCATCCATGGATGGATCTTCTTCATTGTCCAACTCCTTGGTGGAAACATTGGAGGTTTTCCCTCTAGCCATAACGGTGGTTCCTTGGCCATGAGCAGCCCTATTTTGACCTTGGAATTGCCCCTGGCGATGCCCTCTGCCAAGCTTGGGACACTCCCTCTTGAAGTGTCCGGGCTCGTTGCGATGGAAGCAACGTGGGTTGCGATCATTGCTTTGTGTTGGAACAAAGTTGTTGACAACATTGACTCTAGCTTTCTTTCTTTGGCCCTGATTCTGACCCTGTGCTCTCTTAGTCTGAGCCTTAGACATGCCCTTATTTTGATCCTTGTAAGGCCAAATCCTGATGTTCCTTGGTTTGGTCTACACCTCCTGTATTATTGGAGCAGCTCGAATGAGTGCATCTTGTAGGTCCGTTGGGCACATTGATTCCAATCGAGTGTTAATGGGTGGATTCAATCCAATACAAAGTTTTGATACCTGCTGTGTCATATCCATTGGAGGTGTATACTTTAGGAGTGAAAGGAACTTCGAAAAATATGCTTCAAGGGATAATCCTAGTTGCTTCAAGTCATAGAATTCATTCATCTTTTGTGTGCGGTAGGCAGGTGGCAGATACCTCCCTTGCACAGCTTCCTTAAGCTTATCCCAAGTGACTGTCCCCTCCGAGATCGCTTGGTCTTTGCACCACTGTTTCCACCAAAGTCTCACTTCGCCTGTTAGCTTAAGTTTGGTGAGCATGGCTTGGTTAGTAGGTGCAGTTCCTGCTGCCTCAAAATAGTCCTCCATGGACTCAATCTAGATCTCGGCGTCGACTTGAACAGTCCTTCCCTTGCCATCAAACTCAGGTGGCTTAATTTGTTTGAGAAGGAATTTCTTCTCTTGAGCCACAGTTGGACTTAGTGCAGGAGTCAGATTTGGAACCTGTGCTTGGGGTTGCATCTGAACAATAAGATTCTTTACGTTAACATCTTATCATACGTTCTCATATCACGTTAATATGACTAGTACAGCTTTTTAGCTAAGTGATTTAATCACTTAACACCTTAGTTAACATTTATGATCAAGATAGACAATTGTAAAAAGTCTTATTTATTCATGAAGGCATATCCCTCTGAGTACATTTATTTTGGATAAGTAGGATAGGCTGATTGATACATCAGTTTGGAAAAAATAGGATTGTGTTACAATCGGCTACAGGTACAGAATGATAATATGGAGTGGGGTCATGGATTTTCAGGAAACGGTAAGTCATAGGAAGCTTGGGGTATCCCTTCCTTTGATACCCGTTCTTCTCATAGCGCCATAACACTTTAATTCTGTCAACAAAGATCACCTGGGTCACTTCTTCATAGACATACTTGTTCTGCTTGACTTGCCGACTGCTAATATGCAAAGCTGCATTAACGCGAGCTTCGACAAAGATGAACAACTTCACGATCTTTAAATCCTCCATCCACTTGATTCTCTTCAAGTTTGTCTGAAGGTACGCAAGTCAGTGGGCTACTATGTAGTATATTCCTGAGTCTCCCGTCCATCTCTACTCCTCATACAAGGGTGAAGGATTATAGATGCGGTCCAAAATATTCATCATGCCAAGCCTATGACGATAATTCAAAGCATGCATTGCAGTCATGAACATGACCTGGAACACCAAGAACTTGCTCCATGCTTCGTGACTCTACAACCCAACATCCATAAGTGAGTAAAGAAATGTTTTCAATAGAAAACACTGCCATATTCTACTCACCCTCCCCTATTTATCCCCTTATTTCCTTTATTTTCCTCCATTAAGCTCCCTTATAATCTTTAGCTCTTGTTGGTTCGCTCTGATACCAACTTTAACGTGTCTACTTGTCCACTTGTGGGACACGTCTTAGCAACCCATCAGGAAGAGTCTAGAAAGCGCTACCTGCACTCACAAGGAATGTCACAAGGTTTGCGATCTAGATCTTCCGGAGTCTTCCCCCCCTCCCCGAAGCGGAAGTATCCGACCGTTCCCACTTAGGACCGACCTGAAGTCAAGGTTTTTTTTCCCCCTATCAGCCAAGCCTCTAGGAAGTATCTAGTGTCGAGCTCCAGATGAACCACTTTGCATAGGACCAACAGAGTCGAAGCGTATTTATGCTGCGCTTGGTTCATGGAGAATGGAAAACGAGAGGGATGAGAAGCTCAACCTTTCTGCCCATAAGGCATAGTCCCATTCCGCTCCCCTAAAATAGTATAAATCGGGATTCTAACTCTACTGACTCTAGATCTTCACAGTTTCGTTATCACATCTTTGAGAAAAGTTCCCAGCTAACCGGGACGATCCTTCCGTAGGATGGACCAAAGTCACGTCCACTACACTTTCCTTGGGTTGCTTAGTTATCTAATTACCTACCACATTATGTTTGACATACAAAGGCAGCTTCTTTAATTAACCAATTTAAACATAGGTTCCTTCACGTAACTTAGGCACTAACATAAAAAAAAAACAATGTCAAGCAAGTTCCTTTTTCAAATATATGATCTTTATTTATCATAGTCATGGAATACATCAAGTATCTTGCCCGAAGGTTATCCCAACAATCATCAAGAGTGCTGCTCCAAGTTTCGCCCATAGACTAGTACACGGGCCTCGAGATCCCATCTCGAGTGGCGTCGGCCTCTTGTGCGGGATCTGGAGGCAAGGAATTTACGACCACAGCCTCCCCTGGCACCCAAGTGTCCTCCCGCTCCAAGCAGCACCCACGGAGAGACCTCTCGCAACGGGCTCGGTCCATGTACCCGACGTGGCTAACAACCCCCTTGGATAGGGCCAAGCAGGTAGTCGAAGGTAACTGAACCTGCCTCTCCCTCCAGGCTATTAACGTGAAGCATTAAATGTTTGGCCTTGAATTAGTTCTTTGAGCAAAGAAGTTCAAACAACATACCTAAGTGTACAATCACGATCATTTCTGTGGTCGCTCGTACAACCAACTGCTAAGGTGTAATACCTTCTTCCCGAATAATCCCAGCATTCGATCCTGGATCGTTCCCGACTTGGCGAGATTCCAAGGGCTTAGCAAGCTAGGTTGGTTGTTTGCCCTTTTTCTTTGGGTTAGGTTTTATACCATACCGACCCTAATTATCATTACCTTATGTCTCCTTGTACTATAGTCAAATAGATCTTGGGCAACCCCGTCGTCCTTGGTTGGTCAATTTGCTTCTTAGACAAATCAATCCAAGGCATAGGCCTTGATCGATAATCCAACCTAGAGTTTAACCTATCAGTTTATCTTGGACTAGGGAAACGTCCTTGTTCTATAGTCTAGGGTCGTAACGAAAGTTTGCAAGTAACTCGCTTGGTCGCTTAACATCCTTTGTTTGTCGATATTACTAGTATTCGTGTCCTAAGGCCAAGTACCCTCTCTTACTCACAACATAGAACGATATAAGTACAAGAACGCTGGATTAATTCTGCAAGCATGGTACTAAGCAACATTTTAACTTAACCTATCTTTTCATATTGAATGTAACTATCATTTCATGCGTATTGCTTCCTATATGCTTTTCATCAAATAAAATATAACCCTTTTTTCTTTTCATACATTTACTTATGCATGCAAGTTGCTTGTGCATGCAAGTTATGCTATGTAAATTTACAATGCTATAAAAACATAATCTTTTCTTTTCCCATGCAGGTCACGCGAATAAGTATGCAGTTGCTTATGCGAATTCTAAATAAAATATAACTCTTTTATTCCTCTCCATAGCAACTAAAATATCATTCTATGAATTAACCTATTTACGGTCATCACAAGGGATTTTTATTGCACAAATGCATTGTATACAACATAATTCATTCTTTCCAACGTAAATTACCCAATGCAAACCTTCCAAAGAACATCGCAATTTATATTTAACCTATATGCGAGATGCAACTAGGACATTGTTGCATAAGTGCATCTTTTAACACATAAACCATATATTCAAAAAATGCAACAACTTGAACATTCGCAGGAGGGGTATTATCGATTCTTTCGCTTCGGATGGGGACTCCTACACGTGCTCCTCTTACTCCCACGCGTGCTCCTCTTGTGTGGCGCTTCGGGGCCATTGCAATTGGGATTTGGAAATAAGTTGGGTAGGTGGAGGGTGTGCTGAAATTTTCTGCAAGTTGGCAGTCCTCCCTTCCCACAAGGAAAGTTTCTTCACAGACAAACTGTGTCCTTTACGCGATCCGCGGGTGAAGCACCCTTAAGGAGCTTTTTGAGGAAGCTTCTTTAGCTTCTTCCTTTCTGTCAGTTGGCCTGACAGTGACTCCTGCTCCTCAATCCTGCTGGGAAGACAAAAATGATGATGATGAGGGTGGCGGCGGTCCTGGCAGCCTGGTGGCATTTCAGGCGGAGCAGGGGGGGCATGGCACTGAAGGCGAAGCAGGGGGCGGTGTTGAAGACAACCTCCAAGGGGGAGGGGGGGCTCCCCTTATATAGTGGGGAGGGGGTGGTTCAAGGGGGGGTGGAGACAGCTGTTTGACGGGGCTGCTTCATCCCATTACTAACATCACTCGAGGAAATAATGATGAAAACCTGAAGCACATACCCGGTTAAGAAATTCTTCAAAGGAATGGTGCAGAGGGAGTACACCAAGGTGCACAATTAATGGTACCTCAGTGCGTCCAACCCATCTAGCATAGGTGCAAGTAGAAAGGCCAAGGAGCCTTGCAGTGTAGTATACAGAACAGAATGACGTGTCCTGTGCTAATGGCAGAGATCTAGCCCGTGGGTGCATAGGAAAACAGAAACGTACCTGACTCCAATTGTCGTAATATCCCTCAATCCTCACCTCTCGATAATTGATTGAAGAACGCCAATCACACTCAGCCCACCCTCTATCTCACGCTCTGTTGAAAAATATAGAGAGCAACCCATTCCTAAAACCCATTGATGTAATCCTCGCTGTCACTTGTACAGAGGTTGTATGACTTGTGCGCTTTTGATGGTGCAACTGTGCATCCCGCCCTGTGTCGGCATACAGTGCAAGAATGAAGGCCAGGGAGCCTTATGGTGCAGTGCATAAGAACAGATCGTACATTGTGCATTGAGAGGTCCATCCCGTGTGTGCAACACTCCGTTCACACATCTCACCTCTCATTTAATTTGAAGGGAAAGACTGGTCACTCACCCTACCCTCTATCTCACTCGCTGATAGATACGAAGGGTAGCCCATACTCACATACCCATCCTGTTAGGATGAAAGCTCGCATCACTCAAGGGGTTGGTGATGAAGATCATGTCGGCTGTTATTGTCATCAGGATCTTGAAGACGAGGTGTACCCAGGGAAGTAGCCAACAAATCTCGTACTTCAATCATTTGTAAGAAAAATCGTCTGTTAGGAAGGACAGACGAAGAACTGATATTACAGAGACATCGCACCAAGGGAGGTGGCTTCAAATGATGTGCTGGAAAGGTTCTGCTAGTGAGTCAGCTATCCTGAACTGTGGGGTGTTACCACCTTCTCCACAGCCAGCTTCCCGCCCAAGGGTGTTTCCACCTTTTCTTGGAACGATGACTGTTATGACAGGGAATTTCTTCGTTTTCTCCCATAACTGTTTGGTTTGTTTTTTTTTTCCTTTTTTTTTCATGAAGAAAGAGAATGGTAGAAATACCATGTGTCAGGACCAACCTAGCCACAGTTGTTGGATCAGAAGAGAAGAGAACAAGGTCGGGTTGAGATGTTTCTACCAGGGGTTAGTAGAATGAGACCACCTCATGAGGAGAATCATAAGGGCTATTAGAAGCCCGACGAGAAGGACAGTGCAACGCCCAAAAGGGAAAGGGTAGGTCGATTGTGATTGTCAAGATCCCAAAGGAGGGAAGTACATCTTCAGGTGATAGCTTTGATCTGGAAAGGATCATCAGAGGCATCAACAGTCTACACCTGAATAGAGCCATTAGGATTGATAGCAAGTACCTTGTATGGGCCCATCCACCGTTGTTGAAGCTTGCCAGGAAACTTGCCAAATCTCAAATCATAGGCTAGGACAAGATCACCTTCTTTGAACTCCTTATGCTTGATGAAATTGTCATGATAGGCCTTGCGTCGCACTTGAGTAGTTTCCATGTACTGTAGGGCCATCCGCCGTATCTCATCCAAGCATTCCAAGTGTAGGAGATGGCATTGTAGTGACTCATCATCTCCCAAGCGTTCTTTAACTGCCACTCGCAAAGAGGGAAATTCAAGTTTAACAAGGAAGATGACTTTTATACCATAAACTAGCTGAAAAGGGGTCTGTCTTGTAGCTGCCTTATGGGAGGTTCTGTATGCCCAGAGGGCCTCTGTAAGTCGATCGTCCCAGTCGTGACTATGTGCGGCAATTGTTCTTGTCAGAATTGAGCAAAGGATACGATTGCTGACTTCAACTTGGCCATTGGCTCTAGGGTAATAAGGAGTGGATTTGCGATGGCGGATCTTATACAATTCCATCAGCTCCTCCATGATTTTGTTAAGGAAATGAGTACATCTGTCACTTACCAGCTCGAGGGGACTACCACAACGGGTGATAATATTCTCGTACATGAAGAGGGCTACACTGTTGCCATCGTCCCATTTCAGAGCTTTAGCTTCACACCACTTTGTGACATAATCTGTACATACTAAAGTGTAACTGTTCTGCTTCCATCTGGTGGGTGGATCAATGGGACCTACAAAATCAATCCCCCACTTCTCGAATGGCTTTAGGGGAAGAATAGGTTGTAGTGGCATGGCACTTGTTTTGGTGGGTTTTCCCATTCACTAACAAGCATCACATCTCTTGCAGTAATCATATGCATCCTTGTGGAGGGTCGGCCACTAGTATCCTACTAACTGAGCCTTCCTGTCTGTTGCTTCTCCTGCGAAGTGTCCACCACATGGTTCATCATGGCATGCTTTCAATACTATGCCGATTTCATCCCCAACAACACATCTTCGCAATACTTCATCTTTGCCTCTCTTGTACAGTGCACCGCCTAGCAAAGTGCAGGGGGCTGATTCTAACAGAAGCTTTTCTTCTCATGGCTTGAGGTGCCAGAGGATACTGTTGAGTTTCCAGGAGGTTGGCTATGTCTGCATACCAAGGAGTAACTATTTCAACTAGAAACAAGAAAGTATTAGGAAGGTCTGGATCATCTTGTTTCTCTTCTTTTGTTTGAGGGATCTGTGATAGATGATCAACTAGGACATGGGAACGGCCAGGCTTAGTGATTACTTCAAAATCGAACTCCTGGAATAGGAGTAAACATCTCATCACTCATCCTTTAACATCTTCTTTGTTCATCAGGAAGGATAGGGCTTCATGATCCACATAGAACTTGAAATGCGTTGACAGTAGATAGTGTTGAAAACTTCTCTAGTGCAAACACCATTGCCAAGCACTCAAGCTCTGTTACTGTGTAGTCCCGTTCCCTATCAGTGACCTTTCGACTTGCATAATATAATGGTTGATCTAATTTAGAGGGGGCCTTTTGACATAGGATAGCACCTAGCTCTTCGACAGATGCATCTATGTGCACATGAAACTCCTTCATCCAGTCAGGAGGTTGTAAAATAGGTGATTGGAGAAGGCACTACTTTAGGGTATTAAAGGTCTCTTCACAGTCATCAGTCCAAAGAAAATCCGCATCTTTCCTTAGGAGCTTGTGTAGAGGGGCTGCCTTGGTTGCAAAATGTGCAATAAATCTTCTATAGTAGCCCACATGGCCAAGAAATCCTCTCAATTGCTTGTGGCTTGTTGGTGCTGTCAAGGCGGCAATCTTTTCAATATTCGCCAGGTCTATTGCAATCCCTTGTGCCGAGACAATATGGCCCAAGAGAACTCCTTATGAGATGCCAAAGACACATTTGTCGGGGTTGAGAGAAATCCCATACTCTCGGCATCTGTCAAAACATTGCTCAAGGTGTCCCCAGTGCTCACGAATTAAACTATAAACATAGAAATCATCAAGATATACCTCAATGAAATCATGCAAGTGATTCTGGAAGGCAGCCATCATTACTCGTTGGAAGGTGGCAGGAGCATTACAGAGCCCAAATGGCATCACTCTATAGGCATAGGTCCCCCATTCGGTGGTAAAGATTGTTTTAGATTGGTCCTCTTCTGCAATTTGGACTTGGTTATATCCACTGAATCCATCCAAGAGGGAATACAGCTCATGGCTTGCCATTGTGTCCAATAGTTGGTCTGTAAAAGGGATAGGAAAATGATCCTTTTTCATCTTCGAATTGAGCTTTCGAAAGTCCACACATATTCTAAGTTTTCCGTTCTTCTTGGGTACAACCACAATGGGTGAAACCCATTCACTGTTAGCCATGGGATAAATAAACTCTACTTCAAGAAGTTTCAATAATTTAGCCTTCACCAGAGCAGAGTAATTAAGATTCATACGCCTTTTTCTTTGCCTTACAGGTTTTGCATCACACTCTAGGTCAATGTGATGCTGGCATACTATGGGATCAATCCCCTTTAGGTCTTTATATGACCAAGCAAACACATCTAAGTTTTCTTTGAGTAGGTCTCGCAAGACTACTAGTTCTTCTTCTGGAAGATTGAGGCCCACTTTCAGGTGACATTCAGTATCGTCAGTATCCAAGAACTTCACTTGTCTTTCACCTTCCACTTCGTAGATGAATGTCCCACGGATTGCTTCTGGATAGAGGTCTGACTCTTTCAAGAGAGTAGTATCCTCATTTATGTTCCACTAGAACCAATATCCTCCTTCTGCCCAAAGTACTCGTTTGTCTATTGAGGTTGCTGGAAGGGTATCATAGCTTTGTTTGCTTTTGTGTGAGTGGTAATTTCTTCTGGACTTAGGGATTCATCTTCAGAGGATACGTCCAAGAATGTCACATAGCACAGACCTTCTAGAGGTCGTGGCTCTGAGGGCTTTGGCTTCTGTTGACAAGGGGCATCATCATCATCTTTTCTCTGGACTGAATGGTTAGGGCGACATGAGCCACTGGTGAACTTAATTTTTATGTTTTTAATCCATTGCTTATACAGATTCTGCATACTTTGTGGTCCATTGGCCAATCCAAATGGAACCATGGTTATTCCATCCAGCACCCTGAGATTTCCGGCCTTTGAGGTCTCTGTAGAGACATCAACAAGATCATCCGCTATCAGAGGAAATTCTTCATCTGTACTTTCATAACATGCTTCATTTTCTTCCTCATCATTTTCATCCTCTTCCTCTGGAGGCTCTGTCTCTGTTTTTATAGAGGCTCTGCAGAGGCTCTATCTCTGCTTTTGTTTCTTCCTCTGGAGGCTCTATCTTTGCTTCTGTAGAGGCTCTGTAAGAGAAGAACATATCTTCTGCCTCTGCATCTACTTCTGCTTTTGTCATAGCTTCTGACTTTACTTTTGCCTATATCTCTGGCTCTGTCTGTTATCGTCTCTGTATCTGCTAGGTCTCTGTTCTGCCTCTGCTCTGTCTCTGTAACTCCTACTGCTCTGTATTTGTTCTGTCTCTGCAACTGTCATGTAATAGGGAGAACAGTACATCCATACTTCTATTTCACTGTCAAAGGTGATTTTAGAAGTTAATTCTAGTTGAGGCAGGAGGTATTCTCCCATTGACAAGGATTTTGTTTTCCTTGGCAATTGGCTTACAGTGCCCACTGTTAGGGACTGTGTCTCTATTTTCTTAGGAAATATCTATTTGACAACCTCTTCATCTCTTGATGTACCATTTGTCACTTCGTTGGAGGAGTTAGTTATGACTTCAATGGATGTGGATCCATTGCCTTTTTGAGATCCATACAGCTTTAACACCACTTTGTTGGGTCCTCTGCCTAGGGTCAAGGTTCCTTTGAACCAGTCCATCCTGGCTCTCGCTTCAAAAAGCCAAGGTCTTCCCAACAGCAGAGGGTATGAGGTCCCATAAGAATTTGGTTTGACCACCAAATATGTCAGCCAATAGTCTCTTCTTGCAAGGGTTGTTTTTATGTATGGAAGGATGGTCCTTCATTGTCACATCTGTCATTATGTTTACTGGTGAGCCTCCATCAATCAATGCATCTGAAATAAAGCATCCTTCTATCCACACACTAATCTCCAAGGTTCCAGGATCTAGGAAGGCGTTAGCCACATCTACTTCCTTTACAGGCTCTGAGGCCTTATTGGTCTTGGTCACTGTTGAAGGAGCGATCCTTAGTCCACGTCTTCTTGTCAAGTTACTTTTGAATTTCTTTCGGTAGCTGGGAGAAAACATCAGTCTGTTGGAATGTTAGCTTTGGTTTAAAGGTGTCTAGGTCCTTGACCAAGTCATAATCTTTGATAGGATCCATAGGCTTCTCCAGTCGGCTGGGAAATGGGGCTATATCCATTTTAATCTTTCCTTTTTCTTCTAATAATTGCAGCATCGACACTTTCTTTGTTTCTGGAAGTGCTTCTGTATCATCTATCTCCTGGGCCTTTGGTCATGTTTCTGGGACTGTCTCTGTAACTCTTTGTGGCACTACAGTGCTCTGTACTGCATTGTTATGTCCTGTACTGCTCTGTCCCTCTGTTGGTAGGTTGAACTTCACAGTCTTGGTAGGAGAGTTATTTTTGTTTTGAACAACTGGTTCCTTCTTCTTGGTGCGCGTGACAGTGGCAACTTCCAACCCTACCAAATTGGAGGTAGGCTCTTGTACCTTCTATTGGCTATCAGTGTCGTTGGCCTTTACAGGGGCTGGACTTAGACAGTCCTTTGCAGTGTGGCCTTCACCTTTGCATCGGCTGCATAAGGGCTTGTAATCCACAGATCGTCTAGGGTTTGGACAATTCGGGGAAATATGACCCTTTTCTCCACACCTATAACCTTCCACCTCTGATCTCTGACCACCGCTAGACTGTCGTCCTCTGTAACTTTGACAGGGAAACCTCCTTTGACTGAAATTAGGACCGAATTCCCTAGGCTTTGGTCCAATATCCTATGTTGTCATTTTGGATTCCAGCAAGTTAAATCTTGTATTTTCATCCTTCTGTCTTCGTTCATGCATCTCTTTCAGAGAGAAAATATCCTCTGTATGGTTCTTCTGCAAACAGTAGGAACAGAAGTCTCCAGGAATGGTTGGTTTTCGGATACATTCAGTGGCTAAATGTCCCGCTTGATGACACTTTCCCCACCATGTATTAGAATGCATCATATCTCTTCCAGCTCCGGCAGGAGTGGATATATTGGCGGTATTCACCTTTAGTGTCTGTAGCTGCTCTGTAATCACATCCAAAAGCTATTTCTTGATACTTGCAACTGAGTTGGATAAGTAGTTCTTCAAATTTTCACCTCCTGAAGTACCTGTAGTAGGGTTTTGGAAAGCTTCTATAATTACTGCATACACTGGTTGGGTTGACCTAGAAGCTCCTCTGTTCTGGCTCTGATTCAGAGCTCCTGTTGAGACTTGGGGTTGTTGATTCCAGTTGGTAGGGTTCCACTATTGTTGAGTTGCCATTGGAGGAACTGTTTGAGGCCACTGTTGTTGTGGTTGAACCAGCATTTGAGGCACTATCATCTGTGGTGGCCATAGTGGATTAGGTGCATTATACTGCAACACTATTTGCATCTGGGGATAGGGGTAGGGAACTGTTCCTGGGACTGCATTTGGTGGGTATACCATTCCTGACATAGGAGGAGGTAAGAATCCTCTTCCTGGAGTCATTGACAGCCTTGCTTCAACTTCGTCATACAATCTTGCACCTTCCACTACAGCTTGCAGATTGACTGGTCTTCTCAATTCCACGAACTTGTCTGGTTGTAGGCCTCTAAGAAACACTCATTTCTGAATGCCTTTGTCCAAATGATGGTTAGTCCATCTCTTCAGGATGGATTCCATTCGCGAGACATAAGCTTCTACTCTTTCTCCAGAGGACTAACTTAGGTTCATGAACTCCTCTCGCATCCACTCTTCAAAACCTTCGCGCCTGAATTTAGTGAGGAAGGCCAACTTTAGGTCGTCCCATGTGCCAAAATTTCCTGCTGCTTGTCTCTCATACCACTGAAACGTTGTGCCCTTGAAAGTGGCAGGGAATATTGCTAACCAATGCTAAGAGGTTCTTGCATTGTTAGCCACACATGCTACCATGAATTCTGCTACATGAAGATCAGGGTCTTCATTGTACTCTCCCTTAAAAACTGGAAATATGACTACATTTGTTGGCCTATCATCAATATTTCCAGGACGAATCTGACTA
Organism: Lygodium microphyllum; assembly: GCF_053477565.2. Lineage (NCBI taxonomy): Eukaryota > Viridiplantae > Streptophyta > Polypodiopsida > Schizaeales > Lygodiaceae > Lygodium > Lygodium microphyllum. The sequence goes on from NC_141140.1 coordinate 125,541,479, forward strand.
GGAAGGAAACCTTGAGTAGCCATGGGGACTTCTGTAAAGAGTGCTTTTAGGGTGTCAAAGGAGGCTTCTACTGCAAGCTCGTTCTCAACTTTGATTTTTGCCTTCTCTCTTCTCACATACCTCTAGACTCATTCTAACGCTTGCCTCTTGATTGCATCATTCAATAGGGGGTTGGCTCCAACCAGTTGGTCTGTTGAGTGTTGAAATGACTTTTTTTTGGCTGATTTTTGTTGATTTTGAGAGCTGAATGGTTGATTTTATGAGATGATTGATTATTTTAAAGAGGTTTGAGAGTGTTTTGGATGATATTGATTGTGTTTTGGAAGTTCATGATGTTTATTAGTGGTTCTGTGATGTTCTTATAGGTTCTGATTGGTTCTGTATACCTTCTGTTTTGTTCTGTTTTGGTCTGTTTTGTTCTGATTGTCTTCTGTAAGGAGGGGTGGAGTATTGATTAATGAAGATTGAGATCTTGTGAAAGCTTATTGAATGGTTTGTGAGAGTATGGAATGGTTTAAGAATGAGTTATGTGGTTTTGATGACCTTCTGTAGGTCTTCTGTAGAGCTTCTGTTTCTGTTCTGTTTCTGTCTCTGTTCTGTTCTGTTCTGTACTGTAGCTGTTCTGGTACTGTTCCGTGACTGTTCTGTATGCTTCTGTATGTGTTCTGATGGATGAGAGTGTAGCTTGGGAAAGTTTTCTAGCCTTGGAAAGAGGTGAATACAAGTGCCAAAGAGCTGAAAGAAGTGAAAGAAGTAGCTGCTGAAGACTTAAGTGAAGACTAGAGTGAAGTGACAGTAGTGAGCTATGAAATGACACTGTAGTGGCTCTGGTGACTCTTCATATCAGACATACCTCTTGGGAGGGGTATTCACGACCTAAGAAGGATTATTGAGAGTGATTTTGAGAGATTGTAGTGAGGATATGATGTATTATTGATTGAGAGAGAGAGAGAGAGAGTCAGAGATAGTCAATTCTACCGAAACAAAGTGATTGTATATGAGAGATTGAGAGAGAAGACTATGAAGATATTGAAGATGAATACTATGTGATGTATTTCCATTCAAAGATGGTGTATTCCTTTTCTTTCTTTGTTCCATTGATGGATTTTGTGAAGATATTGAAGAATATGGTTGATTCTATCAAATCCGTGGGAGATCTACATGATGTTGCATGAAGATTTGTTGTGCCTGGTGTTCTTTTCTTCATTGCGATCATATGAAACATGATAAACAAGCTTGTTGATGTTACAAGATAGATTTTCTTGCAAGATAATTCCCTTTTCCTTGGTGTTCCTCTTGGGGCTCCATGTTTTTGGTGCGCAGCCGGGGAATCTTGCCATCAACAAGCACCAGAAGAGGCTGAAAATGAAGGAAATGGCATTGCCAAGAAGAGAAGAATTCAATGGATGTTTGTAAAGTTCCTTCTTCCACTGAAGAGTTGGAATTCCTCATAATCAAAGTCACTTTCCACAAGAAGTTCATCCCACAATGGCGGAAACACATCACCATCATGATGCATGCTCTATGTGGTGGACAGTTTCCTCTTCCTATTGAAGCAGCAGAAACTTGCATCTTGGTGGCAAACTATTTGGGGATAAATTGAAGAGCAGAAACAGAGAGAATGACCATACATGGAAGATTTGGCATTCATTGAGAAGTTTCTAGACAACATCAAGTGGGAGATTGTGAAGAAGCTTTAGGAGTCTTGGTCTGTAGAGGTTCACAAAGACAAGAAGGAAAAGAGTTGGAATTTGTTCGTGGATGCTCAACAGCAAGATACATGGGATGCTTGGTGCACTGATAACCTTCTGTTTATTCAATTAGAAACCCACTGGAAGTTGGTAGACAGAGTGTTTTTCACAACATACACTGTTGAAACCATCAGAAGCTGGCATTACAATGATGATGGCACCACCACAATGCTCAGACGTATGCATTTTGACACCTTCAGAACCGAATACCTTCCTCTGTATAGTGGAATGAAAGCAGAATTCAGGGACGTTGAAAAGAAAGAAGTAGAAGAAATGTTGGCAAGAGAGTCCTCCAGAGACTGAAGCCTTCTGTTAACCCTCTGTGGAGCACTAACAACATAGTGGAGCCAATCCCCTGATGAATGACGCAATAAAGAGGCAAGCGTTAGAACGAGTCCAGAGGTACGTGAGAAGAGAGAAGGCAAAAATCAAGGCCGAGAACGAGCTCGCAGCAAAAGTCGCCTTTGACGCCCTTGCAGAACTCTTTACAGAAGTCCCAATGGCACATCAAGCCCTTCCTCCTCCTGCTGGAGGTCCACTTCCAAGCCAAATCCATCCTGAAAATATTGATGACAGGCCAGCGAATGTAGTTCCATTGTCAGTTTTTAAGGGAGAGTACAATGAAGACCCTGATCTTCATGTAGCAGAGTTTATGGTAGCATGTGTGGCTAACAATACTAGAACCTCTGAGCATTGGTTGGCAATATTTCCCGCCACTTTCAAGGGCGCGGCGTTTCAGTGGTATGAGAGACAAGCAGCATGAACTTTTGGCACATGGGAGGACCTGAAGTTGGCCTTCCTTACTAAATTCAGGCGTAAAGGTTTTGAAGAGCGGATGAGAGAGGAATTCATGAACCTAAGTCAGTCCTCTGGAGAAAGAGTAGAAGCCTATGTCTCACGAATGGAATCCATCCTGAAGAGATGGACTAACCATAATCTAGATGATGGCATTCAGAAGGGGGTGTTTCTCAGAGGATTACAACCAGAAGTCCGTAAGTTTGTGGAGCTACAAAGACCAGCCACCCTACAAGCTGCAATAGAAGGTACAAGACTGTACGATGAAGTGGAAGCTAGATTGGCGATGAATACAGGAAGAGGAGTCCTACCTCCTCTGATGCCAGGAATGATGTATCCACCAAATGGAGTTCCAGGGTCTGTTCCCTATCCCTACCAACAGATGCCCCCAGTATCACAGTACAGTGCACCAAATCCACAATGGCCACCATCCATGCCTCAAATGGTGGTTCAACCACAACAACAATGGTCCCAACCAATTTCCTCCATGCCAAATCAGCAGCAACAGTGGAATCCTACCAACTGGAGCCAACAGCCAACAGTTCAAACAGGAGCTCTGAATCAGAACTAGAACAGAGACCCCTCTGTACCAGCCCAACCCGTTTATGCAGTGATTACAGAGACTCCTCAAAACCCTCCTGCCAGTACGTCCGGAGGAGAAAGCTTGAAGGATTACTTATCCAACTCAGTTGCAAACATCAAAAAGGAGTTGATGGATGTGATTACAGAGCAGCTACAGACACTGAAACTGAATACCGCTAGCATATCCAATGTTGCAGGAGCAAGAAGAGATGTGATGCGATCAAACACTTGGTGTGGTAAGTGTCATCAAGCAGGCCATTTAGCCACTGAATGCACATGAAAACCAACCATTCCTGGAGCCTTCTGTTCCTACTGTTTGCGGAAGAACCATACAGAGGACATTTGCTCTCTGAAAGAGATGCATGATAGGAGAAGGAAGGAAGAAGACGCAAGATTTAACTTGCTGGAATCCAAAATGACAACACAAGATATTGGACCCAAGCCTAGAGAGTTTGGTCCTAATTTCAGACCCAGAAGATTTCCCTCCCAAAGTTACAGAGGAAGACAGTCTGGCAGTGGTCAGAGATCAGAAGTGGAGTGTTACAGATGCGGAGAAAAGGGACACATCTCACCAAATTGTCCAAATCCTCGAAGGTCAGTGAATTACAAGCCCTTATGTAGTCGATGCAAAGGAGAAGGCCACACTGCAAAGGAATGTCCAAGCCCAGCCCCAATGAAAAACAGTGCTACTGATAGTCCGGCCAAGGCTCAAGAGCCTACCTCCAATTTAGTGGAATTGGAAGTTGCTGCCATCACGCGTGCAAAGCAGAAGGAACCACCTATCTAGAAAGAAAATAACCCTCCAGCCAGAACAGTGAAGTTCAATCTTCCACCAGAAGAACAGAACAGAACAGAGCCTAACAGTGCCGTACAGAGCACTACAGTGCCACAGAGAGTTACAGAGACAGGACCAGAGGTCCAGGATACAGAAGAGGAGGAAGTGCCACAAGTGGCAGAAGAAGTTCCTGTAATTCCTCTGTTGGAAGAAAGAGGGAAAATGAAAATGGGTGTTGCCCCATTCCCTAATCGGTTAGAGAAGCCAATGGATCCTATTAAGGAATACGATCTGGTCAGAGATCTAGATACCTTTAAACCAAACCTCACATTCCGACAATTATTGATGTTGTCTCCCAGTTGCCGAAAAAGGTTCAAAAGTATACTGACAAGAAGACGTGGCTTAAGGATTGCTCCCTCAACAGCAACAAAGTCCAACAAGGCTCCAGAGCCTGTAAAAGAAGTGGATGTGGCTAATGCTTTCCTAGATCCGGGTACTCCAGAGACTGGCGCGTGGATAGAAGGCTGCTTTATTGCAAATGCACTGATTGATGGAGGTTCATCAATGAACATTATGACGGATGTGACAATGAAGGATCTAGGCCTACAAGGTGTGCAACCAACCCAATGGCTCATCAGACTGGCGGATCAGAGTAGAATCAAGCCTTTGGGTATTCTCCCATATGTGAAGACTACAGTGGCTGGAAAAGATTATTGGCTAACCTATCTGGTAGTGAAGCCAAACTCTTATGGTACATCCTACCCTCTGTTACTGGGCAGACCATGGCTTTTTGAAGCCCGAGCAAGGACGGATTGGTTCAAAGGAACCTTGACCTTGGGTAGAGGACCCAACAAAGTGGTGCTGAAACTGTATGGTTCTCAAAAAGGACATGGATCCACCTCCTTGGAATTATCTTCTAATTCCCCTAATGAGGCTACAAATGGAACATCAGCAGACGAAGATGTTGTCCAACAGATCCTTCCCAAGAAAACAGTGGCACGTTCCTTAACAGTGGATACTGTAAGACGACTTCCAAAAGATGCAAAGCCATTATCAATGGGTGAATACTTCCTGTAGGAACCAGGAATGACTTCTGAAATCACTTCTGACAATGAGATAGAAGCATGGATGTACTGCTCTCCCTGTTACATGGCCATAGCAGAGACAGAGATAGAGGCCGAAGAGGAAATAGAGAATCTGTTCTTCTATTACAGAGCGCCTACAGAGACAGAAACGGAGGCAGAAACAGAAGCAGAGACAGAAGCAGAAGTAGAAGCAGAGACAGAGACAGAAGAGGATGGATATGATATGGACGAAGAAGGTTATGAAAGTGAGCTAGAAGAGTCTATTTCATCCAAAGAGGATACATTTGGAGAAGAAGTTTCAGAAGCATCAGAAACAGACGAGCTCATGCTACGGGACAGAATGGTGATGGTACCATTTGGTCTGGTAAATGGATCTTCTTATATGCAAAATCTTTATAAGAAATGGATTAAGAAGAACAAGCCATCTTTCAACAGTGGCTCATGCCATCCTCACCCATCCTTGCCAAAGAAAGATGATGATGATGCACCATGCCAATGAGCACCAGTCCCACAAACCCAACAGGCATCAGAGGGTCCCTGTTATGTGACGTTCTTGGATGTGTCATCTTCAGAAGAGGAGTCTTCAAGCCAAGAGGTAATTAATTTTGAAACCAAACCCAAAACATCTCTAATCCCATTTCAACATCTTAAGGAGCAACCTAAGTCTCCACCAAAAGAAGAAGTCGGTTCTAGTGGGACATCAGAAGAGGACACCACTCCCTTGAAGGAGTCGGATCTGTATCCAGAAGCAGTCCATGGGACCTTTATCTGTGAAGTAGAAGGTGAAAGGCAGTTAACCTTTGTGGATGCAGATGGCACTGAACGCCACTTGAAGGTGGGTAGCAGCCTCCCAGAAGAGGAGTTGTCAACCTTGTACAACTTGTTGAAAGAGAATTTGGAGGTGTTTGCATGGTCTTACAAAGACCTAAAGGGGATTGATCCCACAATATGCCAACATCATATTGACTTGGAGCCTGATGCCAAGCCAGTACGGCAATGACAGAGGCGAATGAACCCGAATTATTCCACATTGGTGAAAGCGGAGCTGCTGAAGCTTCTGGAAGCCGACTTCATCTATCCAGTGGCAAATAGTGAATGGGTTTCACCCATCGTGGTTGTACCCAAGAAGAATGGCAAATTGCGAATATGTGTGGATTTCCGCAAGTTGAATTCCAAGACGAAGAAGGATCACTTTCTTATCCCTTTCACAGACCAACTGTTGGACACAGTGGCAGGACATGAGCTTTATTCCCTTCTGGATGGATTCAGCGGATACAACCAAGTGCAGATCGCAGAAGAAGACCAATCCAAAACAACCTTCACCACAGAATGGAGAACCTACGCTTACCGAGTGATGCCATTTGGGCTCTGCAATGCCCCTGCTACTTTCCAACGAGTCATGATGGCCGCATTCCAAAATCATCTGCACGACTTTATTGAGGTATATTTGGATGACTTCTGTGTCTATAGTTTGATCCGTGAACATTGGGAGCACTTGGAACAATGCTTTGACCGATGCTGGGAGTATGGGATTTCCCTCAACCCCGACAAATGCATCTTTGGGGTCTCTTCCGGAGTTCTATTGGGCCACATTGTCTCTGCACAAGGGATATCAATAGACCCTGCAAAGATCGAAAAGATTGCAGCTCTGACAGCACCCACCAACCTCAAATAGTTGAGGGGATTCCTAGGCCATGTGGGTTACTACAGAAGGTTCATAGCTCATTTTGCAACAAAGGCAACCTCCTTGCACAAGCTTCTGAGGAAAGATGCAGAGTTTACTTGGACGGAAGAATGTGACAAAGCCTTCCACACTCTGAAGCAGTGTCTGATTGAGGCACCCATTCTGCAACCTCCTGATTGGACGAAAGAGTTTCATGTACACACGGATGCATCAATTGAAGGCTTAGGTGCTGTCCTTTGCCAGAAGGGCTCCTCGAAGCTGGATCAACCGATCTATTATGCAAGCCGAAAAGTCACTGATAGGGAACGGAACTACACAGTGAGACCGAGCTGGAGTGCTTGGCAATGGTGTTTGCCCTAGAGAAGTTTCGCCACTACCTCCTATCCACCCACTTTAAATTTTATGTGGATCATGAGGCCCTGTCCTTCCTGATGAACAAAGCAGATGTGAAAGGACGAATGATGAGATGGCTCCTTCTATTCCAGGAGTTCGACTTTGAGGTGATTACTAAGCCTGGTCGTTCCCATGTTCTGGCTGATCATCTGTCGCGTATCCCACAAACTGCAGACGAGGAGCAGGATGACCCACACGTCCCTGATGCTTCCCTATTCTTGGTAGAAACTGTAACTCCCTGGTATGCAGACATTGCCAATCTGCTGGCAACCCAACAGTATCCTCCTGGTATTTCTAGTCGGGAAAGGAAGAAGCTCATGTTAGAATCAGCCCCCTACACCCTGCTAGGTGGCGCACTGTACAAGAAAGGCAAAGATGAAGCGCTCAGAAGATGTGTTGCAGGAGAAGAGATTGGGATTGTTCTGAAGGCTTGCCATGACAAGCCATGCGGAGGTCACTTTGCAGGAGAAGCCACATCCAGGAAGGCTCTGCTAGCAGGATATTGGTGGCCTACCATTCATAAGGATGCCTATGATTACTGTAAAAGATGTGATGCTTGTCAGCGAATGGGAAAACCCACTAAGACAAGCGCCATGCCACTGCAACCTATCCTTCCTTTGAATCCTTTTGAGAAGTGGGGCATCGACTTCGTAGGTCCGATCGATCCTCCTACCAGAAGGAAACAAAACCGATACATCCTCCTATGTATGGATTATGTTACAAAGTGCTGTGAAGCTAAAGCCCTAAAGCGGGATGATGGTAACAGCGTGGCCCTGTTCATGTACGAGAATATCATCACCCGTTTTGGTAGTCCCTTAGTGCTGGTAAGTGACAGAGGCACTTATTTTATTAATAAAGTCATGGAAGAATTGACAGAGTTGTATAAGATTCACCATCGCAAGTCCACTCCTTATTACCCTAGAGCCAACGGCCAAGTCGAATTCACTAATCGCATCCTCTGCTCGATTCTGACAAGAACGATTGCCGCACATCGTCGTGATTGGGATGATCGACTTACAGAGGCCCTCTGGGCGTATAGAACCTCCCATAAAGCAGCAACAGGACAGACACCCTTCCAGCTGGTGTATGGTACAGAAGCTGTTTTCCCTGTTGAACTGGAATTACCCTCTTTGAGAGTGGCTATCAAAGAGCGTTTAGGGGACGATGATTCACTGCAACGCCGTCTCCTGCACCTAGAATGTTTGGACGAAATTCGCAGGATGGCTCTACAGTGCATGGAAGCCACGCAAGCTCAACGTAAGGCTTACCATGACAGCTTCATCAAGCACAAGGAGTTCAAAGAAGGTGATTTGGTCCTAGCTTATGATTCACGATTTGGCAAGTTTCCTGGCAAGCTCTAACAGCGGTGGATGGGCCCCTATAAGGTACTTGCCGTCAACCCTAATGGCTCTGTCCAAGTGCAGACCATGGATGCCTCTGATGATCCCTTTTTGATTAATGGATATCGCCTGAAGTACTTCCCTCCTTGGGGATCTTGACAATTACGGTCACTTGATCTTTTCCCTCGTTGGCGCGGCACTGTACTTCTTATGCTGCTACTTCTGATAGCCATTCTTCAGTCACTCCTGATAAAGTGGACACAACCCTTTGTCCCCTCAACCCTACCTTACAGCCTTGATCTCTTATCCTCTATTTTCCACCAGCGAGCGCGACAGTGGCGAGGTTGGTTCTGATACATGGTCTTTCTACCATTCCCTTGCTCAATTCGAAAAAAAAAAAACGAAGAAAAAGAAAGAAAGCAAGAAAAAAAAAAGAAAAATATACATATCGGTCATGGGAGAAAAGGACTAAGGTCCTTGTCATGCCGACCTATTCTTCGAGAAAAGGTGGAAACACCCTCGGGAATAGGGGAAAACACGAAAAAAGAAAAAAAAAACAAATCTGTTATGAGAGAAAAGGAAGCAATTCCCTATCATAGCAGGCCTCGTTCCAAGAAAAGGTGGTAAACACCCTTGGGCGGGAAGCTGGCTGTGGAAAAGGTGGTAACACCCAGCAGTCCAGAAAGTGGATTCATTAATTGATATCCCCAGGATCCACTTCCGAAGCTGCCTCCCTTGGTACGCTGTGTCCTAGGTCTCTCTGCAGAGTGTCTAACTGTCCTCTAGCAGACGACATGTTCCTATCCAATACAATATTCGATTTGATGGCTACCTCCCTGGGTACGCCTCTTCAGCAAAACTGATGACGCGATCTTCATCGACAAACAATCAAGTGACGTGAGCTTTCATCCTAACCGGATGGGGAAGTGAGTATGGTTGCCCTCTATAACTATCAGCAACGAGTGAGACAGAGGGTGGGGCGAGAGACCAGTCTTTTCCCTTCAAATCAAATGAGAGGTGAGAAGTGTGAATGAAGTGTTGCACGCACGGGATGGGCCTCTCAATGCACAAAGCACAATTTGTTTCTGTGCACTGCACCATAAGGCTCTCTAGCCTTCCTTCTCGCACCGTATGCCGGCACAGGGCGGGATGCACAGTTGCACCATCAAATGCGCACAAGGCATACAACCTTTGCACAAGTGACTGTGAGGATAACATCAACGGGTTTCAGGAAAAGGCTGTCCTCCTGTATCTATCAACAGAGCATGAGACAGAGGGTGGGTTGAGTGTGACTGGAGTTTCTTTAATCAATTACCGAGAGATGAGATTGAGGGACGTTACGACACTTGGAGTCAGGTATGTTCCCGTTTCCCTATGCACCCACGGGATGGGTCTTTGCCGTTATCACAAGACACATCACCCTGTTCTGTACACTGCACTGTAAGGCTCCCTTGCCTTCCTCCTTGCACTTATGCCAGACGGGTTGGACGCACTAATGCACCATCAACTGTGCACTCTGGCATACTCCTTCTGCACCATTCCCCCTTGTCGATTCCTCAACCGGGTACGCGATATGGGTTTCCATCCTTATTCCTTGAGTGATATTAGTCATGGGGCAAGTGACTGTTCTTTCATTCCAATTGAGTGACTGTGAGTTGAGTGCAATATCCCTCATCATCGATAAATTTCCTGCGATTCCTTCCATCAGCTACCTCCCTGGGTGCTGCCGCGTAGTCCCTGCTATGAAGGACATGTACAGTGAAGATGCCTTGGTACCTCCAGAAGCCGACAACAACATTGGACGTGCCATCGACACTCAACCTTGCTTCTTGACGAAATGGGCCAAGTTTTTCTAACCCTCCCACTTTGGTTTCTTCGTGACGGTCATGTTTTAAGTGTAGGGACGTTAGTGGATGGTCTATGGCATGGCCCTAGGTCCCTGTTGCTCGGTTAGCCCTATCCATTGAGGTCTTAAGTGTGGGGACGCGTCCCTGCGCGTCTACATTGGATATCCTCTGCATATGCCTTACCCTGCTCATGCATGTATGCCATGACTTGCTTTTACCCTAATGGGATCCCTTCCCATCCACCCGGTTATGTTCCACCCACCTTTGGGGCTGTTCCCTTGCAGTTTTTCGTTATTCCTTGATTTTGAGGTCTTGTCATGTGAATGCACCCTACGTTCACCGAAGTCCAAATCCAACCTTCTAGCCCTGTTCCTCCCTTTGAACTGACCATTTTTCCTTTTTACCTACCCCTATTCCGGTGTACGGTTTTTGAGTTATTAATTTTTGCAGCATTTTACACAGATTAGCCGATTTTCCATGTGAACGTGCTTTTCTTGCTTCGGAACCATGATCTGACGTATAGCCCTAACAAACACTTTTCCCTGATATTTTTTCTTTTTACGCCATGTCATTCTGATACACGGTTTGTCCAATATTAATTTTCCGGGTTTTTTAAGACTTTTTCGTGCGTCTTTTTGACCTTTTTCCATGTGAACCTGCCCTGTTTGCCTCGGAATTCCAATTTGATTTGACACCCGTGTCCCCCGTGCCTTCTCCTACCTTTTTCCTTTTTCCTCCACCCTTTTTTGACTTTCGAATTTTTCCTTATTAATTTTTAAATGAGTTTACGGGTGTCTTTTTGGATTTTTTGCATGTGAATCCCTCTTACTTCCAACGGAACTACGGTTTAACATGCCAACCCTATGCAACCCCTTCCTACAAACATTTTTCCTTTTTATTGCATGTCATTCCGGTGAACGGTTCGTCCGATCTTAATTTTTGATCCCATTTTCGGGGTTGTTTTTTGGGTTTTTCCCACGTGAACGTGTCTTATCTCAGTCGGCCCTATGTTTTGATGTGATAGGATTGTCGGGCACGTCTTTCTGCACATTTTTCCTTTTTCCTCCACCTCGTTCTGATGCACAGATCTTCCGATATTAATTTTTAATTGCGTTTTTTGATCCGTTTTTGTGTTTTTTGCACGTGACCGCCCTTTACCCCTCCCGGTTTTTTTGTCTTCACCCTGTCGTCATGCCCACTTTTTGTTTTTATGCCATTTTGTTTTCACGTCTGGATTGGGAGTTATTAATTTTTCTTTATTTTTATGTGTTTTTACACGCCTCGTCCCGCGCGTGAACGCGCCCGTTTTCGATTTTATGCGTCTTAACACGCCCCGGTCGCATTCGTGTGCCTCGTCCTCGCATCCGGACGCCCTTTCACTCCCGTCCCGGTAAATTTTTTTACCCCACCCCGTGCACGGGCGCGGGACGGGGGTATGCCTTTCCCTCATGGGTCCCCCACCCATTCTTTCCCCTTGGGCGCCCCTTCCCTTGGACACCCTACTCCATGGCTTCACCCCGGGCGCCTTTAGGTATCGCATCCCATGACCCCCTACCCCTACCCACCCCAATCCTACCCCTACCCCTACCCACCCCATGACCTCCTCCCGCCCATTTCCCCACCCCCACCTTTCCCTATCCCTCCCCCTCCCCACCCTAACTACCTTCCTCTCCCTTTGCGTGCCTCCTCCCCCTTTCTCCTCCCTCTTCTTCCTCCATTCCCCCCTCCTCCTCTGCTCCTCTCCTATGCCCCCTCCTCCACGACGTGTACTTCCCCTCCCCGCCTTCGCCAACACCTGCCCTTCTTTGTGGCGCCTTGCTCAGCATCTGCCGACGCAGCGCCCTCCCTCCTCCCTGCTGGCCGCCATTGCCCCCGCCCTCTACGCCAGCGCCCTGTTCCCTGCCCTCGTGCCTGTGTCCTCGCCGTTCTCGTTGGACGCTGCCATTGCCTGCGGCCCTGTGGCCCTGCGGCCCAGGCCACGCCCCTCTGGCCGTCCCCTCTACCGTGGAGCCCGCCGACGGGTCGCCAGCCCGCCGCCCCGTCGTGGCCTCCTTCCTCCTCGCCGCCACCCACACTATCTCCTCCCTGCTGGCTGCCGTGCAGGCCCTCTGCCCTGCCGCCTGCTAACGCCGCTCCCCGTGATGCCGCTGCGGGTCGCCAGCCCGCTGCCGACGACGTGGACCTCCTCGTTGGCGCCCTTCCGCCATAACGCCCACCTGCACGCTCTGCCCCGTTGACCCTTGCTGCCACGTGCCCTGCTACCCTTACACCCTATCCCCACCTAAGCCCCCTGCCACACACAAAACCTAAACCCACATCCCCCCCCCCCCCCCCCCCACTAAACCCACTTCCCACCCACTAAACCTTACCCCCCCCACTAAACCCCTTTCCCACCTCACCCCCTTTCCTTCCCACCCATACACACACCCCCAAACCCCCCTTCACACACCACTAACCCCCCACCCTCACTACCCCTCCTTCCTCCCATAAACATCCCTAAACCCCCGTAACCAGACTCCACCCCCCAATCCCCGTTGGCTTCACCTCACCCTCCCCCGACTGTCGTTCGTGTGCGCGGTGATGTATGTGCGTTGTTCGCGCGGGAGTATCTTTTAGCCGCTGTTCACGCGTGGGACGCGCGTTTGAATTTGACGATTGAGGTGGTGTGTGCTGGTTCATGCATGCGCAGCTGTCACGTGTGTCCGGGTATTCCTTTTTGACATCCCGAATATCAATTTTTTAAATCCACACCTCCATTAAACACACTGAAAATTAAAGAATAATAATAAACAAATTTGACACAAATTTTGGAATTTTATCAAAAATTACTGAAACCTTTTTCCACCATTATATATATATCTATATCTTTACAGCCTGAAATTTCCTATTAAACAATTCAAAAAAATTCCATATTTTCCAATTTATTCAAATTTTCCTTTCAAAAAAACACGCGTTTTTAAAAAAAAAACAAACAAAAAAATCATTTTAACTTAGTAAAAACTACCCACAAACAACATAAACCTCTAACAAATTCTCCAAAAGTTCCCCTCACCCCCCTTGACCTTTTTCTATTCATTTTTCACTTTACAATATTTTTCTACATGGAATCCATATTTACAAACAATTAATTAATTAACAAAAATAAATACACAAAAACATTGACAAATGCAAAAACAAATCATTAACAGACACTTCCAATTTTGAAAAAATTACACACGATTCTCGGAAATTTTCCTCTTATTTCTACACCCCATGGCCCTATTTTTCTAAACTTGAACATTTGAAAAACAAATATTTCTGCCCATTTTAAAATTCCAAAATCTTTCAAAATACCCAAAAATATGATAAACATTCTTTCAAACTGCTAAAAAATTCCAACTTAATTTTTGAAAAATTCCTAACATTTTTATTTATTTTTGGCATATTTTTCTCAGCTGTCATACTCTTTCCTTTCACACCTAAATTCCTCGCAAATTAAACCAAAACAAAAAAAACATATAAACAACACCTTTTTCATCCAAACGCCAACTAAACATCTTTAAAAACTCCAGATATTTTTGGATTGAGGAGAGCGCATTCTTTGCATTTACATACACCCACTACCAAGTATTTCCCTTTTCTTTGATATGTTTTTAAAAAAAACACACAAAAAAAGCTCCCCAAAACCCACGGTTAATATCAAACTACAACACTCCACCACGAAAACCAACCACAATAAACAAACGAAACCCATCATTAACATAAATGAAACCTACACACCACCATGGCACGCGCATTCGCGCTATACACACACATACTTTTTAATTAAATTAAACCCGCCGTTCACTTAGCACGCGCTACGTGCGCTAAAGAGGCACTTTAAAATTTTTCATTAAAATGAACCAGCCGTCACAAGAGCACGCGCTGGCAAAAAAGCGCTCCACATCACCTTACTTTGTAATCAATGAACTTGCATTTAGAGACCCAGTCTGGGTATCGAAGTCCAGGATTCGACTTAAAGCACCGTTTTACCCTAATGATTGGTAATTAAATTTATAATAAGGAACCGCCGTTTTCTTCCTAAGGTTTATCCCTTAATAAAAATTCACCCATTCTTAATAATTTATTAAAATATACCCTTCATTTAATTAATCCCCCCTCACTGCACTTAATTTCCCTTTTTAACGAACCGTTTCGTGGGATGGGTATGCGCAGTCATTGGAGTTATTTCCATGGTCCCATCCTGGTTTATGAACAATGTAGTCTTGATATGTGTCGGATGTGGTATTATTTTGGTTTCTTGTCTTTGTTACGGTTAAGGGTACGGTATGCAGTTTTTTCTTATATTGCCTGATACGGGGTTCTGGGTGTTTGTCTGATGCATAGCATGAAGCTTTCGGTCGCATATGTCTCGAGGTCATGTCGAATTTTTTCTAGGCTGTGGTTTGCTTGGGGTTAGTTGGTCGAGTCACGTTTTATTGTTTTGATTGTTCTCTTATCCTTGGCTTTTTGTCTGTTGCTTTGCAGGCATTCTCCTTGATTGTCTGTGTTTGTGGTGTGTGTGTAACCATCTGAATGGCACCTTCTCACGCTCCTCCCTCTATCCAGTACGTCCCATTAGTTAGTAGGGATTACTCTTCCCTACTCACTTTTGAGCCTCTCACGAAGGCGGGACTCGCTGCTTTTGTGGCTACTTCTTTTCCATTGCTTCCAGAAGATCCGTCGTTATGTGATGAGTTTCTGGCCTCTTACAGCAAGAAGACAGGACTAGTCCAGGGAATTTCTATGACTTTGACACCTCGAGGCTTAGGGAAGGCTCTGTCTCTTTCCTCCAAAGGTGAACCTTTTATTACCACTCGTCAGCTTTTCTCTAATGAAGAGATTCTGAAGTTGTTGCAAAAGCAGACAAGGGAAATGCTGGATGTTAAGAAGGTGATCAACTCTTCAGGAGTTTCCTTTTCCATGATCACTAATCCCATATGGAAGATGATCTGTTAGTTTCTCCAGGACAGGTTTATGCCTGCCAAAACGCCATCCCAGTACTTGTCCAAAGAGCTTTTTACAGCTTCTAGGATGGTGTTGAAAGGAGTTGCTATTGATTGGAGCACTTACCTCCTTACTAAAATGGATCAACATTTCGTCAAAGTCACCAGGGGTAATGTTACCAATGTCACATATGGATCATATTTGTCTGCCTTCTTGACCTATTCAGGTTTACAGAAGACTGTGCCTCCACCTCCTCCATCAGATCCAGTACCTCCTCCTCCTCCTTCAGATGAGTCAGAACCCATTGACATAGAGGATGATGATTCTCTGCCTCCCCTGGTCATCCAGCGCAAACGCTTGAAGCGGGTAGCGCATAAAGCTCCTTCAGTACTTCCTTCCGTGCCCATTCCTGCTACCTCTAGCAGTGATCTCCCTGGGTATCTCACTTGTAATAACCTGTTCAGAGCACATCGAGAAGGATCATTGGACATATCAGTTTCCTCCCTGCACAGTCTAGTCTCAGGAGATGCAATTCCTTTCCTCTGTAAAGATGTTCAAAGCTCCATTGAGTTGTCAGTGACAGCCTGTGTTCAACAGCTGTACGCGTCTTTTTATGAAGAACTCATGCAGTCTAAGGACCAATTGCATAAGGCAACATCCGAGTTAGCTTCTGCTAAGGATACCCTAGCAGATTTGTTTAAGCAAATGGAACAACAAACCCAGCTGGTTGCCACCCAAAGCGATGAGATCTCTTCTTTGAAGACCCAGTTACTCGAGGCTCAATCCCAGGTTACTAACCTTTCAGAGGAGAAG
The DNA here is from genome assembly GCF_053477565.2 of Lygodium microphyllum. Taxonomy (NCBI): domain Eukaryota; kingdom Viridiplantae; phylum Streptophyta; class Polypodiopsida; order Schizaeales; family Lygodiaceae; genus Lygodium; species Lygodium microphyllum. The sequence goes on from NC_141140.1 coordinate 125,557,509, forward strand.
GAGAGGATGTCCAGAGAAGCACAGGAGTTCCAAGCTATCTTAGATGACAAACTTTCAGCTTTACAGATTGCTAATGACACAGTGGCCTCCCAAGCCTCCCAAATCCAGCAGTTGCAAGATCAACCGGCACAATCACGGTCTGTTCCTCCAAGCCCTAATGTTCCATTGATTCCTTTTCTTTCACAGCAGGACTTGGCTACTCTTCAGAGACAGGCTACTTTGTGTCCTCTATTCCAAGATAAAGTGGAAAGATTGCAGTCCAGAATGGACTTGTTATGGTCTACATTTGAGCAGTTTCAGAAATATGTTCTACCAGACCATTCTTTCTTTGTCCACTACCAATTACAGAAGTTGGTCTTCTACATGAAGCTTTCCACGATGGATTTACCTCTTCCAGAGGATGGATAGAGTGGGGCTTGGCCTGCTGAGTTGTTGACAGAGGTAGTCAGGATGGTGTTTGAAGATTCTGTCACGCCAGATACCATGTTGATGTCATACATGTATCTACGAGGAGACTTGTTAATTCCAGATGAGGTGGATATGGCATGGTATGTGGGGGATGTGGTATTACAGGCTGTTTTGTATGTCAACCATTTGGAGTTGCGCATAGCTGACATGTTCCAGAGTTATTCCTCCAAAGTGGCTGATTGTCATGATAATTCGTGGCATCCCATGATTGATTCTGTGGTCCTGAATCAACGACAAAACACAGCTCCTACCTCTGCCCAGAGTACTAATCGACTGAGGATGGATCTCTTAGCCTATCTTTCAACACATAATCCGTTTGATTCTACCTTCTTTAATGCCTATCATAGACGATCTCTCTTAGGACCTTCTGTTCCTACCCTCCTCTATTACCAACAAATGGCTCACCGCTATGCTATATATCTTTCCCTTTGTCAATCTAATTCCACAACTATTTTACCCCTTCTTTTCCAACCTTCATCTTTCCCTCAAATTCCCATTTTTACATACTGTTCCTTTATTGAAGATAGGGTATTTTCCCCTTCTCCACCCTGTTCTTCTCCATCCATTCATGTACCCTCTACATTTCCTCTTTATCAGTTAACACCCTTCCTTAGTGATTCCCTCCAAATTTCTACCACTTCTTCTTTAACCTTTTCTTCCTTTTATGATTTTTCCTATCCCTCACTTCATCCACTTTTCCTTATTCCACTACCCTCTCCTAACACTTCTATATCTCAACCACCTCAGTTGGTTAGTGACTGTGATGGGTTTGATAATCAGATTTCCAGAAGAAGGGGATGGAGTTCGGATGATTCCCTTACAAGACCTCAGATCAATTGGCCAGTAATTCCAGGAGAATGGACAGCTTCCAGTCAAGCTTATCATAACTATGTTCATTTTGCTCAGCAATATTCACAGTCTGCCGATCCCTCAGTCAGATTAGCTGCTCACTTTGCTTGGCACTTGGCGTATATGCATAGGCACTCTCATAATGATTCCAAGCCTATTCCAAAGTTGTGCATGAATGTCAATGTGAGCATTGATTCCCAACAGCTGGATATATTGTATTTCCATGCCCTTTGTTTTCCTAGCAGATACTTGGTCCTATTGGAAAGGATGTGCTGTCTTTAGTTTTTTCAAAATCCTCCCAAAAACTTTGTAGATGAATCCTTGTCTATGGATCGTTTCGGACAACATCAATCTTTCAAGAGGGATCATCTTCATTGATACCTTTCCAATGTATGGTGGATGCTTTTTAATGAAAATCTCTCTTTTTTGAGGAGTCATTCAGATGGTTGTGTTGTATTAGTGTTTGTGTTGTGAGTTCCTTTATGTCATACCAACATGGTGGTTTCCTATTGGATTGGATTTCGTGCGAGCTACATTTTGGAGAATTGTGGTGATGGGTTCGTGGATGGAGAGTTGAGACTGATGCTGATGAAGAAGAAGAAAACTCTTATATCCTTTACAAATTTGTTGTGATTTTTAGTTTGATAAGAAGTGTTAATATATAAAGGGTTTTCCTTTCTTTGTATTTTTATATCAAATACAGGTTAGAAGTTGGGGTCGTAATGGATGGATTCTTTTTTAGAAGATCATTGAAGATTAACGTTGCGATTTTAAATGCACTTATATTCCCTTTTTCCTGGGTCGCAAGGACGCTTCCTTATTAAGTGTGGGGATATGTTGAGTGTTGAAATGACTTGTTTTTTGGCTGATTTTTGTTGATTTTGAGAGCTGAATGGTTGATTTTATGAGATGATTGATTATTTTAAAGAGGTTTGAGAGTGTTTTGGATGATATTGATTGTGTTTTGGAAGTTCATGATGTTTATTAGTGGTTCTGTGATGTTCTTATAGGTTCTGATTGGTTCTGTATACCTTCTGTTTTGTTCTGTTTTGGTCTGTTTTATTCTGATTGTCTTCTGTAAGGAGGGGTGGAGTATTGATTAATGAAGATTGAGATCTTGTGAAAGCTTATTGAATGGTTTGTGAGAGTATGGAATGGTTTAAGAATGAGTTATGTGGTTTTGATGACCTTCTGTAGGTCTTCTGTAGAGCTTCTGTTTCTGTTCTGTTTCTGTCTCTGTTCTGTTCTGTTCTGTACTGTAGCTGTTCTGGTACTGTTCCGTGACTGTTCTGTATGCTTCTGTATGTGTTCTGATGGATGAGAGTGTAGCTTGGGAAAGTTTTCTAGCCTTGGAAAGAGGTGAATACAAGTGCCAAAGAGCTGAAAGAAGTGAAAGAAGTAGCTGCTGAAGACTCAAGTGAAGACTAGAGTGAAGTGACAGTAGTGAGCTATGAAAGGACACTGTAGTGGCTCTGGTGACTCTTCATATCAGACATACCTCTTGGGAGGGGTATCCACGACCTAAGAAGGATTATTGAGAGTGATTTTGAGAGATTGTAGTGAGGATATGATGTATTATTGATTGAGAGAGAGAGAGAGAGAGAGTCAGAGATAGTCAATTCTACTGAAACAGAGTGATTGTATATGAGAGATTGAGAGAGAAGACTATGAAGATATTGAAGATGAATACTATGTGATGTATTTCCATTCAAAGATGGTGTATTCCTTTGCTTTCTTTGTTCCATTGATGGATTTTGTGAAGATATTGAAGAATATGGTTGATTCTATCAAATCCGTGGGAGATCTACATGATGTTGCATGAAGATTTGTTGTGCCTGGTGTTCTTTTCTTCATTGCGATCATATGAAACATGATAAACAAGCTTGTTGATGTTACAAGATAGATTTTCTTGCAAGATAATTCCCTTTTCCTTGGTGTTCCTCTTGGGGCTCCATGGTCTGTACTCAACAGAATGGAATCAAAGAGGGCTTCAGTCTCTGGGGGATTCTCTGGCCAACATCTCCTCTACTTCCTTCTTTTCAATATCTCTAAATTCGGCTTTAAAACCACTACAGAGAGGGAGATATTCTGTTCTGAAAGTATCAAAACTCATTCTTCTTAGGATCATTGTTGTGCCATCATAATAATGCCAGCTTTTGAGGGTTTCAACAGTGTATGTTGTAAAAAACACTCTGTCTACCAACTTCCAGTGGGTTGCTAATTGGACAAACAGAAGATTGTCAGTGCACCAAGCATCCCACGTATCTTGTTGTTGAGTATCCATGAACAAATTCCAACTCTTTTCCTTCTTGTTTTTGTAAACCTCCACTGACCACGACTCTTGAAGCTTCTTCACAATCTCCCATTTGATGATGTCTGGAAACTTCTCAATGAATGTCAAATCTTCCATGGGTGGTCATTCTCTCTGTTCCTGCTCTTCCAAATAGTTTGCCACCGAGATGCAAGTTTCTACTGCTTCAACAGGAAGAGGAAACAATCCACCACATAGAGCATGCATCATGATGGTGATATGTTTCCGCCATTGTGGGATGAACTTCTTGTGGAAATTGGCTTTAATAATGAGAATCTCCTTCTTCAGTGGAAGAAGAAACTTCGCAAACATACATTGAATTCTCCTCTTCTTGACAATACCATTTCCTTCATTTTCAGCCTCTTCTGATACTTGTTGATGGCAAGTTTCCCTCGCTGTGCACCAAAAACATGGAGCCCCAAGAGGAATACCAAGGAAAAGGGGATTCTACTGCAAGAAAATCTATCTTGTAACATCAAAAATCTTTTATTTCATTCTTTTGATGATCAAAACAAAGAAAATAGCAAATCTTCACGCAGCATCATAGTAGATATCTCCCACGGATTTGATAGAATCAACTATATTCTTCAACATCTTCATAGAGTCCACCAATATAACAAAGAACAAAAAATAATACACCATCTTTGAATGGAAATCAATCACATAGTATTCATCTTCAATGTCTTCATAGTTCTCTCTCTCAATCTCTCATATACAGTTACACTGTTTTGATAGAATTGACTATCTCTGGCTCTCTCTCTCTCTCTCTCTCTCTCTCTCTCTCTCTCTCTCTCTCTCTCTCTCTCTCTCTCTCTCTCTCTCTCTCTCTCTCTCTCTCTCTCTCTCTCTCTCTCTCTCTCTCTCTCTCTCTCAATAGTACATCATCTCCTCACTATAATACTCTCATAATAAATCTCAATAATTCTTCTTAGGTCGTGGATGCACCTCCCAAGAGGTATGTCTGATGTGAAGAGGCACTAGAGCCACTATAGTGTCTCTTCACAGTTCACTACTATCACTGTCATTTCAGTCTTTAGCAGCTATTTCTTCCATTTGTTTTAGCTCTTTTGAACTTAGATTCATCCCTTCCAAAAGTTAGAAAACTTTCCCAAAGTCACACATACTTTCTGCAAAATACTTACAGAAGATCTACAGAACAGTACAGTATAGGACCAAAGCAGATATAGAACTATTACAGAGCAGAGACAGAGCAGAGACAAAGGCTCTACAGAAGGTTTACAAAGGGTTACATAAGGTCATTAGAACCTCATAACTCATACTAAACCATTCCAAACTATCAAAAAATATTCAATAAGCTTTCAAAAGATTTCAACCTTCATCAATCATCAATCCATGCTTCATACACAGAACAAAACAGAAGCTATACAGAAGGTATACAGAACCAATCAGAACCTCAACAGAACCTATCAAAACATCACAAAGATTCATATTTCCACTAAGAATCATCATGAACTTCCAAAACATAATCAATATCATCCAAAATACTCTCAAACACTTCCATTATCAATCATACATCACTCTAAATCCCTCAAAAATCAATCATTCAGACCTCAAAAATAACAAAAATCAATCAAAAATTCAGTCTTTTTCCACTCTCAACACCTCTTTCCCTTATAAAAATTAAAATGTCTTCATCTCGAGAGAAACTAGGGTATCATTTACATAAATTATCCTTATAATGAGCATGTCAAGTGCTCCCTTAGTGCCACAATTTGGGGATCCCATTAAGAGATAGTCCTATGTGATGCCATATAATTTATCTAGCATCGGTCTTTGAGCAACTAGTTGTGCAAATCTGTTCAAACCAAAGTAGACATTTTTCACACTTGGTTCAAAGAGGGTGAGAAATGAGGGGGAGTTGCCATTTCAACCCCTCTGCCCATAAGGCAAAGTCTCACCTTGGTCCCTTAAAATGATATGAGGTTGGAGGCTCTATAGTATTTTCTAGGACACTCATAATCTAATTCTTTCAAACAATATCATAAGTCCTAACTCTTTTGAAGGAAGACTCTTAGTTTATCAAGACCACCCAACCATAGGATGAATCCATTGGGGATCTATCTTCCCACTTCCCATTTAAGATAGAGTTTCTTGATGATCTACTTACCTAACATGATTGATTTGATATATAAAAATAGATTATTTAATTAGCCTATTTTTTAACACAAGGTTTATTCACATAGTTTATACACAAATGCAAAGACAAGATTAAACAATCTTTAGAAACTAGTGGCAATAATGTATTCATCTGCACCTTCTCAAAGGTACAACACTAATCCAATGTTTTGTCCCTTACATGGGACTCGTGTCTAACCACATTCATATCCATATCAAATTCCATGGACACAATCTATAATACACCTTTATCTAGAATATGGTCTTTGAATGTTCATAAATGTTAGGCCAGGGAGGTTTTCCATCTCCATTCTAGGCTTAATGTGGAGTGTCTAGAGCCTACTTGATATGCAAGCTATCGTAGAAGTGAATCAATCACTAGATTTTCAATGTATTAACCAATGCTTATTTGGGTTTCTTTTCTTTATCATCATCTTTTTTCTGTGATGTGATCATGGAGATGATCCACCCATGCATCAAACCCTCATATAACAAAACCCTCGAAACGAGTACAACTCTCCTCCTAAGGGAATTTTCAAGATTTCAAACAAAGACAAAGTAGACAACCTATATTCAAACTAGGAAATTATCTCTTTTCCAAAGTGAGTAACATAACTTATTAGCACTTCAAACAAATCCTTTCATATATCTCCCATTTGAATAACAACCACATAAGTTTCTCTCTAAAAAATGTAACTTTGTATCATATGCTAACAAAACTTCTATCTCCATTCTTGGTAATTACGTTCTTTGGGGAGATATTTCAATCAATACTAAGACAATCCATTGCAAATTTCCAAGGAAGTTGTATATCATAATTCCTTTCTAAATGCAAACTAAATTAAGAAAAAGCAACTTGGATGCATGGACAAAAGTGACACTTAATTCTCATCTTAAGAAAACAACAACAATAGCAAAGCTAAGCACAAAGTTAGTCCTTTCCAATCAGCCGTTGTACTTAATCATAGCCCCAAAAATTGTACAAAAAGCTCAATTAATCATTCAAAAACCAATGCTTGATAAGTTTATTACTTAGAGATTTCTTTATGTGTGAACCCACTATTCTTTCAATTTCTCAATCTAATATATTTAAAGCTAGAGTGTGTTTCTAATTCGTAGGCCACAATCCATTTTTACTTTAAGATAGTTTCGAGCCGCCAAAAAAGCTTGAGTAGTGGTTGGGATTGTCAAAGCCATCTCACCACACATCCCAAACCCAAAGTGCTCCTCTTGAGTGCCATTATGCACTCCTTTCTCTCGTTAACCTCATTTAACTTTGTCAAACTTGTATAACTCCAAGAAGATAAATAAATAAAGAAGGGATATTTGTGTAGTAGAGAGTCTCTCTCTCTCTCTCTCTCTCTCTCTCTCTCTCTCTCTCTCTCTCTCTCTCTCTCTCTCTCTCTCTCTCTCTCTCTCTCTCTCTCTCTCTCTCTCTCTCTCTCTCTCTCTCTCTCTCTCTCTCTCTCTCTCTCTCTCTCTCTCTCTCTCTCTCTCTCTCTCTCTCATGGAGAGAATAGTCTTGTAGAAGAACTAGCCCCTCCCTTGCATTCAAAGGGATATCTTATAGCCTTACAAAAGGCTCCATCTCTTCCTTTCACTCATGTTGCATGGTGATAGCAACTCCAAGGTGTGGATGGTGATCTTGAAATCTTAGGGATGCATTTAGTTTGTGATAGTTCTCTCTTTGCTCTATTAATGTGGATGATCATGGTGACAATGGGGATGATGATGATCATCATCATCATCATCATGGAGATATTATTTCCATTAGTCATGAGATCTGGAGTGATCCTAAGGATCATCATGCTGATTATCATTATGACATTATCAAGAAAGTTGGTGGCTATGAGAGAAAAGTCAACCAGTTTTAGGATGACAATAATTTAATTAATGAATAGCTTAGTGTTCGATGATTAGATAGGTAGAAATGATGCTCTCTGGTTGTATTTGTAATAAATATGTTTTCAATTAGCATTTTCCTTCAATCTTCTTGATTTTTGGCCCTCGCTAGTGTGAGGGACATATAGATTTTACTATCCTTGTTATTCCAAGTGGCATCCTCTTTGGCTTAGCATGATAACTTGTTGATAGTCAAGAACATGCTTTGGAATTCATACATAGGCCTTCAACAAGCTAGCATAGAACACATTATGTATTTTTAAGTGCTCATGGAGTTGCAACTTGTTTGCATTAGGCCTAGTCACTAAGAATGTTATAGGTTCCATGGTATCTTGGACTTAGCTTTTTGAATTCTCCCAATAATGATAAAGAGATCTTCTTCAATAGATATGGGAAAATCAATGCCTCCTTCCTTGAAGATTCACTCTTGCCTTCCTAGATCGGCATATGCCTTTTGTTGATCCTCAACTGCTTGAATATCTTTTCTAATTGCCTTAACCCATTCATTCATATTCTCCAATATTTTCTTATATGCTTCTACTTTAGGAAAGGATCCAAAAATTAAGTGGCGTAAGATAGTCTCTCCTATACAATGCTTGAAAGGTGTCATCTTGATGCTTTGATAGTAGGAAATATTGTAATCAAACTCTATTAAGGATAGATATTCCATCCACCCTTTAGCCTCTCTACAATAAGATGCCCTAAGAATATTTTCAATGAGTTAATTGACCCGCTCTATTTGGCCATTAATTTGGGGGTGGTGAGTTATATTAAAGCAAAGATGTGTCCTAATGGCTTTAAATAGGCTCTTCCAAAAGTGAGAAGTAATTAAAGAATTGTGATTGTGGGAGCTTTTGCTCAACCGCCAAGACCCACGGACCGCTTATTGTTTCAAGCGTTCCAAGCAAGCTCTAATGGCTATCTCTCACCTAGCTGACGCGTCGTCAATCCTACTGTAGTGATCTTACCTTGATGTCGATATGAGTTTCCTTCTCTCTCGCACACATCGGTAGCTCCACGATCTTAGATGCTAGCTCAAGCATCCTCAAGCCTCCTCCATCCACCATAGCCGCGCGCACAAGAGAAGAGAAGAGAAGAGAAGAAGAGAAGAGGAGATGGTGAAGAGCTTCACCCTCTTGATCCCTCACTCCCACACACACTCACTCTCTCACACTCTCACACTCCCTCTCTCAAGAGCACACACAAGCAAAGAGAAGAAGAAGAAGAGAGCTCTTGTTAGCCACACACCAAAGAATGAGCTTCCATTCACTTTTTGAACTTTATATACAAGCCCTAAAATCCCATGGGCACCCATCCCCTTTTTTTACATGGCCGGCCATTGTGGCAAGGTCCTTTCTCTATTTCCCTATTCTAGCCTTACGCCTCTAGCCTATACATGTCTAATACTTTACAATTGGCACAAGAGGGAGCCTGTCACTCTTTTACACGAGCTTTTGGAGTTTTTTGAGGCACCTTTCATTTAAAATTACACTTTTGGCCCCAGCTTAGCTTTACAGGCCGCTTGCATGTCTTTTCTCTTTTTCCATCCTCTTTCTTCTTTTTCATTCACTTTTCTACCTTCTTGACTTGGGGTTAACATTACCCCCCTTCGAGAGATGGGTGCCAGTCCCATGGCACTCTTGGCTTTCTACTGTTGGGGTTTAATAGGCAGTTGGCGAAGTAGTCATGTGAGGGTAGGGCCGCGTGTAAGCTCGGGTGCTCGTGGAAGCTTGGTAATGAGGTTTTTTGGAGAAGCCAAATGGATAGCAAGTGGATGACAGGGGCCTCCGAAGTCAATGGTTTGTCGCCTCTGTGATGCCTAGAAGAAAAAGGTGCAGTGCTCCACCTAAGGGGGGTGTCTACCTTATTGTGTAGTGTATTGTGCTCGTGCTGGTGGAATGGGGAGTTGGGTCTAACCACATGCTAGCCTAGGTGATGTCCCACACTTCAGGACCCCATTTGTGCAAAGGGAGGTGCGGTGCCAGTAGCTTAGGGTGACAAGTCTAACCATAGGCGAGTGTTACCTCCCTAGGTATGTCCTGCCCTTGATGGGCCTTAAGCATGAAGTGGGGGAGAAAAAAGGGCTAGGGGGTTAGGAGCGGAGTCAGCCGACTGAAGCCCTCGGGTACGCCTAACTTGAGGACCCCTAGGTGCAGTGATCGTGTTTTATGTGGTGCTAAGTGCTTCTGCAAGTGAGTTGTTTTGTCCATTCCATGTGTAATGTTCTTCTTGCTTTTTCTTTCATGCTTTTTCTCTTCTCTCTCTTTTTTAAAATTATATGTATAAATAGTATTACACTAGTAGAACGATAACTAGTGCCTAATTCTCCTCGTCTGATTTAGGCGGAGAAGGGGGTCGGATGGATTTGCTCAAAAATTGATAGCTTTGCATGTATCCTTTCAAATTCATGCAGACGTGGAGGGAGGTGGTGGAGAGGAAAGGATGATTGCATCTAGTGAACTGGATGTCGTTCATATCTTCTAGGAGAGCTAGGCAAAAAGAGGGGAGGAGACTAGTCCTCATCATCAGACGCGCCATGGCACAACTCTCGATGGCATTACGATCAAAGAAGAGGGGAGGCAGGCCACGTTCTTGTGGGGTCAGGTCCTGCTTAAGTAATAACTTAAGTAACCTAAGATAATTACATGTAGCTACAAAGGCTGGATCGGGGCATGAAGAGAAATCCACGAGGAAACGCATCATGGAATCATCCAGGCTTCCCGAGTCGAAGAGGAGGGCATGTTCAAAGAAGGTAGCATTAGAGTTGTAGATGATAGGAAAATCATAACACCCATGGAGGGTGGCAACAAAATCCACACCTACCCTATGAGGGTACGCCATGAATGTGGGGTTGTTCCTCTCGTAGGGCAGGGTGTTGCAAAAAGCCATCCAGGCAAGCATGCTGATGTCACACACTCGCCTTCTCTAGAGGGGTTGGCAGTTATATCCCTGTACAGTATGTGGTACTTCAAACACCTTCTTTTGCCAAAACTCAGCTTCTTCATTTCCCCAAAGAGTGAGGGTCCTCCCTCTTTCCTCCAGCCACTTCTGTCCCAGTCAACTGCCAGTCGTGATCACCTCCTCCATCACCTTGAGTGGTAGGACCCTCCGCACGCTATTGGGCATGAGGAAGGTGAATGGGTCTTGTTCTCTTTCCTACCAGTCCCAAATTAACAGCTCTCTACATGGAATCCAGCGGGGATGTTATCAGGGCACGGTGAGAGGGGTGCGGACGGCTGCATGACTGGTTTGGCTCTTAGTTGCTTCATGGTTTCTTCGACTAAATTTCTCCGTTTTTCCCTAAGTGTGGCTTGTCTCTCCACATATGGACCAACCTGTTGTTGCTCTTGGGAATGCAGCGAGGGCGGTTGTGGAATCACCTCTTCTCTGAATCTCCCCATATCGAATTCAAGCTCAGCCTCCTCCCCCTGCCGGTCTTCTTGTTGTGCTACTTCTTCAAAGACCATTGCGTCAATTTCCTGGGGGTTAGGCCGGCCAGTAGTAGGTACTTTCATTGCTCTTCTAGGCTCAGCCTAACCTCCACAGGTTGGGGTGGCATCTACAGCCGTGCGCGCAGAGCTCTGTGTGTGATGCTGAGTTTTTTATGTACCACCTCCAGTGACTCCTTTTCCTCTGGGCGGGTGGTGTCCATTAGTGTGTTAATGAAGGCCTTTTGCTGGGCACTGAAGGCTGTCTGGGCGGCTTCTACTTTACTCTCTGCGAGGATTTTTTTCTTTCTCCACCAAAGCGAGGCACCGTGCCAGTGTCTTCACCCTTTTTTCGTTCTGCACTGCCCATTCCTCTACTCTCTTGTTCATTTCTTCCATGCTTTCTCCTTGCTTCTGTACCAGGGTTACGAGCTTCTACTCTTGGTCTTTCAGTTCCCTGCTCATGTTCTCTTGCTTTTTCTTTCCCAAGTGTAGCTGATCGGTCATAGACTCAATCTCCTTTTGCTACTGCTCCCTCTCCTGCTTTCTCTCCTCTTCTTTGGCATTCAATTCCTCCATCATTTGCTCGATGCTGGCAATTTTTGCCTCCAATTCTCCATGTTGCATTAAGAAGAGCTTATACTCTCTCTGCATCTCCACCAATTCCTAATTTTCATCCTCCAGCCGACGCTGCTTTTACCTACGTGTTGGAACCAGGCCCTTCTTCCCTCAGCGGGCTCTGGGCTCCCAGATCATCGGCCCTACTCTGCTGCTCGATTGATCAGCATGTAGCTTCGGCCAAGTCCTCCTCCTTCCTTCTCAGTTCCTCTTCTTCCTCAGCAGCTCTTCTTTGCCTTTCTTCTTCAGTTTTCATGTACTCTTCCTCCAATTTCTCTTTTTCTTCATGTTCTTTCCTTTTCCTCTTCTCGGCCTCCTGTTTCGACACCTTTTTAGCCTTGTTGACTTCTTCCTTTGCTTTTTCTTCTTCATGTTTCTTCTTCTTCTCCCTCTCCTCGGCCTCCTTGAGGGATTCTCTTTTTGCCTTCTCCAAATCCTCTTTCTCCTTCTTGCGGCCTTCATCCTGCTTCTTTTTCTTTTGTGTCATCTTCTTCTTGGGTTTCTTGGTCTACGTTTTGCCCGATTGTTCTTCTTGTTACTGCCCTTCCTTATCACTCTCGGACCTATCATTGGACCTCTCTTGGTCCTGGTGAGGGGGTGACCTGTTAGGCGTTTCTCCTTCTCCTTCTTCTGCACCTTGTATCTCCTTCACTGCCTCGTGGATGAGCGTAGTCAAAATGCTTCCATAGGCAATGAATGAGGCCTTAGACGATGCCTTTTTTCTTTCCATGGCCTTGGAAGCTGGGGACTCCCCACCTGCTGGTGTACTTCCTAAAGCTAGTGCTTTAGCCGCTTGGTCAATGGTTTGCGTACATATCTGTTCCAGTCAACTTCATGCAAGGTGTGAGCTGCTACATTCTCCAGCACAGGCACGCTAATTTGATGCATTAAGGCGTTGTAGCGCTGGTGGCTGGAGAAGAGTGCATGCACTAGCTTTCTTATAGTCTGGCTTCCGCATCGGGAATGTCCTGGATGATGATGTCGTCATTAGTTAGCACATCCTCCTTTTTCAATTTCAGCATGGCATACACATCCCTCTTCTGCTTTTTCTCTATCTTTGGCTCCAGTCCCAATGCCTTCTCCACCAAGGATGGGTTTAAGTGAACCTGCACCTGTTTAGCATTTTCTCCCCTTCCCACCGTCACGGTGCCGCACTCATTGCCAAGGTCATATATCTTGAGAAACTCCACACACTTCATGCGATCAGGCTCTTGCGCAAATTTCTCGAGGTACTTAGTGAGGTTGCATCGTTGGATGACTCTCTTGGCCGCTTCCTCCTTGGCCACCACACCCTCTACGTTATGAATGGTTGGGAACTTGAGCTGGTTGTAGGCGTGGCTTTCAAGGGTGATGCGGTATTGCGTTCTTTCCTCCTCCGTAAACGGAAGTCAGTGGGCGTGGTCTTGCTATGACATCTTTTGTTCTTGTCATGATTCCAAGTTTCCATTAGTGCTTCCAAATTAATAGTTCGTTGGAAAAGTCATAATTAAAAAGAAAGAATCTGTATGTTTATTGAATGAAAGCATTAAAATCCCATCCAATGTAGAATCTTCCCTTCAGACTTTAACTTTTTGCCCTTATTTCAAAGTTCTCGTGCCATTTTTCCTACCTCACTCGTTGTTTACGTGTTTATGCGTTTCACTTCACCCCCCTCCCCTTCCAGCTCGAGAATAATCCTTCCTAGGATTGAAGGTTAGGGGGTCAGGGGCATTCTGCAATGGGTCTAGGAGTTATCAGCGTAGGAACCACGTGTAGAAATCAGGGTTGTACTCTAACTGAGCTTCACGATCTAGATCAAAAGGTTGAGTGCCTACATGTGTGATGTAAGTAAGAACATCTGTTAGAAAGTCACCGGAAGCGATGTGGCTAGCAATATGTAGCTCTTCCTCAGTCAATAGGCGATCGAGGTAAGGGTGTCCTTTGATGTGCTCTTCTAGGGGTCCGCCACAAAGAGTGGTTAACACTCTCTATGAGGTACTCTGTTGTTTTGATTGCGCAGTGTTGCTCGGCGTTTGTCATGACTTGGCACCCTTCCACTTCCCATTGCAACTTAAGAGTGTACCAGTGCCTCAAGAACAGGGATTCAGTATTAGCAAGTTTTGATAATTCTGCAATTTCTTGGTCGGTGATGGCAGAAGTGGTTCGCTGATCATATGACGTGATGAGGCGTTGTTTGAGGGCTTGCTCTTTAGAGATCTCGTTGTTGAGCAATGCAGCAAAGCGGAGTTAGTTGCTTTTGCGAAGGCAAGTTCAAATGTCTCCCAAGAACAAGGCATTGTACGAATTTCGATTCCAAAAGGTTCCAGCAACAAGTCTAAGTCCAAGCGATCGTAGCTCAAAGCTAGCTCTCTGAAAGTGGCATCTATTCATCTAATGCAATCAACCACGTCATCCCCCGTATCTTCGGCTAGATCTGAGGCCAATGTCAAAAATGATTTTCGCTCATAGGAGGGTTTAAGACGTGCTAGTGGTTGGGGTTTAATAGCACTAGAGCCATTGACAATGAATAGTTGCGCTTGCAGGTGTTCTTAAGATTGTGGTTGGACCTCCTGGATTAGGGCTGGGAAAGTAGCAGCTACATCCGATGGACTACTGCCTTCAGAATGGATCATTGTAGTCGGATTGGCTGTAGCGGGTGATGACTCATGTGACGATGTCTATCGTTTGGGCTGATAGGCTTGTTTGACTCTCTTAGGCATGTGCGTGGATGAGCTTGATGGATGTGGGTCTGGAAAGCACTGTGGCTTATGGTTTTGGGGTTCTATGAGACTTGGGGTGATCAAGCTTGAGGGTGCCATACAAGTGGTACCTTTGACCGTGTGGGCTTTAGGGATCCATATCCAGGCATTTCCCTCATAGTAGCCTTACGCATGCAAGAGGGCTTTAGGGACCCACCTTTGCTTGATCATGCTCCGATTTCTGTGGCTACGCCTTGGTTTCCTAAATTCAGAGCTTCGGGTCTTATGAGGATGTGTGCCTCGACTCCTAGGCGGCAGTTGCAGCTGTTTAGGCTTCCATTGAAACCTAGGTTGTTGGGCCTTAGCTTTTGCTGCCATGAGCAGCAGTTCTTGAGAGTTGGTGGGTGGTGGCCGAGCACTCCTAGGCGGCAATTGCAGCTGTTTAGGCTTCCATTGAAACCTAGGCTGTTGGGCCTTAGCTTTTGCTGCCATGAGCAGCGGTTCTTGAGAGTTGGTGGGTGGTGGCCGAGCACTACCCCCCTCCTTAGATTTGGCTGCTAATACTTCTACCAATGGCCTTGCAGACTGTGGTGAGGTCACGTAGCCCTTGCTAAAAGTTGTAACAATGCGAACGTTTCCTATGGCGAGGTAGATGCGCTGGAACTCATAATCAACATTGCAACAAGTTTGCTTTTTAAAGGTTTGCCCTAGCAGCGACTCCGTGCTGCTTGCGTCTTTGGCGTCTGTCAACACGTAGAAGATCGTTGGTACAGTCTCAAACTCGATAGAAATGGTGGCCCTGCACTTGCCAAGAAGTGCATATGAGCGGCCCCCATATGGGCTTAATTTGGCATTAGTGGGTTGTAATGGTGGTTTGCCAAGTTGGGTCCAATGATTGTGAGTCAAGACATTGAGTCTGCTTCCTCGTCGATCAAGGCATTGAAGGCGCATGTTCGCTTGGCAATGACCATGATGTGCAAGTATGCGGGCTCTATGGCTTCCTCATCCTCCTCATCGACTTTAGTGATTGTGGCTACCCGCACTTTGACAGGTAGTTCCAACATTGGTCGCTCATGCAAAGGATGCGTGGGAGGATAGTACTTCTTGATACGATTGCCATTGAAGAAGCCTATTCCCTCACCGTCTAGAGTCTCGAGCTCGACGTTGCCTGTTCGGCTGATTACACGAACTTTGAAAGGTCCAAGACCCCTAAACTTCATTTTTTGCTTATGCCCCTTAACTAAGTATAGGAGCACTAAGTTGCTCTGTTCGAAGTCGTGTTGCTTGACGTGCTTGTCAAACCAGCTCTTGCATTGTGCATTCTCACATATGAGCACATGAGTGGCTAGAAGGCGAGTCTCCGAGAGGTGTTCGAGTTCAACTAGACATTGCGTCCATGCCTCCTTTTGCTCCTGAAGTGCGATTCTCAAGCTAGGCACGAAGAATTCTATAGGGAGAATTGCTTCGGTTTCGTAGGTCAACCTAAAGGGGGTTTGGCCGATAGCTATTTTATAAGCTGTGATGTAAGCCCACAAGGCTGCCATCAGCTTGTTATCCCAGTCCACTGCGCGAGGCAAAGACTACCTTGGTTAGGACATTGACAAGAATCTTATTCGTGGATTCTGCCTGGATGTTTGTTTGAGGGTAGTATGGAGAGGATTTTCGATGGATAATTAGGAAGGTGGATAGGAGATGCGCTATCACTTCATTGATGAAGTGTGTGCCCTGGTCACTAACTAGTTCGATGGGGCAGCCAAATCGTGAGATCACCTGCTCCCACAAGAACTTGGCAATCGTTCAAGCATCGTTCTTTCGTGTTGCTCTCGTCTCTGCCCATTTTGTGAGGTAATCTGTGGCCACAATGATGTATTTGGCCTACGAATACTGTGTAGCGGGGCTGATGGGTCCTATGAAGTTGATTCCCCATTTTTCGAAGGGTTGTCGTGCAATGATTGGGGTCAACTCCATTTGATCCTTGCGAATCGGGACCTTTGTCCGTTGACACTCGTCGCAATGCTTAACCAATCGTGCTGCATCACGAAACAGCATTGGCCACCATAGTTGAGACTGCATCACATTACGGGCCGTCATGTCTAAAGTGTCCATTAGCAATTCTGATGTGTGCCTCTAAGAGCATGTCATGCATCTCATGCTCACACATGCATCTGCGCAGCAATCCATCTTGCCCTAGGTGTACAGCTGGTCTGCTATCAACTGGTAGGGTTGGATCTTGAGAATGAGTCGCCTCAGTCTTACCTTCTCTATCGGTCGTTCAGGTTGTCCATGCTCAAGCACTTGGACTATGTCATCTGCCCAATATGGCATTAGAACAGGCTTGAATAGATCTCTCTCGCTGGAAAGGTTGAAGAGGTGGGCGTTTGGCAATTCATCGGCAATGCCTTCTCCAATGGCTTCTCCTATGGGGATGCGTGACATATGGTCAACCATGTAGTGCTACTTTTCCTTCCGTACAACCACGGAGAAGTCAAACTCCAAAAGCATAAGGAGCCATCGAGCTATGCATCCTGTAATGCAAGGTTTATTCACTAGATATAGCAAGGCTTGATGGTCCACAAAAAAGGTAAAGGGTGTAGCCAATAGATAATGCCGTAACTTCTTCATAGCAAACACCATGGCCAAGCCCTCTCTTTCTGTCATTGAGTAGTTCATTTCCATCTCAGTGAGTTGTCTACTAGCAAAGCTCACTAGATAGTCTAGGTTGTGCTCGCCAAGTTGGCACAATACTACCCCCATAGCAAATTTAGAAGCATCGATATGCACGTGGAAGGTAATGGTCCAATATGGGGCTCGTAGAATTGATGCTATGGTTAGAGCATTCTTCAACTCTTCATATGCTCATTGCCATGCTTTAGTCCATTCAAAGATAATCATCAACTTGTATAAAGGTCTGGCTATCAATGCGTAATTCAGCACAAACCGTCAATAGTATCCCGTATGGCCTAAGAAACATTGGACTCCCTTGTAGTTGATTGGGGATGGAATGTCAACAATAACCGTGACTTTCGAGAAGTCACTGGCAATGTCGTTCTTGACACCATGTGGCCTAGGATGCATCCATGCTTCACCCAAAACTAGCATTTCAAGGGATTCAAGGAGAGACGATACATGTGACACCACTCAAAGACTGCTTGGAGTTTGTCTAAGTGTTCCATCCAGGTCGAGTGAACGCAGAGGTCATCGACAAAGATTTCCAACTCTTTGCTAAGCATGTCTTTAAATATGATGCACATGAGGCATTGGAAGGTGGCAAGGGCATTAGTCAACCCGAAAGGCATGACTATGTAAGCAAAGACGCTCCACTCAGTGGCGAAGGCAGTCTTATGCCTGTCGGCAGGATGCACTTGCACCTGATTGTATCCTAAGAAGCCATCCAAAAAATTGTAGGCCTCCTTGCCCACCACTCTTTCAAGCATGTGCTCAGTGTATGGCAATGGGTAATTGTCCCTTTTATTAGCAGCGTTCACCTTCTTGTAATCGATGCACACTCTAATTCTTCTGTTTTTCTTCATCACGATGACTATGGGTGATACCCAGTCCGTGTGCTCAATTTCGTAAATGAATCCCGCTCTCATCAACTTATCAATCTATTCCTTGACAGCATGAGTGTGTTTTGGATTCATTGGGTACGGTCGTCGTTGCTTCACCGGCATTGCACCTGGTGTCATGGGTATATTATGAGTCACTACACTTGGATCTACCCCTTTAAGCTCTTCCAAGGACCAAGCAAATACGTCTACGTACTCTCGCAAGAGAGTAACAAGACTCGTTTCTTCTTCCTCGGTCAAGTCATCGGCAATGAAGGCTGGTCGGGGTGTCTCCCCTTCCTAAGCTAGGTTCACCTCCTTGACCTTGGCTAGTCCCTCGATTGGTTCGCTCATCTGCCCGTGCCATTTGGCACCCAATAGGATCACTACCCTATCTCCTTTCTTGAATTTTGTAAATCTTTTAGGGAGGTCCTGCTATTTTCGTTGTTCATCTGTTCGTGTGTCCCTGGATTGTTTCGCCCTTTCCTGCTTCAATCGTCTGCGCCTCAGGTGAACGGGTAGGTCCCCCTTGGTGCGTCAGGTCTTGAGAGGCCTACGTATTTCTGGGTCGCTATCCGAATTGACCTCCGACTCAGAGTCGAACTCCCCGTCTTCAGTAGAAGAGGTGGTCTCCCCGGGTGGTCGCAGCTCAGATGATGATTCTGTCATAAGCACTAGTGTCGTTCTCGGTTGGGCTAGGCCTGCTTGCTCCAAGTCTATGGCTTCTATATGTTCTAACTAGGCACAATCACAATCCATGCGCATGACCCCTCGCTCTATCCTGAAGACACTCTTTTTATGTGGCTTGGAGTTTTCCCGTATTTGTTCTATTTCATGTCCCTCAGTGTCGTATTCTACCGTATCTATCTCACCCTCACTTTCATCAATCACTGAAGGATTGGCAGTCTTCGTACTCGTTCATCAGAGTCCTCTGCGTCAAACTGCTCGCCATCTCCTAGGGCTTGGTATATCTCTTGTTGATTCGGGACTAGGGCCCAGTTGTACATAAGGTTTAAGTCATGTATCCTGGTCCATTGCCACTTGGATTCGTCCAAGAGATCCTGGAGTGGTTTGAAGTTTGCTGCTAGATTGTCAGCTAGCTTGTCCATTAAGTATTCTAGAACCTCCTGGAGTTCTCTTTTGTTGTTTGGCACTTGGAAGGTGACGGGCTTAGGTCTCCCATGAAGGGTTCCTACCATCATGCAAACTCGTACGGAGGGCGTGCCGCCAGACTTGCCCCTCATCTTGATGGCTTGCTCATATCCCTCATGATCTGAGAACATCATGTCGAGTATAGCAAGGACATGCATCCAATCTCACTCATCCTCTGGGCATGGGACATACTTGGTCAAGGGCCCATAAGACTTCTTGACTTGAGCGTTACCTTTGAGCATCATAGAGATGGCATCCAAGTCGACTAGTGAAGTCTTCCAAGTGTCCATCTCTACCCTCACAGCTTCCATTCTGTTGCCTAGGAAGATCAAGCCATTACCCCAATCTTCGATAACTCTGGCATTGTGCATCTAGGGTCAGCCTAATAGGATATCGTAGTCCACCCCCTTCATGACTATAAAGTCGACAGAGAACTGGACACCTACAATTTTCACTGGCCAATTTTTAAGTACCCCGAATGGCTTCACTCTCATGCCATTTGCTAATGTGACATTAAACTGAGCGGTCTCGACAAGTGGGTTTCCCCAAGTCTGAAGTACTACGTGGCTCAATACACTAACCTCGGCTCCCATGTCTACGATCCCCTTTCTCATTGTGTCGCCTAAGGCTAGGACCGATAATACTGCATGCATCTCGGTGCCTTCCTAGAAAGCATTAACGTGCAAGGATTTTGGCACAGAGTGCAGCGTTAGACTCGGTATTTTTGTTTCTGCATCATGGTCATGCAGATCAGAAGCTTGTTCTCATGACCCCTCAACCCACTGCTTGAGGTCTTGCCATAGGGTGGGATGCTTCTTA
Source organism: Lygodium microphyllum (assembly GCF_053477565.2). Lineage (NCBI taxonomy): Eukaryota > Viridiplantae > Streptophyta > Polypodiopsida > Schizaeales > Lygodiaceae > Lygodium > Lygodium microphyllum. The sequence continues at coordinate 125,577,415 of NC_141140.1, forward strand.
AGCAGGTCTCCCAGGCTTAATGTCATAGGGGTGGTCACTAGTGTGGTAAGGGGGACTATTGCCTACTCGTCTCTCTCCTAAACCAGATTGTCTTGGCCAATGGCCATGACTGATTTGCGGGCCTGCAACATCAAGGCTTGGCCTAAGCGGTGCTGCTTGTGGTGCGGTCACATCTCCTGACTTTGGTCGAGGGGGTGAGACTGGCGTGCTTATGCTGGAAAGATCATCGATCTTGTCCTCTAAGATGGGCTCGGTGTCCCTTAAGTGCTCTTGGGCCTCTTTCACCCAATCCTTCACTTTCTCTATGGCCTCGAGTTGGTGCTTTGGATGTGGGTATTCCCCTACCTTGGCACTTCCCTTTTCGACCGTCTTGGGGGCTGAAGTTTCTGCCTCTGTGTCCATGACCTTCTTTCCAACAGGCAGAGTTGTAACACTCTCAGTTTTTAGTGCAATCTTAGCTTCCGACCTCTTCTTTCTCCGCTTATGACTCTTCTTCCCTATCGAGGCTGCATTGAGGTTGCTAAGTCCTGGTAGTGATATACCGGCATGCCTTGTCTGGGTCCGGGTCATGACCCGCAATGGGATAGGTGTGGCCTCCCCATCGAGGTTCTCGATACCAAATAGCCCCAATGGTATAGATGGTATGTTGGGCTGAACTTGAAGAAGGTTTCCGCTTTGGGCAATTGACAAAGAGATGGGTGATTCCACACTCAACACACCTTAGGTTTGCTTTGTCCCTGTTCTGTTGCTCCCTCATAGGGCAACGTGATGAGACATGCTCTAGGTGACCACAAGTCCAACAAATGATTGGATTGTGTGTCTGCCCTCCTAGGCCTCTACCTCGTCCTCTCCCTAACGCCATCACCGGTACTAGTCGATAGTCCATAAGGACTGCATTGCCCTCGTCGTCATGAGAGACATAAGGGTATGAGTAAGTATCTTCCTCATTTGGCTCTTCCACATAGTGGACTGGAGCGTCACTCGGTGGATGGGCCATGTAGGGACCAGACGGTCTAGGTATGCATGTAGGGTTTATGTCCATCCTAGGAGTAGCCGGCTTAATGTCGTTCGGCGTAGTAAGGGCCAATGGGGCTCCCCTTCCGAAGAGTGGCTGCGTCCTGTTCGCTAGGTAAGGCTGGCCGTATGGTTGCGAGTACAGAATTCTTCTCAAAAATCTGCAATGCACGACGTCGTGACCAAACTTGCCCCAGTTAGCACAAGGTCTCGACCTAGGGTCTTGACACTCGGTTGACAAGTGGTTTCTTCCACAGTACACGCATTGGATGTGTGGGCACGTTGGTCATCTCAACATATCTTGCAGCTTGGCTATCTCCATCTTGACATCAGCCAAGTCTTGGTTTGTCTCAGTGGCTTTCCCCTTATCTTGAGATGATGGGGCTGGTCGTTCACTAGAGACTGACACTCTCTCTGAACTTCGTGAGTTGGTTTCTTCTTAGTAGGAGCTCTTGGAGCTCCACTCTTTCAGCTGATCGTCAACTCATACTAGCAAATTGTATGAGTATCCAAGCTCGACAAATGAAGAGATTCTTGAGGCCATTGAAATTGGCTCGCTCTACGACATCTAAGCTTGTATACCAAATCCTACCCTTGTCACCTAAGCAGAGCCCAAACGCTTGAGAGCGATGAGTCAGGTCGCTGAGGCCGTTGGTTTCGGAGACTTGCTCAAACTGCTCTACAAAGCTGTATGGATCGTCGTGGGGTTGGTACTTGTCGAGCTGCTTTGTGACTATTGGGATTTTAGACTGGATCTTAGAGCCTTGGGTTGCTCCTAATCCTGCCAACAGTGATGTCGCCAATGCTATGGCACTTTGCTCTGCTGCAATGTTGTCTAGCAGTCGCTTCATAAGAAGCTCGCTCAGCATTAAGTCCCCTTCTAGGGCCCTCTTGTGATCTGTTTGGTTTCTACTAACTAAGTTCAGCACCCGCTACACCTCACGCAACTCCATGCTTTGCCTTTGGCTCCTAGTCTGCTGGTCTCTATTGTATTTGACCATGCTTTGCAATGCCTTGTGGGCTAGCTTTCTCTCTTTTTCTAAGTCTGCGATGATAGCATATGTTGTCCTGCCGCGGTACTCATACCGGATGTACGCATCGTAGCTACTGACCAACTGTTGATTGGCCTCTGGGAAGACGCCTAAGTCGAGTTCGTCGTAAGACCTGTGGTCTGAGCTTTCTTTTATCATAGTCGAGTTCTCGTGCTCCACTAAGCTATCGATCAGGTTGAGTAGGTTTGTCAAATCCACTTCATTGGCGTCACTTGCTTGGTCCTACTTTGCGTGTTGATGATTTGTTTATGTATTTGGGTCCTCTCTTATTGGTGGGTTCCTTGAGTGGCTTATCTGAGTGAGTTCCTTGACTTGTTAATGACAACCCTCAATTTATCTCCACTTAGTGTGTGTGTTCTTTTCAGTGCACTTGTGCTTAATCAGGCTTTCAGTTTTCCTTAAGTGTACTTCAAGTGCAAAAATTCAAGGTGAGTGCGACAACCAATCTCTAAGTGTCTTATGCACTCTCACTTTCTTTTGGGCCTGATAGGCTTTGTCGATCAATTCTCTAGCTATCTTGACGGGGTTTAAGGTTTTTTTGTTACGTTGCCTTGCTTGTTTTTTTGGTCCAATCAGGGTTTTATGGCTCAACAGGTTGCCTCTAGGTCTCTAGGTCTCGTGACAGCCCACTCAAATTGCTAAGCGACTGCGCCTTACGATTTTGTCTATTCCATGCGCCAGAATCAAGTTCTGAGTGTCAGGAGGACTTGCGACAGTTTACGCTGCTAAGCCCTATCCAGGTCAGGTCAAACTTCTGAAAGTTTGAGACAAATTCACACTCGGCCCAACTAGTCCGAATTGCAAGGGCCGAGTGGGTGACTCGAATGGGCCAAATCACACTGGTCCAAAGACCAAACTTTTCGTGGGCTGAGGGCCGAGTGCCGTCACCTAGACGGGCCGAGTCAAGTCTTGCGCCGAGTCAGGTCTTAGGCCAAGGGACAAATTGGTAAATGGGGCCAAGTGGACTTTGGGCCAAGGGCCAATTAGGGTTTTGGGCCGAGTCGGCCAAATGGCAAGGGCCGAGGGCCAGACTCGGCCCAAAAACGACTGCTCGGATGGGCCGAATGCGGCGCGATGAATGCAACGGGATGGTGATTTTGATAAATCTCAAGATTTAGACAATCACTCCAAGCACAAACTTCCAGATCCTAACTAAGGTGCCAAGGGAAGTGATTGGTATACTTGAGGTGAGCGGTAGACTCTCCGATGACGAGATCAAATCGAATCTTTGCGGGGGCTCTCTCTCTCTCACTGCAATGGTTGCAAATGAGCTCTCCCTTGGCCTCTTGGCTCCTAAATCCCCTCCTCTCGGGTAAGGTTTTGATGCTCCCAATCACTCACTTGCCGACATTAAGCATTCCAAGCAAGCTTTTGCCATTTTTTGCATGATTTATGCCTTGTTTTGCCCTGTTTTGCAACGGTAAACCCTACCCTTTTCCGATTTGATTTCCTAATCCTATCCTACACTAAATGCAACGGTAGGGTTTACCATTTTGCTCCTGTCCTACACTAAATGCAACAACAATCGAAAGTAACAAACTGAAATGATTTCTCCATATTTTCCAATCATCAAACAAACTAACTAACCCAAAATACTTACTTGTTTTGAAGATCAAAACACCCAAACTTCCTACCTATCTCAAGCTCCGTTTTGGGGATGAATCCTTTACTTCGATACTCGATATGAGGCGCGCAAGCACTCAAGCTTGAATCTGTTGGTCCTGGCAACAGAACCAAAATGTGGGAGCTTTCGCTCAACTGCCAAGACCCATAGACTGCTTATTGTTTCAAGTGTTCCAAGGAGCTCTAATGGCTATCTCTCACCTAGCCAATGCGCCATCGATCCTACGAGTGTAGTGAGCTTACCTTGATGCCGATATGAGTTTCCTTCTCTCTCTCGCACACGCTGGTAGCTCCACGATCCTAGATGCTAGCTCAAGCATCCTCAAGCCTCCTCCATCTCCAAGCTCCATCCACCATAGCCGCACGCGCAAGAGAAGAGAAGAGGAGAGAAGAGAAGAGAAGAAGAGAAGAGGAGATGGTGAAGAGCTTCACCCTCTTGATCCCTCACTCCCACACACACTCACTTTCTCACACTCTCACACTCCCTCTCTCAAGAGCACACACAAGCGAAGAGAAGAGAAAAAGAGAAGAAGAAGAAGAGAGCTCTTGTTAGCCACACACCAAAGAATACGCTTTTTTGAACTTTATATACAAGCCCTAAAATCCCATGGGCACCCATCCCCTTTTTTTACATGACCGGCCATTGTGGCAAGGTCCTTTCTCTATTTCCCTCTTCTAGCCTTATGCCTCTAGCCTACACCCATTTAATACTTTACAATTGGCACAGGAGGGAGCTTGGTGCTCTTTTACAAGAGCTTTTGGAGTTTTTTGAGGCGTTTTCATTTAAAATTATGCTTTGGCCCCAGCTTAGATTTAGAGGCCGCCTGCGTGTCTTTGCTCTTTTTCCATCCTCTTTCTGCTTTTTCATTCACTTTTCTACCTTCTTGACTTGGGGTTAACAGTGATCACAAGCAATCCTCTTTGGTAGATCATGGAGCCTAAAAAACTCATTTACAAAGATGCTTGCAATATTTAAAGTCTTATAGTTAACTATCTTGGTGTGACAAAAGGTGAGAAACCTTTGTTAACATATCGAAAATGACCATGATAGGTTTTAATCCTCCTTGAAATGAGGGTAACCCAATTACAAAATCCATACTAATGAATTCCCATTTCATTTGTGAAATGTCTAGCGGCTAGATCTTGTGCCTAGCATCTTGATGCACTCAATTTTTACCCAATTGCAACTTAGGTATACAATGATGCACTTAAGTACATCACCTCTTTGTTTTTTTCAATGATAACTCTTTTTTATGACATTAAGCATCTTGGCATAGGAAGGGTGTCCTAAGAATGGGGAGTCATGGGCTTCCTAAGGTATCTTCTTCTTTATTTTTTGACTCAAAGAAATGCACAAGCTTTTCTTGAAGAGGACAAGCCTTTCCTCAATGGAGGACCCCTAATACTTAAGCTTTAGCTTAGGGACTTACTTCTTAGCTTGGACTTTTGTCTATAATTGTTAGTATTTTTTATCTTCGGGTACTTCTTCCTTTGCTATCTGGACGATAGGATTGCTTGGCATTGATAACATGGTAGCTAGAGACACTACTTGTGAAGGCTCTTCTGAGATGAGCGCATTGAAGCTTACAACATTTGCAACTACATTATTCTTACTTGACATAGATTTGATCTTGAATCTATACTCTTATAAGACTTCAATCTACTATTGATATCTCATGTTTAGATATGGTTGGGTACTCTTGTGCTCGGTGATACTAAGGTAAATTTCTTTTCAAGTAAGTAGTGTCTCTATAGCTTGAGAGCATGAATCATTGTCAATAGCTCCAAATCATATGTACCATAGTTTTTTTCATGTGTCTTTAACTCTCTTGAAGAGCAAACCATTGCATGACCTTCTTGCATATATATACAACCCAACACTATAAATAGTACCTATCATTACCTCATGCTCTTGGTTCAAGTATGCAAGCTTTAAGATAGAATCTATCGCCAAACTTTTCTTAAGACTCTAAAAGCTAGATTACTCAATTGGTTTTCACATAATATAATTTTTCTTCTTGAGAAAATCAAAGAGAGGTATGACTATCAAGGCATAATTCTTAATAACAATTCTATACCATTCAATCAGGCCCGAAAGGCTTCATACTTTATTAATTGTTCTCGAAGGTGGCCATTCTTGTATATCTTTGACCTTGGCTAGGTTTATTGCAATTCCCTTCCCAAATACAATATATCCAATATACTTTATCTACTTTTTAAAGAACGTGTACTTACTCTTCTTAGAAGAGATTGTGCGTTCTTAATGTTTCAAGCACAATTCTAGGTTGTCCTTCATGGTTTCCTTCTTCTTTGGAATAAGTTAGGATATCATCGAAGAAGAATACGACAAGCTTGTCAAGGTAGAGCTTGAGGATATCTTGTATTATCATATTGAAAGTAGATGGGGCATTAATCAAACCAAAGGACATTACAACAAACTCATAATGGCCATACCTTGTGTTCATGATATAGAACCTCATGTTGGTAGGCTCATTATCTAGATATAATTCCACCTTCCTAGATGTTGTGAAAAGATGACTTCTTATTCATTGGCTAGTTCTATTAAAATTTTGGGTGCACATATAGTTTCTACCCCTAACTTCTTTACACATTTTGGTGGAATGAAAAAGTGCACACTTCTACAATCTATCAGAACTTTGAAGGGTTTGTCTTGATAATTTGTAAAAGTTTGAATCACCAAAAAATTAGCAATTTGGTTCTTGCTTGTTGAGGATAGTGTGAATTGTCCTTCTTTTCATCTTACTCTCCATCGTGGGCTCTTATTATTATGACTATTAATTTGAAGTGAATATGGCAACCTTTTCTTTTTCTTTGGTCACAATCCCTCTACTCTACCCATGGAATTGCCCTTGGCAAAAGGTTTGATTCAACTTTGGGCATTGCCTCTTGAAGTTTCCTAGCTCATTATAGTGATAACACCTTAAAGTTTCATTGTTTTTAACTATTGGGATAAAGTTTTGTACATCACTGGCCTTAGCCTTCTTCCTTGGGATAGCTTATTGTTGAGCATAGGCTCTTTTAATCAAGACACACGATCCCTTGTTTGGAGAACCTTGCCCCGAATATTTTTTGCTCTTTGATTTGGATTGGATTTCTAGTTAAGGGGTTTGTCTTGGAGTAGTGTATGTTAAAGATTTGTAGGTCACATCACTTCAAGTCGGGTTATCCCATGGGGGATTCAATTCATAGTAGAACTTTACCACTTGTTAAGTCATATCCACATACGAGGCATAGTTCTAGAGTGTTATGAACTAAGAATAATAGGCTTTCAAGTTTAATATCATCTAGCACAAGGTAAATAACTTGTTCATTTTTATACTATGATAAGCTAGTAGAAGGTATCTTCTCCACATAGGTTCTTTTAGGTGCTCTCATGTGACAACTGTAAAATATTACAGGGCGCAGCGAACAGAATCTGAGAAAGAGATAGAGAGTACACAATAGATAAGAGGAGAATCAGTAAATTCTTTAACTCCAAACAACTGATACAAAGATGGCTCTGTCCACCCGTGCGCTTCCACTGTGTGAAGCTTAGATGGCAATCTAGATAGAAGATAGGTGAAGAGCTTAAGGCTAGCTGGAATAACAACTCTGACTGGGTGAAAGATGAGTGTATGATGGCTGCGAAGGGGTTTAGCTTTTATAGCCCGCGAAGGTCGTTAGGTCGGCCTGCTGACCGACCTACCATATGAGCCTCCACTAGTCGGCCAGGGAATATTCCCTTTACCATCGGGCCGGGGACGCTGCCCCCGGACCCCCGCCAGGGGGGCCGCTTCCGCGGCCCCCGGACCCCACAATAGGGGCCCCTTTTAACTCCCTTACCACGCAACTCAATGCAATGTGCCTCGAGTTGCTACCAGCTTAACCACTCCGTCTAACCCAAAGATTAGACCCACAACAGTCACCTTTTTGCCATCCGGTCACATAGACCTCATCTGATATACAAGTCAGGACTCAACCAATGTCCGGGCTCACATTTGGCTTCTCCTCATAATGGGGGCCTTACAACTTTGAGCACCATGGATCATTGGTAGCACCTAACGAGGGTGGGGCATTGATCATATCTAACAACAACTAACTTAGATATCCCATAGTCTTTACACCATTGTTTCCACCATAGTCAAGCTTCCCCTATCAAGTTGAGCTTGGCAATCATGGCCTGCCTGATTTCCATGACTAGTTCGAGTAGTGAGAAAATAATCCACCGTTGTCTTAATCTAAAATTTGGCATCTATTTTCTTATATTTTTCCTTGCTATCAAACTAAGGTGGCTTAACTTGCTTAAGGAGAAATTTTTTCTTTTGGATCTCGATAGGGTTAGGAGTAGGTGCAATGCCTTGAATTTGCAACACACGAAGTTAACTGTTGCATCATTCATCCAAGGCTTTATTTGAAGTTTTACACATTTTAATATAAGAATCGAGGAAATCATATTAAGAAACCATTGACCTTGCATAAATGGATGCATAAATTAAAGGAAAAATAGAGATATCTTTATTATTCAATAAATTGCAATACCCAAAATGCAATACATCAAGGTAGAGATTTATTCCAATTATAAGGCTTATCCATGGAAATCAAATACTTCAATGGTTTTATAAATTGGAGGCCCAATAAAGATGTCTAAATTTAGGTACATAGAGGGAAGATTCAGAAAACCATTTTTATAATAATTATTGTGATGCAAGTATCCTAGAGCGGTAACACACTCAACCAAAATAATTCAAGTCATCGGGTCATAGATGTAGCAGTTCTGTCAAATCCATTGTACACCTATGTGGAGGGTAGGGTTTAATTAGGATTCCTTGAAGATGAATAGTTTGGTTATCCATCCATTTGATTCTCTTAAGGTTGTTTTGAATATAGGCAATGTAATCAATGTTTATGATATGGCACATGCTGCTTTGCATCCAATGCTACTCCCAAGGAGAAGGATTGTACCTGCACTTCAACATCCACATAAGGAGATCTCACACTCAAAGTTTGGGGAGTGCATAACAGAAGTCAACATAGTAGGGAGCCATAGGAATCTCTGTCAAGTTTTATCACTCTAATAAATTCCATAATTAATTAGTGATAAACCATTTTCATAAGCATCTATTGAGTTAATTGTACTCCTGCAGGTTTGCAAATAGTTTTACCTAACCTTCATAACTACAATGTCATTTTTTTCACCCTTATGTCATGTGTGACATGCCTATCTAACAAATCATTGATGGCATGATTTCAATAGCCCATCAAGAGAGACCTAGGTGATGCTATCTAGAACTCCCTTGCAATATCATGGATTCTATTGCCTAGGGTGACTTGAGTCTACCTCATAAAGCAATCTCTACTCCATACTCATGAGGATTGACCTAAAATAAGGTTCCTAAATAATTTCTAAGGTCGCCTAATAATTTTTTCTATTACTAATTATAGATAGATGCTTATGGAAATCAACCCAAACCAAGGTAGATCCATAGCACACTTGGTTCAAAGAGTGACAAATAAGAGGGAACTAACATATCAAACTCTCTTCCCATAAGGCAAATTCTCACCTTTGTCCCCTAAAACAACATGAGGCCGAGATGTATGATAGTCAACATTTGGCTCTTCTTAATACTTCTCCGAGAAACCTCTTAGCTTACCAAGACCACCCTACCATAGGACACATCTGTCGAGGATCCACCATCTTGCTTCCCATTTTCATGTCAAGCGTGCTTAGTTGTCTAATTACCTACCATAGGATGGAGCCATTAGGAATTCACCCTCTTGCTTGTCTGTTCATGATAGGTTTACTTAGTTGTTTAATTATCTATTACATTTAGTTTGACACATAAACATAGGTTCCTTAATTAACCCACTAAGCACAAGGTTCATTCACATAACTTAGTTATGATACAATACATAAAATTGAAGACAATATTTTTAGAAAACATAATTAGAGGTAACTTTGTTTTATTACATAAGATCAACCATCCATATAAGACTCCACTTGAAGGGGCAAGATGCCACCAATCCAACCTTGGCTAGCATTAGAGCCTTTGAAGAGAACCATTTCAAGCTTACAAGGGATTAGAGAAATCCTAGATGCCCAATGGATTTATGACCAAATCTCCCTAGCATCCTTACCCTCCTAGCTAATATCTGATCTCTATGGAGAAACCTCTCACGTGTGGTGTTAGTCCTACCATTCAAAATGAAAAAATAGGCCCTTGGTGAAGGACTCCCGTGACTAGCCTTGGGGGAGGTGTAGCGTAAATCCAAGCTCAACCTGATTGGTACAAACTTTAATTAGAATACACAATCACAAAAAATCCTTGAGACACAATTTATGCAACTTGGAATTTTTCCTAATCACCATCCTTCCATCTTAAGGTTCCATTGGTCTTGTTGAGTTACCATGAATTTGGGGAAAGGTGTTAGCCTAACCCTTGAAGAGATTGGGATCCTTTGATTATTTCTAATAGCTTCAAATAGAATTTGACTACTTTCCTTGAGAAAATTTGGTTCTCCATCTCAAATTCTTAGGGTTTAAAGATTGTTATGGTCCTTTTGAACCATAGTGAGACATCATGGTTGCATTACTATGTAGCTAATTTAGTAGAAAATAATAATGGATTATTGACTAAGATATTAAAGCACATTTCAAGTATAACAAGGAGCACTTGGGCTTGGCTCTATTTGACATTGCTTGCGCATGCTATCTTTTGTCCCACTTTCGTGTTGCATCATTTCGGGATCATCGTGCACGAACTCAATGGCTTCGTCACACAAGCCATGCTCCTTATGCTCTCCATTGATCTTAAGGGTTCAGTGCTCTTGGATTTGAACCTTTGCAAGGAGATGAGAACAAGAGCTGACAAATGGGATGGATTGATTAATTGATGGCCTTGCTACTTAGGGTATGTTCTTTGTACAAAAATGGATTCTTCAATGCTTTCAAAGAGTAGACCCTCTTATAAATTATGGGAGACTAATGGTGGATGATGAGATTTTTTTATGATGATGAGGAGTTTGGGAAAGAGAGGGAGAGGAGATGAAAGGTATGGAGCATTGTAGTGCTTTGGATCATGGCACTTTGTGACCTCCTTTGCCCCTTTGAAATTATTTTCCTCTCTCTCTCTCTCTCTCTCTCTCTCTCTCTCTCTCTCTCTCTCTCTCTCTCTCTCTCTCTCTCTCTCTCTCTCTCTCTCTCTCTCTCTCTCTCTCTCTCTCTCTCTCTCTCTCTCTCAATTTGTAGTGTGAATCATTACTTGATTGTAAGAGCGTAACAAAAAAAACTCAATGGTCATGGTTGTAAGGCTATAGCCTTAGAGTACTCATCCTTTTTGACAACATTACTATGCCTTCATCTTGTGTTTAGTGTATTCCTGATCTCAGTGATAGTAATGATAGCACTATAGTTATCACGTTGAAAAGGTGTTTATAGTTCAATCTATTTGATGATGCTTTTGAGGGCGTGATGATGGTTAACAATGGCCAATAAGAAATTGAATCAAGAGTAGGTGGTTATAGTCTATTAAAAAAGTATTATCTTAATACTAAGATTTTTTTAAACCTTAGCTATATCCCCCTCCCCTCTGCCCCATTCACATGAGTCTCAATGATGTTATAGAAAAGACACCCTTTCTCCTTTGTTATTGTTGCTTATCTTAATCTCTAGGATACTAACACATAAAAGAACAAGAAGTTGTGTTGGAGCAAGAATAGGAAAAACCACCAACACATGTAGGCTTTTCTATCCCTACATGCATGCATAGGAAGAGAGGAGGAGAAGGACAATAGTAAGAGGAGGTACATGAATCAAAGTGTAAATTTTCAACTTAAAATGAGAAGAATAGGGGATAACAATTCTATTATTGAACCAAATGATATCATTCTTAATTTGAAAATATGAGTTTTCTACCATTAATCCTTGTTGTAATTTTTGAAATACATGGCTAAACTCTCCATCCAAAAGGTAAGCTTCTTGTAACTCTTCAATCCAATCACCATGAAGCTTAGTCATGTGGCTGAAACTTTCCATGCCCACATCCTAGAAAGAGAATCAACCATTATATTATCCTTGTACCATGTATATGTGATGTCAAAATCATAAAAGTTATACTCAGATTTCTTCTCTCTCCTCATTCAATAAGTCTTTTTCAACCAAATTTTATATTAAAAAGGAGTTAGTTACGGGAGTGTGGTGCTTTGTTTTCAATGCAAAATGATTAGTAGATACGAGGTAATTGAATTTTTAATTGAGAACAAGGAAAATGAAATTTTGGAAGTTCCTTTTAAGACATTTTGGGGATTTTTTATATTCTAACTTTTGGTCAAAAACAAACCAACTGGTCAAATTTCATGTTTTTTGGAAATGTTTTTGGAGGTAAAATAGAAATGTCTAAAATATGAAAAGTCTTGGACATCCCTACCCTTTGAGCTATTTTCCCCTATATCTATACTCTCTCATAGCTCTATTGTGAATTACTTACACCCTCCTTTCCCTTGGCACCTTTGTGTGCCTCTCTGTGCATCTCCACTCTACCTCCTGTGACAACCAAGTAGGCTCCCTGTTTCTATTAATAGTAAAATGAATACATGAAAGAAGGAGCTGCATATTGAGGTAGAGATTGAATACACCCCATTATTCAAAAGAACCCAGCGTACCAATGTTAACCCTTAGGTTTTGCAGAGTTACAAGCAAATGGGATTGAAACATGTGGACGTGTGGGTTAATGGGGGAATCTACCCAATTGACCCCTTAAACAATAGACCTCAACTTTCTCAGGAATCACAAATTTTCTAAAGTATGTGTGCAAGGGTGAAAATGGATTGCTCGGTTACACTAGGCGGCTCAATGATCAAATATTCAAAGTATTTACAACTTATCAAACAACCATAAAAAATTGTCATGATGTGATCGTTGCATATCAACTTCATATACAACAGCTCAAAGGACAAGTGGTACAGTTGAATGACACTATATCTCAACAAAAAAATCAAATTATTTCAAAGCGAGACACTATCCATGACATTGGTATCTCATATGAGGAGGCAAAGGCACAATTAAACGACCTAAGAAAGATCAACAACAAGCTAACACAGGAGCGCAAACAAAAGAAGAAGCCAATCAATGAGTTAATTGTGAATAGCGGCCAGTGGAAGCGATGTATCAAAGCATGTAAGGTAGCTCAGAATGAGAACCTAGGTGAAGGTAAGGTTGGATCATGTATTAGTAGATTGTTGAAGGCAAGTACATTGGAAAATGCTTTGAGCAATCCTAAGTTTAAGGCTGTGAAGGAAAAGATGATTGAGTGCACATTAAAAGATGTGTTAAATGAGTTCTCAGTTGTGGATGCACAATCCATTTGTGACAGGGCTGATATTAGCACAATGACTTACTCAAAGATATTTAAAGGTGTGAAGATTGGGTTTGGTCATGTGCTGAAGAGAAATAGAATCGTGCCTCCTTCTCAACCTTCAAAGTTAATAGAGGCCCGATGACAACTTAATACAAAGGTTTTTGAGCTGATAGGAGATCCCATGCATATTCAATGCGTGGAAACACTAAAGGTTGGGACCAAAAATGCATATGAGGTGAAGTTCACCGAACTCAACAATTACTATTTAGATTTGTACAAGGTGCAATGGTAATGTACTGCAATATGTCTGTTGAGGAATATAATGGTAAATTGCAGTTTGTTATAAAATTAGATGAAAGTGAGGTCGTCAAAGGAGTAAAGCTTGAAAGAGTTAGTGTAACTCTAATGAATAGAGCTTTACAATTTGACAAGAACAACCCAGGGAACTTTAGTGTTCAATCCAAGCGCCATGTGTGGTGACTCATTGCATTTGAAGTTCTTAAGGAAACATTTGAGGTGCTACAATTGTTCTTTATGCACACAAGCATTCCAAGCATCATCGATCATCAGGAACATGGTGAGATGCTCTCGGTTGAAGGGTATGGTCAATATTTGGTTGAATGGCATCTTGCAGGAGACTTGAAAACTTTAAAATGCATGTGTGGAATCTCCAATGGTGCAAATACAAAGAATCTGTGCCTATATTGCTTGATAGAGAGGGTGGAAGGAAAGCACAGAAAGAAGAACTGGAAAAGGGTGACAAGTGTCACACTGACGCGCAATAGAGAAGATTCCACTTGGAAGCCCATCTTCAACATTCCATTGGATCGTATTCACATTTGTTCATTGCATGCTTTTGTCAAAATCATGGGGAAACTTGTACATGAATACATTTGCTTTGCTTATAGGATGCAACCAGAAAAAGAAGCTATTGCAACGTGTAGGAATGTGGAGCGAGTGCTATTAGAAATTGGGCTACACAAGCATCAAGTGATGATTGAAAAATATGAGAAGAGATCAAGAAAATCTGGTAACTTGCCAAAAAAGCCTTGCTTTGGAGGAGCAAAGGCTAGGAAGTTTCTCTCGGCACCCATCAATGAGGAAGGGAATGTCATGGTTCGTAGGCCGCAGGACTACGATGGGTGGAAAAAGTTACATTTTGTAGTTCTTGATCGAAGTAATGGAGGAAAAATAAGGTTGGCGAAAGCTAAGGTTTGGATAAGTCTTAACAAATTGACTCCCTTACTTTGCAAGATGGTGTTTAACAAAAAAGATAAGCAAGAATTTATCAATATTATGCATAGCTTCTACGAAAACATGGTGGAAGCGTGGGGCAAAAGCTCTATCACACATTATATGGTATATACTAAGTTAATATTTTAAAATTGTATGAATTATATAAACTATTAAGCATAGTTTTACTCATGTGTGATATGTGTCTTTGTAGCATATCCTTGAGGCACATGGGCCATACTTTGTAGAAAAGGGAAGCATAGAAGTTTGGTCCACACAAAGGATGGAAAATTCACATTAGATAGTATGTGGTGCATACCAAAGAAAAATCGATCATGGTGGAGGAGTGAATGGCAGCAATCCAATGATCTAATTGCTATCTTGGTAGTATAGGATTATAGTAGCAGATGAAACTAAACTCTCGCAAAAGAGAGTAAATGAAAGTGCTGATGAATTGGTTGCAAACATAATGGAATCACATCGTGTCACTAAAAGAGTGTGTTATGAAGTCTCAAGTGCCAAAGAAAACCATGCCAAATGGCTAGAAACAAGGCTCGACAAGGCAGCAAATGGGTTCAAAGAGAGCTAAGATAGTAAGATGAAAAATGTGTTCAGTGTGAATGCAATTCATAGTGTATGAGAGAAAGAGAGAGTGTGCATCTATGTGAATGAGTCTTACACTTTAGGGTTATATGAAAGAGGGTTTCACTTTCTATCTTATTCATTCAGTTCTCACATCTCTTGTGCAAGAAAGATGGCTAGGTCTAAGGTAGTTGCAAATAAGCTTCCGCTCAGAGCCCCATATCGTGTTCAGCCCTTGGAGCATCTACTAGCTCAGATGCACCCCCTTCTCAACCTAACACGGCTTCCTCAAGCCACCCTCACAAGGGTCCTCCTCAGCATCCCCACAAGAAACGCAAGTGGAAGCCAAGTACAGTGGTCCTAAGAGAAATCAGGCGGTATCAACACTCTTTTGATATCATCATTTTGAAGGCGAGCTTCTCAAGACTTTTTTGTGAGATTGTGCAAGACCTCTACTGCACAAAAAGAAGGAGGTGGTTTTTGGCACAAGGTCAAGATAGACTTGATTGCTTCACAAAAGAATGTCTTCATACTCTACAGTGTGGCCTAGTTGACTTGATGACTGATACTCAGCGTTGTGCAATACATGCGAAGTGCATCACTATAACTCCCAAGGACTTCCAACTTGTAAGAAATCTTCAAGCAGTGAAGGATGCATTTGTCCCAATGGAATGAACACAGTTTGTAATGTTATCTTTTTTGGCATAGTGTTCTCCTCATGCATTGAACATATGACTATGTCCTAGTGCAAAACTGTTGTACGTGCCCTTAAAATATGAATTAAATTTGTACTCTTGTCCTTCACTCTCAACTTTGATTGTGTATCTTCGTTGTATTTTCAATTCTTACTTACAGTTTTTGCTAGCACTGTCAATTTCAATAGGAAAAACATGTAAATATTTACCATTTCTTGTTAGAGACTTTACTCCTGATGCCTCTGTATAGTCTATGTGGTGCGAAGTTTCTAAGGGCCAATAGTCGCGATGTTGATTTCTCGATTATCAATCCATCCACAATTTTGATGTGTGATAATTTTTAAAATACTAAACTGTATCGAAATGCAATGAAACTTCACACGCGCACTCGTTAGGTGGCCAAGATCCCTCTTTTTTTTTGGAAAAAAATTTCTACAAACCCTTGGTCCAAAGTCTAGCATCTAGCAAGATCGGCGTTTGGAGCCACTTTTCTACCAAATGCTACACTTCAGACCAGGGGTCTGCATGGTTTTTTTTTTCAAAAAAATAATTTGGGCTCTTGGCCACCTAACGAGTGCGCATGTGAAGTTTCATCACATTCCGATATAAGGTTATGGATTTACGTTCACACGATAAACAGTACATATGAAGCTGCATTAACCCGATTTTGGGGTTTAAATGGGTTAAACATTCATTCTTCTTCTCATTTCCACATCTTGCTTTCTTTGCTTCCTCCATTCTCACACCCCCAACCTTTGTCTCTCCTCCATCTTGCCCTTCTTGAGCTTGCATGGCACGCACCAAGCAAGCATGTCGCTGTTTTGGTCATGAGAAGACCTCACGCCAAGGCCCATCACTTGGAGCACAAGGTGGAGCCTTCTCTAGTGCAGTAGCAAGTGCTCCCCATAGAGCACATCGGCCACCACAGAAGAAGAGGAAATGGAAACCGAGCATTGTTGCCCTTTAGGAGATAAGAAGAATCCAACACAGATACGAGCTTCTCATCCCGAAAAGATCTTTTCATAAGGTTGTTCGAGAAGTCATGCAAGACTTGGAGAGCTAAAAGGAATGGGAAGATTTTGGACGCGAGTGTGGAACGACCCACCAACAGGAAGGTGGACTTTTGTAGCTATGGAGGCCCAGGCCCTGCAAACGGTTGCAAAGGGGTTTCTCATCGACTTGTTTGATGATACACAACTATCGGCCATCCATGCAAAGCGTGTCACAATCACAAATAAAGACATGAACTTTATCATTCGGCTTCGACACGGTAAGGGGACTCCTCCATAGGTTATGAGATTAATGATGCAAGGTTTTGTAATGAGTCTTATAGTACCATAGCATCTTGGAAGGCGAAAAAATTTATACTCTACCACACTGAAATATATATATATATATATCTCTCTCTCTCTTACGATGTGTACTAAATTCAAATAATTGAGTAAAGTTGTTTTGTATTATTTCTTAAAACACACGACTCTTAATTTTTGTTTAACATATGCACGCATTGAAAGTAGTAATACATACAGATACAACTTACGTTATTGCTTATGCACAATCGCAAGTGCAGTACTACATGTTGACGTAATTAAATTGGATTATGTTAACGTATGTGAATGCGTCATTCACGTACCACACATTATTGCCACACTTACACAAATCACATATTTATTCAATAAATATTTATTTATAGGGACAAAGTAAAATATTTTATATTCATCAAGAAAAATACATGTGATGGCTCATAGTAATGGTAAATACAAAAAGCCGATTGCAAACAAGAACTCTCATTCGTTCCTTGGCTTTTTCATCGGTGGAGAGGAGGGGCCAGGTTCCGATGAAAATAGAATTCATTCTTTGCTTCAAAAATGACACACTTCCCCTCCATCTCTTTCTCTAGGAGAAGCAGATCTGATACTTTAGTAAGGTCACCTAATGTAGCAAGCACACACATTGCTCCACCATGCGTTTAGTCAAGCAAGTAAAGAAGCTTTGACTGCTTGATTAGCACCACCTTCTCCAAGCTAGATGTCAGAGGTATCACTCGAAAAGGTCCAAACTTGGTCAAAGCTCGAATTTTCATGATTGTTTCTTGCCCTTGTGGTGAGCACTTCTTATGAAAGACCACCAAGTCTACAACAAGGTTGCCAATGTACTCCTTCAAAGCTTAATCCTTCCGTCGATCCGCATGCCGAGCTCCTCCTTGCCTTGATGCAAACTGATCCATATATAGTATGTCACAAATGACAAAGTCAAATCAAATAATATATTTAGCAACTAACCTAGAGTTATCAAAAAGCGAAGAAACTTGACGATAGGGTGCATCGGGTCCCTGGGAGTCCACTGATGAAATCTTGGCAAAAAATGATGCCTGCAATCGCCATGTCCAAAGTATGGTGTCTAGGGCCACTTTCTGGGCCCTAGCATCTGGGGCCACTTTCTAGTGAAGTTTGGCATCTGGGGCCATAAAGTGACCCCAGATGCCAAACTTCGGACGTTACAGCTGCAAGTATCATTTTTTACCAACATTTCACTAGAAAGTGGCCCAAGACACCACGACTTCAGACATGGCAGTTGCAAGCATCATTGTTGGCCAAGATTTCATCGGTGGACTCTGGGGGACTTGATGCACTATACCGTCAAGTTTTGTCACATAAAAATATATGGTAGTTAGAAATCTCATCTTCTCCAAATCATCTTGTATCTTTATTTTCTTGTGTGTCAGCGAGGCACCTCTTTGGACAGAGGGATCTACAAACTCCTTGGCAGGAAACTAGGGCCTTTGTCCGAATAGATCATGCTATAGTGCTTCAAATTCAGCATCTGACACAAGGTAATCTTCTTCAACTGAGGTAATGTGCTCATGTGCTGCTATGATAGGACTCACTGTATCTAAGCTTGTGCCATCATATCTTCTAATCTCTGCCATCATCGGATGCACATATGTGTAATCATAATCGATCAGGTCTTCCATCGAATCCTAGACTAGGATGGAAAACAACTCTTCTTCCTTCATTTCCAAGTATTGCAGCACATCTGATAGAAGCAAGTGTTGTACAACATCTACTTCAATGGCCGTCAAGGAGGCAAGGCTGGGTTTGTCGACTTGTGGTTGTTCTGAAGAAGATGGCACCATGAGAGCCAACCCTTGCTATGCCACCACCCGATGTTCCTCTTCAACATTTATAAGCTCTTCAATTGGTTCTTCTCAGATGTATGTGATAGCAACAACATGTGGAGTTCTATCTTCATCGCTCTTCTCCTCTAGGAGTATATCCAATGTAAGGAGGTAAATTGCCAATGCGCAATCACACTCCACGAGATCCAAAGGTATTGTACTTGGTGCACTCCCCATGGAAACATTGCATACTCTGTGCTAAGGATCCACATGGACCAAGCACCTATTCACCACTTTTTGGTGATTCTTCCCTGCTTGAAATACCATGAGTTGTTCTAGAGGCACCCAAGTTATGTCAGGTCCCTCGATGGAGTATGTGCAAATAGCAATGGTACTCATAAAGTTCCTCAAAATGTGAAGAGGGAGATCTAGCGATGAGAGCATGCTTTCAAGGTTGAAGTTCTGTAACATTTCTCCCCCCCCCCCCCCCCCCATGACCCCGTGCCCTCCCCCATGGGAACTCACCCCCCCTTTCTCTAAATTTTTTTAATTTTTTTTTTCCTTTCCCTCTCCCCCCCGACAGTACATCAGGGAGAGAGGGAGAGGAGTGATGTGGAAGAAGGGGAGGGGCATGGCGCCCAGGTGACAGCGTTCAGATGCACCCCCCTTTAAAATCCCACCCTCCTCCTCATCATTGGAGAGACTCCCCCCCCCCCCCCCCCCCCCGTTTGCTATAGGTGGACCCCTGGGCCTCCGTGGGAGGCTATGACCCCCCTGCTAACGTACGAGACTCCCCGCCCCCTACTGCAGAATGCCCCCACTAGCGACAGCAGTGGCTGCGCCCACCGGAGCCTCGATAGGGAAACACCCCCTGTGGTTGTCATTGAAAAGCCTTGTGTTGGCGAATTACACCCTCTTTTTTAATTCGATCAAGTAGCCCCTTTTACGCGAGAAGGAAGGTGAGGAGGGAGAAGAGAGAAGAAGGGAGAGAAGGAGAAGAGAAGGAGAAGGAGAAGAAGGGGAAGAGGGAGAGAGAAGAGAAGTAGAAAGAGAAGAGGAGGGAGAAGAGAGAAGAAGGAAGAGAAGGAGAAGAAAAGGAGAAGAAGGAGGAGGGGAAGAGGGAGAGAGAAGAGAAGTAGAAGGAGAAGAAGAGGGAGAGAGAAAAGGAAGAAGAAGAGAGGAGAAGAGAGAGAAAATAGAGAGATAAGAGAGAAGGAAAAGAGGGAGAAGGAGAGAGAGTAGAGAAATAAAAGAGAAGGAAAAGAAGAGAAGGAGAGAGAGAGTAGAGAAATAAGAGAGAAGGAAAATAAGAGAAGGAGAGAGAGAAAGTAGAGGAAAGGAGAAGAAGAGAAGGAGAGGGAGAGAGAGTAGGAGAGTAAGAAAGAAGAAGAAGAGAGTAGGAGAGTAGAAGTCGAGAGGGAGAAAGAAAGGAGGAGAGGAGAAAAAGAAGAAGAAGAGAGAGAAAGAGAGCAACCGCCACCAGTCACCCAAACCATTCTCTCGGCAACGAACCCCGCCCAGTGGCCTTTCCCAACCAAACCTATCAACCCAAAACCCGTCAAGGTGGACTGCCCAATCCCCGCGAGGCGAATGGCTCCCAAGACGAAAGTCGCGGGAAACGTAGGCACCCAATCCACCGTTAATGCCAGAGGGGTGAGCGAAACAACTAACGCAACACATACGAATCAAGCCCAGGTTCTAAGAGTTAAAAATTAATTTAAGAATTATTTCTCAGGGAAGGGATGAAAGGATTGATGTCACGCATAGGGTTTTGTTTACTCTAAGAGCTAAGTTGCATATGCGAAACGATAGAGTTTGGAATTTGCACAAGATTTTAGGCACGAAATGATAGCTTTTACACACATAAAATGAAAAGGTTTTCGCATTATTTCACATAAAATAATAGCTTTTAAACCAATTTAGTACATGAACAATCATTTAGAAATCATGCTTCGCGATCATGACTAAAAGAAACACATGAAATGATAGACTCCGATGGATAGAAACCTAGACCTTCATGAGATCTGGTGTATTAGGAATAAGTATAATTGCCTGGAATTGTTTTATTGATCTTGCTGTGGATTATCGCAAATGAATACGCTCCTAGCTTAGTTGAAGCTGGTGACCTAACCCTAAATGGATTGTTGACCCAAGTTATGCTTGGCAGCTTGTAAAGATTGTGAATCCCTTAAGCAATTGTTTTGATACATCTCGTTAAAATTAAGGCTATGCATGCAATGGGATTGCGATGCCTTGAAGCAAGAGGTTGTACATTTAACTGTTTGTTAATGTGGTTTTGGATGTTAACCCAAATGGGGTGTGTTTGATGATTGCATGGCCGGGTCTGAGATGACTAATTGCCATGGAAACAAAAGGAATGTTTTCCCTAGTAATTGTTTGAAGCTGGGTGCTTCATCTATGATTGATTTCCTAAAGGAATAATTAAGGAAGGATGGCGCTAGCTACCCCCCGCGAACCACCAAACCCTAACCAAGGGGGTTGTGAATCCGCGCCAGGAATGTGAACCGAACCTACTGCGAGAGGTCTCTCCGTGGAAATCACTTGGCGTAGGAGGACGCTTGGGTGCTAGTGGGGGCTCTGGCCGTAAATTCCAATGCCTCTGGGCCCTACACAAGTATTCTACATGACTCGAGATGGAATATTGAGGCCTTGATACTAGTTACAAGGCGGAATCTTGGAAGGATAAACCTTCAGGTTTTATTGCCAGAAGACGGAAGGATTTTTCTGCAGAGGCAAAAAGGAGCACTTAATTCTCCTGTATGGGCAGGAGACACACATTAAAACGAAGATAAGTTAAGGAAGTGTTTGATCTTGTTTTAACCTGTCTTCGTATTTGTGGCCTAAATTACGTAAAGGAACCTGTGACTAACAGGTTAATTAAGAAAGCTACTTTTATATGTGAAGCATAATGTGGTAGGTAATTAGATAACTAAAACAACCCTTGAGGGAAGCGTGGTGGATGTGACCAATGGGTCTATCCTACAGAAGGGTGGTCTCGATTAGCCGAGAGCTTTCCTCAAAGGAGATGTTAACAGGAAATGTTAGGAAAAAGTGGGTCCATGACCTTAGACAATGTTGACTAGGAACCCGAACTTCAGGTCGATCCTAATGGGAACGGCCGGATTAGTTCCGTTGCGGGCCAGACTCGAGAGACCCTAGTTGGTAAACCCCGTGTCATTCCTTGGGAGTGTCGAGCGGCGTCTTCTAGATATATCTCTCGATGGACTGCTAAGACGTGTCTCACGATTTGAGGAGTGGGCATGTTACAGTTGGTATCAGAGCCAAAAACTTCTTAATGATGCATGATTGATTAATGTTCGGATCATAGACATAACCTAAATAACCTAAGTGGTATGGCTTGATTATGAGGCACCTTCTGCACCTATGAATGCTGACATGCAAGAGAAGAAGTTCCTTCTCAAGCAAATTAAGCCACCCGAGTTTGATGGCAAGGTACGGACTGTTCAAGTTGACGCCGAGATCTGGATTGAGTCCATGGAGAACTATTTTGAGGCAGTAAGAACTACACCTGCTAACCAAGCCATGCTCACCAAACTTAAGCTTACAGGTGAAGCAAGACTTTGGTGGAAACAGTGATGCAGAGACCAAGCGATCTCGGAGGGGACCGTCACTTGGAATAAGCTTAAGGAAGCTGTGTGAGGGAGGTATCTGCCACCTACCTACCACACACAAAAGATGAATGAATTCTACGACGTGAAGTAGCTAGAATTATCCCTTGAAGCATACTATTCAAAGTTCGTTTCACTCCTAAAGTATGCACCCGCAATGGATATGACACAACAGGTGTCAAAGTTCTGTGCTGGGTTGAATCCACCCATAAATACTCGATTGGAATCAATGCGCCCAATGGACTTGCAAGACGCATTACTCTGAGCAAATCCAATCGTCCAAGAGCTTAAATCAGGCAACTATGATGAAGATGACCCAGGGATCAAGACAAGAGGTGCCACAAGTGCGGTGAGATAGGACACATCCGTAAGAGATGCCCCAACCGCCGATGTTTCCAGTGCAGTGAACTAGGACACATCCAAACAGATTGTCCTGAGTTGGACCCTGAGAATCAGGAACGTGCAGTCAAAGGAAGCCATCTAAACTATACTTTTGGCCCTTATTATAAATCACATGATGATGAAGGCCTAGAGCCTGTTGTAACCTTTGAGGATGACTTGATATCCTAGGAAGATATACTTGAGGTAATAAGTCTTGTACTTGGAATAAATCCTATTGCATTCTATGAGTTGTGACAAGTTGTCATTTTAAGAATTTGAGTAATCAAAGTAGCGCAACGGAAGCGTGGTGGGCCTGAGAGGATGTAACATTTCTTTCCCTCCCCCCTCGTGACCCCATGCCCTCCCCCATGGGAACTCACCCCCCTTTCTCTAATTTTTTTTATTTTTTATTTCCTTTCCCTCTCCCCCCCGACAGTACATCGGGGAGAGAGGGAGAGGAGTGATGTGGATGAAGGGGAGGGGCATACTGCCCAGGTGGCAGCGTTCAGATGCGCCCCCCCTTTAAAAGCCCACCCTCCTCCTCGTCATCGGAGAGACTTCCCCCCCCTGTGTTTGCTGTAGGCAGACCCCTGGGGCCTCCGTGGGATGCTGTGGCCCCCTACTGGCATACGAGACTTGTTACAAGGTGGAAATTAACATTCCTTTTTTTGAGAGCTATAATTTTACCCTTCCAATGCTTTGATACATCTGTAATTACATATGCTTTCACCCTGAAAGCTCCCTTCATACTTAGATGCATATGTACCCAAGACGAGCAATGATACGTATCAGTGATCCAATTCCCTTCTTCATCTTTTATGTTACATACTTCTATCGAGAGAATTATTTTTCTTCTCTCAGACATATAACCTATACATTAGATGTAAAGAAGTATGTATTAACCCCTAAATAATAAGCATTTTAAGTCTTCTCTCACCAATATGCTATACAAAGCAACATAGCATTAAGAGATGTTTACACTTTTGTAAACATACACAAACATCAATATTGAAATGCATGTGAATATGTACATCAATACAAAGTATAGATTTAATTTCAAGGCATCACTTTAATCATACCATTTACATGAAATATAATGAAAAGAATAGCACAAGAATACTCAGAGAATTTTGCCAAAATAAATTTTATTCTAATGAATAAGAGCCTGATTTGACTCAACACATTGTATGAAATGTGGGTATTATAGAGTAGTTGTTACAAGGATAGCTGCCACATGGCATGTAAATCTTAATAGGCACATTGGATTGACACTTGAGATATTCTATAACTCAACACATTGTACGTTATATGGATGATATGATACAAGAGTTTCATGGATCATTGCCAATTGGCATGGAGATCCGAATGGACACGTAGGACCAATAAAGCAGAGGATTTTTGAACCATAAACTTTCAGTAGATCCATATCATCCAACACAAAGGAATCACTCACCGCATCAAAATAGTCAATCGAGAATTCTGTGCTTCACCTAAACCTTGTACAATACCTGCATGTACAGAAAAATACATGCATGAATCCCCTTTAACAAAAATACTTGCTTGAATCCCTTTTAACAAAAAATATCTAGATAACTGCATGAATAGAAGCAATACAAAATAGGGCTAATTTACCTATAAGCTGATCTACTAAAGATAAGATTGAATCATTTTACTGATCAAAATCCATTGCAAATGATGGACAAAAGAAAACATCAATCCCATCAAACATAAAAGTCACTAATTAAATGAATAAAATTTGGCACCTTAAAATAGGGCAGATTTACCCATAAATTGAGCTACAGAATCTCTGCTCTACCTTGTGTTAAGTGTTGCAACAACAATTGATCCTTAAGTTAGAACTAGCATCAAACCCTATAGTAAAGATAGTAGAAAAGGGATAGTTCAGAGAGGAAGAAAGAGAAAGTGTGTGAGTATGTGGGAGAGAGAAAGAAATGAGTACCTATCCAATCTTGCCCAAATTGATCTCTGCAAAAGACAATAGCAAGAGTTAGTATTTACATGAAGGTATACTGAAAAAACAGTAGAAAAGAGAAAACATAGAGAGAGAAAGGGAGAGGGAGAGAGAGATGAGCACTTATGCAATGTCACCCAAAATGATCTTTGTAATAAAACAACAACAAGGGTTAGAACTAACATCATGTTGTATTGAAAAGATAGCAGCAAAAAAAAACAAACAGAGAGAGAGATTAACACCTTTTTCTCTTGCTCCAGATAAATTCTGCAAGAAAACAACAATTAGAACCAACATAAATTTCTATTGAAAACACAACATAAAAGAGAAACAACACATAGAGAGAGGGGGGGAAGAAGAGAGAGAGAGAGAGAGAGAGAGAGAGAGAGAGAGAGAGAGAGAGAGAGAGAGAGAGAGAGAGAGAGAGAGATGAGCACCTTTGCCTCCTACCCAAAACAACCCCTGCAATAAAACAAAAATAACAGTAAAAAATGACAACGAACCCCATTGAAAAAATAGCAAACAAAAGAAAATGCAAAGAGAGATGGGCACCTGTGTTTTGCCCAAAATCTAGAACTGCATGGAGAAGAAAGTGTAGAGGTAAGCAGAACACTCAAAACCCTAATTACTCTCACTAGGGAGCTTCAATGGAGACGAAAATTCACGAATATAGAGAAGAGAAGGAAAGTGATCTATTTCTCAGCTTTTGGGTCAAACAGATTTCGTGAGAGGGAAAAAAATCGAAATTGAAAATTCTCCAAAAAAGGGGAGAAATACGAGGTGAAAGAAACACAACTGTTGTGTACTATTCATTCTCCCTTTAAATAAATCCCCCACTAACCCTTTTTTTAATAAAAAAACCCAAGATTTGGAGAGAGAAGATTCACCCTCCATGGATGTCAACATCTAGCCTTCCTATTGGACAATCCAAAAGGCCTATATCTTAAACTATATTATTTTTAAGGGCCCATTTGTGAGTTCATTTTTTTTCTAATGTAAGCTTGCAACTCTCAAAGGCAATGTCACCATGCTCCTGTAACAAAACAACACCTATGCTTTTGCCATTGGGATCACATTGTATAGTAAACTCCTTAGAGGGATTTGAGCATACCAAGATAGGAGCAAAATCGAGGAGTTTCTTCCATTGATTGAAGCTTCTATCTACAATGGCATCCCAAAAGAGAGCTTCTTTGTTCAATTTGTCAATCAAAGGAGTTGCTATGGTTACATAATGCTTAATGAATCTACGATAAAATGATGATAGACCAAGAAGCCCTCTAAGAGAGGTGGTGGTTGCAAGTGTTGGCCAATCTCTGACACACTGCACCTATATAAGATCAGCCAAAATACTTTTCTCATTGACAATAGATCCCAAGTACTTTACCTATATCTACATAAAAGAGCACTTCGTCTCCTTAATAAAGAGTTTGTGGTGTCTTAATACATTAAATACATTTCTCACATGTAAAAGATGGTTCTTCAATGACCTGCTATAAATGAGTATATAATCTAAGAACACTATGATAAATTTGAAAAGGAAGGGCCATAGTATTTTGTTAATCGCACTCTAGAAAGTGACTAGAGCATTGGTTAACCTCATGGCAAAAGCATAGGTGTTGTTTCACCTCATCACCCTCTCTCATACAAATTAAACAAGACCCTCTTACCTCATCACCCTCTCTCATACAAATTTGATAGTATTTTCACCTCATCACCCTCTCTCATACAAATCTAATAGTATTCTGACCTCAAGTTAATCTTTGTAAAAATAACTTTGCCCCCTTGAGCTCATCTAGCAAATTATCCATGCTAGGAATAAAATACATGTTCTTCATTGTGATCTTGTTTAGATCTCTATAGTCTATGCACATCCTGAAAGATCTATCCTTCTTCTTTACTAAACAAGACCAATGATGCATATGGTGAAGAACTAGGCTTAATAAAGCCCATCTCTAATAGATATTTGATTTTCTTGGTAACTTCCTCACACTACATTTTGACAATTTGTAGGGTACCTTATTGATTGGCTTGGAGTGAGGCTTTAAATCAATAGGGTGATCAATCGCTCTCTTGTGAGGTAGCGTTGTAAGCTCCTGAAAAAAATCCTTATATGCCTCAAGAAAAGTCTTCAATGCTAAATTATCAACCGAATCCTTGGACAGATATATTACCTCGTTATTTAAGTATAATATGAATATCTTATAGTACCTTTTGTACTCCTTCTTGAGCTATTTTATGGTGATGAGCTGAAAATCAAACTTGCTATGGATTCCATGTAAATGGATAGACTATATGTCAATGGAAAACTCCATGTATAATTGCAAAAAAACCATAATTTTCATACCCAAATCCATCAACCAATCAGACCCAAGTATATATCAAATGCTAGTGCCCCCATGATGTAGGATTGCACTTCAAGTGCACTTGAGTGTGATGATCCATGTACTTTTAATAAATACAATGATTTTCAAATTGTTGCTCTATGATAAGGGAGTGTGAGGGACCTTGTTTGTTCTATGATAAGAGAGTGCAAGGAACCTTGTTTAATGGCTGATATAAGAAAGTTGCTTTTAGAAGTCTCATTTTAAGATAACATAAATTGCTTTAAAAACTAAAGGATATCCAAGTGCATGTGTGGAAAGAGGAAGAGTTTAATCTCAAAGTTTGAACTATAAGGACATGTGGACCAAAAAATTGACTTATTTACAAACTTGTGTGTACTACCCTATCTATTGAGATAAAAATATCTTTTTCATGAATGATACCCTTCGTACAAAGTGTATTTCCTAGAACTTATCCACGCATCTATGGAAATAGAACAAAGTATAACAGTAGTAGCAGTAGGTCTCCCAATACCACATAGATCAATAGGGAATGCCCACCAGGGTTGAATGAAAAACCATCTAAAGAATCAAAAAACTATTCTTGATCAAAATCTTCTTCAAAGTCTTCATTTTCAACATGAATAGCAAAATTGGTATCCTCAATTTCTTCTTTATCATCCTCAAGAACAATTATATCGTAATTCTTGGTCTTTGAATTCTCGTATTTGCAATTCAAAGTGAAATAAGTTAAATACTTTTTTCCATACTTAAAATTTTGTGCTCTTTAAAGAGGTCTATGGGGATGTCTTTTTCTACACCTTGGGTTGTAAAATTTTTGAGTCTGATCTTAGCTTGCTTATTGTCCACTTAATTACTATTGACTGGACAAAAATTACATTGGGATCTTCAGGTATTAAATGATGGGTAGGTAGGCACTCTATGTTGGGGATTAAAGGCCCTCGCCTATATTTACTTATATATTGGATCCACACACCTATATGCTACAAGTGATAGTGGCAATAGAATAAGGGAAGGCAAGTCACACACTATGACTATTGGAGCTCCCACACACCAATCTCTCTCTTCTTACTTGAACCACCATAGCTCTTAATCTCTTCTTGTTCCACTCCCCCTTTTAATTGGTATTAGAGTGGGCATTCGAGGAGCTCCTTCATCACTTACTTTACCTCAAGAAGAAGATCTCCACTTCAAGCTTTCATAATAGCCATACACTAAGGTATGCATCAGTCCCATTGATCTTTCACGTACTCAAACTTGTTTGAGCCCTTTCTGGGGAGTGTCTGGGCATTGAAAAGAGGTCTATTGTGCTTCAATCAATCAATAGTAGAGCAATGGAAGCCCCTAGAAAACTAGCATGATTTGCACGAATTGTCTTGGCTACCCCCCCCCCCCCCTTCAACTTCCAATAGACATCACCAACTCGCAGCTCGCTTTAATAGTGATTGGTTACTTGGGCATTGAGAACTTACATTTGGGCACACATTTGAGTTAAATACCTTCAAGAATTGGCTATGTTTCAAGACAAATCTGCTATAAAACACTATGGATATCATGTATTTGTTGCTAGTTTGATGCTTAGCAACCCTCTTGGATTGATTTGAGCTTGATTAGTTCAGTTATTAAAGGGTTTATTGCTACAACAACATTTGGACAATAAGCATACATTGTGAAGGTCTATGTATTACATGCTTATAAGTGCTTTAGGGATCCTAAATGGCTATATCAATGCTTGGCATTGATGTATATACTTGAATATACTTATGATGAGCTTGGAGTTTCACATTTGAGCTTGATTGAATGCATTTTGGCAATGACTTATTGATATAGTGATTTTTTACTTGTGGATTAAAAGTATATTGGATGTATATATTCTCGAATATATTTATGATGTACATGGGCTTTCCAGATACTATGACATTTATGTTTCGAGATTTGCTTGACTTTTAAACATCTCGGATTTACTTTCAATGGGAGACACTTATATTTTTCTTACAAATGTGTAAACTGTTATTGCAAATATTGACTCGTGTGGACTAATTTGCCTTTGAGCATTTGGATATCCTATATCTATCATTTACAATGGATTGTACATGCATTGATTGTATGCATCTATGTATCTTACATGCCATTTTCTTTAATAGTTCTTAATACTTGGTTGTTACACTACTACTTGCATTCTATATATCTCAGATTGCTACCCAAATATTTCTACCAATGAGAGCTTACTTTGTATGTCATTTGTCTATTGATGTATGGTCATTTACTATAGTTTTACGAATAGCAATACTAAATACTATTTATAAGTAGTCTTTTTGAGCACAGATGCCTTGTTTAAACACTATATTACCTATTGTTTGTGGATAGCTATATCCTCTTTTATTTTCCATCTCTTGTCCATTCGTTTGGCTTAATTTTGGGGCTATTTTATTGTAATTATAGCACTCCATATTCTTGTATTTTTCAATCATTTACAAATATAATGAAAGTAATTCCAATGCATTAGTCGATATAGTGCTATTTTCAACATTGAAAGGCTTGATGGTAACAACTTCAAATATTGGAAGACATAAATATGGTACGTATTGGTATAGAAGAAGTAGATTAGGCCATTTAAGTCCAAGGTCATGAAGCCAAAAATTTGGGATAGAGAAGATTGGGATGAGCTAGATGAGTTATGTAAGTCTATGATTATACTCTCTTTGTTTAAACATGTGTATTTTAATGTTATCTCTACTACTGGTGGTACATACGCTTTACGGAAGAAGATATATAATCTTTATAATAAGCAAAGTCTTGCATCTCATTTGTATTGGTTATAAAGAAGGCTTTGGAACTTCGCATGAAGGAGGGAATCCCTATATCTACTCATTTGAATGAGCTTCACTCTATTTTCAACAAACTTATATTGCAAGACATCAAGTTTGAGGATAACATAAAGTCTTTGTTCTTGTTTGTCATACTACTAGAGTCATGGGATAGATTTTGTATTGCTATGAGTGTTAATCCTCTCGAGGATGGTTTTAAATGTAGTAATATAGAGAGTGGTTTGCTTATAAAATAAGTAAACATGAAGAATATTGATCCAATTTGCACTTCTCATGCACTAACTATTAGAGATAAAAATGATGAAAATAGTAATAATAACCATGGTAGAGACTCACAACCCAATAAGGGTACGTCTTAATCTCATATAAAATCCTGTACTAAGTCCCATGATCACAAGTCCTCTTTGATATGTCATTATTGTGGGTAGTAGGGTCACATTAGGCCACAATGCCATAAAATATGCAATGAGAAAGGCAAGGAAAAAGTGTAGGAAAATACAAAATCCACTAAGATTGTACTTAAGTCTAATGTAAATATAAAAGAGATAAATGCCTTAGAGTATAGTTTTGATGATTATATTCTTATTGTTACTTCATCACTTAATGCTACTTGGTTGATTAATGCTTTGACTACTTAGTCTCAATGTTAGCTTCTTAATTTGAGAGCTTCGTTCCATGTTACCTTGCATCATCTTTGGTTTCATATCTACAATATTGTTACAAGTTTTATTGAACTTGAAAATGACACTGCATTGGATATTACTGGCATATGTGACGTTAGACTATGGTTTGGTACTGGTGTTTCTTTTGTACTTGATGATATATATCATATCACGGTTTTGATGAAAAGCCTTATTTCAATTGTTAAATAATGACAGATACTATGTATTTCTTGGTCATTCTTAATGGAAGATCACCCATGCCAGTCTTATTTTTGCTAGAGGTACCAAGGTTGGCAACCTCTACCCTTTGCTTGTTTCCGAGTCTATTGACCATATTTTGGTTGTGACTAATCTTTCACATGGATCTTTATGGCCTCATCACTTGGACACATGTCTTTGAAAGGAATAAAAGTATTATTTTGTTTGCAATATCTTTCACATAATCATTGTTTGTATGGTAAATAGACTCATAACTCATATAAGAAGTCTGGTTCTACATGTATGGATGTCTTTGACTCTTGTGCATTTAGATGTTTGTGGTCCCATGCACCGCCCTTGGGTGGTAGGAAGTACTTTGTTACATTCATAGATGATTATTATCACATAAGGTTTGGGTCCATCCCATTAAGCAGAAATCAAATGTTTAGCCTATGTTTTTAGCCACTTTCTTATCATGGTTGATAACTAGTCTAGGTAAAGGTTGAAATCCTATAGTTTGACAATGGGAGTGAATATGTTTCTAAGGCTTTTGAATAGCTTTATGATGAGAGAGGTATTAAGTGTTAGTTGATCGCCCCATACATCCCACCCCAAAATGGTATTGTAGAGAGCATGAACATGACTATATATGAAAGAGTCTATAGTATGCTCAATTAGGTAGGCTTACCACAATATTTTTGGGCTAAGACAATTACTAGTGACTATGAAATCTCTATGGATTATGTCATGGTAGTAGACTCTACTAAGCCACTTACCTATGAGGAGGCTATGTGCAGAGGTGATTCTCATTCTTAGGAGAGGGTTATGTAATCTGAGTACTATATGTGGGACTTAGTTTCCTTGTCTAATAGGAAGTATGCATTCCCTTGTAAATAGGTGATCACCTTAAGTTAGCATATAAGGCCAAATTGGTTACTAAGGGTTTTATGTAGGAAAAGGGAGTTGATTTTGATGAGGTCTTCTCTCTTGTGGTGATCAAGTTGACTAATCATGGCCTTGGTTACTTAGTTAGATTTGGGTCTTTATTAGATAGATATTAAGATAACTATTTTACATGGGGACCTACATGAGGACATTTATATATAGTAGCCTAAGGGCTTTATGAAAAAAGGCAAGGAACACCTAGCATTTATCCACTTGTATTATTTTAGAGTCATGAATGCGTTCATGGCTTACTAAATAATCAAATTTAGAAAATTTTAGTGGATTATGAACTTAAGTAGGCATCTAGGGAGTGGGTTTGATATTTTTATGTATTCATAGGGATATTCTCGTAGTGACATGGATCCGTTTCTACACATGAAGAAGGCCCATGATGGTAGCCTTATTGTCTTAGTGTTTTATGTTGATGATATACTTATTGTTGGGAGTGCTCATGAGTGTTGAGCTAGATGATTTATATTGATGATGCTGAAGGCTTGAGATAGTAGCCTTATTATCTTGGTGCTTTATGTTGATGATATGCTTATTGTTGAGAATGCTCATACTGAGCTAGATGCTTTAAAGGCTTAGCTCAATAAGAGCTTTGAGATGAAAGATATGGGATAAGCCTCACACATGCTTGACATGTACATTATGTGCAATCACTCCAAGGGACTTTTTTACTTATCCTAAAAGGAGTACATAAATACTTGAGTGATTCCATATATAAGATGGTAAGCCTATTAGCTATCATTTAACTTCTCATGTAAAGGTTAATCAGGTAGATTACTTCTAGTGGCCAAGGTCTCATATACATTTGCAATGGGTAGTTTGATATACGTTGTTATACAATTCGAGATACATGCTCCACTTTCTTATACACTTAAAATATATATGGCGAATATTATGTTTTCACAAAGGGAGAATAGATGAGAGAAAAGAAATATGTAGAGAGAGAGAGAGAGAGAGAAATTGGCAACACAATAGGGACTGGAAGATGGGCCAGTCCCCCCCCCCCCTTGTGGAGTTATATTATTGACAAGGAGCAAGCTCCTCCGTTATACATAAGCCAGTTCTTACTTGTAGATCTTGGGAACAAGATTACGGTTCCTTGCATGGTGTACAATTGGCTAACACTTGCACAACTTGGAAGTTGGCACCTTTCGATCCTTCTTGAGTCTCCTTCTCTCCTACACAATATGTGTAGGGCTCTCCTCTTGGAGCTTGATTTTAGCAAAACTTTCGCAGCACTTGATTTCAGCAAAGCTTCCGCAGCACTTGATTTCAGCAGGGCTTCCGCAGTACTTGCACCTTCTCTTCTCCTCTTGGTGGATACATGCAAAGTGATGCTTCCTTCACCTCTCCCTTACACCCAAGGAGAGCCTCCCCTTTTATAGGCTTTCAAGAGCTTCTCTTCTTGGAGAAAGAGTTGAGTTGATCTTCATGCAAGATGTGGTTGTTCCACTCTACAACACTAATTTCAAGATATCTCTTTGTGCATTGTTTGGATGAAAAAACGTCCAGCACAAAAGTTGTAGATCTCACTGTTTCCGATAACTTACATGGCCCATTTTTAGAGATCGCTTTTCTATTGCGAGATATTTTAAAAATGGATTTTTCAAAAAACTGCTTTTTAAACTGTACTCTTAACTTGTGATCCATGCAACCACCTTGAGTCATAGATAAGGAGAGTTCATTAGATTGCCTTGGGCCTCAACCTTAAGATTGAATTCCACACAAAAGCTTGTGTCATTTAAGACCTTACAAAGAGAAAATCACTTCTCTCCTCACTTCCAGAGGATCACGTCTCTCGTCTTTCTTAGTGAGAGGATTCCCTCTCTCGTCTTTCTTAATGAAAGAAAAGACCTTAAACCTTGACTTGTAGAGGAGAGGATGACCCCAAATGAATGCCGCTCATTACACACAAGTAAACATTCCCAGGCGTCCCTAGATGCACACGTAAATACATATACACAATGCTAATGCACTTCCTCTTCTTAAAACTCAATCCATCTTCATTTATGTGTAACTCCTTGGTTCTTGTGTACACTCTTACACTTGGCAGACACTTCTTTCCCCCTTCATAACTTATACTACTTGTACCAAATATCCCCGTCACAGTGCTCTGATCACCCCATTAAGTGATGCACTATGAATACTGGTCTCTAAATGGTCTCATGGCCATGCTAGATCATCATCAACACTTAAAGAAAAGTGAGTCATTAATTTATTGACATGAATTTATTAAATAGAGAATGTGTAATAAGCAATCAATTTAGTGACATCCCTCTGATTTCTAAACAATTGACCTCAATTGTAGAGGGGATACATAGTCCTTAAGAAGATCTGGAAAGTCTTGTAGTTCTCTTTTAGTCATAAATTGAGCATCCAATGGGGGATAATTCTTAAACTTAACCAGATACTTCCGTAATACCTTACTTGACCTTAGAGTATTGTCCTAATGGTGTAAAATTCTTTCAGGCACAAGGAACTCTTCTGTTTCTTCTATGTCAGGTAAATCTTCCTTGATTGGTTCCATTGGAGGTTCTCCAATATAGGGACGTAGCAAAATTATATGGAAGGCATTATGAATGTTCCAATGACTTGGTAGATCCTAACAAAAAGTCACATCGTTTATCTTATCTGTGATCTTGAAAGGGCCATAATAGCGATCAGAAAGCTTAACCACCCTTTTGACCTTTCGCTTCTTCAAGCGAGCCTTCTCAAACTTAAGAAGAACATACTATCCCAACTTGAGATCTAACTCACGATGATGCTTATCTGCTTCGTGTTTATGCTTCTCTTGTGTCCTTTGGATAGCAACTTTTACTTGAGTGAAAGTTGTATCAATGTCTCTAACAAACTCATCCGCTGCAAAGATCTTATCCTTCGTAAGAAGAATGGGTGGTAAATGAGGCTTACCATAGATGATCTCAAAGGGTGCCTTACCAGTACTAGAGTGCACCGGATTATTGTATGCAAACTCTACTAAAGGCAAATACTTTTCCCATTCTCTTTGATTATCAAAGACATAAAATTTCAAAAGGTCCAAAATAGTAGAATTAGCATTTCACTCTGCCCATCCATTTGAGGATGATAAGAGGATGAAAACTTTAACTTTGTCCCGAGGTTTTCGAAGAGAGCTTGCCAAAAGAGGCTGGTCATGCGGGGATCTCGATCACTTATAATGGACTTAGGCATGCCATGATGCTTGAAAATATAAGCAATGAATAGCTTAGCCATATGTTCGACTTTGATTGTCTTTCGCACAGGTATAAGTGAGCTTGCTTACTGAATCTATCAATGATAGTCCAAATTGCATCATTGCCTGCTTGTGTGCGAGGAAGCGTCATGATAAAGTCCATGGCTATACTTTCCCAAGGCTCATTGGGAATAGGTAATGGCTTCAGTAGACCAGGTGGTTTATGCCTGTCATACTTTACTTTTTGGCATATCTTGCACTCGCGGACATATATTTCAATGTCAACCCTAAGAGTGGGCCAAAAGAAATATATTTCCAATGCTCGAGTAGTGTGTAAAATACCCCTATGTCCAGTATATGGAGATGCATGTGCTTCATCCATTACCTTGTGTCGCAATGGTAATGCTACACAAATTGCTTGATGATGATACAAATAACCATCTCAAATCGAGTAAGGTGTAATCGACTGACCTGAGTTAAGCTGATCCCATATGGTTGAGAAGTCGAAATCAGTTGCATACATTTTGGGTAAATCCATGAACTCGTTATGATAAACAGTTGTGATTGCATTCACTCAAGGTTGCCGTGATAGAGCATATGCTACCACATTCTTAGTTTCAGATGTGTGAAGGATTTGAAAATGAAACATAGATAAGAAATTTGCCCAACACATCTGTTTCTCTGAAAGCTTCTGCTGAGTGAGGAAGTATCTTAGACTTTGGTGATCTGTTTTAATAACAAAATCTGCACCAAGTAAATAGTGTTTCCATATTTTAAGAGCATGTACCACCGACATAATCTTTTTCTCGTATACTGGAGCATGTAGCTCATGGTCCTTGAGGCGTCGACTCTCAAATGCTACTACACAATGCTCTTGATTAAGCACAGCTCCAATGCAATCCCCAAAAGCATTGCAGTGAACTTCAAAAGGTTTTTGAAGATCCGAAACTATGAGAACTGGTTCATGAGTCACAAGAAACTAAATTCTTTCAAAGGCTTGTAGTTGCCTTGATCCCCAGCAAAAAGGCATTCGCTTCTTAGTAAGGTCATGTAGAGGAGATGCAACATACGCAAAACCTCGTATGAACCTCCTATAGTATGAAGATAGGCTCAAGAAACTTCTAACTTCATGTACAGAAGTAGGTGTAGGCCATTCAACAATGGCTCGAATCTTCTCAAGATCCATTCTCACCAAATTGTGAGAAACAATATGGCCTAAGTAATGAATTTCGGAAAGGAAAAATTCACTCTTCTTAGCATTGACCTGTAGTCTATGCTTGTGAAGCTCTTGAAAAACAATAGATATATATTTTGTATGCTCTTCTTCAGACCGTGAAAATATTAGAATGTCATTAAAGAAGATACATGTGAACTTTAAGTAAGGTATGAAAATTCTCTCCATCATTCGATTGAATGTGGCAGGTGCATTTGTCAAACCAAATGGCATGACTAAGAACTCGTATAGTTCAAATGTCGTACAAAAAGCTGTCTTATGAACATCTTCAGGTGCTATCCGTATCTGGTGATAGAGCCACTCTGAATTGAGTGCAGCAATGTTTGTACATGGGACCGGTGTAGTTGCAGATTTTGATATCTGGCATAAGCGCATTGGTCATGTTAATGTACAGTGACTTAAATCAATGGAAGCCCAAAATATTGTTGCAGGATTGCCTAAATTCAAGGTTGCAGAAATGCATAAGGTATGTGAAGCCTATCAATTTGGAAAACAGGCAAGGAAACCATTTCCTAGACATGTTCAAGAGAGTAAGAAGCCATTGGAATTAATCCACTCTGATGTGTGGACATATGGAAAGAACCGTCTTTCTTTTGAACAGTAAGACTGGAGAGCAATATGGAGAAGAGCTAGGTTGAACTAACCCTTTTTCCAACAATTCATTTACTTGTGTTAGGATCTCCTCTTGCTGACTTGCACTTACTCGGTAAGGCGGTTGGTTAGGTGGTGAACTGCCTGGGATAAGATCAATTGTGTGATCTTCCGGGCGCTTAGGAGGTAAATCTCCTAGGAGTGAATCACTAAAACAATCTTCATATTGTTTAACAAAATCATGTCTAGCTTGATCAATTAAAGAGAGGGGTTCTTTTAAAGTATGAGACTTAGAAGCATTAGTTGGTATTGTGTATTCATTAGAGGCACCAAGTTCCCTTGAATCATTAGTTTCTTTTGACTCTCTCACAAGAATCATGTACGCAAAAATAGCTTTCTTCATTTCTTTAGAAATGCTAATATGACTAACCATTGGCACTGGCCAATCTCCAACATCAGCAATGCATACTATGTTCCGACCCTTGAATTGAAATGCAACGATCTTCTTAACAAAATCAGGAAAAGGTCTAATCTTGTCATGCCAAGGTATGCCTAAGATAACATCACAGTTACCTATGGGTGCAAGTAGAAAAGATTATTGGTCGTGGTAAACCCCAATTCTAAGATTCAGTTTCCCTTGAATAGGAGTAGAATTGGTTGTAAGTCCTTCAAATGCTGAACCTGATCCAATTGGTATTCCCAATCGATCCGGTGGAATTTGTAGCCTTTCAATAGTATCTGTTAACACAAAATTATCTATGGACCCTGGATCAAAGAGTATCAAAACTCGTTGATTGTTGAGTGTCCCCCAACCCTTTAAGAGTTATATTTTCTTCTCATTTGAATGAGTGTTAGCTTGCACATCTGGAACAAATTTTGAGGATGGCGGAGGAGGATCTTTAACCACATTTGCTTTCTTCCTTTTGTGAGGACAATCAAGCTTCATATGCCCTAACTCACCACAAAGAGAGCACCTTTCTTCCTCTTTGTACTTTTGTATCTCAGAGGGTGAGAGATACTTGCGCTTCTTCTTATTACCCTCTAGCTTTGAATATTGGTAGTGGGTAAAGGTAGGTCTTCTTTGATTAGTCCTATCTCTTGGTTGATCATAGTGTTGCTCTTGTCTAGCTCTATAAGAACTCATCTCCAACTTTCGAGATGTACCGTGTGTATGCAAACTTTCAGCTATGATGGTAGATTCCATCATGCGAGATAAGGTTTCATGTGGATACACCTTCATGGTTCTATGTAAATGAGGGAGTAGGCCAGCTTCAAGCTTCGTTTTCTTCTCTTTATCACTGATCTCCATGAAAGGAGTAACCTTGAGAAGAGTAGACCAAAACTTGTCACATAACTAGTCACCTTTTCATACTCTTAGCCTAGCCAATCCCACTCCTTCTTAACATCATTCTCAAAATCAGGAGGCAAGAACTGAGCATAAAACTTCTTCTTGAACTTTTCCCAAGTTGTAGGTTTCCTTCCCTCCAAAATGAGAGTCAACCACCAATTGCTAGCGATGTCTTTCAAGGGCATGCCTACATGCCTTAGCTTGGACTTTTCTGAGAAATTACCATCAGAAAAAACAACTTCAAATTGCGTGACAAAGGCTAATGCCTTAGCAGGATCTCTCTTACCGGAGTAAGAGTCAAACTTTATGTCCTTATCCCCAGACTTGAAAGTCTTAGTCTTCTTAAGCTTGCTCCTCTTATGGTCCCTCTTTGTCCGTTTGCGAATTGCATGAGACTTAGAACCAAGAGAGTAGAAACTAGAAGATGAGGAGGAGGAGGACGATCTTGAGTAATCAGGGGAGTAGCTGGTTGCTGAGGGAGATGACTCCCTCCTTATCCGCCTCACTCGAGGTGTGGTTGTTTTACTCTTCTTGACCCGAGAATCCTTCTTCCTTCTAGGAAGCTTCTTAGCAATTGGATGCTTTACATCTTCACCGTCAATTGGTGTAATGGTGTTTCTTCCAGTATCACCATCTTTTGGAGGATTCGGTCATTCATAAGTAGCTTCTTCCCTTGCCCTTAAGATGTCAATCCATTGGCATACTTCAAGAATCTCCAACAAGCTACGATACTCTGTCAATTGAGTCTGTAATTGCTCACTTGTAGGTGCTTCATCAGTTGCCATCTTTACCTTCTTCTCTCAAGGATCGCCTTTACTTTGAGAAAAGCAAAGAGACATGCTCTAATATCACTGTTATACAATCCGAGATTCACACTCGACTTTCTTATATACTTAAAATATATATGGCAAATATTATGTTGGCACACATGGAGAATAGATGAGAGAAAAGAAAGATGTAGAGAGAGAGGTAGAGAAATTGGCAACACGCTAGGGACTGGAAGATGGGCTAGTCCCCCCCTTGCGGAGTTATATTATTGACAAGGAGCAAGCTCCTCTGTTACACATAAGCCAGTTCTTACTTGTAGATCTTGGGAACAAGATCACGGTTCCTTGCACGGTATACAACCGGCTAACACTTGCACAACTTGGAAGCTGGCACCTTTTGATCCTTCTTGAGTCCCCCCCCTTGCGGAGTTATATTATTGACAAGGAGCAAGCTCCTCTGTTACACATAAGCCAGTTCTTACTTGTAGATCTTGGGAACAAGATCACGGTTCCTTGCACGGTATACAACCGGCTAACACTTGCACAACTTGGAAGCTGGCACCTTTGATCCTTCTTGAGTCCCCCCCCTTGCGGAGTTATATTATTGACAAGGAGCAAGCTCCTCAGTTACACATAAGCCAGTTCTTACTTGTAGATCTTGGGAACAAGATCACGATTCCTTGCACGGTATCCAACCGGCTAACACTTGCACAACTTGGAAGCTTGCACCTTTCGATCCTTCTTGAGTCTCCTTCTCTCCTACACAATATGTGTAGGGCTCTCCTCTTGGAGCTTGATTTTAGCAAAACTTCTATAGCACTTGATTTCAGTAGGGCTTCCGCAGCACTTGCGCCTTCTCTTCTCCTCTTGGATACATGCAAACTGATGCTTCCTTCACCTCTCCCTTACACCCAAGGAGAGCCTCCCCTTTTATAGGCTTTCAAGAGCTTCTCTTCTTGGAGAAAGAGTTGAGTTGATCTTCATGCAAGATGTGGTTGTTCCACTCTACAATACTAATTTCGAGATATCTCTTTGTGTGTTGTTTGGATGAAAAAATGTCCAACACGAAAGTTGTAGATCTCGTTGTTTTCGATAACCCATGCGGCCCATTTTTAGAGATCGTTTTTCTATTGCGATATATTTTAAAAATGGATTTTCCAAAAAATAACTTTTTAAACTGTACTCTTAACTTGTGGTCCATGCAACCACCTTGAGTCATAGATAAGGAGAGTTCATTAGATTGCCTTGGGCCTCAACCTTAAGATTGAATTCCACACAAAAGCTTGTGTCATTTTAGACCTTAGAAAGAGAACTTCTCTCCTCACTTCTAGAGGATCACGTCTCTCGTCTTTCTTAGTGAGAGGATTCCCTCTCTTGTCTTTCTTAATGAAAGAAAAGACCTTAAACCTTGACTTGTAGGGGAGAGGATGACCTCAAATGAATGCAATGCTCATTACACACAAGTAAACATTCCCAGGTGTCCCTGGATGCACACATAAATACATATACACAATGCTAATGCACTTCCTCTCCTTAGAACTCAATCCATCTTCATTCATGTATAACTCCTTGGTTCTTGTGTACACTCTTACACTTGGCAGACACTTCTTTTCCCCTTCATCAACTTGTACTGCCTGTACCAAATATCCCTGTCACAGTGCTCTGATCACCCCATTAAGTGATGCACTAAGAATACTGGTCTCTAAATGGTCTCATGGCCATGCTAGATCATCATCAACACTTAAAGAAAAGTGAGTCATTAATTTATTGACATGAATTTATTAAATAGAGAATGCGTAATAAGCAATCAATGTAGTGGCATATGCTATGATAGCCACTCGCCCTAATATAGCATTTGCAGTGGGAGTTGTGACATGTTATATGGCTACACTTGGCTAGTGACATTGGGATGCCGTGAAGGATATAATGAGATACCTTAAAGGCACTACAGATATGTGCATGCTATGGTAGCTAGAATACAAGAGTTGTGGATTACATTGACTTAGATTATGCAAGATATGTAGATAGTAAGAAGTTCATCACTTGGATATCTAGGGTGTAGAAATGCACAACCTTATCTACTATTGAGGCTAAGTACATTGTAGCTATTGACTCTTGTAAGAAGGCCCTATTGTTAAGCCATCTGGTTGCATATCTCGGTATGACTATGACTCCTACATTGCATTAGGATTTGATGAGTGCCATTTAATTGGTCTATAATCTTGTCTTCCATGTGAAGAAAAAGCACACTGAGGTTCAGAGAGGTGGTAGAGGACAAGTCCATTGAGCTTGTCAAGACCCCTAGGGATACAAATCCTATAAATCTGCTTGGTAAAAGTCTCCTAGTGAAATGATATGCATTCCTAAGTGCTCACTAAAAGTCTCCCGATGAAACAATATGCCTTCTTTAGGAAGATGATGGGGGTAGGATGAGATGATGTCTTCCCTTATCCTATTGTACTTTATGTACATGTTGTACTTTTCTCTTTTTCTTTGACTTCTCACTTAGGCACATTTATATTTGAGTGCAAGGTTGTTGGGGATTAAAAGCCACCTGTGCCTAGCCACCTACTGGTGGCAATAGAATAAGAGAAGATATGTCATGCATTTTGACTATTGGACTTCTTATACACTGGTCTCTCTCTTCTTGCTTGAACCTCCATAGCTCTTGCTCTCTTCTTGCTTCTTGTTGCATTTCCACCTTCCACTCAACCTTTCACTCTAGGGATGCTATTAGGTGCATTAACTCCATTGTAATTTCCCCCAAATTGGCCTTATATCACAATAGTCCTTTGATGTCCATAAGAAAGCTGAAATGATGGCTCTTTATAATACTTCATTGAATACCTTTTAGCTAACTCAATAGCTTTGAACAAAGAGGTAGGAGATTGGTCCATGACATTTATCGACAAATTAGGATCTAACCTATACATGTACTTATGTAGTTTAGCATTGTTGCACTAATGCTTTTCATGTATATAGTAAGGTTAAGAAAGTGATGTGTATACTCTCATACAGTAAGTTTTCATTGCTCTAACTTATACCACCTTCAAGTAAGCCTTTCCTTTTCAACTAGGGAGACAGAAACTCATGCTAAGAATAACTTGAACTCTTCCCAAGTATCTACAAGCTAATTTTCCTTATTCATATAGTGCCACCATGTATGTGTAAAGCCCTCTAAAAGCAAAGTGGTGAATTGAATCTTTTAATCATTCGTCCTTGAGACAATATCAAATTAAGATTCCAATTTGGTTGCCAACTCTTCAAGTTTGGATGGAGAAGAAGATTGATCATTATATTTAGATAGCACTATCTTATCTCCAAGTTTTGGATCATTGTACAATCTCTAAGTTCTAGATCATTGTACATAGGCGACTCATATGGACCTGATCATTTTGATTGCTTGTAAAACCATTATTACTAGAATGATTTCTAATATAGGAAGGCCGAGGACTCAGTATATGAATAGGTGGTCTTAGAGGAAGAAAATTATACCCTGCCAATGTTGCTAATAGGGTCATCATTCTTATGAGAAGTCTCTCCAGAATCCCTGATTTACCCAAAATACCTTGCACATTAACATTTACAGATTGGAATGGTATCCTTTCAACATGTTCTCTTTCAGCTTATGTCTATAATTTTTCCCTTTCCTTCATTTGAAGTTTCTTTTCTTTCAACTATATTTTCATTTCTCTAGCTTGGAATTCCATCCATTTTTCAAACTGGTGAGCAATTCTATCAATGGAAGATTAGGTCTAGTTCATGGGATCCAGTACTTGCTCATGTCTAGAAGAGTGTTGAGTCTCATTCTCACACAAAGTAGCATTCAATTGGTTAAGTTCCCTGTGCAATTGAGCATCATCTGAAGACCTTTGAGTGTTATTTTCTAAGAGGGAATCTCTGATTTGTATTGCATGCTCGTTTAGAGCCTTATTTTTGCCTTTGTACCAATGGTAATGCAGTCATGCAATACCTATTATCACTAAATTTGCTATAAGTTTTGCTATAGAGCTTTGATTGTTGACAAACTTTTGGATTTAAATCAAAGCTTAATTTTTTCTCTTCAAATTACAATTTGGTTTAGGATTTAAAAAGTCATAACTACTCAAAGTTGACCAATAGAATCTATCTAGGATTTTTATCCTTGTATGAATGACCCTGTGGGAGACATGCAAGCTCAATTATAACCCATTTAACCCTATAAGATCACTATTTGAGCTAAGAGAACACTATAGGAATAACCTTTGGAAAGCTTTAAATGACATATGTCACCTTTTTTTTGTCTTAAAAATACTATGTTTCACATAATAGGCCTTGTTTCCACCTGTTTAACATGTAATGGAGTGAGGGGCAGCTTGTAAACCACCACAGGGGCTAGAATTAGGTCTGAATCTTTAATGATAGCACAATCTTCAATCCTCCCCGATGTTGTACCTGTGTGAGGTATAAAATGACAAGACGAGCTTCCTACATGGGCTTAGAGACTTGAGGGATGTGCAAAATTTCTCCTCAAGTTGGGTTGTGCACCACTTCGAGATCCTAGATGCAAGGGAGGATCACCTCTCTTTTGTCTTATATCTCACTCGACATCTACTTTTTCTAATGGAAATTTAA
Organism: Lygodium microphyllum; assembly: GCF_053477565.2. Classification (NCBI taxonomy): domain Eukaryota; kingdom Viridiplantae; phylum Streptophyta; class Polypodiopsida; order Schizaeales; family Lygodiaceae; genus Lygodium; species Lygodium microphyllum. The sequence goes on from NC_141140.1 coordinate 125,620,816, forward strand.
ATGCAATAGTGGTACTCTATACTCATCAAATAGCATGATACGCATAAACTTGAATCAAAGCTTTCAGTTTTCAATAAGATGCAATGGATCTTGTAAGAAATGGAGTTGGAAATAGAGATTTACCATAGGTAGGCATTGACTCATTCTTATCCGTTACCAATGGATTATCTATTTTCAATGATCAAAGTAAATACCCATTAGTCAAGATTGAGAGTTAGAATGAAACTTTAACTCCGTTGAGCTATAAGCAATACTTAAGCTAGTTGTAGATATTGAAGACTAAAGAGCTTACTGATTTGAAATGAATGAGCATTCAAGCAAGATTATATCTTCAAATTTCCAAGAAGACTTAATTCATGAGTCTCTCTAGCAATTGGATTGAAGCACAATAATAGGCTTTTACAAGAGAGACCAGGAACTAAGAAATACCTTTAAATAGGCTTGAAGTTGAATGCCCTCAAAAAGCAATGCAATGGGATGTATTTACTTATGTAAACTCTTCAATGGAGGTCTCCAATAGCTCTCCAGCAATCAATAAATGAACATTGCTCCACTATGAACAAAACCCCCCAAAATATTGCTCTAAAATTGTTGTCAATAGCTCCATAATGCCCTCTATTGTACCATAATGCTCCAATGTCAACCATGAAGAAGCAAGATCACTTGAAGCCTCTTGAATTAAGTTTCTTCAACTCTCTATTATGCTTAGGATTGAATAATCCCCATGCTTGATGAAGAATCCAAAAGCTCTTCTCCCATGGAAGCCCGATGGACTCTAAGCATGCTACTATGCTCCAAATCTTATAAAGGTTTTGAAGAATCTTGATGTAGGTAGACTTCAAGGGTGAAGAAAGGCAAAAACCCCTTAAATCTATGAAACTTTGACCAAGTTTTGATGCTTGTCCATACTCTACACCATTAGGGTTTCAAGAGGAAGAAATGCTTGAAGAGAAGAGCTTTTATTGCTTACTGAGCAACAAGAGAAGTATATTAGAGCTCCAAGACATAGGATATAAGCTCAAAAGAATGCACATGGTCATTGAAAGAGGTGATTGCATCTATTTGATCAGTGCACATTGTGTTGAATATGCATGCATGTTGCTATCATTCCCTTGTTGAGTGCTTGATACAATGGTGCTCTACTCAATATTCATGATGCCTAGAAGCTTTCTGTGCCATCCATTCTTGAGGGAGAATAAGATTCATGGAGTAAAATGAAGATGATAGGCTAAAGGTTCCATAGAGGTCTCAAGCATGAAGAGAAAGAAGTTATTTCTCAAAAAGTAACCATGGTTTAAGCTTCAACTAGGTCCAATTATCCCTCTTTTTACCAAGTTACCTTTAAAATGGCCTATAATTGATTATGACCTATTATTTTGCCATGTTTTGGCTTTCCTCCAAGATTCTTGTTAGAGCTCCAACATTAGCCTCTGTTTCATGTAGACAGTTTGTAAGTGCGTGCGATGTGTCCTTGTACCTATTGTGTTGGATTTTCTAATATGAAAATAGGAGAAAAGGATAGGGAAAATAGAAAAATCAAATGGACCAAGAACCAAAGCTCTAATACCACTTGTAATGAAGGAGGTTAGGGAGGAGAGAGAATACTGCAGAAGAGAGAGAAAAGAGGAGAGAGAAAAACTAAATAGGAGAGAGAAAGATAGGAAAGAGGTGAGAGAAGCCGTGAAAGCTTGGAGGAGGTGAGATAAAGAGACTGTAATTCTATATTAATGAATGATGATAAAAGTATATAAGTCTTAATATCTTTTATACACCTATGTTAGTGTGACATGGTATTATTTTACAAACTCATTAAAATAATTTCTCTTCCCAATTTCTTATAGGCCCCTTGTTAGGACTCTCTCAATCCTTCTCTTTTGGATGGGTAGCCTTTTCTTTACTTCTACCTCATGGGATGTCGCCCATTGATGTAATTACTTCTCTCTTCTTTCATATAATTCATGCACATTTCATGTTTTTAAACAAAAATGGACTTCTGTTTCAGTTCTTTCTTACAAATATAAGAAGGGAATCAGATGGAAGTTCTTGTTGACTTCCTTTCATTCAATATTTTTTACTAATATGATCTTTTACTTGTGCTTATATTTTACTTTTTATCTATTGTATTTGAAGGAATCATAATGTTTGTTCACATGATGCTCTTTATTCTTTGCCTCTCTCTTTGCATATGATTTTCAAGTTATGATGTTCTTTGTATATTTGCGATGTTCTTGCAACTTCCCATGATGAGTTTCAAAACTGTGAAGTGTTGTTTCGAAACAATGCCTCTCATTTTTTAAACCTTCCCATGTCATAAGATTTTCAAGTTGGTAGCAAGTAAAAGTTTTGTTTTGAGAGTAGCCATGTGGAAAATCTATTTTACAAAAGGTTTTCTCAACCTCTTATTAGCAATCACCAAGACAAAACTATTAAAAAATTACATAGCTTTTGCCCAAGCGTTTCCTGAAATTCTAGAAATGTGCACATGAAGGTAAGTAACTGTGATTTTCTTGTGGTGAAACTCGCTACGGGAAGCCTCTCTTAGCCAATCTTTTGTCAAATATTCACCATTTACATCTCTAGATTTATGTTTCAAAGTCACAACATGGCTTGTGTTGCACTCATTGATTTTGGAATCTACACAGTGTGCCCTTGAACCCTTGAACTGTTATCATTAGGACCTGTCTCCACCGCAAGACTTGCAACCGGCCTACACACTTCTTCCCAAACTCTATGGTTCACATACCTTAGAGTTCGCACTCATGTTGCAAACCCCCAACCCTTTTCCGACCGAAGGTGAAATGAGTGAGGTTCGGCAGCACATGTGAGATTTCCTATTGGTTATCGATGCAAGCCATTTTGATAGTGGAGACAAGTCCTTAGATGATGCATTTGACGTCCGGGATGGCCCAATGCACCCGGAGTGGGCGCACATGTTCGAGGCGTGTGAACATGTCGGAAGCTTGCGTGCAATCTGTGAATCTCTTCTGGCCGCCACCGCCCCCAATCCCCAAAATTCAAATGCACCCTTATTAATAAAAGGCTGCCGTCAATTCTCGTCCCGGACACGCTTCCAAGGCTGAACCTTTTTGGCTTTTGACAACAATGAGTGAACGCATTCAAATCTTCAGCACACCACAGTCTACAGCCTGCGGTGACATTCATCCCTCTCATCCTTTCATCATCGTCAGCTGTCCACTCCAAGCAAAGAGTTGGGCTTATAGGTTTACATTAGGAATGGGCTATCGTGGAAAGAGGAACGGCAGACATAATGTTACGCTGGGTGCAACCGCTTCTGTATTGCTGGCTTATCACATGTTATGCAGGCCCAATAATCTTCCCGCAAGCGCAATCCCAGTCGAAGAGCCTGTTGGAGTCAGACAGACAAAACTTGGAAGCATTTCTGGAAGCAACCTTGCCACCTTCTCACGCATACAACAATCTCTCTATTGCAGTGTGCTCATGGAAAGGGGTGCGATGTGCAGGAATTAATGGAGAGGGGGAGCGCGTGACAGCACTATTTCTAGAAAGCCTCGGCTTATCAGGGGCCATTCCTAGCAATACCTTGAGCAAGCTCACTGCTTTGACGGAGCTTAGCCTGTACAACAACTCACTTCGGGGATCAGTCCCGGAAGGTCTATGGAGTTTAAGCCGGTTGGAGTACTTATCCCTCTCTATGAATCTCTTTTCTGAGCATGGTAGCCCAGCGTTGGGAAATTTGGCAAGCCTTCAAAGGCTTGATCTTTCCAGCAACAGGTTTGAAGGGGCCTTGCCCTCGGAGCTTGGACAGCTGGCCAGTCTCAGATATTTCTACATGAGCTCTAATGGTTTCACAGGTAGCCTTCTTCCAGACGTCTTTGGCCCTTCTTTGTTGTCAGTGGAGCTCTCGTCCAACAACCTGAGTGGCAGTATTCCTTCTCAGCTCGGAGCCCTGCCTAATCTTGTGTCTCTCAACCTTTCTGGCAATATGCTGACGGGTGAGCTGCCTTCTGGGTTCGCCAATCTCATGACTGTAGATCTGTCTAGAAACTCCTTGTCCGGCTCTCTCGCGCCCTTCAATGGCTCCGCTAAGCTTGAGCAGATCAATCTCTCGCACAACAACTTCACAGGTCCTCTCCCGCACCTCAAGAACGGCCAAGTTGTGAAGTTGAGTAACAATCATCTGACGGGGCCCTTGGAATCCCTTTCCTCGCCGGAGCTGATAATATTGGATCTCAGCAACAATCTCTTGACTGGGGATATATCGGCCCTCCTGGGTACTAATCATACTCCTTCCAATTTACAGTACCTGGACTTGTCCTACAATAGC